>NC_047095.1:53076369-53680119 GCF_902459505.1 Geotrypetes seraphini
AACGCTTTGTAGAATCGATAAAGCGTTTAATCAAAAAACTAATTAAACAATAAACAATAAACAATAATATCACTACAGGCGTGGCTAATGCCAGAAGCGGCATTAGGCAAAGTTAAAACACCTATGTAGGCGTAATTCATGTCAAAGGTAGGCCTTGAAGACCCTGGCCTACATTTCTAGCACCTACCTTTGCCAGAGGTATGATTCTCTAAATGGCACCATTGCGTGCTTGATAGGCGATCGGCAGCCACTTTTTAAGGCAGCTGATGACAATGGCGCCGTGCTGGACCTAACTTGTTAAGTGCCACTGAAAATGAGCATTTAGCCTCCAGGAGCTATTTCTGGCTGGTTAAATTGCTTTGAATATCGACCCCTAGGTGCCTGTATGTATATATAAAGTCTCATTCAGGGATTGTGGAGTTTAAGTATCCACTGTGGTGTCGGATGTAGAGAATGACATGGTGACATATTTGTCACCGTCCCCGCAGGAACTCAATTTCCCCATCCTGTCCCTGTGAGTTTTGTCACTGTCGCTGCCCCTGCCCCATTCCTGTAAGTTTCAAGTTTCAAGTTTATTTAAATTTAATGGTCCGCTTAAGAATTCTAAGCGAATAACATTACAATAAATATTGGGGTAAAAACAGTTGAGATCATTTTTGTGAGTTAAAAAAAAACATATTCGTGACCACATAACAAAACAGACACTACTGGAGAGGTTGGGGAAAACATGAGGGATAGAAAGTTACAATATTGTTGTAAGCTCTGTCTTAACTGCACAAGCCTTGAACACTTATGATTTTAAAGGGTTTGAGGCTTGTGCAGGTGAGGGCAGAGCTTAGGCATTGGTGGAATGAGGTATTATGACATCACAATCTGAGCTCTAGAATGAATAGAATAGAATAGAATATGGTGGCAGAAAAGGGCCACTGGCCCAACAAGTCTGCCCACTCTAAGGACCCTCCCCCTAAGCACTTCCACGAAGTGAACCCACATACTTATCCCATTTTTTCTTAAAATCGAGCACGTTTGAAAGTGTTTGAGGCTTGTGCAGATGAGGACAGAGCTTAGGCATTGGTGGAATGAGGCATTATGACATCACAATCTGAGCTCTAGAATGTTGCTACTTAGGATTTGAAAGTGTTTGAGGCTTGTGCAGATGAGGATGGAGCTTAGGCATTGATGGAATGAGGCATTATGACATCACAATCTGAGCTCTAGAATGTTGCTACTTAGGATTTCCAAGTGTTTGAGGCTTGTGCAGATGAGGACGGAGCTTAGGCATTGGTGGAATGAGGCATTATGACATCACAATCTGAGCTCTAGAATGTTGCTACTTAGGATTTTCAAGTGTTTGAGGCTTGTGCAGATGAGGACAGAGCTTAGGCATTGGTGGAATGAGGCATTATGACATCACAATCTGAGCTCTAGAATGTTGCTACTTAGGATTTTAAAGTGTTTGAGGCTTGTGCAGATTTGGACGGAGCTTAGGCATTGATGGAATGAGGCATTATGACATCACAATCTGAGCTCTAGAATGTTGCTACTTAGGATTTTCAAGTGTTTGAGGCTTGTGCAGATGAGGACAGAGCTTAGGCATTGGTGGAATGAGGCATTATGACATCACAATCTGAGCTCTAGAATGTTGCTACTTAGGATTTTAAAGTGTTTGAGGCTTGTGCAGATTTGGACGGAGCTTAGGCATTGATGGAATGAGGCATTATGACATCACAATCTGAGCTCTAGAATGTTGCTACTTAGGATTTTAAAGTGTTTGAGGCTTGTGCAGATGAGGACGGAGCTTAGGCATTGGCGAAATGAGGCATTATGACATCACAATCTGAGCTCTAGAATGTTGCTACTTTTGATTTTCAAGTGTTAGAGGCTTGTGCAGATGAGGACGGAGCTTGTAGGAACGGGGCAGGGACAGGAAAAGAACTCGCGGGGACGGGATGGGAAAATGAATTCCCGTGGGGATGGGGGAAAAAATTGTCCCCATGTCATTCTCTGGTCAGATGGTTCAGTTTGCGAAACAGTGCTGCTATAAAACTGAAAACAAGCACAAAGAGACAAACAGGATTCTCACAGCACTCCTATAACAATAATGACTTATGCCATCATTGTAGCGAAATGTGTGGTTCCAGAATCAGCTTCATTAGCCATCTGCAAGCTCACAAACCCTTAGCTGCCTATTGATCCAACGAAGACAGGTTTAGTCATCATTAAGGCATTCCAGTCGATGCTATCAGACAATTCAAAATGAGAACGAAGCCAGAGTAAAGCCAAATGGTCTGACCTGACTCAATGAGCCAAAACATGAATTTAGCCAGGTTAATTCAGTGTTGCTCTTGCCCTACCGGATGCATGGATTTGTACTTCTGATTTCCTTGGGCAAAGCAATTGGGAGATTCGGATCTACAAATCCATCCACCCTGCAAAGCTAGATCTAGGATTGGACCGACCTGTTCCTTATAAGTTAGGGTCACCCGATTTTTCCGGAACTAAAATCCGGACCCATGGCCCCTCCCCAGCCCCGCCCCCTCAACCCGTTCACTCGTTGGGATGACATCAGCGCATGCGCTGGTGCAAAGTGATGACATCACGGTACAAAAATCTGAATCCACGCCCTCGCCCCCCCATACCCACCCAGTTCTGTTCCCCCCCAGCCCTGCCCCCTGTTCGCTTTTCGGGAGGGCACCTGCGCATGCAGTGGTGTGATGTGATGACATCACATGCATGCGTGTGAAGTCATCGTGTTGCATCCGCACATGCGCAGATGCCGTCCTGATGTCGCTCCTAGCTGGAAGCAGTTCAATACCCAGAGAAAGTGCTGGGTTTTGAAAAGCCGTCCAGACGCACAAACATGTCCTCTAAAAGGAGGACATATCCAGGGAAATCCGGATGTTTGGTAACCCTATTATAAGCTGATTAGTCTTTAAGCCCGTTACATTAACGGGTGCTAGAATAAGAGTTTTTACCTTTCTCAAAACTGACACATTTCAATCACTGTATGGAAAATAAAATCATTTCCCCTACCTTTGGTGTCTGGTGACTTTTTCTCTGCGCTTTCAACTATGTTTCCAGGGCCTCCTTCATGCTTCTCCTTTGGTCCTCCTTCCCTCTCCCAACCAATATCTATCTCTCCCTCCTTCCATGAGTCCAACTTTTCACTCTCTGCCCTCCCCTTCCATCTCACCCTCTCCACGTCCAACACTTTCTGCCTCCTGCACACTTTCTCTCTCTCTGTCATTGCCTCTTCCCTCAGCGGCATCCCTCTTTCCCACACCCCAACCCAACATGCTCTCTCCCCATGCACCATCTCACCCTCACCTCCAGTGTGTAGCACCTTTCCTTTCCCTCCCTTTCTGCCAGGTCCAGCAGCACCTCCCCCCTGTCTAGAAGTACCCCTTCCCTGATCCCCCCCTATCCAGCGGCACCTCTACTCCCTCCCTTTTACCTCCCCCCCCTGTCTAACAGTACGCCTTCTCCCTACTCCCCCCTGTCCAGCAGTAGCCCTTCTCCCTTCCTTTTACCTCCCCCCTGTCTAACAGTACGCCTTCCCTGCTCCCCCTGTCCAGCAGTAGCTCTTCTCCCATTGGCCGAGTGGAGGAGTGGTGTAGTGGTCAGAGCAACCGCCTCAGCACCCTAAGGTTGTGAGTTCAGTTTCCACTGCAGTTCCTGTAACTCTTGGCAAGTCACTTAACACTTCATTACTACTATAACTATGAATTATTTCTATAGCACTACCAGATGCACGCAGCGCTGTACAGAGTCACAAAGAAGACAGTCCCTGCTTGAAAGAGCTTACAATCTAAACAGAAAAAACAGGTGCATGTTTGTTGTCGAAGAATGTAGTAGTAATTCAGGTTATATTTGCGGTTGCATGCGAGTATTAGGACATGTCTTTTGAGATCCATCTGCCAGGGGTGTAGAAGTGGGTCTTCAAGGATCTGGATTTGTAGAGGAATGTTTTCACGGCTCTTCTGAAGTTCCAAAGTGTGACAAGCCATGCTGTTACTATGGAAACAGACGTAGGTACGTATAATACGTTATTGTATAGGAGAAAACCATTTCAAGTAACTCTTGCTTAAAACAGAATAAATGTTAACTAAAAATAAGCTACTTCAACTATAGAACCAATTATTTTAAGAGGTTTAACCATTGTAGTTATCCCCTTTTTTCTATTCGTACCCGTTTGTACAGTCGTGTATATTATTGTTTTGTTTAATCGTGTATGTTAATTTTGTTAAAGTTATGTTAAATTGTATTATCTGTTTTTACCCTATTTTAAAATGCATAACCACCTTGAAATAAATGATAAGGTGGTATATCAAATTTTTAATAAACTTGAAACTTGTTAAAAAAGAAGCCTTGCATATTTTACTAGACAATTTTATTGTAATGAAGCTGAAGAGTCACAGGACAGGTGTGATGGAGAAACCAAATACCTGATAGTTAGGAGTCTCTTAAATGGTTCAGACAACCACCAACTCAAAGTAGAACTGTTAGAGCAATTGAACACAGTAAAAGCCTCTTAATGGGGGATGGGTTGGTGGTGAATGACTCATTCCAATCAGTTACATTAAATTAATTCTATCAAATATACGTGCCAGTCTCTATTACCATACCTGCCACATTTGATCTAGATTTGAAGGATGAGTGTTTAACCATTTTGTAACTTCTTTCCTTTCCCAAAGTCCCAACAAAATTGCTTGTCTGGGTCAAAGAATGTCCAGAATATGTGGTAAATATTCAAGTACTAGTGTTTAAGCCCGTTACATTAACGGGTGCTAGAATAGATGTGTAGAATTTCATTCTCTTTCTTTCTTTCTGTCTCTCTCCCTGCCCCCTTTCTTTCTTTCTGCCTCGCTCCCTGTCTATCTTTTTTTCTCTCTCTCCCTGCCCCCTTTCTTTCTTTCTGCCTCTCTCCCTGATCCCTGTCTGTCTTTTTGTCTTTCTTTCTTTCTTCTATTGGCTCCCGGCACTATCCATCACCATTTCCTTAGTCCTCTGTACCCTTTTGGCCCTCATCGATCCTCCACTGCATTTATCACCCTTTCAGTCCCAGCTCCATTCCTATCTATCCTTCCTTCCATTGCCTCCAAGGCCATTCTTCCTGTCCCTATATTCCACCCTTATCCAGCTTCTCTTCCTTTTTTACTTTCTCTTGTACCCCACCCCAGGACCAATTTCTCTGTTGTCTCTCCCCTGCCCCTCCCCACGGTACTGCAACTCTCCCCCTCCCCATTACTTTAACTCTCTTCAACCAATCGCACCCAACACCAGAGCCTACATCAATTCAAACCCCACCCTCCTCCCCTATCTACCTCCTCCCTGGCCACTGCACTGAATCTTTGGGCAGGCTGCCCCTCCCAAGCCCTTCACCCTGATGGACCCCACACACACACACACCTGGTCCACCGCCCCCACAGGTCTGCCTTCCCTCCCTCCACGTGGGTCTGGCCTCCTGGACCACCATTACTTACCCAAGGCGGCAGCTGTGGTCCTGACCTACCAACATCTCCTCCCTCCCTCTGTGCCCCAAAGCAGTAGCAGCGGCAGCAGTCTTGACCCGCCAACCCCCCCATTCCTTACTGTAAACAGGCTGTTTGTGGTCAGCCCCTAAAGGGCCTTTCCTTTACCGCATCTGAAGTGGTGCGGCAGAGGAAAGGGCTTGCCATGAACAGTCTGTTTAAGCGCTGCCACTGCTGCTTTGGGTAAGGAATAGGAGGATGACAGATCAGGACTGCTGCCACTGCGCTGAAACGCTTCCCTGCTCGGGGGTTCCTCCGTGAGACGCTTTCCTGCTCGGCGATTCCTCCCTGCTCGGCGGTTCTTCTACTGTGCATGTGGAGGCATGGAGTTTCAGGTGCGCATGCGCGGCTAGGGTTTTATTATTATAGATGTGTCAGCTATAACTCCACAGGATCATTATGTCCCGTATTTATTAATGCTTAGGACACAATAATGATGCAATAGACTTTCCCCCTCTTTTACTAAGGTGCGCTATGCTTTTTAGCGCGTGGTAACTATTAGCGCGTGCTAAATACGCGCTAAACACTAACATGTGCATGTTATCCTATGGACACGTTAGCGGTTAGCACACGCATTGATTTAGCGTGTGCTAAACACGTGCTAAAACGCTTAGCGCTCCTTTGTATAAGATGGCCTTTATGGCAGGTAGCATGCAATAATGTCATTATCATATGCTAAATCTTAGTAAATAGTGTCTATTGAGCCTAGTTCATATGCTTCACCATTTTAGACAAGTTGTAAATGTTGGCATATAGACATTTTAAGAAAAACGTCTAGAGCAGGGGTTCTTAACCTGGGGGTCTGTGGACCCCTAGGGAGTCCATGGTTGGATTTTAAGGGATTCGAGAGGGTCAGATAAAAAAATAACATTTATATTCACTATAAAGCCCGGTACTATTGATTTTCTCGCAGATAACCAAAAAGTAGATACAGTAGTTGTAATGGTAGTAGAAACATAGTAGATCTACTTTAATTTGCACAAGAGGATTGTATTTCATAATTATAATGTTTATGTCTATTTAAGATTTGATATACCACTCTTGCATTTTACTGACCTAAGCAGTTTACAAAGTATCAAACTAAAATGAAATTAGGTACTTGAGAAAAACGACCCTATCTGTCCCGAAGGCTCACAACCTAGCCAAAGTACCTGATAAACTAAAAATATGTAATACATTTCCAAGATCAAAAATCAAAGAAATAGAAAATAGAAATAATGAAAGAAGATAAAAATAAAACAACTTTAAGAGCTAGAAAAGTCTCTGAGGCAGCTTGATAGTAAGTTCATTCTGCAGAACCAGGTCAACCTCTTGTACTAAGGTGCGCTAACCGATTAGCATGCGCTAATTGATTAGCGCACTCTAAACTCTAACACGTGCATGTTAGTCTATGGATGTGTTAGCGTTTAGTGTGCGCTAATTCGATTACTGTGCGCTAATCGGTTAGCGCACCTTAGTAAAAGAGGGGATTTGTATATGTCATATATGTATGAGACAATCAAATCTCAATAAATAAAGTACATCATATTCATTGCATGCAAAGTTGTGTTTATGTGACTATTTCTGGGGAAGGGGATCCATAGCTTTCTTCAGATTCTTAAAGGGGTCTGTGACTCAAAAAAGGTTAAGAATCACTGCTCTAGAGCCTATGATGTATTTAGGACTAAATGTAAATGCCTAATGTAAATATATCTGTTCCCTGATCAAGTCATCCTAATGGCGTTCAAAAATATATAATGTATATATTCTACTGTCTACTATTTAAAACCATAAACGGCGACAGCCCAACCTACCTGAACAACCGCCTCATCCAAACTACATCAACTAGACACAGGAAAACCCACACTCCATTCACCCCCCCCCAATCAAAGAAGTCACAGGAAAAACTATATGATGGCCTCCTACCCTGTTTCCCCGATGGTAAGACACTGTCTTATTTTTTTTGGAAGGCCAAAATATGCTCTAGGGCTTATTTTCGGGGGGATGCCTTATTTACCCATGAAGAAGACTACAGTACACAGTTATTGTTGAAAAAAAAACAGAATTTTATTACGTTCGCGATAGGTACGTTCGCAATGCGTTCGTTGGAGGAAGAAAACGGTCGGCTGAAGAATCGGTCGCCGAAAAATCGTACCGTGTATGGCCAGCTTTATCCATCCTACCATATATTGTACCATTTAATGTCCCCAATGTTCTCCATCAGGGAAACACAGTAAAGAGATTATTCTGTAGTGCAGCATCAGAGGGGACTTGACAATGTGAAACCATTGTTTATATACCGTATGCATTTTAAACAGGCTTTATATACAGTAAGTGGTATTGCTCACAGCAAAAGAAACCTGTCTGCGTGTCTCACTTTTGGATGTTCTGGCCGTGAACAAACTCCTGCAGTCTCCGTTAGGGAGGGATGAGGGAAGCTGCCTGTGTTTCCTTGCGCGGAGTCACGTGCGCGCGCTGCAGTCCTGTCACTTCCTCCTCTTCACTTCATGACGAGGCGCGGCACGCAGCCATGGAGGCAAATACGGTAGACGGAGGGACCACACGGAGTCACCCACCGTACCACCCGATTCGGGTAAGTGCAGGTATCGGTGGGTGGCTTATTTGCGGGGGGTGCCTTATTTTACATTTTTTTCTAAAAAGGGGGGGCTGTCTTATTTGATGGCCCTGCCTTATCATCGGGGAAACACGGTAGCCACACAAGCAGCAAAACTCAACAACCAAATCTCCAATCTACTAATTATGACCCCAGACTACAAAAAATTCAGAAAAGAAGTAAAGACGCTACTTTTCAAGAAATTCCTGCAAACGACTTAATACCGCTAGCTCCTTCCCACTTCCCAATACCTTCCCGATTCTCCAAAGCAACCTTATCTTCTCTCTCTCTCCTCTAGAAATTACTAGATATCTTCTTCTTGTAATACTTTTTTTGTAATTCTTTTGTAATTCGCCTTGAACCACAAGGCAATGGCGGAATAGAAATCTCTAATGTAATGTAATGTAACAGTGATGTCTCAAAATGTGTTAAAATGTGAAACGTCTGGGAAAAAGCATGCCATTAACTTGCATTACTAGCAAACACCGCTACACAAAATAAGACCTGTTATAAAATGTGAGTTAATAGCATTAATGCATGATAATACGATATTGCACTTTAGTTAATCTAGCCTATAGCTTTTATGGATAGACCTGTTGTTCAAGTTTTGAACTCGGTAGCCACCAGCAGAAATCATCAATAATGCTTGACTGAGTTCATTTTCAAATGAAAGGATCACCTGTTACTTAAGATTCACTTCAATAATGCTCCAGTTTACTCATTCCTATACTGCTGTCTATGTCTAAGCACAAGGAACACTCAATAAAATCTATAGTCTGAGGTCGTCACAGGCTGTTGGTAATAGTTTGAAAGGGGAGGCTTGAAAGTGATTTTTGTGTGTTTTGGGACGACTGATTCCTTGCTGCTTTAAATTGAATTGCAAGCTTGCCCGTTCTTGCAATTTTAATTACTAGATCTTTCTTTTCATCTATTTATATTACTTGGATTATTTGTAAGAGCAGTTAATGTAGCTGGTTTAAAAAAAAAAGGTTTGGACAAGTTCCTGGAGGAAAAGTCCATAGTCTGCTGTTGAGACAGGCATGGGACGGTAGCATGGAATGCTGCTACTAGTGAGTTCTGAATACTCTATTGAGGGTTCATTGGAGTATTGTTCAAAATGTATTTAACAACTGGTGTTTGCTGAAGGTTTATGGGTTTATATAATCGGAAACAATGTGATATCAACTGTCTTGGCATTACTTGTTTGTTTGACTGTCTTGCTGATGGTAATCTTTTTATATCCTGTTTGCTAAGACTAGAAGATTTTAGTCCTTGAAAAGAAGCCACTGCCTAGTCCAAAAAATTTCTACCCTGCTTAGAGGGGTAATTCTCTACAAGTCTCCAAAAGTTAGGTGCCAGAGATCCAAGATGGCTGACACCACTGCACGCCGAGCAGGAGTGTGGATGATTCTCTACGTTAACTTGCAATTTCCTCCGAAACGCTGTAGAAGAGTTAGGCTGCCTCCTACTACCTCAACCCCATGGTTGAGGTAGGTTTTCGGTCAGCAGTCCATCTGAGAATTTGCTAGTGTTATTCTGGCAGTTCAGGGCAGGCCCATTATTGAGGGTGGATCAGAGCCCACCTCTCCATTGGGCAGTGATGTAATGTTATTTGTAGTCTTATATCCCGCAAAATCCTCTGAAGTGGAGTTTGAGGTGGGTTACAACGGTAATTATTGCAACATAAACTTAAATGTACAATACATTGTAAAATAGAGTTTGATTGTGCTCTGCTGGCTAGGGTGGTGACCATTGGGGAGTAGGGTTATGGATTGAAGGCTCTATCAAAAAGGTGGGTTTTCAGTAACCTTTTAAACAAGGGGGCCTGACGGACAAACTCAGATAGTTTATTCTAGGCACATGGGCCAGCTAGATGAAAGGAATGAAGTCTGGAATTGGTAGTAGAGAAGGGTACAGATAAAAGCAGCTTATCTGAAGAACGGAGTTCTCGTGGAGGTGTATAAGGAGAGATAAGAGATAATATAAGAACATAACAGCCTTACTGGGTCAGACCAATGGTCCATCTAGCCCATTAGCCCATCCTCATGGTGGCCAATCCAAGTCAGTACCCGTCAAACCCCCCAAAAGTAGCAACATTCTATGCTACCAACCCCAGTAGCCCATCCTCACGATGGCCAATCCAAATCACTAATACTTGACAAAAACCCAAATAGTAGCAACATTCCATGCTGTCGATCCAGGGCTTCCCTCATGTCTGTCTCAATAACAGGCATGAACACACTTGTAGGTTAGTAATAGGAGTTTGAACTGTATGCGGAGGTGGATAGGGAGCAAGTAAAGTGATTTGAGGAGAGGGTTAAGGTGAGTATAGCGAGGTTGGCAGACAATAAGTCATGCAGCTGAGTTTTCCACTGATTGTTGGGGGAGAGGTGGTTCAGCAAGAGACCTATTGGAAGTAAATTGCAGTAGTCTTAAGTGTGGGGTTATGAAAGTGTGGATAAGGGTCTGGGTAGTGTGCTGAGAAAGGAAGGGGAGAATTTTGGTGATGTTGTAGAGATAGAAGCAACAGGCTTTAGCAATCTGTTGGATATGCATAGAAAATGAGATATTAGAATCAAAGATGACTCCAAGGTTGCACTGATTAAAAACCAATTATAACGGCATTTTAAAAAATGGAGACATCTAAGTGCACCTCCAAAAATTGCACCTTTGTCCTGACTAAAGAGGTGCATAAGGGTGCCTACAGCCACTCTAGGCATGGTTAACGCTGGAAGTAGCCTTAGGTACCATTAGACGCGATTCTCATGGAAGGTAGGCGCTGGAAATGTAGGCTTATATTTCTGGTGCCTAGCGGCAGTTCTTCAAATGGTGCCGTTGCATGGTTGACACGCTATCAGTGGCCATTTTGAAGGCAGCCGCCAATAAGGGCCCTCAATTTTTAAAGTGCCAACTAAGGGCAGTTACACACATAACTTCAAATAAGTGTCAATTATCACCAATTAACACTAATTATAGCCAAGCATTGGTTGTTAATACCAATTAGCAGCTAATTTCACAATTTGTGCATGCAGTATATCTGGCACTATTTTATAATTTGCATGTACAGGTTTGATTGCTAAGGGGTCCTTTTACAAAGGCGCGGTAACGGTTTAACACTGCGCTAGTACCTAACGCCTCCATTGACGAGGCATTAGAATTTTAGGCTGCTGCGGGGGTTAGCGCGTGATGAAATATCCGACGCGCTAATCCCCATAGCGCGCCTTGATAAAAGGAGCCCTATAGGTCAAAAATTTCACACAGGTTTAAAGAATCGGGGGGGGGGGGGGTGTAGGCTAATTAAATCATTGAGAGTCCATAATACTCCTTCCTAAGCATATAAATATTTTTCCTCTCTACCCAACTCCCAACTGCAACACGAGCTGCTTATATTTGAGTGAATGTATTCAGAATTCTAGCCAAATCTGAAGTGACCTGTGGATGCAGAGATGCAGTCAGCAAGAAACATCTTGACATAATGCATTATGCCTGTTTTACAATTCATGGGACTGCAGCCACAGCTTAGCGTTTGGTTTCAAGAGTACATATTTCCAGTATCACAGGGCTTAGGGATACCGTTAATGTGCTACAAGCAAATGGAATTGCTGTCTTTTGTTATAAACACATAAGCAAAAATTCCACAATCACAATATCAAATGTACAACACTGATAGATTGTTTATGGAAGAAGGCAAACCTCAGACCATATTGCTACGTCTCATAACAGCCAATGGCCATTTAACAAATGCAATGTTACGGTTTCAATCATTGGTCCTCCTCCATCCCTTTAATATAAGTGCAATAATTCATTAAGTGCAACAATAAGTCTAAAAAATTTTTTCAATGGATTTTATAAATTGATATGATTGTCAAAAATTAATAATGATATAAGATCATATAAAAATTCTGTGCAAAATGGCAATTCTTTGCAAAATGGCAATACAAAAGTTCTGTGCAAAAATAGCAAAATAGCAATTTATCATAAAAATATTTTTTTGGCATTCATATGGTCATTAGAACTAACTCTGTTTAGAGGACTCACAAAAACTCATAAAGAAATCAATGATCTAAATAAATGCAATAAATGCTATTGCAGAATTTCATAAAGCTTATCAGAATCCATCAAAGACAACCACTTATCTTAGTGGCCACAATAACTGACTCTGACGGATCCGTTTCGTTAGTACTTCTTCAGAGAATCAGTTGAATAAGCCATGATGCGGATTGGGCCGTGAATACAGCTTTCCAAAGAGCATAAGTGGTCTGTGTCAGACCTGAATAACGGCGCTCGCCGCAAAGGTGGCAAATTAAAAGAAAGATCTACCAATAAGGGTTTGGGGGTGGAGTCGTTCGTGCTGCTGCTTTGCGGGAGCAGCCATCGCAAGGAGGAGAGAATCCTCTATTAAGCAAGGTAACACAACATTAGGGGGGGGAAGGGAAACTGAGCAGGCAAAAAGATGAAGATAACAAAAGAAGGATAGTGATTACTACTAAACATACAATAAATAAATACATTAAAATATAGTGAAACTAGTTCAAAGAGCTAAAACATCTACAGTCGTACGGTTGTAATACATACAAATTGCAGGTAAGATCGGTTGTGAAACGCCTGACGAAAGCAGTGTTTGAGACAGTGGTCATAAGATCGCAGTGAGAGGAATTTACTAAACTAATTCAGTACAACTTGGTTTAAACCAGTGGCCTGAAGCTCAAACCCTTTGCAGGGCCACATTTCGGATTTGTTGGTACTTGGAGGGCCTCAGAAAAAATAGTTAATGTCTTATTAAAGAAATTTTGCATGAGGTAAATCTCTTTATAGTTTATAAATCTTTCCTTTTAGCTAAGTCTTAATAATAATTTATAGCTTAAGAGAGATATGATCAAGAAACCTTTGTGACTATGATAAACATACCGAGGGCCTCAAAATAGTATCTGTTGGGCCGCATGTTGCCCCCCCAGGCCATGAGTTTGAGACCACTGGTTTAAACCAATATCTGATAACATACGAATCAGGATGTGGTGATGAATGACATCAAACGCTGCCGACAGATCAAATTGCAACAATACCGCACATTTATTTTGTATCTGTAAATTTTGAATCTTTGAGATTAACGTTAATAGGAGAGTCTCCGTACTAAAGTTTGGTCTAAACCCATGTTGAAATGGTAACAAAATAGAAAATTTCTCCAATTAGCTGGAAAGTTGGCTAGAAATAATTGACCAAATCATATAATTAAAAAATCCTTCACCCACTTAGTTAGAGAGGTGCATCCACTATGTGACTTACTACTCTACTGGGAAAAGGCCTCAGAAATGGAGCCTACACATAGTCATAGACTGGGTTGATCGGAGTAGTTACTCTGCTCCTTGCTCCAGTCATCGGCCACAAAAAACCCGGCATTCTCTGAGATCAAACACTGTGTTGTCAAGCTAAGTAACATGCTGGTCACTTTTTTCAGTTGAAACAGAGTTGTGCATGAGATAAGTGAGGAATCATAAAGTCATTTAGAATAAAGAATGGTATAAACAGTTGAAAAATTACGATAAAAAATATTTTTAAAATAAGTGAATAAAAGTGAAGCATAACCTAGGTATTGATTAACATAAGATTAAAACATTAAAGTATAACGGGTTTTTTTGTGGCCGATGACTGGAGCAAAGAGCAGAGTAACTACGCCGATCAACCCAGTCTATGACTGTGCGTAGGCTCCATTTCTGAGGCCTTTTCCCGTAGAGTAGTTAGTCACATAGTAGATGCACCTCTCTAAGTGGGTGAAGGATTTTTTGATTATATGATTTGATTGCATACACCACTTGGGTTTGTTTATTTAGGTTAGAAATAATTGACGCCGTCATTTTTGTCAAAAGGGGTATACTTGTGATCAGACGATAATGAGAGGGAACTGTAGTGTCCAGGTTGGCACTTTTCAGTAACGGTGTCAAAGTTATATTCCCCATACTCAACGAAAAGTAACCATTTTCAAGAAAATGATTTAATAATGATGTCAGCCATATAATAGCTTATAAAGGAGTATCCCTGAAAAGATAAGAAGGAAATGGGTCCTATTTACAACTGCATTTTTTCAACTTTTCACATAATTTTGAAACATAAGTTTCTGAAACAGGATCAAAGGTGTTCCAAAAATGATCCACCATCATTCTATCGGGGCTTAAAAGGAAGTCGTCAGGGTTTACAACTGGAAATGTATCTCTAATGAGTGTAATTTTACTATTAAAAAATTTAGCTAACTCCTCTGCAGTTGGAATACAGTTTTGTTTTGAATTTGTGCTCACTAAGGTCCATCTAGTCTGCCCAACCTGATTCAATTAAAATTAAAAAAAAATTTTTTTTTCTTCTTAGCTATTTCTGGGCAAGAATCCAAAACTCTACCCGGTACTGTGCTTGGGTAGAGACAGACAGACAGAAAGCGGCCAAGGAGAGAGAGAGAAAGAAATACAGACACACAAATCTATTCTAGCACCCGTTAATGTAACGGGCTTAAAGACTAGTATGATAATAAAGGGGGGAGGGGGGTTGCCAGGTGCTTGTAACGTGGATTGGCCACCATGAAAACGGGATACTGGGTTAGATGGACCATTGGTCTGACCCAGTAAGTCTATTCTTATATTCTTATGTAAGTGATATACAATACTGGAGTTGCCAAATCTTCATCTGTAAATGTTCAATAATACAGGGGTCTTGGATTTCTTTTTATGAACTATTACAGTAGTTGACTATTTAAATGATTTCCTTAAATGGATAAACGATTGGAGAGTGACTCAAAACTGTTGCTATCAAGATAAAACCCTGCACTGGAACTCCTCTGACCCCACACTCTTCTGCATGGATAAAATTGGGCTGGACATCAACTTATCCAGCCATTAGTTATCAATTCTTCTTCTTCTTCGGTTCTTTCATGAATTTTAAGTTACCTAGACTTACTTTTGCAGTGGGGTGGTATAGTAAGTTCTCAATAAACAATAAATATCCGACAGTAAACTTTCTCCATTTGTCTTGATTGGCCGCATATAGATATCTATCCAACTCCCCAAATGAAAAGTACATTCATGCGGTTAAATCTAAATTTAACCGCATCAATCCTTTTGGATACTGAGCCCCACCCTACCCTGGGATACGCCACCCTAGTTTTCCAAGGAATCAGTCTTTTAACTCAATTTCTCTCTTTTTAGTGAATTCCCCCAGTGGATCCTGTCTAGCCTGGTGTTACCAGAACTTATTTCCTCAATTATTATAATTTACAAATTGAATCTTGTTTCACTGGTTTGCTCTATTAATGGGCTTCATAGTCCATCTGTGAGCTACAATTTCACCAGGAAGTAGACTTTTTTCTGCTTTAACAGGCCACCTGTAACACTCTGTCTTCAGCTTCTGCAGCATGCTACCCCCCTCTAGACTTCAACAAACTTGCTTTGAAAAACCAAACATGCTTTTCCTACACTGAAGTACTTCACGAGACCCAGAGCTCAAAACAGTTCCTCTGTGTTTGCAACATACCATGCTTAAAATACTTCATCACTTACAAATCAGCAGGAAAAACATACAACATTATTTAGGGTTACCATATTTGAGAAGTCAAAAAAGAGGACACAGGGCCCCGCCTCCCATCAGTCTTGCTCTTATCCTGCCCTTGGTCCTACCTCTGCCTCCCACCAGTTTTGCTTCTGCCCCATTCCCACTTTCTGTACCATTTTAGTACTCTCTGTCTCTCTCTCCAACCTCCCCTGAAGGCGCTTCTCTCTCTCCCTCTCTCCAACTCTCCCCCTTTTTACGGGTGCTTATCTCTCCTTCCTTCCAAAACCTCTTCCCGTAGGTGCTTCTTTCTCTCTCTCTCTTTCCCTTCTTCCAGACCTCCTGCCAGGGGTGCTTTCTTTCTCTCTCTCTCTTTTTCTCTTCCCCCTCTAACCCCCCTCCCCCAGCAGCATCCAGGGCTCTCTCTGCAGCCATGGCTGCCCTTTGTCCCCACCTACCTCCTCTGCTGAAATTTTCATTATGCATCTGTCCCGCTTATGCAGGAACAGGAAGTCGCTGCAGAATGAAGGCGTCCGGGCAGGCCGGCGGCAGCAGTCTCACTTCCCTGACACTGCTGGCCTGCCCAAAGATTGAAAATTTCAGTAGAGAAGGTAGGAGGAGCATGGTTGAGCCATACCAGGACAAACTCCTCCAAAGTTGCCAAGCCATCCGGATACCCGGACAGTCCTCTTAAAAAAAAAAAAAAAAAAAAAAAAAGGGCATGTCTGAGTAAATCTGGACGACTAGCAACCGTAACACTATTATAGTGCAACACTATGTTGGCAGAAAACCTCACAGCTGGGGCAGAGGTGATAGTATAGTATCTACATCTTGAGAAATGCTGCAGCCGGACAAGCTTAACCCCACTAGTCATCTTTTAAACATCTGTAAAGACAACCCCCTTCTCCTCGTGTAACACTGCGGTAGTTAAGATATCACCAAAGGAACCTTAATTCTGGCCATTCAAGTTTGGCTTTCCACAGCTAAGCATATTTTAAAAATAGCAGCTGTTCTAGTATTTGCTTATTTATGGTACTGGAAAAAAAAATTATATGAAAAAGAAAAGTAAGCAGTACATAATGGCATTACTTTCAGCTTAATGAGAACTGCTGTGCAGAAAATACCTTAAACAGCTGGCAAATAACACACAATGGAGTCTCAGTCTTTTATCACATGCAGCAGTAAGATGAAAAAGAGAAACAATAAAAATAATAGAGTAGAAACTACAATAATCTAATGAGCGAGCAGAAAGGAATACTTATTGCATAGTAAGCGGTGGCAGATAAAGACCAAGATGGCCGTCAAGCCTTCTCAGCAAGGCTAAAGAGAATCAGATAAAAAAAAGATATGGCTCTTCAGCTACAAGTGGATCGATTTTTCACTCCGTCAAAAATGACAAAGACTAGGGGACACTCAATGAAGTTACAGGGAAATAATTTTAAAACCAATAGGAGGAAATTATTTTTTCACTCAGAGAATAGTTAAGCTCTGGAACGCGTTGCCAGAGGATATGGTAAGAGTGGATAGCATAGCTGGTTTTAAGGAAGGTTTGGACAAGTTCCTGGAGGAAAAGTCCATAGTCTTTTATTGAGAAAGACATGGGGGAAGCCCTGGTAGCATGGAATATTGCTACACCTTGGGTTTTGGCCAAGTACTAGTGACCTGGATTGGCCACCGTGAAAATGGGCTACTGGGCTTGATGGACCTTTGGTCTGACCCAGTAAGGCCATTCTTATGTTCTTTTATACTGGTCTTAAAAGTACTATGTTGAAGTGAGCCTACAGGGCAGTAAGTGTGACTTCTAAAGTAAGTAAATTAATGGAAATGCTTTTAAAACAGAATAGTGAAGTTTCTGGAATCCAGTGGATTACCGAATCTGAGGCAACATTAATTTACTAGAGGCAGGTCTTGTCAGACAAATCTAATCAATTTCTCTGATCTGGTGACCAGAGAATAGAATGGAAGGAAAGCTCTTGATATGGTGTATTTAGATTTTAGCATTTAAAAAAAAACCAACCCAGAGTGCTCTCATTATGAGTCCCAAAGTGACGGACTGGGTCAGGAACTGGTTGAGTGGGAGGTAACACAGGGTTGTGGTCAATGGAGCAGTGGCGTACCTAGGGTATGTGGCACCCGGGGCCCATCATTTTTTGACACCCCCCCCCATGTAAAAAAATTTTTTTTTTTTTTTTTTTTTTGCAATAACCATGAAATGGAATAAATGGTCAGAATAGAAACAGGCAGTGAAAATTTTCTTTTATTGAACCTCATATATGTAACCATTATTCCAAACATAACATAACATAAATTATGTCTAAATTGTCATGACATTAGAAGTACATATGGAGTAGTTGCAGGTGATGCTTGGGACAGTTCTGATTGTGTTAGTTCGGTTTTATGTGTTTTTTGAATAGAAGGGTTTTTATTTCTTTTTGAAGGTTTTGCAGTCTGTGGTTGATATCAATTGGTTGTAGAGTTGGGGGTCGAGTGTTGCAGCTCGAATGGCTAGGAGGTTGTCGAACAGATTTTTTCTTTTGACGTTTTTGGTTGGAGGGTGTGTGAATGGTGCACAAGTTCTCCTATGTCTGTTTGAAGTGGATTGAATTATTTAGCTGAAGAAATTAGTTACTCCCCATTCCACACACATTAATTCTCTTCCATTTTTGTTCCCATTATAAAAAACACTGATAAGTTCCCAGAAAAAAAATACATTAAAATAAGAAGTGAAAACAAAGGCCCCTACAGATGAGAACATAACATAAGAATAGCCTAACTGGGTCAGACCAATGGTCCATCATGCCCAGTAGCCCATTCTCATGGTAGCCAATCCAGGACACTAATACCTGGTCAAAACCCAAAGAGTAGCAACATTCCATGCTACCGATCCAGGGCAAGCAGACACTTCCCCCATGTCTTAATAACAGATTATGGACTTTTCCTCCAGGAATTTGTCCAAATCTTTCTTAAAACCAGCTACACTATCTGCTTTTACCATAACTTCTGGCCACTTCATTTTTAAGTTTAGATCTTTCCTTTCAAACAGAGACCTTGCTAGATGTCAAATACAGCACAAGGTAACTTCACATGGACTTAGCTGTGCAGGAAATGTGAATCTCCTCATACACCCACCATATAGTGCAAAAATGTGCAAAGGTCTGTTTTTTTCTTTCGATCACTACATAGCCTAATGCCACACAAGCAGCGCTGTTACAAACATATTCTGTAGGTCAATGCTAAGGATAACAAAGTTTCCTTCCTTGGACCAGAAGGAGATAAACCACTGGAAGAGATCCCAACACAACACCCAAAGACCCACTCAGTGTGTGAATCAGTTGAGTGGAGTGGACTAACTGGGGGGTGGAAATGGGCCCGGAGTTTGCTCAGCAGAATTTCCCAGACCACCTCTTCCTCTCAACACATTGACACGCTGCCACCATCACCACTAGGAACACCTCACTGGGTAGGCCAGCTATGCTATAAACTTTATAAAACACATTATTATATTTTCTTATAAAGCACATATTTTAACTGACCTCTCTGACATCCTCAGCCTTTCCATTCACAAAAATAGAAGGAAGAAAAGTTCCCATTTCCTGCTGTCTCATGTCCCCGGCCTATACAATATTTTTTTTCTGCAGACCCTTCAAAAGTCTGACCAAATCCTCGTTTCACTTGCATTATAAAGTACTGAGGATGCCATCTCTCCCCAATCCCAGGTCCTAAAGTCTAAGACAGTAGCGCAAACTAATGCTGCCAGATACAGGAAAAAAAAATTTTGATTCGATTCAGCCCTATTGAATTGGTTTTTCAATTCGATTTTCCTGCCCAGTTGGGTGATTTTTTTCAAAACTCCTGGTGGGTTTTATAGCTTTTTCACCCCCTTTGGCTTCTCCTAACCACACTGGCGCTGTGGTGTAAATAAAATAAAGAAACAAAAAGGACTTTTCCTCTTTCTGTTAAATCCTAGCTCACGTTTGCAGTCCAACACCAGCTCTGGCAGGATACACATTTCAAATCTGACATGTTATAATCACAAAACAGAAAATAAAATTAATTTTTCTACCTTTTGTTGTCTGGTTATATTTCAAATCTTGTTGGTCCAAGGCTCTGGTTTTCTTCTGATAACTTGCTTGCCAGGGTCTCCTTCTTTCTGCATGCTAACCATCCATCTGCCAACTCTGTCCTCCCTTTCCATTTCCCTTCCCTTCCCAGGAAGTCTGGTATCTTTCCTTTTTTTCATCTCCCTCCACAGATCCACCTTTTCTTAAATACCCTTTCATCCGGCATCTCTCCCTCCTTCCCCACCATCCCAGAGTCCACCATCTCTCCGTTTCTTTTCCTAATTACCCTCCTATCCAGTATCTCTATCCCTCCTCCACACCATCCCTTGTGTCCAATTTCTCTCCCTTTCTGTTCCTTCCCTCCCTAAATCCCATGGTCCATCATCTCTCTCCCTCTCCTCTATTTTCAGACCCATTATTTCTTCCCCCCCCCCAAAGTTTGGCATATGCATGTCTCTTTGAACACCCCCTTCCCTCCGTGTACTTCTAAATCATGGTCCCCCCCCAAAGGCCTGTCCCCCCTTAAAGGTCTGCCTGTCCCACCTTGAAGGCCTGCACCCCCCTTGAAGGCCTGTCCCTTCCCCTTGTAGGCCTGTCCCCCCCTTGAAGGCCTGCCTGCCTGTCCCCCCCTTGAAGGTCTGCACCCCCCGAAGGCCTGCACCCCCCCGAAGGCCTGTCCCCCACTTGAAGGCCTGTCCCACCCCCTTGTAGCTTCTCCCCCCCCCTTGTAGGCCTGTCCCCCCTTGAAGGCCTGCCTGCCTGCCTTTCCCCCCTTGAAGGCCTGTCCCCCCTTGAAGGCCTGCACCACCCCCCTCGAAGGCCTGCACTCCCTTGAAGGTCTGCACCCCCCCGAAGGCCTGTCCCCCCCTTGTAGGCCTGTCCCCCCCTTGTAGGCCTGTCCCCCCTTTAAGGCCTGCCTGCCTGCCTTTCCCCCCCTTGAAGGCCTGTCTCCCCCTTGAAGGCCTGCACCCCCCCTTGAAGGCCTGTCCCCCCCCCTTGTAGGCCTGTCCCCCCCTTGAAGGCCTGCCTGCCTTTCCCCCCTTGAAGGCCTGTTCCCCCCCTTGAAGGTCTGCACCCCCCCAAAGGCCTACACCCCCCCAAAGGCCTACACCCCCCCCGAAGGCCTGCACCCCCCTGAAGGCCTGCCTGCCCCCCTTGAAGGCCTGCACCCCTTGAAGGTCTGCACCCCCCCCCGAAGGCCTGTCCCCCCTTGAAGGCCTGCCTGCCTGCCTGTCACCCCCCTCCCCCTTGAAAGCCTGCTTGCCTGCCCGCCCGCCCCACCCTGAAGGCCTGATGCCCCGACCCACCCCGAAGGACCGCTCGCCCCCCTGGCCTCCCCGCACCACCTATGAACAGCCGCAGCAGGATCGCGAAGTCAGCGTCAGCGATCCCTGCGCTGCTTCCTGCGCCACGGTCCCGCCCCTCCTCTGATGTCAGAGGAGGGGCGGGATCGCGGCGCAGGAAGCAGCGCAGGGATGCTGACGCTGACTTCGCGATCCTGCTGCGGGCTGCTTCACAGGTGGTGCAGGAAGGTCAGTGGGGCGAGCGGTCCTTCGGGGGTGGCGGGGGACTGAACGGCAAGGCCGGGAACACCCCCTTAGGGCTGGTACCCGGGGCGGCCCGCCCCCCCCGCCCCCCCCTAGGTACGCCACTGCAATGGAGATCAAGGTTTGGTTCTTGGGCCTGTTCTTTTTAACATTTTTGTAGGCAATATTGCTGAAGGGCTGTCGGGTAAGATTTGCCTCTTTGCAGGTGATACCACGTGACACTCTACTACCGGCAGCTACATTGGCTGCCGATGAAGGCACGCGTAAAGGTCAAATTCGCCTGTTTCTGCTTTAAAGCATTACACGGACTTGCCCCCAAATACATTACTGACCTTTTCTCCTTCTCAACCAACAGACACAAGAGAAGTTCACATTCCAACTTCGTTTCCCCCCCCAGTGAGAGGTTGCAAACTGAAAAAACACCATGAATTCCTTCTCTCACACCAAGCAGCATCATGGGGTAAAGACCTAGAACAATTACTTTCGCCCTCTACTTATGAGGAATTTAGGAAACGTCTAAAAACACACCTGTTCCTAAAATATCTTGACAACTGATCCACTTAACTCTTTCCTCTCAATAGCGACCTACTGTCCTTTTGATCACTTTTCTCCTCAACAATGAATTTCCTGTCTAATTACTTCTCTTTCTTCTTCCCCTCTTGAAGTCAGTCAATTTGTACCTTTGCTTAACCTTTTGTTAACCGCATAGAACTTCACGGTATTGCGGTATATACGCTGTTATTATTATTAGGCATCCCTGATGGTGTAAATAACATGAGGAAGGACAAAGTGAAGCTTGAAGAATGGTCTGAAATTTGAGATCTAAGATTTAATGCTAAGGAATGCAAGGTCATGCATTTGGACTGCAAAAATCCCCAGGAAATGGTACCGTTTAGAGCAGGGGTAGGGAACTCCGGTCCTCGAGAGCCGAATTCCAGTCGGGTTTTCAGGATTTCCCCAATGAATATGCATGAGATCTATGTGCATACACTGCTTTCATTGCATACTCATTGGGGAAATCCTGAAAACCCGTCTGGAATACGGCTCTCGAGGACCGAAGTTCCCTACCCCTGGTTTAGAGGGTGAAGAACTTTTATGCACAAAAGAAGAGTGGGATGTGATAGTATGTGATGATCTTAAGGTGGCCAAACAGATTGAAAAGGCAATAGCGGAAGAAAACAGTTCCTTATATTGAGACCTTGGGTATTACAGTTGGGTGCGACGTTCATTCTGAGATACCCCTGTAAATGTGTGATGGTCTATCAAGGGAATAGATATGTCTTTTTCAAACCTCAACAATTGATAAAATTTATTTCCGCCAAAAAGCAAGTGTAGTAATCTTGAGAGATTCTCTACTTCAATATCAGCTCAGTGAAGTTTAGTTTTAGAGTCCAATCAGCCACTTCTTTATTTTCCTTTCTATATTTTAATTAGAAATTTCAGTGAATTCACAGCTGTTCCCCCCCCCCCCCCCCCACTAAATTAAGGACTAGCTATACAAACCAGTATATTTGATTTCTGGGTCTAGTTTTCTACCTTTGAATCTATGGAAGGGTATTTCCTGATGTAATTTGTTTTGCCACATTTTTTTTGTTTTTCAAAGATGTTAAAACTGGTATTGTATTATTACTTGTTTTTGACTAATATTTTGTCAAAAGGATATAATGAAAAGAAAGATTTAAAAAGAAAAGGCACTGGTGAAAGCTAGAAGGATGCATAGGGAGAGGTATGGCCAGTAGGAAAAAGACCGCTGTATGAAACTATGGAGAGATGTCTTTAGAATACTGTGTGCAATTCTGGATACCGGACCTTCAAAAAGATATAAACAGGATAGAGTCGGTTAAGAAGAAGGCTACTAAAATGGTCGATGGTCTTCATCATAAGGCATGTGGGGACAGACCTAAAGATCTCAATATGTATCCTTTGGAGGAAAGGCAGGCGAGGGGAAATATGATAGATGTTTAAATACCTTTGTGACATAATGGAAAACAAATAGCGAAGGGGACTCTGGTGTTCAATGCCTTTTATTATATGTCAAGACTTGACACGATCTTGTTTCGGCCTAAATGGGTCTGCCTCAGGAGTCTAATCAAGAATAAACAAACATCTTAAATTTGAACATAAATAAATTAACATCAAATGACATACATATCATCAAGGATGTTTATTATTTATTTACTGATGTTTATGTTCATGTTTATTCTTGATTTTTATACATATTTATTTAGACTCCTGAGGCAGGCTCATTTGGGCCGAAACACGATCGTGTCAAGTCTTGACATATAATAAAAGGCATTGAACACCAGAGTCTCCTTCGCTGTTTGTTTTCCACTTTCCAAGTTTCCTGGGATAAATGTGCATAAGGCAAGTCTCTTTCATTTGAAAGGAAGCTCTGGAATGAGGTGGCATAGAGTTAAGTTAAGAGGTGATAAGCTCAGGAGTAATCTAAAGAAACACTTTTTTACAGAAAGGGTGGTAGATGTATTAGATAGTCTCTTGGTAGGGGTGGTGGAGACAGAGACTGTGTCTGAATTCAACAAAGCATGGGACAGATCCATGGTGAGACCTCATCTGGAATATTGTGTACAATTCTGGAGGCCACATTACCAAAAAGATGTGCTGAGAGTTGAGTTGGTTCAACGAATGGCCACCAGGATGGTCTCGGGACTCAAGGATCTCCCATATGAGGAAAGGCTGAGTAAATTGCAGCTATACTCACTCGAACGTAGAGAGAGAGAGGAGACATGATTGAGACGTTTAAATATATCACGGGCCGTATCGAGGTGGAAGATGATATCTTCTTTCTTAAAGGCCCCACGGCCACAAGAGGGCATCCGCTGAAAATCAGGGGCGGGAAATTTCATGGTGACATCAGGAAGAATTTCTTCACCGAAAGGGTGGTTGATCATTGGAATGAACTTCCACTGCAGGTGATTGAGGCCAGCAGCGTGCCGCATTTTAAGAAAAAATGGGATAGGCATGTGGGATCTCTTGGGGGTTGTAGTTGGGGGGTGGGTCATTAGAGTGGGCAGACTTGATGGGCCGAGGCCCTTTTCTGCCGTCATTTTCTATGTTTCTATGTTTAGAAAGAGTAGGAGATAGTGGTGCTGCGGGTGGGCAGACTGGATGGGCCATTTGGCCTTTATTTGCCGTCATGTTTCTATCTGGAAGAAACAGGAAAGCATTGTGCAAAACTAAAAGGAGCTATTGTAAGGGCAACAAACCATTTTCTAAGGAAAGCAAGTAAGAGGAAAAGAAATGGCAGATATTCTATTACTGTGTGACTAAATCCCGGGAATGTCCCTGACCTGCCCATGCCCCTCTCCTGGCCCCTCCCCCCTTTGGAGTTGCATGCGAGATAAGTTAGGAATGCAGGTTATGGAATAGAGGTATAAGGTAGATCTGCGTATAACCACTATTGATTATCAGTTAATGCTTATTAACGTTAATAACTGTTATCATCTATTTAGCCAATTAGTTTGCATATGGATCTGTGCTCTGCATCCAAAGCTGCATGCCCAACTCTGGACTGACTTACACTGAATCCAGGGGCAGGGAGGTAATCAATCAAAATGATTTTACAACATTCTTTGTTGTAGAATTACTCCTATTTGTATCTTACATGTATAATTGTGATGCTTGTCAAAGATTCTGATAGGACCAATATAATTGCATTCTATCCTGGTGTTATTAGCAGTGGGAGGGACTAAGTAGAAGTTTTCAATATGAATAGATATCACTTGAACAGTAAGTAAATTAAAAAGTAGATATCAGTGATTTTAACTGATAGTTTTATTTCATAAAATAGTTTTGCTAGGGCTGATCCACTAAGGTTCTGTTCTTCCAGTCGATTGGAGCCAGGGTAGCCATTCCTGTTTGGGATATCTGCTTTGTTAGAAAAGAAAGGTCAATAATCTAGACCAGTGGTTCTTAACCTTGTTGGAGGTACTGAACCCCACCAGTTTCATATGCGTGTTCACCGAACCCTTCTTTATTGGAAAAATAAAATATGATTTTTACAAATTCAAAACATAGGTATACAGTGAGGGAAAAAATAATATCAATTTTGAAAACAAAAAAGTTCTCCTATATTTCGAATAATAATAACATAATGAAATTTACTGCAAATCAGTGTGACTTCTGCTGTTGCCTCTCAGAAGGATTAAAATATTAAGATAGGTATCACACGACGTACCATCACAACAGTTACAATTCGACTACTTTGCGCATCAAATCCTCTGCAGCACAGATAGGCCAAGCGATGTTGCGTGATCACCTGCAGCCAATTATGGACAAGCGGGGCGTATCATCACGAATCATATGTGCTTCGGTCACGTTCAATCATCTATCAGTTAAATCACAAATTTTGATCAGGAATTGATTGATGTATATAAGGCGTTAGTTACAGATTGATAGATCAAGAAACCGAGTACACGATCAGTCTTGATCAAAATCACTGAATAACTGATAGATGATTGAACGTGACCAAAGTGCTATATGAGTCGGAGGTGTGTTTTGACCTCCGCCGAACCCGCGAGACTGACTCACCGAACCCCTGGGGTTCGGTCGAACCCAGGTTAAGAACCACTGATCTAGACCTATAATCGCCTGGTCATCTATTGACATTTGATGCCCCATTACAGCGTCAGTGGTGCTTTTGCTAAGCGTTATTTCAGGTCGTGGCATGGAGTAATCTCTGGCTTTCAATTTGCACCTTCCACAGTATCACCGACAGTTTTTCAGAATATTGATACCCGAGTTGAAAACATATCCGTCTAATGAGTGTATTTGTGAGATTGCTGATATGCCCCGGAGGAGCTCTTAAACGAGGTGTTCACTTCACTGAACTTTGCATAGTAATTAATAAACTTGTTAATACGTGCCATCTGCTGCTTTAATTTACTTTCCATTTCTATAGGACGCATATACCTTTTCAGCTCAAAAGCAGGTCACGTGGAAAAGAGCTGGAATACACCAGGAGATACTGCTTGATAAATAAAGAATGAACACTGAGTTTTACTGAATGGCGGGAGAGGTTTCTATCGCGGGCTGGCGAGTTAAATGTTCCGACGCTCATAGAATTCTTCTGAGCATTGGAGCATTTAACTCGCCGGCCCACGGTAGAAAACTCTTGTGCCATTTAGTAAAAGGAGCCCAAAATGAATGGAAAATTAACCATCAATCTAATATTTTCTAAACGATTAATGATGTTTAGACGTGTCTAATGTTATGTGTGATAATCATAGGGAAACAAGATTTTATGTATGTGATATGGAAACTGCATAGTTGTATGCGGTATATAAATTTTTTAATAAATAAATTTAAAAAATGCTAAATATCTCATTTCAATAGGAAGGGAATTCCAAATAAAAAATTATTTGACACACGAATGAGGTGTTAGCGTGTTTATGAGACCTACCATATTTTCACGCATATAACGCGCGCGTTATACACGATTTTACAAACCGTGCATAACCGTGCGCGTTATATGTGTGAGCGCGTTTTACAACTTTTTTTTTTCAATCCGATCGGCATCCCCCCTGCGAACCGGCATCCTCCCCCCCGCTCGTGTCACCCCCCCTCCCCCTCGGAGAGAGCGAGACCAGAAGGCTTTGAGCATGCGCAAATTCTCAAAGCCTAGTCCAGCCCAGCGCAGGAAGGAGGATCTCTCCCGTATCGCACCGCCCAGTCCAGCCCAGCCCAGCCCAGCCCAAACCAACGAGGGAGGATCTTCGGGCACTGGCACGTCCTGTGCATTGGTGCTGGTGCCGGTGCCCAGTTGGGTAAGAGATGTTTTGCGGTGCTGGGGGAGATGTAGGATCGCGTGGGAGGGGGGGTGGCGCGAGCGGGGGGGAGGATGCCGGTTCGCAGGGGGGATGCTGGATCAGATTGAAAAAAAAAGTTGTAAAACGTGGGTAAGCGAGCGGGGGGGAGGATGCCAGTTCGGAGTAGGCGGGAGGAGGTTTTAGCATATACGGTATACACGTGTGCGCGCTATATTAAATTTTTTTTACATAAATTTGTGTTCCCCGCGCGCTATACCCGTGTGCGTGTTTTACATGGGTGCGCAGTATATGGGTGAAAATACGGTAATTCTTTTGACTGTCAGAAGATTTAACCTCATCTGGTTCCAAAGATAATAATGAGAGTTACCAATTAGACTTGATGTTCTGTATCTCTGCTTTTGTACAGACTTTGGTTATTCGAATTCTGTATTATGCTCTTGAATTTTTTTTTGGTCTGTATTCTGTTATATAAATACAATAAATTTTATTGAACTGAAAACAGAACCTGCTAAATTAGCAGGGGCTCTACCGTGTAATATTTTGAAAGCAATCATACAGATCAAAATTGTATATGAGCCTCAATCAGGAGACAAAATTGAGTCGGATAAAGAAAGGAGTTATTCTATTAAATCTGTTAGCAGAAAAAATAAGCAACAAACAGAATGGAGGTAACTAAACAGCACGGTGAAGACATTTCTTTAGTCAGATTCATATCTGAAAAAAAAAAATTCTTGAATCAGGCTCAACATGGTTTATATTTCAGCCACCTGGCCTGCATCAGGAGTCCCAATCAAATATACTGGGTCAATATATAAAAAGTAGTCTCCCAAAGCATAGAACCAAACAAATAAACCAAAATAAAGGAGAACTCCTTATATATAAAAGAGAAGACTTTCAACCAGAACCTTGAACGAAGGTGATGAAAAACACTAACTGGGGAAAAACCCCTTTAAGTGTTTCAATGCTCTATCATTGCATCTTCTCCATTGGAAGAAAGAATTCCATGAAAAACTTGTGCAAAAACTTAATTGGTGTCAAAAATATATATATAATATAAGCAAAGCGTATTTCTAATAATGTGCTGAAACTTAGCTTGCATGGGTGGTTAGGAAGCAGGCTCACTCCAGCAGGCTCTAACGCGTTTCGCCATTGGCTTCCTCAGAGAGCCTTCAAAAGCTGGAACAGAGTGAAACTTCTTCCTTCCTCGTCACCCAAAGTTACATCACTTCCTGCTTCCTAACCACCCATGCAAGCTAAGTTTCAGCACATTATTAGAAATACGCTTTGCTTATATTATATATATATATATATATATATATATATATATATTTGACACCAGTTAAGTTTTTGCACAAGTTTTTCACGGATTTCTTTCTTCCAATGGAGAAGATGCAATGATAGAGCACTGAAACACTTAAAGGGGTTTTTCCCCAGTTAGTGTTTTTCATCACCTTCGTTCAAGGTTCTGGTTGAAAGTCTTCTCTTCTATATATAAGGAGTTCTCCTTTATTTTGGTTTATTTGTCTGCATCAGGAGTCTACACAAAAAAATTACGTAATAATTGGAGACAAGCATAGGGCTCCTTTCACAAAGGCGCGCTAGCGGTTTAACGGGCGTAATACCACGTGCTAAACCACCGGACACGCTAGCCGCTACCGCCTCCTTTTAAGCAGGCGGTAGTTTTTGGCCAGCGCGAGGGTTAGCGCGTGATGAAAAGTCACGCGCGTTAACCCCGCTTGCGCGTCTTTGTAAAAGGAGCCCATAATCTACAAAAAAATGGCCATTTTATCCAAACTGCACAAGAGGTTTTTAGTGCGGGCTTGGGAGGTAAGTGCTCCAATGTTCATAGGTATTCTATGAGCGTCGGAGCATTTACGGTGCCGGCTCACACTAAAAACCTCTAGCACAGCTTGATAAAAGTGGCCCAAAATGTGTTTAAATAAAAATACAACTAAGTAAATATAAAAAATGTAAAAAAAACATGCATACATAAGATCTTAAAATTATTATGCAAAACCCAACATCATTCTATATAAGAACACAAGAATAGCCTTACTGGGTCAGACCAATGGTCCATCAAGCCCAGTACCCCGTTCTCACGGTGGCCAATCCAGATCCCTAGTACCTGGCTAAAACCCAAAGAGTAGCAACATTCCAGCATCTCAAAGAATAGCAAGATTCCGGAACCTCAATGAGAGCAACATTCTAGAGCTGAGATTGTGATGTCATAATGCCTCACTCCACAGTGCCTCAGAGCCAACCTCATCAGTGATGTTACAATGGCTTGATCGTCCTATACTTGGCTCACATAAGAACATAAGAAAAGCCTTACTGGGTCAGACCAAAGTCCATCAAGCCCAGTAGCCCGTTCTCATGATAGCCAGTCCAGGTCATTAGTACCTGGCCAAAACCCAAGGAGTAGCAACATTCTAGCACCTCAAAGAATAGCAAGATTCCGGAACCCCAATGAGAGCAACATTCCAGAGCTGAGATTGTGATGTCATAATGCCTCATTCCACAGTGCCTCAGAGCCAACCTCATCAGTGATGTTACAATGGCTTGATTGTCCTAAACTTGGCTCGTGTAAGAACATAAGAATAGCCTTATTGGATCAGACCAATGTTCAAGCCCAGCAGCCCGTTCTTACGGTGCTCAATCCAGGTCACTAGTACCTGGCAAAAACCCAAAGAGTAGCAACATTCCATGCTACCGATCCAGGGCAATCAGTGGCTTGCCCCATGTCTTTCTCAATAACAGATTATGGACTTTTTCTCCAGGAAATTGTCCAAACCTTTCTTAAAACCAGCTACGTTATCCGCTCTTACCACAACCTCTGGCAATACGTTCCAGAACTTTTCTCTGAGTGAAAAAAATATTTCAAACAAATACATAGATTATTACTAAACCTAATTAACGATCTTAATATATTTGCATGAATTACAGTACATAACAAATATAAGCAAACTTAAAGAGATTAAAAAAGGGAAAATGGGAGTAGCATACCTCAAGTGTAAGTATAATTATATCATTTAATTTTTTTTATCTCGAACAACTTGTAAGCATATTGCTCCCATGAACCATGATGGCCCTTTTGTCATTTTGTAAAGATTAAAGGAGAAAGAAGAAAAAACAAGGACAGCTTATTAGAGAGCATATTGCAGTCAGTGCATGGCAACTTCTGCGCTCAAACCATTTTACAGTTAACGTGGGTTCATTTAGCACTCCCTAAATAAGCAGCACTAAGGGCTTCTTTTACGAAGCCGCGTTAGTGGTTTAACGCTAATTTATCGGCCGCGCTAGCCGCTACCGCCTCCTCTTGAGCAGGCGGTAGTTTTTCAGCTAGTGCGGGGGTTAGCGCACGCTTAAAAGTTGCGTGCGATAATGCCGCTAATGCAGCTTCGTAAAAGGAGCCCTAAGTGCATCGTTGCTAAAACTATGACCAGTGGGGTGCCGCAGGGCTCGGTGCTTGGACCCGTGCTCTTCAACATCTTTATAAACGATCTGGATATAGGTACGACGAGCGAGGTGATTAAATTTGCAGACGATACAAAGTTATTCAGAGTAGTGAAGACGCAGGGGGATTGCGAAGATCTGCAGTGTGACATAATCAGGCTCGAGGAATGGGCATTGACATGGCAGATGAGGTTCAACGTGGACAAGTGTAAAGTGATGCATGTCGGTAACAAAAATCTCATGCACGAATACAGGATGTCCGGGGCGGTACTTGGAGAGACCTCCCAGGAAAGGGACTTGGGAGTTATGATCGACAAGTCGATGAAGTTGTCCATACAATGTGCGGTGACGGTGAAAAGGGCGAACAGAATGCTAGGAATGATAAAGAAGGGGATCACGAACAGATCGGAGAAGGTTATCATGCCACTGTACCGGGCCATGGTGCGCCCTCACCTGCAGTATTGCGTACAGCACTGGTCGCCGTACATGAAGAAGGACACGGTACTACTCAAAAGGGTCCAGAGAAGAGCGACGAAGATGGTTAGGGGTTTGGAAGAGCTGCCGTACAGCGAAAGATTAGAGAAACTGGGCCTCTTATCCCTCAAACAGAGGAGATTGAGAGGGGACATGATCGAAACATTCAAGGTACTGAAGGGAACAGACTTAGTAGATAAAGACAGGTTGTTCACCCTCTCCAAGGTAGGGAGAACGAGAGGACACTCTCTAAAGTTGAAAGGGGATAGATTCCGTACGAACGTGAGGAAGTTCTTCTTCACCCAGAGAGTGGGGGAAAACTGGAACGCTCTTCCGGAGTCTGTCATAGAGGAGGGCCGCCGCGGGAGCGGACTGCTGGGCATGATGGACCACTGGTCTGACCCAGCAGCGGCAATTCTTATGTTCTTATATACAGAGCAGGCTTCGGCAACATCTCTGGTAGTTGGGAAATAGAAGTGGTGCCAAGCAGACTTCTATGGTCTGTGCCCCAAAACTGGCAGGGAGAGACAGAAATGAAGGGACTCTTTCACTAAGGTGCGCTAACTGATTTAGCACGCGCCAGTCAATTAAGGCCCTGTTTTACTAAGGTGTGCTAACCGATTAGCACGTGCTAATTGATTTGGTGCGCGCTAAATGCTAACACCTGCATGTAGTCTATGGATGTGTTAGTGTTTCACACACGATAATTTGATTAGCGCACCTCAGTAAAACAGGGGGATTAGTGTGCTTTAAAGATTAGCGTGCGTTAAATGCTAATGCACCCATTGTATTCTATGGGCGCCTCAGCATTTAGCGCACACCAAATCATTTTGTGTGTGCTAAATCGGTTAGCGCGTCTTAGTAAAAGGACCCCTAAGTTTACCAGTGTTTATTTGTGATGAAGTGGAACCTGTGCAGAGTGCCAGATCTAAGTCTGGCCCACCTTGTTGGGCAGAAATGGATGGACTGTGCCGGTCTTTCTCTGCCATCAGAGACCAGAGAGGGGTGAAGGTCTGCAGCACAAAAGCTGTGGCGAGAAAGTGGACCAGTGGTAAAACATTAAAAATGTACCTGGATTGATACAGGAAAAATATTCAAAAAGATGTTGACAAATGGTAAAAAAATTGGCATTTATTAAAAAGTTTATATCATATGGACAATGGCGCTGGAAAAGGTTCAAAGAAGAGCGACCAAGATGATAAAGGGGATGGAACTCCTCTCGTATGAGGAAACCCTAAAAAGGTTAGGGCTCTTCAGCTTGGAAAAGAGACGGCTGAGGGGAGATAGGATTGAAGTCTACAAAATCCTGAGTGGAAGTCACTGGATTAATAAGGATCACATTATCCTGCTTAACATAAAAATTAGAGATAAACTTGACTTACCAAAATATGAGCATTCTGTTTGGCACCCCTTATACAATATTATTTGAATAAATGCTGGTGCTGTGTATAATATTGCTAAAGTCTATGAGGAATGATGACCTTAGCGTGGGAAACGCTAAGTATGCTGGAAAATAATGTAAACCATTGTTACTGTCATTGCACATGTGATTATGGCCATTGTCCATGTGATATAAACTTTTTGATAAATGCTATATTTTTTTTTACCATTTGTCAATATATTTTTGAATATTATTTTCCTATATCAATCCAGGTACATTTTTAATTTTTATAACACTGGTCCACTTTCTACGGTCTTTATCTGCCAATATGGACTGAGGGCCAATGGATATCAGCATAGCCAGCTACCTCCTATGGTCGGCGGCAACCATGGATTTTCAGCCGCAAGGCCTATCCAGCCACTGGCATTGAATATCCAGGTCATGTTTCGATGCCATAGATTTAGCCGGCCAAGCCAAATAAAAGGCGCTGGAATCGCACCTAGATGGATACTTTATGGCGCTTAATGCCACTTTGGACATGGCTAATTCTGTAAGAGGCATTAGGCACCGTAAAGGCACTATTCATGGCATAGATAATATCAATATATGGCCAGAAATATAGGCCTGGAAAACTCTAGTCTACATTTCCAGTACTCATCTATTGGAGAGGTGCGATTCTCTATAGGACACTGTCATGTGATTGACATGCAATCGAGATCGGCTGCCGATATTGGCGCCCTGCAGAGATTCCAGGCCTTTGCAAACATGAATTTTTTTGTGTCCAGGTGTGGTCATTGGTGTTGTAAGGGAGGGTGAGGGGGGACGAAACCGCCTCAAGGGCCATGTTTGGGGGGGGCACCGGCACCCCTCTTCTTTCCACCACCTCTTCCCCATACCTCTAGATGTTCGCCACCACGAGCCGCAACTTCAACGTGTTCCTCGCGACCGCATCGGCTCTCCCACTGACGTCACTTCCGGGTGCTACGCATGGGAAGTGACTTCAGAGGAAGAGCCGCCGGGGTCACGAAGAGTTACGTTGACGTTACTCGTGGCGGGGAACAACTCGAGGTACGGGGGAAGGGAAGGGGGCACGTGGAACAGGGGGGATCAGGGAAGGAGCAGGGAGGCGAAGACAAGGGCGGGGGAAGGGCCCCTCCGCACCGGGCACCTCTCGCCCTCGCTACACCACTGGGTGTGGTAACTGGAAAATGTAATGCATTTTACTCTAAGGTCCCCTCTGTTTACTATAGGTTTCCTGAACAATGTGACTAGCCAATGAGATTGTTCTTTGGGCTGTTTTATGAATTGCAGCCGAACCACACAAGATCAGCGCAGAGAGATTTTATTGGCATTCTTTGCTTTATGTTTTGGAACACAATGACAACAATAATAGCAATAATTGGGACACCGCTGTGCCGGTGCCTAGTAAAGCTGTGTCGAGAGAGGTAAATAAATCAAGCAATAATTTTCTTTGATTTTTTCATGAAAATCAGAACTGGCGATCGTTCAGCGCTACCCAGCGCGGCTGTTCTTATATACTGTGGCAACATCCCCATCACAAGAGCAGCCGTGGCAGACAGAGAGCATCTAAAAATATATTTCAAATCACAGAGGCCCCTGGTAGCGATGGGTTAAACTAGTTTCCTAATACAGCGCTGGGACTTGTCAGCACAGTAAAAAGCACGAGAAAATATGTAAGCCTCGTGACACCCTTGAGAGAGTCAATCATTGTCTACCTCTATTAGCACAATAGGTCTGCATGTCGAGAATAAATAACCCCTGCACGTTGGCATTTGTTACCATTTTTTTTTTTTTTATGAGAACATCTTCTTAAGCTCTTCCTCGCTCAAAATCATTCAAGTGGCTGTGATAGAATCAAAGGAGAGAAGGTGACATGTGCAGCCCAGTGGGCGCCAAACTGTGTAATGTCGCTACTGGGTCATCGGTAAGAAAAGCCTTAAATAAGCACGTTGTCAGTCTTTTAATAGCTAACAAAAAAAAAGATCATTGTGCTACATGTGTGTAGGGCAAGGAGACAGATACGGCATCTTTGAATTTCCAGAACGTTTCTCCTTAATGCTGCTCTAGCTATTCTTGTGTATATAGTGAATAGTAACATAGTAAGTTATTATTATTATTAGATATTTTTATACCGCCTATCCATGGAGGTTGTCATAAGAATTGCCGCTGCTGGGTCAGACCAGAGGTCCATCGTGCCCAGCAGTCCGCTCACACGGCGGCCATTAGGTCAAAGACCAGCGCCCTGAGATTAGCCCTACCTGCGTACGTTCTGGTTCAGCAGGAACTTGTCTAACTTCGTCTTGAATCCCTGGAGGGTGTTTTCCCCTATAACAGACTCCGGAAGAGCATTCCAGTTTTCTACCACTCTCTGGGTGAAGAAGAACTTCCTTACGTTTGTACGGAATCTATCCCCTTTCAATTTTAGAGAGTGCCTTCTCGTTCTCCCTACCTTGGAGAGGGTGAACAACCTGTCTTTATCTACTTTGTCTTGAATCCCTGGAGGATGTTTTCCCCTATTTGAATCCCTGAAGGGTGTTTTCCCCTATAACAGCCTCTGGAAGAGCATTCCAGTTTTCTACCACTCTCTGGGTGAAGAAGAACTTCCTCACGTTCGTACGGAATCTATCCCCTTTCAATTTTAGAGAGTGCCCTTGCGTTCTCCCTACCTTGGAGAGAGTGAACAACCTGCCATTTTCCACTAAGTCTATTCCCTTCAGTACCTTGAATGTTTCAATCATGTCCCTTCTCAATCTCCTCTGTTCGAGGGAGAAGAGGCCCAGTTTCTCTAATCTTTCGCTGTACGGCAGCTCCTCCAGCCCCTTAACCATCTTAGTCACTCTTCTCTGGATCCTTTTGAGTAGTACCATGTCCTTCTTCATGTACGGCGACCAATGCTGTACGCAGTACTCCAGGTGAGGGCACACCATGGCCCGGTACAGCGGCATGATAACCTTCTCCGATCTGTTCGTGATCCCCTTCTTTATCATTGCTAGCATTTTGTTCGCCCTTTTTGCCGCCGCCGCCGCACATTGCTCGGACGGCTTCATCAACTTGTCGATCAGAACTCCCAAGTCCCTTTCCTGGGAGGTCTCTCCAAGTACCGCCCTGGACATCCTGTATTCGTGCATGAGATTTTTGTTACCGATATGCATCACTTTACACTTATCCACGTTGAACCTCATCTGCCATGTCGATGCCCATTCCTCAAGCCTGATTATGTCACGCTACAGATCTTCGCAATCCCCCTGTGTCTTCACTACTCTGAACAACTTCATATCATCTACGAATTTAATCACCTCACTCGTCGTACCTATGTCCAGATCGTTTATAAAGACGTTGAAAAGCGGTTTACATTTAGGTACTCGAGATTTTCCCCTAACTGTCCCAGAGGGGTCACAATCTATCTATTTGATTATAATTTTGATGAGCGTTCCAAAGTTCAGGACCAATGACTGCAAAAGTACGATCTCTAGTGGATGAATATACTATTTGACCGATTGATGGAATTACTAAACGGTTTTGCTGTAAAGAGCGTAGCGAAGCGAAGCGTAGCGTAGCGAAGAATAGGGTATTAAATAATTATCCAGGTATGGTGGTAATCATAGTAACATAGTAGAAGACGGCAGATAAAGACCCGAATGGTCCATTCTGTCTGCCCAACCTGATTCAATTAAATTTGTTTTTTTTTCTTCTTAACTATTTCTGGGCAAGAATCCAAAGCTTTACCTGGTACTGTGCTTGAGTTCCAACTGCCGAAATCTCTGTTAAGACTTACTCCAGCCCATCTACACCCTCCCAGCCATTGAAGCCCTCCCCTGCCCATCCTCCACCAAACGGCCATACACAGACACAGACCGTGCAAGTCTGCCCAGTAACTGGCCTAGTTCAATATTTAATATTATTTTCTGATTCTAAATCTTCTGTGTTCATCCCACGCTTCTTTGAACTCAGTTACAGTTTTACTCTCCACCACCTCTCTCGGGAGCGCATTCCAGGCATCCACTACCCTCTCCGTAAAGTAGAATTTCCTAAATTTTGCCCTTGAATCTACCACCCCTCAACCTCAAATTATGTCCTCTGGTTTTACCATTTTCCTTTCTCTGGAAAATATTTTGTTCTACGTTAATACCCTTCAAGTATTTGAACGTTTGAATCATATCTCCCCTGTCTCTCCTTTCCTCTAGGGTATACATATTCAGGGCTTCCAGTCTCTCCTCATACGTCTTCTGGCACAAGCCTCCTATCATTTTCGACGCCCTCCTCTGGACCGCCTCAAGTCTTCTTACGTCTTTCGCCAGATACGGTCTCCAAAACTGAACACAATACTCCAAGTGGGGCCTCACCAATGACCTGTACAGGGGCATCAACACCTTCTTCCTTCTACTGACTACGCCTCTCTTTATACAGCCCAGCATCCTTCTGGCAGCAGCTACTGCCTTGTCACACTGTTTTTTCACCTTTAGATCTTCAGACACTATAACCCCAAGGTCCCTCTCCGCGTCCGTGCATATCAGCTTCTCTCCTCCCAGCATATACGGTTCCTTCCTATTATTAATCCCCAAATGCATTACTCTGCATTTCTTTGCATTGAATTTTAGTTGCCAGGCATTAGACCATTCCTCTAACTTTTGCAGATCCTTTTTCATATTTTCCACTCCCTCTTCGGTGTCTACTCTGTTACAAATCTTGGTATCATTTGCAAAAAGGCACACTTTTCCTTCTAACCCTTCAGCAATGTCACTCACAAACATATTGAACAGGATTGGCCCCAGCACCGAACCCTGAGGGACTCTAGTCACCTTTCCTTCCTTCGAGCGACTTCCATTAACCACCATCCTCTGGCGTCTGTCCGACAGCCAGTTTCTGACCCAGTTCACCACTTTGGGTCCTAACTTTAGCCCTTCAAGTTTGTTCAACAGCCTCCTATGAGGAACTGTATCAAAGGCTTTGCTGAAATCCAAGTAAATTACATCTAGCATATGTTCTCGATCCAGTTCTCTGGTCACCCAATCAAAAAATTCAATCAGGTTCGATTGGCACGATTTATCTTTTGTAAAGCCATTTTGCCTCGGATCCTGTAACCCATTAGATTCAAGGAAGTACACTATCCTTTCTTTCAGCAACACTTCCATTATTTTTCCAACAGCTGTAGTGAGGCTCACCGGCCTGTAGTTTCCTGCTTCATCCCTGTGACCACTTTTATGAATAGGGACCACATCCGCTCTCCTCCAATCCCCAGGAATCACTCCCGTCTCCAGAGATTTGTTGAACAAGTCTTTAATAGGACTCGCCAGAACCTCTCTGAGCTCCCTTAGTATCCTGGGATGGATCCCGTCTGGTCCCATCTCTTTGTTCACCTTCAGTTTTTCAAGTTGTTCATAAACACCCTCCTCCGTGAACGGCGCAGAATCTACTCCATTTTCTCGTGTAACTTCGCCAGACAATCTCGGTCCTTCTCCAGGATTTTCTACTGTGAACACAGAACAGAAGTATTTGTTTAGCACATTTGCTTTCTCCTCATCACTCTCCACATATTTGTTCCCAGCATCTTTTAGCCTAGCAATTCCATTTTTTATCTTCCTCCTTTCACTAATATATCTGAAAATTTTTTTTAATGTGTTTTGAAAACCAAAAGTATGATTTTATATGTCAATCGATATTTTATCGGTAGCCAGTGTGTCAATTTCAACAATGGTGTAACATGGTCAAATTTCTTTTTTCCTGTTATTAATTGTATTGCAGTGCTTTGTGCAAGTTGGAGAAGATACAAATCTTTATGCCTAGCTGCATAGTATAATGAATTGCAGTAATCCAACGTACTGATTACTACAGAATGAACAAGTATATTAATAGCCGAAGGAAGTAAGAGATGAGTTATAGAACGAATAAGGTGAAGTTTATAACTACGATGTAGTACTGTAGAAATTTGTTTTTGAAAAGTTAATTTTGAGTCTAAAGTGACTACGAGAATCTTTAGTGTTATCGAGAGTTGAATGGGAGATGGAAGCAATTGTTCTACCTTTGTTGAGCATAGTAAAGCTTTAGATTTTTAAGAGTTTAACGAAAGGTGATTTGTATAAAGCCATGAGGAGATCTGTTCAAGTTTTTTTAAAATTGATATCTTGGGTGACGGGACAAAATCGCGCGAGACAACGGCGCACCGACAACTGAGCGCAGACAACTGAGCGCAAGGTTGACGGCGCGCCGAAGAAAAGCACTATTTTAAAGGTCTCCGACGGGGGGTGTGGGGGGGAACCCCCCCACTTTACTTAACAGACATTGCGCTGGCGTTGGGGGGGGGTTTGGGGGGTTGTAAATCCCCACATTATACTTAAAACTGAACTTTTTCCCTAAAAAACAGGCAAAAAGTTCGGTTTCAAGTATAATGAGGGGGGTTACAACCCCTCAAACCCCCCACAACGCCAGCGCGATGTCTGTTAAGTAAAATAGGGGGATTCCCCATCAACACCCCCCGTCGGAACCCTTTAAAATAGTGCTTTTCTTTGGCGCGCCATCAACCTTGCGCTCAGTTGTCGGCGCGCCGTTGTCTCGCGCGATTTTGTCTATGAACCGATATCTTGTATCTTTTGGATGTTTGTAATATCGATTGGATGAAGAAGTTGGACGTTGTCTGCATAAACAAATATTGTGAACCCTATAGATTGTGCAAGTGTAAGTAGAGGGGCCATAAAGATAGAATGGGGGCTAGGATTGACCCTTGAGGTACACCACATGACAATGTATAGGTCTTATAATTTCAACTTATATGTTCTATCTTCTAAATAGGATTGCTAGTTATGTGGTCCTAACTTAACAGGTAAAATGCTGACTCTGCCTCAACTGTGCCACCGGCTGCCCACTGAATAGCTGGTTTGAGTTTAAGAGATTAGTGCTGAAATTTAGTGACACTATCCGGTCAAGTCCTGCTGGATGTCAGTGAATATCCCTACACAGGAGATGTAAAGAGGCAGGTTCTTCTCCTGCTTGTTTAAACCACCCTATAGCAGTGGAGTGCAGTAAGTAAGCGGCTAAAGCCAGGACAGAAAAAAATAACTGAATATTGCCCAGTGCCTGGTTAACCTCTGGGTAGCATCAGAAGGGTTATGGCCCATCCTGATTCTCCCTCTTTATTACAAATTTCTATACTCCTTTTAATGATTATTTAAGTCAATTGAAAGCGGTTTACAAAATGCATTCACAATTTCCAAATAACTTCACATAAACCCAGGGGGTCTTTTTTATCAAGCTGCGGTAGGGGTTTAATGCATGTAATACCGCGCGTCAAACCGCCTGCCGCGCTAGCCGCTGATGCCTGCATTGAGCAGGCGTTAGATTTTTAGCCGGCCACGGGGGTTAGTGCGTGATGAAATGTCCGACGCGCTAACCACGCTAGCGCGGCTTGATAAAAGGACCCCACAGTTATCACACACATATTAAATACCACAATATTCAACCACCATATTATATAGTATTATTCATAAAAGACTGGCAGCAATTCACCAATCTTAATAAAAATGATTCCCCCCCCCCACACACACACACACCTTCTCCTCAAAAGAAAAGCCTTTTGCTGTGCTGCTCCCCTTTTGGATGAGAACAGCTTACTTCAGTGGGATTTGAAACACATTGTAATTACCATGACCCTCTGATTTATGGTGCTCTCGCATACTTCAAATATTCCTGACTCTGTGGATTTAAGCTATACGTCAAAGCTTCTGGGTTCCAATATAACTCCTGGTATTCCAATCCAGGGGCCACAGCTATCTCGGCTGTAGTTCAATAGGGTTAGAAACTAAGAGGGATCGTTCATGCCCTGAAACTATAGGGGCAAGTCTACAACTGGGTGCCCCCTATTGAGGGTTACCAGATTTTACGATTGTAAAATACGGACCCATGGACCTGCCCCCAGGCCCACCCAGTTCTCCCCAGCCACGCTCTGTTCCGCCCAAGTCGCGCCCCATTCCACCCCAACCCTGTCCCCAACCTCTTCTCATGCTCAAAGCCACGTCAGGAGGGCATCTATGCATGCTCAGAAGTGATGTGATGTGTACATGAGTGTGACGTCATCGCGTTACATCCATGCATGCTCATATGCCCTCCCGACACAATCCCGAGCTGGAAGCTTTTCAAAACCTGGACCACATCCATTTCTCCCTTCCCCCCCTCTGCCTTCCCTCATGTCCATCTTACTCTTACTTCCTCTGTCCATATCTCTCCCTTCCCCCAGTCCCATATGCTCCTTCCTTCTACAGCTAGCTATCTGCCAGCGTGCTTACTGGTCGACACTCTGTAATGCACCCCTGCCAGCATCTGCTTCTCCCCCACTCCTCCCTCCCGCCTGCTCATTCGCCCGCCGTGTTTAACTTCATAGAAAAGCGCTGCGCCACGCTGTCGCTGGCCTCTGTCCACCGCGGCCAGCCCTAGCAGAAACAGGAAGTTGTCAGAGAGGGCGGGCCACGTTGGAAAGAAGAGGCCAGCGGCAGCACGGTGCAGCGCTTTTCTAAGAAGTTAAACGCGGCAGGTGGGTGAGCAGGTGAGAGGGAGGAGGGGGAGAAGTAGATGCCGGCAGGGGGTGCGTTAGAGAGGCACATTGGCTGGTAGTAAGCTCCCAGCCTCGCAAGAAGTGGGGGCTTCCCCCCCCCCCACATTGGATCACCTACAGGAGGGGCAATTTGGGGGAGGCCATGGCCCCTGTACCCCCCCCCCCCCGGTATGACGCCTATGGAATCATCTAAGTCTCTGGCGTGGGAAGGTGATACATTACTTAATACTGGAACCAGGGTGGATTAGAGGGAATCAGGAGTGGATTGGGCATCACTCAGAGAGTGCAGATTGTTGTTGGGGATTCAGATGGTGATGAGGGAAGTTAGAGGGGTTTGTCCCAAGTGGGCTTTTCTCTTTTGTTCAGGCAACAGCCGTAGCCTGCTTTTTACTAGAAAAAAAATGGCTCTGGAACAAAACAATTTATAACATCAAAAGAAAATGGGGGGGGGGGGGAAAAAAAAATCCCGCAAAGAACTCAGGAAAATAAACTAAACCAGGTCAACGCATTCACACATTTTATTGCCATTTAATACAGGCTCCATTATTGTCAGTAGAATCCGTTTCCCAATAACATGCCTTAAATAAAAATAATACATGTTAATGCATTGATCCAAGCTAGTAAATCTAGATCTTTATTTCTTAGGTCATCATTGCCTGCATGCTTTCTTTTCCAAACATGTTTTATTCAGGAAATTCTGGTTCTTACAGAAGTCTCCAAAGTACCATGAGGAAGAAAATATAGCTCTGTTTATGGATGCCTTGTTTCTTTATAAAACACATATCTTTCTAGCTTCAAAATATAAAATGATGCCCAGCAGAGCTGAATGTCATTAATAGCAAACCTTAAGCTACTCATGTTCTTTGGTTTTCTTTTTGACCCAGCAGTTTCTTTCTGTCCCCCTGGGTTTCCAACTCAATTGTGGCCAGCCTCGGTTGGGCTATAGTGCCATAAGCATTTATTTGAAACTACCCAGGTTGAATATATTTTATGTCCCCTCCCCCATACGCAAGTGCATCTGCCAGCCACTGCAGCAATGATGTTTGGCCTGGGGCACCCCTTGGTACCTGCAACATCAGGGGTTCATGGTTATTAGGATTTCTTATCCAGCATATCAAAGTGGCTTGCAATATGTCTAAACAAAAAGGGAAAGGGGGGGGGGAGGGTTGCCCTAATCAACGACATGAGAATGATGGAAAAAATTCTTATAGTAAAGAAGGAGGTTCACACCACCATATGGGAAGCTTTTAAAGCAACCCTCAGAGGTGAAGTAATTAGCTTTTCTGCTTGGAAGCGTAAATCAGATCGCTCTAATATGGAATCTTTGGAGAAGGATATCTCTCTATTGGAACGCCAACAGATTACGAATAATCTTACTCAAATGTCCCCGGATTTAGTTCAGAAAAAGGTTGAATATAATATATTATCTCGGCTTAGAGCTCAACAGGACTTCTTAATCTCCAAAACTGGTACCTATGTGTCTGCCAACAAAGCTGGTCATTCTATGGCTCGTTACCTGGCTAATCATAAACAAAGATCCAGAGTGGCTGCTTTAGTGAGAGAAGACGGTACCTCTGCTACAGATGACAACTCCATATCCCAGCTCTTCGCTACTTTTTATAGTGCCTTATACTCCTCGTCCATCGATTCCTCCTCTATTTCTAGTTCTGTCTTCTTTCAGGATATCTCCCATCCCTCTTTGGATCATTCCCAGGCCTCGTGTCTTGGTGCCCCTATCGCAGAGGCCGAGATTCTCGAGGCTATAAAATCCCTCTCCTCACACAAATCACCAGGGCCTGACGGACTTCCGATGGATTTCTATAAAACCTTCTCTACTGATCTTACCCCTTGGCTGAAACATCTTTTCGAATATCTTTTCTCCAATCCTGATGATCAAGGTGGTTTCACGGATGCACACATTATTGTTTTACCCAAAGCAGGGAGGGATGAAACACGGGTAGCCAACTATCGTCCTATCTCATTACTCAATACTGATTGTAAGATTTTGGCTAAAGTCCTAGCCTCTCGATTGGATAAGATCTTGGGCATCCTTATTCATCCTGATCAAGTAGGCTTTATGAAAACTCGTTTCATTGGTGATAATGCACGCACTTTCCATTCTGTTTTAGACATTGCCCATTCCTCAACTGAACCGATGATAGCTATTTCCTTCGATGCCGAAAAGGCCTTCGACATGGTGGAATGGAATCATTTATTTTCGGCTCTCCAATGGTTTGGATGTGGCTCAGGCTTTATACAATGGATCAAATTACTATACAATAAGCCTTGTTCTAGATTACAGATCAATGATTCTTTATCTACCCCCATCTTTCTCCGCAGAGGCACCCGGCAGGGTTGCCCCTTATCTCCCCTCTTATTTAATCTAGCTCTTGAACCATTGCTCTTGGCAATCCGTCAACATCCGCATTTAATTGGCATCCCGTGGGCTCTCGACAAATTAAAACTTTAGCTTATGCTGACGATCTATTGGTGTTTCTTTCAAAACCAGCTTCCTCCATTCCTGTTCTTCTCCAATTAGTATCTGACTTTTCGCGATGTTCCGGCTATCACATAAACTGGGATAAATCCGAGGTTATGCCTCTTAATGATTCTACTTCACTGGCTGATTGTGGTCCTATCTCGTTTCGATGGGCCAGTTCTTCTTTAAAATACCTTGGTACCCTTTTTCATCATGATACTGATACCATGATGTCTATTAATTTAGCTGCTTTAACATCCAAGATTGATGCATTGGGAAAGAGGTGGTCCCCTCTTTACTTGCTGTGGTGGGGACGTCTTGAGGCTATTAAGATGACTATTACGCCGATTGTCAATTACTACCTTTCTATGCTCCCTAGATTAGCCCCTAAGGAGTTTTATAAATGTATTGAAGTGAAGCTCTCAGCTTACCTTTGGTGTAAGAAAACCCCTCGTATTTCCTTGAAAATTCTTAAATCTTCTAAAGAAAATGGGGGCATGGGCTTTCCGGACTTTTTTCTCTATCATATTGCCTCGTTTTTGTGATACAGTTCATATTGGACACTGGATCCTAGTCTTTCCGATGAACTGGCTGCCTGGTTTCGAGTTGAACAACATATTGTCCACCCGATCCCACTATCTAACTTATCTTTCCTTTCTACTTCTTCATTACCTTGTAATTCTACCACCATACATGCCACCCTCCAGGCGATTCAGCATTTTGATTCTATTTCCGGGTCCGATAGACGCAATACGACCGTTTCTCCTCTCTGTTATAATCCCTCATTTTGTATTGACAATCGTCCTATTTACTGGAGGTCCTGGATAGACAAAGGGATATGGACTTTAAATCAGGTCGTGGATAATGGAAAGCTCCTCTCTTTTGCTCAGCTCATGGACAGGTTTGACTTACCTGCAACGGAATGTTTTCATTGGATTCAACTCTCTCACTGTCTACTTAAATGTTCACCTTCCATTTTTTCCTATACTCAAACCTCTCCTTTCATGACATTCTCAAGACTAGCTCTAGAACTTGGTCATTCCACGTCCCTCTTCTATAAAGAACTTCGCTCACATTTATACCCTAGATCTAAGAGGTCAACGGATATCTGGTTGTCCTACTCCACCTGGCGGGGAACCGACCAGGATTGGGATCGCTATTTCAGTAAAATAATTCGCCCAACAGCGTCCGCCAGCTTATCTCAGTCGCTTTATTTCCTTGCGTACAAAGTCTTTTGGACACCTAACAAGATGTATTTGGCTGGTCTTAGAGATTCCAATATGTGTTGGCATTGTGCTTCGGAGTTAGGGGACCTTCATCATATGATTTATGCATGTCCTATTCTTCAGGACTTCTGGACACAAATATGGCGCATTATTCAACGTATTCTCCCTATCTCCTCAGGGTTCTCTTTTGAAGTCTTGCTTTACAGAGCCTTAGCTGTGTTAGATCCTCTTTCCGCCAGTCAACAATCTCTCCTTAATATTTTAATTGCTTTAACAATTCAAATGATTCTTCACAATTGGAAATCTGCTGACTTGCTTAATGTTGTTTTCTGGTGGAATACTGTTCTTATGATTCACTCCTATGAACTGAAAGCTGCCGAATTTACAAATCGACTACAGCGCATTTCTAAGATATGGGAACCTATTCAACACTACTCTCCTTAACTGTTGTCTTTCCTCTAGTTTCACCTGACCTCGACTATATCCAATTTTTCTTCTTTCTCTTTTCCTTTTCTTTTTATCACTCCAGGTTGGCAGGGGATGTCCGTCCCGTATTCTTTACTCATCATTCTTTACTCATTTCTCTTTTATTACTAGTCTCTCTCTTTCAACTTCTGTTTGATCGACCTCTTCCTCCTCCCTATTTCTTAGCTTTCCTCTCTTTGTCCTCTCTCCTCTTCAGGTTATACAGTGGTTCTTTTTGAGCCTCCAGGTTTTCTTTATGTTCCTTTTTGTAGAGAAGTATTACAAACATCATATTACCTGCATTGTGTACTCTGTATTCTTTGGATTCTGGATGGTTCTTTTGAACCTCTCTGTTCACTTGTTCATGGTTCTTTTTTTGTTCTTTATGTAACTCTGTTTTTGTTACTAAAAATTCAATAAAAATATTTGAAATGTTAAAAAAAAAAAAAAAAACATGGGCAAAACATAAGGAAGGGTATCTGTGTCTTGTGTTTATGACAAGAAAGGTCTTAAGATCGGTTTAAAATCTGTCAAGGGAGGTCTGGTCGAATGTGGAGGTAGATAGTTCCATAGGTCCGGGCCTTGAACAGAGAAAATAGTGCCTTGGCGCGCGCTTCCATCTTGCGCTCAGTTGTTGGCGCGTGCCTTTGTCTTCGGTGGTTTTGTCTATGAACCATGATAGGTTTGTGGGATCTAATTGTACATCAAGGGCTCCTTTTAAGAAGGTGCGCTAGCGGTTTGATCGCACACACCGGATTAGTGCACGCTGTAGTGAGCGCTAGCCGAAAATCTACCGCCTGCTCAAAAGGAGGCGGTAGTGGCTAGCGCACGCGGCAATGGAGTCGGGTTTTCAGGATTTCCCTCCACAAATATGCATTGAAAGCAGTGCATGCAAATAGATCTCGTGCGTATTCATTGGGAAAATCCTGAAAACACCACTGGAATACGGCTCTCGAGGACCGGAGTTCACTCTCCCTGGTCTAAACTGTGTGCAATAAAATGTGGTTAAAAAAAAAAAATATATATATATATATTGTATCAAAAGTTAAAAATATGGGGTAGGTTCATACTAAGCTGCAGTAGAGGTTTCTACTTAGGTCTGAAGCGCTAAATGCTTTGGCGCTCATAGAATTCCAATCAGAGTCGGAGCATTTAGCACCCCAGGCTGTGGTAAAAATCTCTATTGCAGCTTAGTAAAAGGGCCAAAATCTGTATGTCATCTGAGGTGAAATCTAAGGATTGTGAAATGGTCAGTAAAGGTACTAGAAAGGTTTTTTGTTTTTTTTAAATTCTTTATTGATTTTCCAAACAACAATAGTGCAAGACACAAGCATATAACATATAATAAGTCAATAAAAACACATTCAGCTTACAACTACACCATTTTATCACCCCTCCCACCCATCCAATACTTAATCAATAAAACACAAAATACATAGGGCTCCTTTTACAAAGGCACGCCAGCGCCTTAATGCGTGGAATAGCACGTGCTAAATTGCTCCATGCGCGCCGCTACTGCCTCCTTCATAAAAGGAGCCCACAGAGTTTACCAATATCCTTACCCTATTCAGATTAATAATATCCTTCCATCCTCCTCCCACCCACCCCAGGTGTAAATACTCAAAGGTCAAAATTAGGACAGATATAATCCCCCCCCCCCTTCCCTGGATGTGTATGAAAATCAACAAAAATTACCTCATAATCAAAGACCTATTATATTGAAGTAATATAAGATGTCAACGGGCCCCAAACCAATTTAAATAAATTATTGTGCCCCAAGCTATCGACATTCATTTTTTCATACAGATTTACCCACCAGAAAGGAAAATTTAGGCAGTCGTAGTTCTTCCAATTACGGCTAACCATCTGCATGACTATCCCGGTCATTATTAGGAAAAGATGGCATTTATATCAATCCATGAAGGGCTTAACATGTACTAATGTTCCATGGTATGGTGAGACCTCATCTAGAGTACTGTGTGCAATTCTGGGGGCCACATTACAGTAAAGATGTGCGCAGAATTGAATCGGTTCAGCGGACGGCCACCAGGATGATCTCGGGGTTCAAGGGTCTCTCGTACGAAGAGAGACTGAACAAATTGCAGCTCTACACTCTCGAGGAACGTAGGGAGAGGGGAGACATGATTGAAACATTTAAGTACCTCACGGGACGTGTCGAAGTGGAAGATGATATTTTCTTTCTCAAGGAACCCTCGGCCACAAGAGCCACTCAGAGGCGGAAAATTTCATGGCGACACCAGAAAGTATTTCTTCACAGAGAGAGTGGTTGATCATTGGAACAAGCTTCCAGTGCAGGTAATCGAGACAGACAGCGTGCCAGACTTTAAGAATAAATGGGATACCCATGTGGGATCCCTACGAGGGTCAAGATAAGGAAATTGGGTCATTAGGGCATAGACAGGGGGTGGGTAAGCAGAGTGGGCAGACTTGATGGGCTGTAGCCCTTTTCTGCCGTCATCTTCTATGTTTCTATATGACCACCTCATACGTCAGTGGAATTGATTATTCCAATATGTTATTAATCTTACCCCATATTGAAAAGAAAGATGTTTTTAAAAGAGTGGAACGCCAGAATTAAGTGTAAAGGAAGTAGACGTACCTTGGTCAGTATTTACTTGGTAGGAACGATTATTTCAGTATGACTCAAACCAGTTTAAGACAATGTCACGTAGCCCAAGATCTTTTAACCAATGAAGTAAGATGGAGTGATCGAGAAGGTCAAATGCTGCGGAAAGATCGATAGATAATAGAAGTAGGGAATGTAAGTAGGAATGCCTATCAGAGTGGTTTTGGTGCTATGGTTACATCGAAAACCTGTTTGATTGGAATGAAGAAAGTTTGTTTCAATTATTTTTGTGAGAAATGGCAAATTTGATATCGGACAATACAATTTGATATCGGACGGTACAATTTGATCTCGGATGGTACAAAGAGCTGATGAAATGGAACTGTCTTTAAGTTTGGGGGCGGGGGGGGCGTATAAAAGTGGTTTTCCATTGCGGTGGATTTGAATGAGCATTTGAGCATTTACCTTGCCAGCCTGCGGTAAAAAGCTCTACCGCGGATTGATTAAAGGAGCCCATAGTTGGATATAGATAAAACTGCATGCGCAAATATGGACGCACACCCACTTTGTATGCACAATTTAATTGATAAGCGATCCAATAATTGGGCACTGATAATCAATTACTGGTGCTAATTGATATTAATTAAAATATGCATGCACTTCTTTAGGCGTGTGCAAATTTTAGGCACAGATCTAAAAAGGAGGCAGGCCATAGGAGGGGCATGAGCCAATCAGGGGCATTCCAGGAATTTGCAGCTAGTGTTATCTTTATACTGTACACTTTACTGTATTGTATTTGATAAATATATATAAACTAGTGTTTAAGCCCGTTACATTAACGGGTGCTAGAATATATGCCTGTCTCTCTTTCTTTATTTATGTCTCTCTCCCTGCTCTTGTCTCTTTCTTCCTTTCTTTCTGTCTCTCTCCCTCCTGCTATTTTTCGCTCTCTCTCCCTGGCACCCTTTGTCTGTCTGTCTTTCTTTCTGTCTGTCTCTCTCCCTGGCCTCCTTTGTCTGTCTGTATTTCTTTCTGTCTCTCCCCCCCCCCCCCCCCACACATCTACTTTCCTTTGCAGAAGCAGCAGCGGTATTTCCCTTCCCCTCCAGGCCCCTGTGAAGTAGTAGCAGCATTTTCCCCCACCCCCATTCCCTTCTCTCCCCCCACACACACTTTCCTTTGCAGAAGCAGCAGTGATATTTCCCTTCCCCTCCAGGTCCCTGTGAAGCAATTCCCTTCTCTTACTTGAGCTGTCCTGCTCCGTTCGGCCCCTCCCCCTTCCCTACCCGCGGTCTGGCGGCCAAAGGTTTTTGTTTTAAGCTTTAAAAGTGCCGGCGGCGGCTCCTCTCACGCTGCTGATCCTCCTGTAAAGAGCAGCCTGCGATGATGGCCGGCTTTAGCAAACCTCGCAGGCCACTCTCCAGCCTCGGTAGCACGTTCCCTCTGACGCACGGGATCGCGTCAAAGGGAACATGCTACCGAGTTGGAGAGCAGCCTGCGAGGTTCGCTAAAGCCGGCCACCATCACAGGCTGCTCTTTACAGGAGGATCAGCAGCAGCGACGGCGGCGAGTGAGGGCCGAGGTGTGTTCCCTGCCGAGGACGCGGGCAGGGAGAGAGCTTGCCTGGCTTCCAGGGTGAGTGAGGGCGGGAAGAGGGGAGTGGCCAGAATGTTCCCTGCCGCTGGGTTGGCTGCCATGGAACACACACCACAGCGGCAGGCAACTCGAAATCCTAAGTGCGCATGTGCGCTTAGTCTTTTATTATATAGGATGAAAAAAGTTCATTGTTTGACTGTAGTTAAATTGCTGCTTGATAGCATTGAGTCCCAACCTGCTTCTTTTGTGGCAACGCATGCATTTTGAATCAAACAGACAACCAGGGCTCAGCGAAGCATTTCATTTTTGAAATTTTATTAAAATATCTGTACTGTTCTGCACCAGTGCTTCACACTTCAAATTGGCAATCTCTACTGTTGCAGTGCTAAGAAAACAAAGTGAAAGCAAAAAGCTATGCATTATCATTTGACAGACACTGGGAAATTCCACATGCTTATGCTTATTAGTATGTATATACCGCTTTTCGCTACAACATCAGTGCGGTTTACAAAACTTAAGAAAAAGAAAAGAATGCCAATATTAAAAGATCAGGTTTAAAAGAAAATTCTATACAAAAAAAAAAAAAAGTCTAATTGCTGCCGGAACCCAAAGGTTGACAGAGGTTGTGGTAAGAACGGATAGCGTAGCTGGTTTTAAGAAGGGTTTGGACAATTTCCTGGAGGAAAAGTTCATAGTCTGTTATTGAGAAAGACACGGGGGAAGCCACTGCTTGCCCTGGATCGGTAGCATGGAATGCTGCTACTCTCTGGGATTCTAGAATCTTGCTACTATTTGGGGTTCCGGAATCTTACTTACTCTTGAGAAAATGGAATGTTGCTACTGTTTGGGGTTCCTGAATCTTTTCTTACTCTTTGGGATTCCGGAATCTTGCTATTCTTTAGGATTCTGAATGGAATGTTGCTACTCTTTGGGTTTTGGCCAGGTACTAGGGACCTGGATTGGCCACCGTGAGAACGGGCTACTGGGCTTGATGGACCTTTGGTCTGACCCAGTAAGGCTATTCTTATGTTCTTATGTATACAATGGGTTTCACTCATTGGCAAGTAAAAATGAAAAGAGATAAGAAATCCAATAAAGCCTAAAAATAATTAAGGGAATGCTAATCCAAAAAGGTAAGTCTTCAATAAAGGTCTACCCCCCCCCCCCCACCCTTTTACAAAACCATTTTTAGCGCCGGCTGCGAAGGTAACAGCTCTGATGCTCATAGAATTCCTATGAGCTTTGGAGCTCTTACCACCGCGGCTGGTGCTAAAAACTACACTACAGTTTGTAAAAGGTGTGTGTGTGGGAGGGGGGGGGGGAGTGGCGATAAATTTGAAATAAGAAGGCGCCTCCATTTAGCCGGCCTAATAACTTGGACAGTGAGCCCATTCTGCGAGGACCCTTGTGCGCACAAATGCCAGCGCCCACCTCATGGTATTTCAGTGTGAAAATGGTGCTTTTCTATAACCAGTGCGTGCAACGTTTTGGGACATCCGTGCCCCTCCCCTGGCCATGCCATCTTTTGAGGTGCAGGATTTAGATGTGGGGTGTTATAGCATGCAAGAAGGTGCACACCCAAATTCCAACCAGTGGTAATTAAGTGCAATTATTGGTTGTTAAGGCTCGTTAATCCAGTCTTCTTAGCTTATTTACTAATTTGGCTCCACACACACCTCTTGACGCCGTGCTGAAAGTACAGAATCCGGGAGTCTGTGCTCGAAACAAAAACAGAGATACTGTAAGGGCCTCTTCAGAACGTAGTCAGAGAGAAACATGTCCTTCTTCATTCTACTCGTAACACTGGCTGAGAGTCTACTAATGATACTCCAAATATAGATTCAGAGCCGTTTGGCTCAGAGCGTCTAATGGGTGTTCATTTCTCTAATGCCGGTGACATTGTAAGTTCATTACCTAGGATACAGGTCCCTTTCCTTGCTCCTGTGCCATTAGTCGCGTCCTCGGCTTTAATGCCTGAACTAGAAGGACTTTTTGCCTCATACTTTTAACACTTCGCAGGAGTCGGAGTTTAAGATTTTTGTTAATGGAGTGCACTCTGTAGGAGAGAGCTGCGGCAGCTCTAATGGCTTTGGATTCTTTCCAGGCGCTGGGGGACCCTTTTACTAAGTTGCATGAAACGACTGGTACACCTAACAGCCTAAAATGACATACCGGGGGACATGCCGTCCTGCAGTAACTGCCAGACGTGCGCACGCTATACACTTCTCCCTCCGTATTCGCTGCGATAGGGGATTCACAGATCCGCGAATACAGAAAAACCGCGAATAACTTTTTCATATGTTATTCGCGGTTTCCTATTGAAAACCATCGTGAATATGGTGAAACCGCGAATAACACGGTGGGAGACCCGGCCTGTTCCTGAAGGAGAGGCAAAAACGCGGCGAAGAAAGTGCCGGGAAGCGGCGATTTTTTTCTCTGTGAATGCTTGGAATCGGCGATTTCTCTACGCAAGCTGACGTCATTTGGGGGGAGGGGGGGAGGGAGCCAGCAAGCTAAAACCCCGCGAATAATCGAAACTGCGATTGCTGAAACCGCGAATACGGAGGGAGATGTGTAATTTCTTTTGATGGGGGCGTGTCAAGGAGGGCAGAGAGCGACATTTCTGTGCTAACCGGTTAGTGCAGGTACACTACTGAGCATTCACTGCTTAGCTCGGTGGATAGCGTGTAAGCCCATAGGGCTTGATTCTATATATGGTGTCCAAAAATTAGGCGTTGACTAGTGCTGCGCTAAGTGCGATTTTATAAAAGTTAGGCGTACTTTATAGAATCACGCTTAGCGCCACCTTAGGCTCCGCTTGATGCACCCTATAGGGCGTTCTTGGCCTAAATACATATGCCTAGGTTGGGCGCCTAAGTACAAAACAAGTACCTACGAGCAAAACACGCCCACGATACGCCGCCTAACTATGTCTAATTTGTGGTAGGTGCGTTGGACTAGGCGCCTACCTTGAAGTGGTAGGCGCCTGCCAAGTTAGGTTCCCAGCATCCAATTAAGTGCAGCCTATGGCAATTATGAGGTGCTAATTGACAATTACCAGCAGTGATTAAGTCTATTGAACAATTAAGTTAGGCGCCTACATTGGCTAGGCCCCATTTATAGAATTCCCCCATTATTGCCCACAAAATGAGCGCTGGTAAGTGCATACAAGGTCATTTGACAAAGTGACCACGTGCTAATGGAGAAGAGTGTGGTGTAGTTGTTAGAGCTACAGCCTCAGCACCCTGAGGTCGTGGGTTCAAATCCCATGCTGCTCCTTGTGACCCTGGGCAAGTCACACAGGGGTCCTTTTACTAAGGCGCGATAATCGATTTCGCACACACTGATTTAGCGCGTGCTAATCGTTTTAGTGTGCGCCAACAATTAGCGCGCACCAAAGGCTAACACGTCCATAGAATATGATGGGCGTTAGCGTTTAGCGCGCTAATTCTTAGCGCATGCAAAGTTGATTAGCGCACGCTAAATCGGCTAGCGCGCCAGTAAAATAGGGGGTTAATTCTCCACTGCCCCAGGTAAATTAGATAGACTGTGAGCCCGCTGAGAGAGATAGGGAAAGCGCTTGAGTAGCTGATTGTAAATCACTTAATACACCTTATCCAAGCGGTATATCAAATCCCAATTATTACAACAAAATGAAAGGAGAAAGAACTCCACAACAGCAAACGAGGTGACAGATGAAGAGATAAGACAGCCCAAGACATTGCCATCAATGTGATCCAAAGTCTATTCAAAAGGATGCACATGAAAGGCCCAACACAGCTGTGTTTCAGCTTATGTCGCCTGCATCAGCAGAGGTATAAAAATGCCAGCCTCCAGCAGGCAAAGCTTCAGATTTCCTTCCTGAACTACAGAGCAGTACCATTGCTGCTGAGAATGTTGGTGTCCTCTCAAGAATGAGCACATCACCGCATGACCATTAATATATAAATAGGAAATGGCCATTTTTACCACTGTGGTAAAAATGGCCTTAGCACGTGGGAAAGTTCTGTGTAAGGGTGCACAGACGCAACATTGTTACCCCATTGTAGCGGAAGGACTCCATGGTGCGACCTCATCTGGAGTATTGCGTTCAATTCTGGTCTCCTCATCTCAAGAAAGATATAGCGCCGCTAGAAAAGGTTCAAAGAAGAGCGGCCAAGATAATAATGGGGATGGAACGCCTAAAAGACTAAAAGGAAAGACTAAAATGGTTAGGGTTCTTCAGCTTGGAAAAGAGACGGCTGAGGGGGAGATAGGACTGAAGTCTACAAAATCCTGAGTGGAGTAGAACGGGTACAAGTGGATCGATTTTTCACTCCGTCAAAAATGACAAAGACTAGGGGACACTTGATAAAATTGTAGGGAAATACTTTTAAAACCAGTAGGAGGAAATATTTTTTCACTCGGAGAATAGTTAAGCTCTGGAATGTGTTGCCGGTTTTAAGAAAGGTTTGGAGAATTTCCTGGAGGAAAAGTCCATAGTCTTACTGAGAAAGACATGGAGGAAGCTACTGCTTTCCCTGGATCGTTAGCAAGGAATATTGCTACTCCTTTGGTTTTGGCCAGGTACTGGTGGCCTGGATTGGCCACCGTGAGAACAGGCTACTAGGCTTGATGGACCATTAGTCTGACCCAGTAAGGCTATTTTTATGTTATGGCTCCAAAAATCTTTAGCTGGCTCAAAATGAAAATGAACTGAGCAAATTGCAGCTCTACACTCTCGAGGAGCGTAGGGAGAGGGGAGACATGATTGAGACATTTAAGTACATCACGGGACGGGTAGAGGTGGAAGATGATATCTTTCTTCTCAGGGGACCCTCGACCACAAGAGGACATCCGCTCAAGCTCAGGGGAGGGAAGTTTCGTGGAGACACCAGGAAGTACTTCTTCACGGAGAGAGTGATTGAGCATTGGAACGAGCTTCCAGTGCAGGTGGTCGAGGCACACAGCATCCCAGACTTCAAGAACAAATGGGATACCTATGTGGGATCCCTACGAGGTCATGCCAAGGGATAGGGTCACTAGGACTGAATGATTGAGTCAGTAGAGTGACAGCATAATTACAATTATTCTTTAGGGGGTCAGTAGACTTAAGAGGGTGGGTAAATAGTGTGGGCAGACTTGATGGGCTATGGCCCTTATCTGCCGTCATCTTTCTATGTTTCTATGTGTCTATGGGATTGCCATTGTACGTAGGTTCCTGATTCTGCATTAGATCAGAGAAAAATTGTATACTCAACTGCAGAAAGCTAACACAATATTATATTTGAACAGATGTGATGGTGTTACTGTACACTACTGCTATGAATGTTAATAAGGTAGATAACAGGCCAGCTATCAGGAAAAATATTTAAATTGCTTAATCATATTTAATAATCAGATAAGACTAACATAAGCTTTCCCACTCAAAATCTCACTAAAATATCAAACACTTAAACAGCAAGGAATGACCTATTTGATTATTAAAAATGATTAAACAATTATATATATATATTTTTTTTTTCTGATAGCTTTTGGGTTACCATCTTGCTGTAGGTTAATTGCTATGAAAAATACTGATTTTTTTTTTTTTTGTATGTGACTGCTAACAAGACACTGAGGAGATTATATGGGAGCTGTTCAAAGAATTCAGAAAAGTCAACTTAAAGTAACATCTCAATGAATCTTGACTATGTAGTAGAACTTAAAGTATATGTCCTGGCAATAAACCCCCCCCACACACCCCGGCAAAGTGGAGTACTACTAAATTGGGACATTTAAAACCAGTGCACAGAATTATAAGTAGAACTGGTCAAATAAAAGCGGCCAATATGGCACACAATAGTAACTAGTACTGGTCTAAAGGAGGCCGCAGATAGTCCCAGAAATGTGCCAATACGGCTGGTAATGGGTGAAGTTGGTAACTGCAAGAATAGCAGATCCACTGGCAAATAGTATGACAGTGTTATGGACTTCAGTTGATGAATTGGAGCAAAGGGCACTACACGGTCCGTGTTTCGGCAGTTCAGCTTGTTGCTCAGTGTCGGCGTTCCAAGGGTCCTTTGCCCTAACTAAATTCCCATACCCAACTCTTCCTCGCCATGACCCTTCCACCTCGCCCCCTAATTCCAAGGCCCGAAACTAATTATACTTTCCACCTTGAATCTCATGTGCTGACATAATGTATCTTTATTGTAACCCACCTGCACCCCATGTACTGACAAAACGTATCTTTACTGTAACCCATGTACTGACTAAATGTATCTTGATAGTAAACCACTTGTATTGTAACCCACCTGTATCCCATATACTGACAAAATGCACCTTGATAGTAAACCACTTGTATTGTAATCCACTTGCATCCCATGTACTGACAAAACGTATCTTTACTGTAACCCACGTACTGACTAAATGTATCTTGATAGTAAACCACTTGTATTGTAACCCACCTGTATCCCATATACTGACAAAATGCACCTTGATAGTAAACCACTTGTATTGTAATCCACTTGCATCCCATGTACTGACAAAATATATCTTTACTGTAAACCACTTGCATCCCATGTACTGACTAAAAGTATCTTTATTGTAAACCGTTTCTATCCCATGTAATGTCAAATGTATCTTTAATGTAAACCACTTGCATTCCATGTACTGACTAAACGTATCTTTATTGTAAACCGTTTCTATCCCATGTACTGTCAAATGTATCTTTATTGTAAACCGCTTCGAACTTCACGGTATAGCGGTATATAAGAAATAAATTATTATTATTAACTCATCATCTCAAGTCCATCACACTGTCATACTATTTGTCAGTGGATTTGCTAGTCTTGCAGTTACCATCTTCAGCCACCACCAGCCATATTGGCACATTTCTGGGACTATCTGCGGCCTCCTTTAGACCAATGCCAGTTATTATTGTGTGCCCACAGCCACCAAGATGCTTCTGTAACCGCAAATAATCCTGCTGAATTCTTGGATACATACAGTACAGTAGGAAATTAGTTCCACGGCTGCGGCCCTGTGTTTTTACAGGTAACTTATAACATAGCCAGACTTACAGGGGGATAAGTGTTGAGATCTTCCAGTACAAGCTACTAAGATTGTGAGAACAGTCATTCTTTTGCAAATTGATTGGTCCTTCACCATTCAAAGCTTGATAAATCAAGATGCAAATCTGGAAATATTGATCGCTGAGTGATTGGCAGCCAGTGCAAAACTGCCAGCACCAAAGTAATCCACTCAAGCAGAGTGCAGCAATTTAATAATCTTGCCGCAGAATTTTGAACAATCTGCAGTGTTCTTAAAAAGGAGTCAGGGAGACCAGAAAACATTTTCTAGTCACATTTAAAGACTCTTAACTGCACCAAAGTTAAGAGAACAGCAAAAAACAAACAAACAAAAACCCCCCCAACATAAAAACAACCCAGTTTCTTGCAGCCTTATAAATGTATTACGTGCAACCATCCAACAATTCTGAGGGAGTTACAATCCAACATACACAATTAAAACATTGCCACAAACTACAAAAAACATAAAAAAACAAATCATTTCATAAACTATAACAAAACAACAATATTCTTCATAATCATTTACCAAACCAACACACACAACACAATAAAAAAGATTCACTTAAATAATTCCTACTTAATCATTTACCAAAATATTTCTGGAAAAGCAAAGTTTTAACCAATTTCCTGAACTGGTAGCATTCTTTATTTCCAATAATAATGCATTCTGCAATATTACACCCTGCACAGTTATTAAAGCATTCTGAATGCCAGATAACTGTTTAAAAGCAGAGATTTATTTTATTTTTAAAGTACAGTGGTACCTTGGATTACGAGCATAATCTGTTCCAGGAGCATGCTCGTAATCCAAAATGCTCATTTATCAAAGCGAGTTTCCCCATAGGAAATAATGGAAACTCACTTTGATGCATTTCCCCCCCCCCCCCCACGAGAAACGGCATTGCTCCCCCCGAAGGCACCCCCTGCAATCCGGCACCTCACCCCACGATTCGGCACCCCCCGCCACGATCCGGCACCCCCCCCCCCCCGACACGATTTGGCACCCCCCGCCACGATCCGGCACCCCCCGCCATGATCCAGCACCCCCCGATGCTTCTTACCCTCATCTGGGCACCAGCACCGGCATGTCCTGTGCTTGGTGCCGGTGCCCGAAGATCGGCCTCCTCTTCTGCTAGACCTTGAGCATGCTCAGATGCTCAAGGCCTTGCAGAAGAGGAGGCCAATCATCAGGCACCGGCACCAAGCACAGGACATGCCGAAGCCGGTGCCCAGATGAGGGTAAGAAGCATCGGGGGGGGGGGGGAGGGGGTGCCGGAATCGAGCTATGCTCGGTTTCCGAGGCACCGATTTTGCAAATGTTTTGCAAAACACTAGCAAACTGAGGTACCACTGTATTTATATACTGCTTTTAGCCTAAACAGTTTACAATCAAGTATTCAACTATTTCTCCCTATCTGTCCCATTGGGCTCACAAGCTGCCTAATGTACCCAGGGCATTGAAGTGTTAAGTGACTTGCCCAGGGTGACAAGGAGCAGCGCTGGGCTTGAACCTGCAACCTCAGGATGTTGAGACTGCAGTCCTAACCACTAGGCCACGCCTCCTCCTGTGAACCATCAGCACATGTGAATGGAAGTGCTCTTAAAAATAGCCTGAACTCTGCGGCAGCAGAATTTCTGTGAAGTGTTATTTTCAAACAGTATGATTTACTAAGAATTACTGACAGAATGGAGCGAACCTCTAGGTGCCCTATGGTATATCTACTAATTATCACTGAATATGCAAATCCATGCTATGCAAATATGTGCTTCTGAACGGCTTGAATTTTGAAGGGCTAAATTAGCACACTATCGGCACTGCATCTTAATGAAAACGAAAGCATTCGGAATGCTGAGAAGTAGAGAAATATCTCAGTAGTGTCTAATTTTTTAATGAGAATTGAGTCAGTGTTTTAGAGATTTAATGTTTTATGGTATATTCTTGGGAAATGGAGAGAGTTGGTTTGAAATCTTGTTTTCATCCTGGATGAGTTCACTTTCTAATGGTGGTTTTTGTCCCTTCTACAAACCGTCACAAAGCGAGACGCGGTTCACGTCACCAAGGTGGCTAGACTTGCTCTGGAGTGGCCCAGGAGTGACGGAGCATGATGGATATAATTAAGACTTGATGTAAACATGGTTATTTTTGTTGCATAGGATTTTTTGGACCCCAGTTCGGTTACAAAATCTTGATAATTCAAAATCTAATAGATGCTGGCATTGTCATATTAATATAGGGACGTTGGATCATCTGTTATATTTTTGTCCAATGATACGAGGAAAAATTAAAAGGAGACAGGTTTAAAACAAATGCCAGAAAGTTCTTTTTCACCCAGAGGGTGGTGGACACATGGAACGCACTTCCGGAGGCTGTGATAGGCCGGAGCACGTTACAAGGCTTCAAAGAAGGTTTGGATAGGTTCCTAGAGGATAAAGGAATTGAGGGGTACAGATAAGAGTAGCGGTAGGTTATAGGGACAGTCTGGGACCATTGCTCAGACAATGGGCCTGATGGGCCGCCGCAGGAGCGGACCGCTGGGCGAGATGGACCTCTGGTCTGCCTCAGCGGAGGCAACTTCTTATGTTCTTATGTTCTTATGATACTTAATTTCTGGAGGTCAATTTGGGGGACAGATCAATCTTATATTAGAGTCATCTATTCCTTTATCATATGAAGCCATTATTTGTGGTACGTTGTTACAGGTAAAGCCTGAGTTAGATAAATACAAAAGCCGTCTTTTATTTATCCTGACAGCAATAGCTATTCAAATGATCACGAGAAACTGGAAATGTCATGACAGACTTAATTACACATTCTGGTGGACAAGTGTGTGTAACACATACGAATATGAAAGAATGAAAGCGGAATGCTTAGGTTTTAGTAATGCATTTAATAAAATATGGAGCCCGTTGACTGCATTTGTTAATACGCAATAATCGTAATGTATTTTTCTTTCTTAGATTTGCTTACACATCCAGGGTGGGGAGGGGGGGAGGGGAGGGAAGGATATTTTGAGGAGTTAATTATTTGAGTATAATGCTATATAAATAATATGATTTAATGTATTCATAATTGAGAGGGGGGTGGGGGAAATGGTTGTTTTTGTTATTCTATTTGTGTATTGTGGTGCATTTTATGTAATCTTCTAATGTTATATTATTTGTAATGCACTTTTAAAGTTTGAAAAACAATAAAGAATTTATAAAAAAAAAAAAAAAAAAAGACTTGATGTAAATGAATAGATCTGTGCTGGAAGCCCCGTTGCTGCCTGCACTTGTTGACGATGTTTTCAGTCATGGGGAAGTTGATTTTTTTTTTTGTAGCATGGAGGGATAGCACTCGGCTGATAAAGTCATCAGATTAAGTTAAAGGCTAGCACTGGTAAGTGTAGCCTAGGTACGTGGGCCCAGATTCTCTAAAACGGTGCCGTTGTCGGCGACCGCATTAAAAGCGACAGCCGATCACATGACTGTGCCTTTTGGAGAATTGCGCCTCCGGCAAAGTGAGACACCAGAAATGTAGGCCATGGTTTTCAAGGCCTACATTTCCGGAGCCTACCTTTGACGTGACTCGCGTCTCTGTTGGTGCTTTATGGCGCCTAATAGTACTTCCAGTGTTAAGAATAAGAATATAATTGAAAAAGGACTGAAAGTTAATACACATTGTGAGAAGAGAATAATCGGGATTAATGTAGATTGCAGCCAGTTAGGGTTATGCTACCTGACTGGCAGTCTGATGAGCCCTAATCTTCATAAAGTGTAATCTGCATCGTTCCAGGCTGTGTGCCTCCAGCCCCGCCCTACAGGTTTTGGAAAATCCATCTGGGAACCCAGACAGTCCTCCAAAGACGTCTGGTAACCCTACGCTTGATTGAAGTATTAAGAGAGTGTTTTGCTGTATTAACTGAAAAGGAAACGGCAGGAAGTGGCACCAATAGTTAACACAGGGGTTCTGCAGTTATTGCACTTTAATTTAATTCTAAAGTTGGGGCAAGAGCGATCCCAGTTCACTCCAGTGAGGATAAGGGTGCCATGGGTGCTTGAGGCAAAGGAGAGCATCAGATGCAGTTAACTTGTGTTGTTAGCTGGTGTGTTATTGAAAATTTGTGGCCTAACATGGGGACCCTTTTACAAAGAACATAAGCAATGCCTCTGCTGGGTCAGACCCGAGGTCCACCGTGACCAGCAGTCCGCTCACACGGCGGCCCAACAGGTCCAGGACCTGTGCAGTAATCCTCTATCTATACCCTTCTATCCCCTTTTCCAGCAGGAAATAGTCCAATCCTTTCTTGAACCCCAGTACCGTACTCTGCCCTATTACGCCCTCTGGAAGCGCATTCCAGGTGACCACCACACGTTGGGTAAAGAAGAACTTCTTAGCATTCAACTTTTCTGAATGCCCTCTTGTTCTTTTATTATTCAAAAGTTTGAAGAATCTGTCCCTCTCCACTCTCTCTATGCCCTTCATGATCTTGTAAGTCTCTATCATATCCGCTCTAAGTCTCCTCTTCTCCAGGGAAAAGAGACCCAGTTTCTCCAATCTCTCAGCGTATGAAAGGTTTTCCATCCCCTTTATCAGATGCGTCGCTCTCCTCTGAACCCTCTCGAGTAACGCCATGTCCTTCTTAAGGTACGATGAAAAATATTATACGCAGTACTCCAGATGCGGACGCACCATCGCCCGATACAATGAGGTAAGCAATATGAGGGGCTACTGAAAAGTTCTCAGCCCAACCAATAAAGGAGTAATGTGGAGCTATGAAATTTACAAGTTATCCCACACTTCTCTGGATAGTTTTCATTTCATTTCATATCATTCAAACAAGTGTTCAGAAAAGTGTGGAACAACTTGTAAGTTTCCTGGCTCCACATCATTCTCTTCTTGGTTGGGCTGAGAACTTTTCAGCAATCCTTCCTATTGTGATGTCATAATGCCTCATTCCACCAATGCCTAAGAGCCAGCCTCATGGGTGATGTCACAATGGTTTGGTTTCCCTATACTTGTGCCCATTTGCTAGATGCATTTGCCTCATTGAAACAAAAAGTGTCAAGAAACGTGTGGAATAACTCCACATCATTCTTTTCTTGGTTGGGCTGAGAACTTTTCAGCGGCCCCTCGTAATATGTGCTACCGTAGCAAAAAACTGGCTGAGGCATCCTGAAATAATTTTGGGATGTGCATGAGTTACCCACTTGCTAAAAAATGCAATTTATTTTTTCATGGTGGGGGCGTATCTGAGGACAGAGAGTGGACGTGCCGTGATCTGTGCTAGTCGGTTAACACAGTTACATTTCTCTGCACTAACTGATTAGCATATGAGCCTTTACTGCCTTACAGAACGGGTGGTAGCAAGGGCTCACGCGCGAATCTGTTTTAATGGCCATGTGCTAAATGGCATAATTAGTGTGTGGTCATTAATTAAAAAAAAAAAGAGGAAATTCAGCCATTTTACCCCAGCAGTAAAATTGTCCTTGGCATGTCAGAAAGAACTACATCAGAGTGTTCTAAGACCACTTTTTAACGCTTGTTGGTAAAAGGACACTATGGGCTCCTTTTACTAAGGCCTTAACGCGCGGAATAGCGTGCGCTAAATTGCCACACGCGCTAGACCTTAACGCCAGCCTTGAGCTGGCTTTATTACAGAAGCGTACCGTGCGGTTTAGCACGTGGTAATTTTGTGCGTGCGCTAAAAACGCTAGCGCACCTTAGGAAAAGGAGCCTTATCATTTGAGGTCGCTAATTTCAAGATTAATGAATTGCTTTCAGATTACTCAGCTCATTAAAACCTTTTTGATAGAATTAAGTGCTGTTAAAGTGTAAACTGTCTGTATAATATGTTGCACTTATTTTTGGCTTTAAAATGAATAAAGATATTTTTTTAAAAAAACTTTTCCCTTATAAAGGCCAAGCGTGCATGTTACTGTTGCCTTTGCATGCCAATGCCATTGTCTAATGTTTAAACAGGTTATCAAGGCGGCTCACATATGAAAAATAGGAAAGGGAAGAGACAGAATAAAAAGGAGCTAGGAGAAAGGAGGAGGAGAATGAGAGGAAGGAGGGGGGGAACAACAATAATTGATAGGATGGGATGGAAGAAGACAGGGGGTGCTATGTGTCATCCGGCTGGCAGCTAGCGTACCCTTAAGTAGCGAAAGCATTAATCATAGGCTATGTCTTAAGTTCAGATTTAAACTGCTGTAGGGAGGAGCATAATTGGAGGTGAGGGGGGTAAAGTGTTCCAAAGTTCTGGGCCCTGGACATAAAAGACAGCACGTCATGTACCGTGTCATAATGCAACTTATGAAAGGATGGAATTGTGAGGAGATTATGTTGTAATGATGCGAGGGATCTAGATGGGCAGAAATGCATATCAGTGTGCTTTAAAGGGTGGGCTCACTCTATTTGTATCTGCATAAAAAGACCCTCACTTTCTGTCAATTTATCAACATTAATTTGATTTATTCCTTTAGTTCATTTATTTGATGCTCCATCCGCTGATTAATTTGAAGTGACATACAAAACCAACAAGCAGATCAGTCCAAATAAAAGAAAGTCAATCGGTCCGAATAACAAGACGTCTGTGGGCGAAACATGGCCACATCGAGTCATTGATAATTTGAAGCGACAGACATTACAGAATGACACGGGGACAAATTTTTCCCCGTCTCTGTGGGAACTCAATTTCCCTGTCCCTTCCTGTCCCTGCCCCATTCTTGCAAGCTCTGCCCTCATCTGCATAAGCCTCAGACACTTTAAAATCATAAGTAGCATCATTCTAGAGCTCAGATTGTGATGTCATAGTGCCTCATTCCACCAATGCCTAAGCTCTGTCCTCATCTGCGCAAGCCTCAAACACTTAATCATAAGTGTTTGAGGCTTGTGCGGTTAAGGCAGAGCTTACATGAATGGGGTAGGGACAGCGACAAAACTCATGGGGACGGGACAGGGAAATTGAGTTCCTGCAGGGACAGGGAAAAAATTGTCCCCATGTCATTCTCTAACAGACATCCTAAAAACATACAATATAAATGAAGCCAACATAAATAATTTAAATAAATGTTCAAAAAAACTGCAATCAACCAAAAGCTTGCACAAAAAAGCCTTGTAGGTTCAAAAATGCTAGAAAATTCGTGGTCAGTCTCAGATCTTTTTGCAAAGAATTCTGTAATTTTGTTACTACAGAAAAGAAACTATGCTTCCACCTACCCTGATATTTCCCGTCAGCATTGTTAGGGAAATTGACAATAAATCCTGAGCAGTTCTTAATGCCATTCTGCAAGGATATTGCCGCAATCTAGATCTTAAATAGTCAAGGGAGCTTGCATGAAGGACTTTAAATGCCAAGGATAACATTTGAAATTATATTCTAGAAGGAACAGGTAACCAATGCAATTCTGTTGATGAAGGCATAATGTGGTCAGTTATAGTCATTCATGCTTCGGTAATTTGCATGAATTGTAATTTATAAGATTGAAAACAGAGATGTGAAGGGTCATTTTCAGCATGATGTCCAAATCTGAGTTTGGACTAGAGAGTTGCACGGGGACAGAAATCCCACCCATCCCCGCCCGTCCCCACCAGGATCCTCTCCATCCCCGCCCGTCCCCACCAGGATCCTCTCCATCCCCACCCACCCCTGCCAGGATCCTCTCCGTCCCCACCCATTCCCGTTAGGATCCTCTCCGTCCCCACCCATCCCTGCAAGGTTCCTCTCCGTCCCCACCCATCCCCGTCAGGATCCTCTCCGTCCCCACCCGTCCCCGTCAGGATCCTCTCCATCCCCACCCATCTCTCCAGGATCCTCTCCATCCCCACCCATCCCCGCAAGGTTCCTCTCCGTCCCCACCCATCCCCGTCAGGATCCTCTCCGTCCCCACCCGTCCCCGTCAGGATCCTCTCCATCCCCACCCGTCCCCGTCAGGATCCTCTCCATCCCCACCCGTCCCCGTCAGGATCCTCTCCGTCCCCACCCATCCCTCAAGGAATTACTTCCATCCCCACCCGTCCCCATAAAAAGCGCAATTACTTTTGACAGGATCATCAATTCCACAGTTTCTTTTGCTGTTTTCCTTGTGGAATCTCTTTGGTGGAACCCTTTTTTGTTTTCTGTTCAGGTAATTAACTTATAAACCCCCTCTTTTACTAAGGCTAACGTGTCCATTATATTATATGGATGAACCCTGCTTCCAAAGCCTTCCATCCCCGTGGGAGTCCCGTGGGTTAAGGGGGAATTCTCGCAGGACCTGCGGGATTCCCACGATCCCCGTTCCCGTGCAGACCTCTAGTTTGGACCTTTTGCAGAAGACGTACAAAAATCCGGTACCAAACATGCCCATTTTTAAAACTGCAAAACAATTATCTTGTTGTTTTTTTTTCAGATGTGCATCTATCTTTTTCAAACATTTTCAAACCCCCCCCCCCAAAAAAAAAAACCCAAACAAAACAAAAAAACAACAACAAACCTAAACAAACAAAAACAAAACACATCCAAAAGAAAAATGCACAAAACAAGCCATTGGGATGTAGAAGGGCCCAACGTGTTTAGTAGACTGGCCACACAGACATCCCAGCAGAGCAGTGGGGCACCCTAGGGGGCATTGCAGTGAACTTCACATAAAAAGGCCCAGGTAAACATCTCACCATAACCTATGTATAGTATATGGGGAGCCCCCCAAAACCTATTGGACCCAACACCACAACAATAGCCCTTATGCTTGATGTTATAATGGATGATCATCTGGCATCCAGTTAACACTGCATGGTATGGTTTAATATTAAGAACTAACTTTGTTGAGATGGGGGATTACGTCAAGGAGTTGTTGTTTGGATGGGAACATCTGGAAGAAAAAGAAATATAGAAACATGATGGCAGATAAAGGCCAAATGGCCCATCTAGTCTGCCCATCCGCAGTAACCGTTATCTCTTTCTCTCTCTGAGAGATCCCACGTGCCTATCCCAGGCAAAACTGAAAGGAGCTATTGTAAGGGCAACAAACTATTTTGTAAGGAAAGTAAGAGGACAAGAAGGCAACTTAGTTTTTTAAAAGTAGTAGCTGAGATAGTAAGGAAAAAGAGGTTAGCTTTCATAAACTATAAAAGATCACAGAAAGAGGAAGACAGGCTAAAATATCTGGAAAAGTTAAGAGAAGCTGGTTGAGTAGGCAGGAAAGCAAAGCTGCAAATGGAGTTAAAAATAGTGAAACAGTAAAACAAGGGTAGAAGACAATCTTTTTAGATATATTAGTGATAGGAAGAAGTGCAAAAGTGGTATTGTAAAACTAAAAGGTGAAGGAGAGGAAATATGTGTAGATAAGATAAGGCTGAAGCGGGAGTGGGACTGCAGATGAGAAACACAAATAGGGCTGGAGGTGTGGTAGACCCAGTGGCATAGTAAGGATGGGAGTGGACCGCCCCGGGCGCCGTCTTAGTAGCGGCACTGGTACCTCTCCGCCCCTCATGCCCTCCCTTCCCTGCCTCCATACATCTTTAAATCTTCACCAATGTAAGTAGCTATTCTGGCCTGCTGCTTGCGCTGGCTTAGCACCCTCTGGAATCACTTCTGGGTTGCGGTGCCAGGAAGTGATGCCAGAGGGAAAGCCAACACTGACCGCGAGCAACGGGCCAGAGAAGCTGCTTATGCTAGCAAAGATTTTTTAAGAGGTACGGGGTGGGAAGGAGGGCAGGTGGGAGTGGGGCACGGGGGGTGGGGCACGGGAAGAGAAGAGGGCACCTCCTCAGGCGCTTCCTGCCCCTGTTACACCATTGGGTAGACCCTGATCAATTTTCAGAGGATTGCGTTTGTGAGGAGTTAGCCCAGACATGAGCAACTCCGGTCCTCGAGGGCCGGAATCCAATTGGGTTTCAGGATTTCCCCAATGGATATGCATGAGATCTATTTGCATGCACTGCTTTCAATGCATATTAAGTCCTGAAAACCCGATTGGATTCCGGCCCTCGAGGACCGGAGTTGCCCACCTCTGGGCTAGTAAGTCCAACTTCTGTGGTAAGTAAATTAATGGAAACACTTTTCAAACAGAATAGTGAAGTTTCTGGAATCCAGTGGATTATAAGACCTGAGACAACATGGATTCACTGGAGGCAGGTCTTGTCAGACAAATCTGATCAATTTCTTTTGACTGGGTGACCAGAGAATTGGATAGAGGGAGAGCGCTAGATGAGGTGTATTTAGATTTTAACAAAACTTTGAACATTGATGTAATGAATAAACTGAGTACCCTTGGGATGAGCCCCAAAGTGACGGACTAGTCAGAAACTGGTTGTGTGGAAGGCGACAGAGGTTAGAAGTCAGTGGAGATTGCTCTGAGGAAAAGGATGTTACCAGTGGTGTGCCTCAAGGTTTGGTTCTTGGGCCTGTTCTTTTTAACATTTTTTGTAAGCGATATTGCTGAAGGACTGTCAGGTAAGATTTGCCTCTTTGTGGATGATACCAAAATCTGCAATAGAGTAGACACCCCTGATGGTGTGGGCGATATGAGGAAAGACCTAGTGAAGCTTGAGGAATGGTCTGGAATTTGGGAGCTAAGATTTAATGCTAAGAAATGCAAGGTCATGCTTTTGGTCTGCAAAAACCCAAGGGAATGGTATACTTTAGAGGGAGAAGAACTTTTGCGCACGTGTGTGGGGCGGGGGAGATCGTGTGCAACAGCTCACGTAACGATTGTTCAGACAAGACTGGTTCTAAGGTCAAACATCTGTGAGCACTTGAGGTCACTGTTCCCCATAGAAGAAAAATAGTCAATGAACTTTATTCATATATTCTCACAATTTGAAAGAGTATCTTCCTCGTTAATATCACATCAGTAGGGGATTGTGTCTTGGACAGTATCAGTTAGGTTTCTATATGATCTTGAGGAGGCCAAATCGGTTGAAAAGGTAATGCCGCGAAAGCTAGAAGGGAGAGGTATGGCCAGTATATATATGTGAGATATCCCATGTCGTTAACAAGTGAAAATATTTGCCAGTAATATTGCGCATTCTTTCGAAAGAGTGAGTGCTCAATGACTTCGCTCTTGTGATGAAAAATAGAGAAGAGGAAGTGCAGGAAATGAACGTTCCCGTAAAGCACATGGGCAACAAAGCAAGATGAAATTTTTCTGGCTGCTCGTCCTTAATACGCATTAGCCTACATCATTGCAATTTGTTCAGCAAGGGTTTGGCCAATGAGCATGTTAATGCTTTTGAGAGAAGTGCACTGTGATTTAGTAGCGTTATATTTCTGCCTCTTGGACTCGAATATTTATCTCTAAATGAGTAGTGCTTTCATTATTTTAAAACAGCTTTTCTGGGCAGTAAGTAGACCTCTATCCCTTAACTCGGCGGTCACTTTTGCCTTAGGGCTCCTTTTATGAAGCCACGGTAGTGGCTTTAACGTGCGTGACTTTTAATCACGCACTAACCCCCACGCTAGCTGAAAAACTACCGCCTGCTCAAGAGGTGTAATTAAGCTCTGGAATTCGTTGCCAGAGAATGTGATGAAATCGGCTAGCTTAGCGGGATTAAAAAAAAAGGCTTGGATAATTTCCTAAAAGAGAAGTCCATAGGCCATTATAGTATTTAGATGGCTTGAGGAAATCCACTGATTATTCCTAGGGTAAGCAACAGAAAATCTGTTGTATTATTTCGGATCTAGCTAAATACTTGGGGCCTGGTTTGGCAGGATGCTGGGCTTGATGGACCTTCGGTCTGAACCATAATAGGAATTCTTATGTTCTTATGTGAGCCAAATATAGGACCATCAAGCCATTATTACATCACTGATGAATACGGCTCTTAGGCATTGGTTGAATGAGGCATTATGACATCACAATCTCAGCTCTGGAATGTTGCTACTCTTTGGGTTTCTGTCAGGCACTTGGAACCTGGGTAGGCCACTGTTGGAAACAGGATACTGGGGTTGATGGACCTTCAGTCTCTCCCAGTATAGCAATTTTTATGTTCTTTGACAAATTATGAATAGCATATGTATGTGTAAAACTTTTCGAAAAGATATCAAAACCCTACTTTTCAAAAAATGTATCCAGATATCTTAACCCAACCCTTCCCCCTTCTCCTAGATAAATTCTCCCCCAAAACCTCCACTTAAATAATCTCTTCCTCCCCAAAACACCAACCAAGTATTCAGATCCCTGAAATGTAACGTAATCTTATTTGTACTCTAACTGTAATCTATTTGTTATATCACACAGTAACGTACAGTCAATTTAATATCCAATTTGCAAGTTCTTCCGGAATTAATCCAGGTACCTCCCCTCCCTTGTAACCCCCCAAAAAAACCCCAAAACTGTTGTAACTTCACTGGAAATGTCCAGTTAGCTCTTTTGTAATCTGCCTTGAACTGCAAGGTATAGGCGGAATAGAAGTCCCTAATGTAATGTAATGTATATGTGTGTGTGTATTGGGGATTCACCTGAGTGCAGCATCGTGTGTGTGTTACCAAGACATCCAGAGCATTGTAAACCAGAATCTACCGTACAATTTACAATTGAATGAGCTGATCTGAGAAACCTACTGTGACTTAAAATATTTATACAGTTAATGTTAATTCCTTGAACAGCTCCTTTGAAAACAGTATATTCACGTTTCATCAATTTTCCCCGCTATGTCATTTCACCAACCTTATACACTATATCATTTGTTTGTAATAAATAAGGAACTTCCAAGTCTTGGGCTCATTAGGGAAGAGAGAGAGGAAGAGGGAGAAGAAGATTGGAGGAGAATCCAGGAAAGCCATCATTTAAGGCAAGCAATATGTGCATCCTAATAAACCTATTATCTTCAGGAGGGGGAACGCACAGGGTAGTCAGGGGGGAGGCTGCGTAAAACCCTGCTTAAAATTGCAGGTGTGACTGATGAGCTGCGCGTTTGCTTCTATGCAGATGTCGCTAGGAGAGCCCCCTGGAACCAGCAGGCGCATTACTCTGCATCTTGTTTCTAAAGTGGCCACTGCCATTTCTCTTGCAGTCTGTGATTAATTGCAGAGGACAATGGGTGACAAGGTACAATTCTTCATACCTAACGCAAGTCTATATGGCAGGATTCCCGAAGCCGTTGCCTGTGAGCCCATAACGCCGATGAAAAGTGAAGGAAGGTTTATTTGCTCTCGCTGGCACAATCCCCAGCAGCTCTTGCATACTGTAAAATGCATTTTGTTCCAGCACAATGTGACGCTTTGAACAATGTGCAGGAAAGCAAGCTGAGATGTTGATGAGTCCAAAGAAAAATATGCATTAAAGTAGTTGATTTCAGCCATAATCCTCCAAGATAAGAATTTGCCTCCACACAATGTTGGAGTATCTCAGTTTTTTAAAATCAGCTGGCAGACAGCTTTTGAGATGTTTTCCCCTTGCCCCAGAAGCAAAGATTTCAAAACTGTTTAGCACCAAGATGAAATTTTCAATTAAATATTGCTGTATTACTTACCCATTGTGGACCACTGTATCATCTTCTTCATAGCTACAAAAGCAAACTACTGTGGTACCTCGGAATCTGAATGCCCCAGATCTCAAATGACTTGGAATCTGAACTTTTTTTTGGAGTAAATTTTGTCTTGGAATCCGAACGCCCTGCATATTGTATGGGTGTGCTTGTGTCCCAGAATCTGAATGCTGCTTTGGAATATTTGTTAATATTTTACCTTAAAATCCAGTGTATTTCCTGTTAAAATTTGAGTTTGTGGGACCCAGGAACGGATTAATCCAGTTTCTGTTATTTTCAATGGGAAAAACTGTCTTGGAACTTGAACACTTTGGAACTCGAACGAGGTTCTGGAGCGGATTAAGTTCGGATTCCAAGGTACCACTGTATATTCCTTCAGAAGGTGTGCCTGTGATGTAAGCTGTCATTTTCCCCTTCAGACAAGGGGGGGGGGGTTAATTTTAAAAGGTCAGTTTTGTGTACATAATATAGTAGGGTGATCAGTTTATATTTAATTAAGATTTCTATACTGCTAATTACTAATATGCAGAACACAGCGGTGTATAATTATTTAAAAACAGAGGAGGAAAAGAATGCCAGAAGAGATGTCAATCATGCCAAGGAGGCTGGGAAAAGAATGAGAAGGGGAAGCAACAAAGAAATTACTGGGGTAAAGGACAAGGAGGGGCTGAGGGAAGAAAGGGGGAAAAAAAGGAAGGAGGATAATTGTCGTTGCTGCTTAGAAAAGGAAAATTAACGGAGGGGAGAAGGAGGAAGTAGAAGGAGGGATTTAGGGGGGATTACAATTGAGCTGGCGGGTGGTGATAGAGTTATATTAGGTATAAGCTAGGATTTGAGCTCTACTTTGAAACTAAATCATTGTCGTTGCCTGGACTTCTTCTCACCCAAGCTATTCTTGATCCGCTTCAGTCAGGCTTTTTGCCTGCTGCATTCCACGCAAACTGCCCTTACTAGAGTTTCCAGTGACCTGTCCCTGGCCAAATCTTTTTTTTTTTTTAGTTCATTAATTTTATTGAATATTATAAGTAATATACAGAAAGCAGTTCAAATACATAAAAATTGAATAAGAACTAGTGATGTAGAAACAAAAGAAACCATAATTGCTGTTATTTGCATATAGTAGATTAGTAAGAAGAATTCAGAGTATTTGAAACTGCTAAGAAAAGAAATAGAAAGGATAGAAAAGCAGAGAAGATGAATTGAAATAAAAAAGAAAAAAGAGAGAGAAAGAAAGAGAGAGAGAAAGAGAGAGAGGCAGAAGTGTCTACAAGGCAGAATGAACATATGAATCTAAGAATGACCAAGGTGACTTATTTCGCACCAAATTTGTAGATAAACGAGATAAACGTAGATAAACGTGTTCTTTTCATGTGCATATGATTCGAATTTGTGGTACATGCTCAATGAGTTCCACCAAAAGGTGTAGTCTAGTAGTGTGGGTGACTTCCAATTTTTCAAAATGTGCATAAGAGCTGTCACAATCATGGTGTCAATAAGTTTAGGAGGACAGTTTGATAGTGTGAAACAAGGGTGTTGAGAACGAAGGATTATAATGTCTATGGAAATAGCTTCTGAACATTTGGTAATAGATTTTATGGTGTCCCAGATACGAATCCAAAAGGAATGAACCATAGTGCAGTGAAGAAGCATGTGATCAAGAGTTCCAGGCTCTTTCAAACAGTTCCAACAGGTAGGGGTCCCTGGCCAAATCTAAAGGCCTCTATTCTATCCTCATCCTTCTCGCTCTGGCTGCCGCCTTTGATCACCGCCTTCTTGATTCTTGCTAGGATTCCAGGGTTCTGCTCTCTCCTGGTTTTCTTCCTGTCTCTCCCATTGCACTTCAGTGTATGCAATGGTGGTTCCTCCTCCACAGCCATCCCGCTATCGATTGGTGTACCTCAAGGCTCTGTCCTGGAACCGCTCCTTTGCTCAATCTAAACCTGTTCACCTGGAGTGCTGATCTCCTCCCATGGCTTCCAGTATCATCTCCATGCGGATGACTCCCAGATCTACCTCTCAAACCCAGACCTGAGTCTCAGCCTGCCTGTCTGACATTGCCGCTTGGATATCTCGCCGCCAACTGAATATGGGTAAAACGGAGCTGCTTATCTTCCCGCCTAAGTCCTCCTCCCTGTTTCCCCTATTCTCTGTCTTTGTGGGCAATGCTATTAGCCTCTCTGTTTTGGCTGCTTGCAATCTTGGGGACATCTTTGACTCCTCTTTCTCCTTCTCTACCCAGATATAACATATCGCTAAAACCTGCTGCTTACAAGCCACAGGAAAATTCTTTGGATGTTACTGCTTTATTGGAACAATCTGATAGAGAGGTGGCTAGTCCAGCCACTCTCCTACTGACTGTGGCTTTTTAAAAAAAATAGATCTAGGGACTTCCTTGGCTTCCATATTCAAGTTTTTCCTGATGTTTCGAGAGAAACTCAAAAGAGAAGGAGGGAATTTTTATTCTTAAAAGCAGGTGTGACCCAGATGGGGGGATTATTTTTTCTTAGATACCCCAGTAAGTGTGTAATGAGGTATAATTCTCTTAAATATATTTTCTTTGAACCGTCTCATTTGACGGCCTTCCTCTCCATGAAGCGCCTTGAAAAAGGAGAAACATCAGTGTCTTAATAATTAATTTAAGCTCTCTTTCAGCAACAGGTGACGTGATTTGGTTTAACTTGTTATTGTATTATATTTACTCCTAATTCCTTAATCTTGGATCCAATGTTGAGGACTAGTGTGGGATTAAGTTGAAATTTTATTACCTTTTATGTAATTTTGGTTTATTTTCAAGTTTGAGAATAATTAATGATATGTTTTCTTGATTGCACTTTTCTGTACAAGATTGTATGCTTGTTAAATTTTGAAAAATTTATAAATAAATAAAAAAAACAAACCTGCTGCTTATTACCAAAATCCGACCTTTCCTCTCTGAGCACACTACCAAAACCCTTATCCACGCCCTCATGACCTCGCGCTTAGATTACTACAATTCGCTACTCTTAGGTCTTCTGCTCTGCCATCTTTTCCCTTTCAATCTGTCCAGAACTTGGCTGCATGACTCATATTCCATGAGAAATATTACACTCACGTTACTCTTCTCCTAAAATCACTTCATTGACTTCCCATCTGATTCCAAATACAATTTAAACTCCTCTTACTGAACTACAAATATGTTCATTTGGCTGCCCCTTACTATCTCTCTTCACTTATTTCCCCCCTATGTTCCCCCCACTTGCTCCACACAGCTAAGTTCCTCCTATCTATGCACATCTCCTCTGCCAATTCCAGACTCCGTCCCTTCTAGTTTGCTCCACTGTATGCCTGGAACAAACTGCCCGAATCCCTACAGCACTGGCAATGTTCAAATCCAAGTTAAAAGCCCATTCCATTGGAAATGACAGTCCAAACATTACTCCCCCCCTTTCTAAAATCCTTGAAATGACTGCAGATTATTAGATTAAAAAGAATGCACTTGTGTAAAAGTGTAATGGGGTAGAATAACCTCGTTTGATTACAGATAAGGGGAGAGGCATAATAAAAAAAAACGTCTAAGTCCCCTTTTGGCCTAAGGCCTTAAACGTTGAAAGTAGAAGCAGGGAAAATATCCCTTATCAAAAAACACGTCCAAAAGGAGGTTTTTTTTGATAATGGCCTGCCTCTACGTTCAGCTGTTTAAACGCCCAGACCACCACTACATCTACAATTACTACATATAATGAACCCAAAATAAGCCTAAGTCCCAAACGCTCAAAACAAGGGCTTTTAGGCGAAGGAGGAGCCAGTCCTTCACCTAAAAGCTGGATTCTGTAACTGGTGTCTGTCAAAAAGAACACCAGTTACAGAATCCCCCTCCCCTCCCCTACAACGATCTGGGCAGGAGAGAGCCCAATGCCGTCCTGCCCCGCGGCACCCCGACCATCCCCAACAGCATCGGGGGCAAGCCATTCAATGGATGGCTGGCCTGACGGATGGACGGGCTTAGCACCTGTCCATCCGGCCTCCGATTTAAAGGTGGGGGGGGATCGAGGGGTCGGGGGTGGGGGTGCATTGAGAGCAGGAGGGCCTGGGATCCCTCCTGCACGTATTTTAGGGGGGTTGGGAGTGTCACCGGGCCAGCGAACGTTGCAGTTGGGGGTAGGCAGGTTGCTGGGGCCGCAAAGCTGCAGCGATCAGCTCAGCGGCCCCTTTTCAGCACTTATACCTGTTTTGACTTGGTCTAAGTCAAAACGTATAAGTGCTGACTTGACAACCTGCCTAAAGTTTTGGTTATACCTGCTGCACGCCTAGGTCTAGGTCGGCCCACCTCCCGCCCTTTCCCCTCTTCTAAAAACGCCTCTTTTCGCTCTATGCGTTTAGAGGCAGGGGAAAGGCCTAAGCTGGTTTTAGATACGTCTAAAACCAGCTTTGATTATGGGTACTTGGACGATCAGGCTTTTTGATCGCCCAAGTACCCATTTAGGCCACTTTTTAGACGTTTGTTTTTTTGATTATGAGCCCCATAGTATACAAGGGACTGATTCTACAACCGATGTTCCGATTGTAGGCGGAGATAGGATGACCGCCGCCGTCTCACAGCCAATCAGGATGCACGTTTATTTTAATTTTTTTAAATGGATGTGGCAAATGACGCCTACACTGTAAGCGTCTGTCTCGCACCTATGGAGGTGCTTTTGGATGCCCAAGGCCGGCGTGGACATATTTTCTACTGGAAGTGGCTTTGTGCGTCTGTAAGCATCCCTATGCGTCTCCGTAGGTGTGAGAGAGACGTCTGAAATGTAGGTCTGTAAAATGCATGCCTACATTTAAGGCCATCTATTAGAAAAAAAAAAAAAAGACGTAATTCTCTAAAAGACGCCACTGCATGACTGACATGCGATCTGCGGCCGCTTTTTAGGCATCCGAGATCGGCGTCCTTTATAGAATCAGGGGTTCATAGACAACGGCGCGAAAGACAAAAGCGCGCGCCGACAATTGAGCGCAGCGCGGAGGCGTGCACCACACAAAATTACAGTTTTTAGGGGCTCTGACGGGGGGTTTTGTTGGAGAACCCCCCCAGTTTACTTAATAGACATCGCGCCGGCGTTATGGGGGGTTTGGGGGGTTGTAACCCTCCACATTTTACTGTAAACTTAACTTTTCCCCTAAAAACAGGGAAAAAGTTAAGTTTTCAGTAAAATGTGGGGGGTTACAAACCCCCACACCCCCCACAACGCCCCCATAACGCGGCGCGATGTCTATTAAGTAAAGTGTGGGGGGTTCCCCCCATGCCCCCCCGTCGGAGCCCTAAAAACAGTAATTTAGAGCGGCGCGCGCCTCCACGCTGCGCTCAATTGTCTGGGCGCGCCTTTGTCGCGGCGCGCTTTTGACCTGACACCGAATCAGGCCCAAAATGTTGGAAGATCCATTCAGCATATGCAAAAAGGCATAGAGTATATCTGCCATTCAACATAGTGCCCTGTTGTACTTTTATAAAGGCAGAGAGAGGGAAAAAAAAGATACAGATGTGTACGCTAGAGATTGCTGTCGGCAGAAAGTGTAGAGCTATGATGCATAATTGGTTACAATGATGCTCTTATTAAGGTAATTGAAAACTACAGCTATTATTCAACCAGCGGAATGTGGGACACAATGCACTGATCATCAATTGCCGAGACAAAGGGCATGACACAAGGCTGAAGCTCTTGTATTCGTGCTGAGGAGGGCAAAACATGCAAACATGCTATAGAGCAATGCTCTTTGTGCCAGATGTGTTTCAAATACTGTCTGAGACTGTCCTTGTTGTGTAATGGCTGTGAATGTTTGAAGGAGCAGGTAGCTGGTTTCACAGTCTACAGAGTTCTTATCTTCTGCGGGTGCTAGTCGGCATAGTTTTATCTTGCACTGAAAAAAAAATTTCATGTTGCCAAGGTGTTAGCTGTGCATCATCCAGCTTCTAATTAGGACGGAAGAATTCTATTTTTGTGCCTTGTTCAGGGTTGCCAGACAGCAGTAGGAGAAATGGAAGGAGGAAGAAGAGTGACTTCACGTGAAGAGGACGTGCACGCTCTATAATCAGGAATAAAAGACAGCTGAAGACTTTTGAAGGGAGATGTCTGCTGTCAGGAGGAGGCCCAGTGTCTGCTATGGCAGTAATGTTTGCCACCCTAGTTTCTGACAATTCTTACAAATTTTGAACTGTGTCTGCAAATGACATCTCTTTCTACACCTAGTGCTTTAGAAGGAACTCTTGGGGGTTATTTTTCTGGAGCTCCGAAAGGCCATGGCTCTCTGTTTGGATCAGCAAACATTAAACTAGAATGTGGCCGAGAGTTTCTTGACGGCTCCCTATTTCACAGCACGCCTCGTTATCCGGAACAATTCCACAACGGAGCCTGGAAGACACGTAGGTCCTTTTACTAAGCTGCGGTAGCTGATTTAGCGCGCACTAAACGTTAACGCGTCCACAGACGATAATGGGTGCGTTAGCATTTAGCGCATGCTAAATCGATTAGCGCCCCTTTGTAAAAGAGGGGGAGTCAGTGTTTTGGTATGTTCTGTTTTTCTAATGGGTTCCTCGTGTATCTTAAGAAAATTGGCTTTACAATCTAATCTAATCTCCTATTTGCGCATTGCTCATACCTATACAAGCTCAAGACGACTGTAAAGAGAGGTAAGAGGGGAGAGAAAGAGGAGGGAGGGAGAGGAGGTAAAAGGGAGAGAAAGGGGAGAGAAAAAGAGGGAAGAGAGGAGGAAGGGAAAGGGAGAGAAGAGAGGGTATAGGAGATTAAGTATCGAACATATGGGTAGTTCTATAAGCCTCTTTGTGTGTGTAGGACAGCAAAGGAATTGGACAAGTGTTAAAGGAGGCCTTAAGAAAACGGTTTGAGCTGTATTTCAAGAATCTATCAGTTTACAATTGTTTTTGCTTGTGATATATCAGTATTGATTCTATTGACGCACAGACCCCTGATGCAGGGAATACGCTGAAACACGGCCCGTGTCGGGTCTTTCTCAATGAAATATGTGTTGATCACCATTACCTGGAGGCCCTTTGTGCTGTTTGCTTTTGCCTTTATGTTTTGTGATTTGTTTTCCTCTTAATTTGGTACTAATGAGAAGATGCTGGACATATTGCCCAACAGTTACTGGACTGTAGTTTAGAGCAGTGATTCCCAACCCTGTCCTGGAGGAACACCAGGCCAATCGGGTTTTCAGGCTAGCCCTAATGAATATGCATGAGAGAGATTTGCATATGATGGAAGTGATAGGCATGCAAATTTGCTTCATGCATATTCATTAGGGCTAGCCTGAAAACCCAATTGGCCTGGTGTTCCTCCAGGACAGGGTTGGGAACCACTGGTTTAGAGTACACCGTCAAAAGCGTGGACGATAACGGCGCGCTGACAATCCCGCACCGCCATTTGAGCGCAGGACAAATGTACGCCGCCATTTTGAGGCCTTCCATTTTATGCTCTGAGGGGTGTGTGTGGGGGAACCTCCCCCCCGACTTCACTTAGAACTCCTCGTGCTCCCGGGGGACCCCCCCCCACTATACTGAAAACTCCCGTTCTCCTTCCCGTTTTCGCTCTTTGGGAGTTTTCAGTGTAGTGGGGGGGTTCCCCCCCACACCCCCAACAGGAGCGCAAGGACTTCTAAGTGTAGTGGGGGGTTACCCCCCCACGCTCCCCTTAGAGTGCAAAAGGGAAGGCCTCAAAGCAGTGGCGCGCATTTGTCCTGCACTCAAATGTCAGCGCGCCAATGTCCTCCGCAGTTTTGACGTGTCACCATAGTTAAGGCAGGCTAAAATTCTATTCCCCCACCCCCTTTTCATGAAGCTACATTAGGGTTTTTTAATACTATGAACGTTGGAACTTTTACCGCCACGGCTGGCGATAAAAAACCCTAATGCAGCTTCATAAAAGGGGGCCTATATGAGGCGCTGAAAAAGCGGCGCCAATAAAAATTTCACGCTAAGCTTTATTGTATAAACAGCACTCGTTGTTGGCCGACGTTTATAGAATAGTGTTTGACACCAGGATCCGCGCCCAATTTTAGGCACGAGGATTTACACCAAGTCAAACCTGGTGCCTATCCTCAAGCTTAAATGGTGCGTAGTTTCCCCTTATCTTATAAATCTGCACAAAAATTCCAGGAACCCCCCGATCCACCCATGTCCCGCCCATGGCTGTGCCCCCTTTCCGAATCCATGTGTAAAATTTACATACGGACCCTGGTGCCTAAAAACATGCGTATAAATTTAATTGATGCCAATAATTAGCATTGATAATTGATTATTATTATTGGTTCTAATTGGCTTGTTATTTAATTAAATTGCACACAAAAATCGGATACGCACCCATATTTTCACACACTGTTTTGTGCGCCATATATAGAATTAGGCTGTTAGCACAGAGTAAGTGCAACGCTTTTCGGCACTTTTATAACCAGGCCCTTCTGTGTAATAAAACATTTAGAGGGGCAGATGTTTTAGCCTGCACAAAAGCTACACCAATTTATGGGTTCCTATAGTTACTAATACAACACATGAATTATAAATAATTTTAAAATGCATTAATGTATCATCTTTTAAGACTAATCCTGATAAGAGAAATATTGTAAACAGTAAAGGATTCTACCTTTCAACAATTAATTCGAGGTATAAATCTGTTATAGTAGACAAATATGTGATGTGCAATTATTTGCAACATTGCTTTTGAAATAAAAACCTTTGAAACTTGATAATATTCTGAATTTTAATCAGTTTAAGTTACTTATACTTATAAATCATAAAACTCTGGGCACATCATTGAATGCAATAGGAACTAAAGTGGCCGCCATAGTTTGTGGCAGTTGACGTTAGAAGGTCAGAGAAAATGTTGAGTCATTTCCCTCGGCTCTTTTGCTGCTAGACATTTAATAAAAATTACAGTGCAAGGTTGCTGGAAGAATTCAAGACATCAAACCTCAGCCTCTAAAACTGGAAGCACCAGAGATATCAAAGGAAATACCTAGAACTATCTATCGTTGAATAAATTTAAGTGCCCAATCAAAGGAAACATCAGTTATGATGTGCTCTTGCCGCAAGATGATTAATGTTTCCGGGAACCAAAATAGTCATTTCTGTATTTAATAGAGAGCCTGTTTCAATAATAGCATTTAAATCATGGTTTGTCTACGAGAGAATCCATACCGAAGGAGAAGCGGTGTGAATTTGTTCTAAGGCCTAGATTACTGGGCTCAAAAGAATGGTCAAAAAGAAAAAGCCTGTACAAGGGTAAATCAAAAAGTTACATTACATTACATTAGAGACTTCTATTCCGCCTTTACCTTGCAGTTAAAGGCGGATTACATAAGAATTGTTATGATCTTAATACATAAGATTATAAAAGAGCATGTTCTAATTATCTAAGGAGAGGAATGGTAAAGCCGGTGGAGATTGGGACTTTATTGGTAAAGTTATATTGGTTTTATGTATTTTTTGAAGAGTATAGGTCTCTATCATATCTCCCCTAAGCTGTCTCTTCTCCAAGCTGAAGAGCCCTAGCCACTTTAGCCTCTTGGTCATAGGGAAGTTGTCCCATCTCCTTTATCATTTTTGTCACCCTTCTCGTTACCTTTCCTAATTCCACTATATCTTTTTGCACATTTTGGAGAAAAGCAGATACTCTTTCTGAAAGAGCGCACAATGCTCACAAATAGAGCGTGTTTTGTGTCGATAATGCACACTCTTTATGATCTCTGCACTCTATTTCAGAAACAGTTTATGCTCTTTCTGAAACAGCGCACATTCTTAACAACCTTCTCTCACAAAAAAACAAACAAAAAAAAGCCTGAAAAAATTAGCATTCCCAATAACAACCAAAGAAATGGCATGCCATGAACATTTTCTAGCTGCATACCCCTACTTAGGGTTAGCAGATGTCTGAATTTCTTCGGACATGTTCGGGGGTCCAGATAGCTTTTCAAAACCTGGCCCTTTGTCTGGGTTTTGAAAAGCCTCTTCAGTGGGGGGGTGGGGCTAGGGCGGGATTAGGGCATTGCAGGGTGGGCCTGGGGGCGAGTCTAGGGGGGTTCGGATTTTCCAATTGGAAAATCTGTCAACCCTACCCCCACTTGGCAACTCCAGGCCTCTGCTGTCCTGTTGGTTAAGTATTTCTTCGTGTTTTGAGCTTTCTTTGCTGCAACTTTAGAGCTTGACCCTCCCCCCTACTTGTTTTAATTTCCTTTTTTTAAAATGGAAAAACCATTTATTTTGCATTTTATTAAAATGTAAATGAACTGATATTGACCGACATGCAAGCAGTTTATATGCATTTTTCACCCTATTAAAAAATTAATTTTGCTCATTATTTGCTTTAATATTCAATTATAGAGTAAATGAACACTGCGCTTGGTATGAATGTGCTTATTTTATCTCCTGCCTTCAAGCACTGCAGCCTTGTGTGATGGAAAAGGAATTGTGGACTGTAAGCTGTAGTTAACTGGAAGGAGACCATCCGACAATTTTGAGCGAGTTACAATCCAACATACTTAAAACAATGTCACAAACTACGAAAAGACATAAAACCAAATCATTTCATAAACTATAACAAAACAATAATATACTTCATAACTCAATCGTTTACCAAACCAAACATATACGACACAATTTTTTTTTTCCAATTCTTTATTCATTTTTCAATCTTACAAGTGTACAATATTACATCAAATTAATCATATATATCACTTGAATTTCTTTTCTAATATCATCTTCAGTACATAAATTGAGCCCCTTCCCCACCCTCCCTTTCCACAAATATTATAAATCAAACATCTTACATATAATATATTCAAAAATATTGATTAAACCAATAATATAGCTATATATCCCCTTTCCCATTGTTATAATTATACTTTTAGTGTAAAAAGGTGTCTAATCATTACAATATGTTATCAATGGCCCCCCAAATCTTTTTAAAATTATTATAATTCCCTTTTTGAATGGCAATTATTCATTCCATTCTTTCCACGACACAATTAAAAAAAGAGATTCACTTAAATAATTCCTACTCAATCATTTACTAAAACATCTCTGGAAAAGCAAAGCTTTAATCATTTTCCTGAACTAAAGTAAAACTGGTAGCATTCTTTCTATCCAATGATAATGTACTGTATATACTCAAATATAGGATGAGATTTTTGGGCCCAAAAAATTGTGGTCTCGTCCTATATTCAGGTCATCAACCCGACCCCTTCCCAGACGATACGTTAGGCCCGGACAGGAGGGATGCCTCCTGTCTCACGTCCCGGCCGTCTAACTTTTTTTTAACACCCCCCCCCCCTCCCCAGCGTGCGCTTACCTGCCATTTGTAATCCCTGGTGGTCCAGCGGTATACAAGACAGGAGCGATCTTTCCGCACCCTACCCCGTGCTGAGCCTCTCCGCCCCTGTTCCTTTTTGGTGGTCAGTGGCGCACCTTACTGGGCCTAGCTCTTCCTGCTTCCTGTTCGGCCCCGCACTGCTCTCTGAATGGCTGCCGCCATTCATTTCTGGTTGCTATATCTTGAAAAAGATATAGCTGAATTAGAAAAAGCTCAAAGAAGAGCGACCAAGATGATAAAGGGGACACAGAGACTCCCGCCAAAAGGTATAGTTCATTTGATCCCAGTTTTTCCAATTCTTTAAAATAAGCTGTATGGCAACCCCTGTCATAATAAAGAGAAGTTTATTATTATGGGATGATATTTGGCTTTTAGCTCTCATCAAAGTGCCAAATAGCATAGTGTCATATGTTAGTGCCACTGGATTTTCCATTACTTTGTTCACCTGATCCCAAATGGATCTCCAAAATTGAAGTATCAAGGGACAATAAAATAATAAATGATCTAATGTCCCAGGTGCAAGATGGCAGTGCCAGCATCTATTAGACTTGGAACTATCTAATTTCTGTAATCTAACCGGAGTCCAACATGCTCTATGTCACAAGAAAAACCACGTTTGTCTCATAGACATTTTCAACATTAGATTATCGCTATGCTGACGCTATGCTGAAAACCTGTGAATAAGAAAATGAAACTAATGTATTAGTGTCAATATGGGTCCCAACAATAGCCACAGTTTGGTGTTACCACTGAACAGATGGTTATAGGGTCTGAGCACTTTACAATTGTATTACTGTTATTAAATTAAATTATTTAGAGCTGTGATTTAGAAATTGTAAGTGTCAATATGGGTACATAAGTAAGTGAAATTGATCACTGAGGCACAAACGGAATGAATACTCAATGCAAAAACACCTAAACTATTATCAGAGCATGAAGATATATTTCAGTAATTTGTGCATTTTTCGGTGACGGGATAATCGCGCGCCAGACACCAGCGTGCCGACAATCGAGCGCTGACAATTTGGCGCAAGAAAGAAGTGCTCCGTGGGAAAACTTAGTTTTAAAGAGCTCCAATGGGGGTGTGTGGGGGGGAACCCCCCTTCTTACTGCATAGTGTTTGTGCTGCTGTTGGAGGGCATGGGGGATGGAACCCCCCACATTATAGAGAAAACAGAACTTTTCCCGAAAAAAATCAGAAAAAAGTTCTGTTTTCTCTATAATGGAGGGTTCCAACCCCCAACCCCCCCCCAAAAGCAGCGCGAACACTATGCAGTAAAGTGGGAGGGGGGGGTTTCCTCACTCGCACCCCGCTTTGGAGCTCTTAAAAACTAAGTTTTCCCGCGGCGCGCTTCTTTCTTGCACCGAATTGTCAGCGCTCGATTGTTGGTGCGCTGGTGTCACGCGTGCGACTGACTATGACCCCATTTTTCCATAACTTCCTAGAAATTCCAGGTAGGTAAATAATATATTAGAGAAAAGTTAAAAGCTAGTTGATTTTCCACATGAAATTGTACAATTTTTTCACTAGTGGTTTTTTTTTTAAAATGACGACATCGCTAACATCCCTAATAGCCAGTGGCAGTGGCCCAAAAAAATGCAGACTACTGCTGGCTAAGCATCTATCCCCCAGCGGTTAACTACAGGGAAAAAACGCCTATGGTGATAGCTAGAATGCCCTTGAAGCCTTTTTCCAGATGCTCATCTTGGGTTTTCTAGGAACCTATATCTGAAGCTGTTGTCTGCAACCATGAAACTCAGTCCCGGCTTGGGGGAAGCGCCAGTTAGTCAGGTTTTCAGATAATCTGCAGTCATCATGCATGCGAGACAGTTGCAGACACTTTCTGCATTGCATGGAAATCTCTCTCATACATATTCGGTCAGGGCATCCTGGAAAACTGACTGGCTCGAACTTCCCCGGGAAGAGGATTAAGAACTCCTGCCTTAGGGCATCAGCTCTTGTGGTATAATGTACCGGGTGTGTCTCTTGAACCCAAATTTGTGCCCCTGATTTGTAGATCATCAAAATCAGAGCTGGAAACGAGAGAAGAACAAAGACCCCCCCTACCTGTCAATTTGTTCACTTTTTAAACATTTCACTAGCCCAAAGCTTTAATTATATTTTAAAATTTACATTGTCAAGTCAAAAGCTCTGTATGAGTTTTAAACAAGGCTTCAGTCTGACCCCACGTTTCTAAATATTTGCAGCCTCTGTCACGTAATATTGCTTATTAAATATTAAATATTATAATTATTTTGATGGTCCTTCATTTGAATGTGCAGCAGGGAAAGGCTCCGTTGTGTTCATAAGGCTGCTGTAGGCTACATATTCCCTAGAAATGATTTAATTTCGAGTCCTGCCACTAAGGATATTGCTCTGGAAACATAAATCTTGGTTTATAATCACATCACTGATCAATGGCGCCATACAAACCAGAATTCAGTTAACAGCCAGAGCATGCAGGACTCTGAAAAATAAAGCCGAACGATTTCATGAGGAAAAAAAAGATCGTGCCATGAATTTTTCAAGTGGAGCTTGGAGGCGAATATTGCTCTCAGTCCAAATGAGACATGGTAGCCTGATAAGGCTGTAGATTTGATGCGTGAGAAATGCATGAATGAAGATACAGCTCCATTCAGAAATCAGCAATTCATGGTGGGAGACCAAATCCTTTAGCCATTTTAGTAATAAACCTCCCCTTCCCCCCCCTTTACAAAACCGAAGTGCAGTTTTAAGCACCCGCCGTGGCGGTAACGTCTCTGATGCTCATAGAATTCCTATGAGCGTCAGCGCTGTTACCGCCATGGCCGGCACTAAAAACTGCGCTATGGTTTTGTAAAAGGGGAGGAAAATGCACGGCAATACCGTTGTTCAAAATGCCCTGAAGCATTTAAAAATGCCACTATGTTAGTGTTATGTGTAATTTCTTGTGTGTAGATCCCGTTGGTGCAAAATAAATTTCACAAGTTTCAGTACGTACATACGGTAAAATTTTATGCCTGATGTTACTAAAATTCTGAATTCCCGAGCTGCTGAAGTTTACAGTCGTGCCGCACAATTGATCAATTCAGAGTTTAGCTAAAACAGGTAAAGATGCCACTGCAGGATGGTTTTCACCTCTTGTTGAGGTCTAGCTATTTTCTCCAGGCTAAGCATGCGCACAAGGCTTGTGCAGACGAGGACAGAGCTTGCAGCGATGGGGCAGGGACAGAGCTCACGGGGACAGGACAGGGAGAGAGAGAGAGATCCCGCAGGGACGGGGAAAATTTGTTCCCCCCATGTCATTCTCTAATGCACATGCAACTCAAAATTAGTGCCAACTTACTCCAATAATTGATCGTTGGCACCTAATTGACTAATTAGTTTCTGTGCACATCTGGGATCTGCAACCTTTATAGAATTCATGGGCCATTGTGCCATTGGGTTATAGAATCCTGCAAGCTCTGTCCTCATCTGCACAAGCCTCAAACTCTTCAAAATTATGTGTTCAAGGCTTATGCAGATGAGGACAGAGCTTGCAGGAATGGGGCAGGGACAGGGATAGAACTCACGGGAACAGAGCAAGGGGGACAGGGAAAACTTTGTCCCCATATCATTCTCTACACCTGTCCACACCCTATTCTACAACATGGGGGAACTGCACTGGTTGCCAGCTAAGAGCAGAATCCAGTTTAAAGTTGGTAAAGGAGATGGAACTCCTCTCATATGAGAAAAGAAAAAAAGGTTAGGGTTCTTCAGCTTGGAAAAGAGAGGGCTGAGGAGAGATAGGATTGAAGTCTACAAAATCCTGTGTGGAGTAGAATGGGTAGAAGTGGATCGATTTTGCACTCTGTCAAAAATTACAATGACTAGGGGACACTCGATGAAGTTTACAGGGAAATACTTTTAAAACCAATAGGAAGAAATTTTTTTTCACTCGGAGAATAGTTAGGCTCTGGAACGCGTTGCCAGAGGATGTGGTAAGAGCGGATAGCGCAGCTGGTTTTAAGAAAAGTTTGGACAAGTTCCTGGAGGAAAAGTCCATAGTCTGTTATTAAGAAAGACATAGGGGAAGCCATTGCTTGCCCTGGATCGGTAGCATGGAATATTGCTACTTCTTGGGTTTTGGCCAGGTACTAGTGACCTGGATTGGCCACCATGAGAACGGGCTATTGGGCTTGATGGACCGTTGGTTTAACCCAGTGAGGCTATTCTTATGTTCTTATGTATTGTTTACGAGGCTATATAAGGGGAAAACTTGACTGGGCTAACATCGGCCATTCAGGTCACGCATTCCTTCAACAACACAAGAGCGATCCAGCGCTGCAAACTGCCTCTTTCCTCTCCGTGTCAAATCTGGGAAAAAAAAATCACTCTTCGTGTCTACCTTCGAGTTCCAAGGTCCCAACTTTTAGAATTGCCTTCCAGTCTGCTTGCAACAGATCTCTTCCTACCTTCAGTTCAGGAAATCAGTAAAAGCACATCTGTTCTAACCGTAATTGAAGACATGAACTCTATTAACTGACCCTTGGACATTACTGATATGAATCCTTATTAATCTTACATAAGCCGCAATGATTCCTTGCTGAGAATTGCGGGGTATGGTATGGTACAGGTGCCTAAATTTCAGGGTGCACACCTGAAAAGGGCATGCAGCCATGGGAGGGACATGGTTAGGTCAGGGGCGTTCCCAGAAATTAGGCCTCATGCCCAAAGTTGGTAATAGAAATCTGTTATAAATGCTGTTTTATATAGGTTGGTTAACACTAAACAACTTTTATACAGTGGAATTGGCACTTAGTGGATGGGGGGCATCTTGCTTTGTTGAGCAGGAATAGATGGGGGAATATGGACCTCGTCAGGGGGTGAGAGGAGGGATCGCAGGGAAACGTGGCAATTTTTTTCATGCAAGTTCAGGTCGCCATGCCGTTCTGGGGCCTGCTTAGCTCCTTGGGTAGGGCTACACATACGTCTGGGGAAACCCAGACATGTCCTCTTTTTAGAGGTCTATCCAGGTGCTCGGAGGAATTTCCAAAACCCAGCAGTTTGTCCGGGTTTTGGAAATCCTGAGCTCGGAGGCCGCTCGCTTGTAGGCATCACGTACTATCTTCTTTGGATAGCCGCTATCTTCAAATTTATCAATCAAACCACTAGCTGACAATTTATATGCTTAAGCTGTGAAAAAGGCAAGCTGGTCTTAACATGTTTCAGATGCATACCATCAAATGCCAATTAGGTATTCCTTGTCAGTTGGTTTGATATTACAAAGTTCTACTGTATAATTTATTTATTTTTATTTATTTAAAAATGTATATACCGCATACAACTATGCGGTTTACATATTACATACATATTATCCTGCGCTCCCTACAATCACCACACATGTAACACAGGCATAACTGGACAAACACTTTTCTTTAACATTCCCCCATGATAGAAGTCAAAATACCAAGTCAGCATTAGAGAGTTGCGTGGGGACAGTCCCACCCGTCCCCGCGAGGAATCCCCTTCGTCCCCACCAATTCCCGTGAGGAATCCACTCCATCCTCGCCCATCCCTATAAACTTCAGAAATAGTTATTTCATTTAATTATGCTACTGAATTAAAGGCTCTGCTAGAAACCCATTTACAAATAAGCAAAGAGACTTTATTAATTGGGAAGAATACATACTTTGTAAACGGGTTTCTACCAGAGTCTCTAATGTTTATAAATTTTTATCAACACAACTAATATACTACTTTATCCTGAAGCAAAAAAAAAAAAAAAAATAGAATTCATTTCCTACCTTTGTTGCCTGGTTTCTGCTTTCCTCATGTTCTCATTCAATTCCTTCCATCCACTGTCTCTCTTCTCTCTGCGTCTTCCATTTGCTCTGTTACTGTGCCTCTCCCTTTCTCCCCCCTTTCAAATTGGTCTGGCACCCATCTTCTTCCCTCCGCTCCCCCCATAGTCTGGCATCTCTGTCTTCTTCCCTGCCAGCGTCTTCTCCCCACTCTCTCTTCCCCATTTCCTTTCAGCGTCCTTTTCCCCCCATCTTTCCCATGTCTTGTCAGCGTCCTTCTCCCCCCTCTATCTTCCCCATGTCCTTTCAGCGTTCTTTCCCCCCCCGTCTTCCCCATGTCCTTTCAGCGTCCTTCTCCCCCCCGTCTTCCCCATGTCCTTTCAGCATCCTTCTCCACCCCTTTGTCTTCCCCATGTGCTTTCAGCGTCCTTCTCCCCCCTCAGTTTTACCCATTTCCCTTAAGCGTCTTTTCCTCTCCACTCCACCTTTCCTCCCTTTCTCTCTCCCTGCTCCCTTACCTTCGTGGCGCTTCCCTGCCCAACCGACAACAGAACAGGCCCCGTCTGACAAACCTCCCAGCTGCTGTAAGAAGGTAATTTAGATTCGCGACTACAGGGCAGGGAGGTTTGTCAGACCGGGCCTGTTGTCGGTCGGTCGGGGGAAACATCAAAAAGGTAAGGGGACCTGGCCAGCTGTGCTGCACCCGGGGCGGACCGCCCTCCCCCTCTTGGTACGCCACTGCCTTCTCCCTACCTGCCCTGCCACAGCACACAGCCGACCAGAAGTCTTCCCGATGTCAGCGCTGACATGGAGGGAGGGAGGGCATTGCCTAAGACCTCCCTCCGACATCAGCGCTGACATCGGGAAGACTTCCGTTCGGCTGTGTGCTGCGACAGGGCAGGTAGGGAGAAGACGAACCTCGCGGCTGAGTACATCCAGCCCTGCAGGAACCCCGCGACCCTCGGAGGCATCCCCACGGGATTCCCACGAACCGAAGGGGGAACCCGCAGGATTCCTGCAGGATTCCCGTCGTCCCCGTTGCCGTGCAGCTCTCTAGTCAGCATATACAGGCATTATCAGGTCAAATTTCAACAATTAGAGATGCAGAAAGGCATTAAATCATAAGTTCCTGTTAGAATATTCTAGAGAACTATATCTTTAAATTAGATAGGCGTTAACATAGGAATGCATTAACGAATAATTGCATTTTCAACATTTTCTTAAAGTTCATCTTCCCAGTACAAAATCGTAAAATGCCAGGCAGGGTATTCCAAAGTTTTACACCAGCCACAGACATCATTGATGCTCCAATCCTGACATGCACGATAGACATAATAATTAATTCATAAGCCAGTATATGCTGTCATGGCACCAGATATTCAATGCTGGTGCCCATAGCAATCAGAATTTGCCAATATTATGATATGTAATTTTCATCCTGGCAGGGTGGACCCCTAAAGCCTTTAATTTGGGCCCATATCTAAAAACCTTTACATAAGAATAGCAGTAAATTGAAACTTAGGGCTCCTTTTATCAAGCCGCGCTAGCATTTTAACGCGCGTAATAGCATGCGTTAAACCGCCGGCCGCGCTAGCCGCTACCGCCTCCTCTTGAGCAGGCGGTAGTTTTGGCCAGCGCAGGGGTTAGCTCGTGATAAAATGGCGCATGCGTTAACCCCGCTAGTGCGGTTTGAGAAAAGGAGCCCTTAATAATAACTACCATGAGACAGTCTCAAAAATATACTTATTAGTAGCACTGAAATTCAAATAAGAGAAATATAATACATATGAAAAGGGGCAGATAATACTAATAAGCACAAATGTACACCCATATGCATTCAAATGCCAATGTTCTATTAAATGCTGCATAGTGGATGTATAATTCATAAATATAGCCAAAGTATAAACTTTCTTAAGGCTATGAAGCCACCTTGTGTAATTTTTATATATAATTTTTTAAGATTTTTTAACCCAACCCTCAGTGGCACCACTCAGGACTCAAACTTCTCATTGTCCTGAGCTTTATGTGTCTGCTCGTCATCGGGTCATTTGTTATTTATTATTTCATAGAACTTTCTACTATTTATATTTCTATTTATTCTTTTCTTATGAAGATATTTTCTTATAAAGATAAATACTTAGCTTAAAATATGGCTAAGTCTTCTTGGTTAGAGATGTCAGCACTAATGCATAGTGGATGTATACATGTTATATTATCTTGCGTTATACAGAGCAGATAGCAAAATTAGTTCATTGCAGGTTACAATGCCTAGGCTAATTGAATCATTAGTCCAAGAACTCACAGAATTAAATAAACAATTACAATAGACTTAAAATCAATTTCCATCAGATTATACAAATTTATGGAATAGAAGAAGTCTTAGCATCTTTCTAAAATTTTGATAATTCCTTTTTCTTCTTTATTCTGATAGCAGAGAGCGCCAAACAAAAGCAGCTTGATAAGAGAATGAAGAGGCCTGAACTGTCGAAATTTAACATTTTTCATAGTAGGATAGTTCAATAATATTTGCTTTCTTAAACGAGCAGACCTATTAGCTAATAATAAACAGACCAATTCCATCATAAAAAGAAGCCTAACCATATAAGATTTAAAAAATCATTACCCCCCTACTTTAAATTGCATCCTGGGGGTTATTGGGAGCCAATGTAATTCCAACCTAAAAAGGTTAACTGAATCATACCTGCCTAATGAATAAATCAGCCACTTTATAGGTTCTGTCCTAGAGAACCACCAACCAGTCAGGTTTTCAGGATAGCTGTAATGAATATGCATGAAAAAGATTTGCATATGATAGAGGTGGCAGGCATGCAAATCTGCCCCATGCATATTCATTAGGGCTAGCCTGAAAACCCGACTGGCTGGTGATCCTCCAGGACAGGGTTGGGAACCACTGCTTTAGAACACCCTGACAGAACTGTATTACAATAGTTCTTTCTGGAAAATATTTATTTATTTAAAAAAATTTATATACTGCATATAACCATGCAGTTTCCAAATCACATACATAGAACTTGGACTATGAGTCTAATCGCAGGTTTATCCAGGTACTTTTTAAAAGTAAATAAGATATTTTCACCATGGAATTTATATGATTTTTTTTTATTACATGGGTGAGTCTGAACAGATTGCGCAACATTTTGCATTCTAATTATTGCTACTACTACTACTATTAATTATTTCTATTGCGCTATCAGACGCACACAGCGCTGCACAGAGTCACAAAGAATAAGAAAACAGTCCCTGCTCGAAAGAGCTTACAATCTAAACAGGCAAGACAGACAAACAGGATATCATGGATAAAGTTAAGGGGAACGGTTAATCAGCTGGCTGGGTTGGAGGGCAGAGGGGAGTCCAGGACAATCAAGCCATTGTGACATCACTGAGGAGGTTGGCTCTTATTGGTGGAATGAGGCATTATGACATCACAATCTGAGCTCTGCTTCCCAAAGACTGAAACTCTTCACACTACTACTATGAATTATATCTATATCACTACCAGACACACATAGCGCTATACAGAGTCACAAAGAAGACAGTCCCTGCTCAAAAGAGCTTACAATCTAAACAGGCAAGACAGACAAACAGGATGTTATGGATACAGTTAAGGGGTACGGTTAATCAGCGGACTGGGTTGGAGGGTAGAGGAGTAGGGTTAAGGACTGAAGGTTTTATCAAAAAGGTGGGTTTTCAGTCTGCTTTTAAACAAGGAAAGGGGCTTGATGGACAAACTCGGGTAATTTATTCCAGGCATAGGGGGCAGCTAGATGAAAGGAACAAAGTCTGGATTTGGCAGTGGAGGAGAAGGGTAACGCTAAGAATGACTTAACTGAGGAACGGAGTTCTCTGGGAGGTGTATAAGGAGAGAGAATCGAGGAGACATATCGAGGGGCAGCAGAATGAACACACTTGTAGGTCAGCAATAAGATCTTGAATTGTATGCGATAGCAGATAGAGAGTGATTTAAGGAGAGGGATGGCATGAGCATACTGAGTTTGGTTGAAGATGAGTCGTGCAGCAGATTGCAAGCGGGAGAGGTGACACTGCGGGATACCAGTTAGGAGTAGATTGCAGTAATCTAAACATGAGGTTACGAGAGCTTGGATAAGGGTCCAGGTAGTGCACTCAGAGAGGAAGGAGTAAATTTTGGTGATATTGAAGAGATAGAAGCAACAGGTCTTAGAAGCTTGTTGGATATGCGTAGAAAATGAGAGGTCGGAATCGAAGACCATTGCAAGGTTGCGAGCAGAGGAGACTGGAACAATGACAGTATTGTTTACAGAGATGGAGAAAGGAGAAAGAGGAGCAGAGGGTTTAAAAGGAAAGAGAAGCAGCTCAGTCTTGGACATATTTAGTTTATGCATGTTTTAAAATAATAATCTAGGCATAAACATTTGCATCAGTCTGTGAGGGGCTGCTGAATAGTTCTCAGCCCAACCAAAAAGAGAATGATGTGGAGCCAGGAAACTTACAAGTTATTCCACACTTTTCTTGACACTTCATTTCAATGAGGCAAATGCATCTAGCAAATGGGTACAAGTATAGGGAAAGCAAGCCATTGTGACATCACAGATGAGGTTGACTCTTAGGCATTGTTGAAATGAGGCATTATGACATCACAATAGGAAGGACTGCTGAAAAGTTCTCAGCCCAACCAAGAAGAGAATGATGTGGAGTTATTCCACACGTTTCTTGACACTTTTTGTTTCAATGAGGCAAATGCATCTAGCAAATGGGCACAAGTATAGGGAAACCAAACCATTGTGACATCACCCATGAGGCTGGCTCTTAGGCATTGGTGGAATGAGGCATTATGACATCACAATAGGAAGGACTCCTGAAATGTTCTTAGGCCAACCAAGAAGAGAATGATGTGGAGCCAGGAAACTTACAAGTTATTCCACACTTTTCTTGACACTTCATTTCAATGAGGCAAATGCATCTAGCAAATGGGTACAAGTATAGGGAAAGCAAGCCATTGTGACATCACAGATGAGGTTGACTCTTAGGCATTGTTGAAATGAGGCATTATGACATCACAATAGGAAGGACTGCTGAAAAGTTCTTAGCCCAACCAAGAAGAGAATGATGTGGAGTTATTCCACACGTTTCTTGACACTTTTTGTTTCAATGAGGCAAATGCATCTAGCAAATGGGCACAAGTATAGGGAAACCAAACCATTGTGACATCACCCATGAGGCTGGCTCTTAGGCATTGGTGGAATGAGGCATTATGACATCACAATAGGAAGGACTCCTGAAATGTTCTTAGGCCAACCAAGAAGAGAATGATGTGGAGCCATGAAACTTACAAGTTATTCCACACTTTTCTGGACATTTTTTGTTTCAATGATATGAAGTTTCACAATTAGGCTGAGAACTTTTCAGCGGCCTCTGGTTTATCTGTTGTGAGTGAGTGCTGTAAACTATATTGTACATATATATTTTTTCTGTTGCACCAATATTCTATTAAGTAAAAAGACACGCACACATATCTTTAAAGAGTTGACTCCAATGAGTCATTCTTTTGATGCTTATATCCAGGCACTTATTTATAGAATTGCTCACCATATTCATACACGTTGGAGAACAGCAGCCTTTACTTTTATGTGAGATATCTGTAGGTGTTCCTGGAGGCGGAGAATGTACAAAGTGGGGACAGGACTGACACATGTAAATGTCTTACAAAATGCATACATAAGCACCAGTTCTTCCTAGCACACACACAAGATTATTCCTACCTTTTCGGGAAGGCACTGCTACATGAGGGGATGCTGAAAAGTTCTCAGCCTAGCCAAGAACAGCAACTTCTCGTAAGTAATAAAAGTGAGCCAAGTATAGGACAATCAAGCCACTGTGACATCACTGATGCGGTTGGCTCTTATTGGTGGAATGAGGCATTATGACATCACAATCTCAGCTCTGGTTACCAGTGCCTGAGACTCTTCACACACACAAGATTATTCCTACCTTGAAGCAGTTTTCGGGAAGGCACTGCTATATGAAGGGGTGCTGAAAAGTTCTCAGCCCGGCCAAGACCAGAATGACATCGATATGGATCAATCAATGATCTGAAACAATGAGAAAACATAAGAATTTTGTTTCTGCAAATTGGTACTTAACGAAATAAGATAACTCTTTTTTTATCAGCTACAGTGGCGAAATAACACTCAGAATTTAGGAAGTTGGTTGCTTGGGCTGAGAAGTTTTCAGCACCCCCTCATATGTAATAAAAAATGAACCAAGTATAGGACAATCAAGCCATTGTGACATCACTGATGAGGTTGGCTCTTATTGGTGGAATGAGACATTATGACATCACAATCTCAGCTCTGGTTACCAGAGACTGAAATTCTTCACAGTATGAAGGGGTGCTGAAAAATTCTCAGCCCGGCCAAGAACAGAATGACATCAATATGGATCAATCAATGATCTGAAACAATGACAAAACATAAGAATTTTGTTTCTGCAAATTGGCACTTAACGAAAGAAGATAACTTTTTTTTCAGCTACACTGGCAAAATAACGCTCAGAATTTAGGAAGTTGGTTGCTTGAGCTGAGAACCTTTCAGCACCTCCTTGTACAGATACATAGGATCACATGTCTTTATGAAGAAGGTGCAACATAAAGTATGCGCCTTAGCATTTGTTAATCTTTACTTCTGTCTACACTACATTGTCATGAGGCTACCATAGGTAGCACCCCGGCCTTTTCTTTTCTGCAGAAGATGGTAGAAAGTCAGTTGTAAGAAAGAGGGAGCAATAGAATAGGCATAGAAGGGGCTGATGGGAACCAAATCTGCATTCTTAGATCCAGCCCCAGTGACGATAGGTGGTGCTACGCCACAGTTTCTGTCTTGGCATGGTGAAACAGCTGCTTTACATAACTTGGGGCTCCTTTTACTAAGATGCGCTAGCGTTTTTAGCGCACGCAGGAAATTACCGTGCGCTACGCTTCTAGAACTAACGCTGGCGTTAAGGTCTAGCGTGCGTGGCAATGTAGCACGCGCTATTCCGCGCCTTAAGGTCCTAGCGCCCTTGATGTTGAAAGAGGCATCTGGAGACGCAGAGCTCCCATAAGAGCCATAGAAGACACGTTACTTCTGAGCAACGATGCCACATAAAGGGTTAATAAAATTCTCAGCTGATTCTATAGCATTGCATCCTAGTGGCCCTCTTATCCCAGAGAAGGGAGCTCCTCAGACTCTTCCCCCCCCCCCCCCAAAGTCTGCGTCTCCAGGAAATCTGACAAGTTCCCAGTTGGTTTTAGGTCTTAATCACCGCGGATTAGAAACATTAGCAACTTTAAGTGAACAAGCACCACCCATGGTACATTTTCTCAGTCTTCCCCCCCCCTCCCACCACCACACCTGACAAGTGTGTGCATGCTTACGTCTGCCCGCCGCAGCTCTGGCTTGTTAAAAGAGCAGTCTAATTAGCGATAAGGTTGGCATTTCAGCAGATGCAGTTATCGTGAAATTTCTGCGTTTCTCAATTTATAGCAGAAAACATTTTGGGACTGCGGTTTGTATTGAATCTAGGGATCCGGACAAAAATACTGCTGTGTGCTTTCCTCTTACCCGCCCTTTCACTAAGCTGCGGCCCGGAGCGCTATGTGCTGATTATTGTATCATTTGTTCATATGTTCTATTGCACTTTTTTTTTTTTTTTTTTTTTGAATCTTTATTAGTTACAAAAACAAACACAAAGGTGCCCGAAAGTTTGCTCGTCAAAACCAAAAGGCTTAGCATTGCGGGCATGTGTGCTGCCACTCTTAAAATGGAGTGCCATTGTTGCTGTTCATTCATTGGCTGGAGGCAAGCTTTAGAGCTCAGATGCACACACCTTACTGGGCGGGCCTTCTCTGAGCTAGGGGCAGTGAAGTGACATATAACGATTTCCCTTCCGCCCTTTTGCTGTAGCAAGCATCATTGAGATTACTACCTTGTTAAGGATCGAAATCAGCAGGAGGGGGCGGATGGGGCAGTGAAAGTGATACACTGGCGTAGCAACAGAGTGCAATGAGCGCACACCTCATCAGACCTTCAAGTTATGCAATGAAAACTGTCACTGGGAGCTTCCCACAAAATGTCTAATTAACAGCAACAGCTAAAGAAATGAAAGACAGTTAAAGCATTCAATAAAGGATGCCTCAGAGGAGGGAGTAGTAGATTACACACTGAGTGAAATTTAAATGTGTTATCAACCTGCAAGAGAGACCGGTGCCAAGGGAACATCTCTGCAGACTAGAATGATGGAAAAATAATCACCCCCCCCCCCCTCGGGCCTGACCTAGCATTGACTATCTGGGTTGACCAGCTGAATATCAGGTCCAATACCTAAACTGAGTGTTTCAAGGTGATACAGTGATATACTGAGGTGATCTAAGAAGTCTAGGCCTCAGTTTAATAACATTTCCTGCCCTGGGCTTGTCTCTAGCTCTGCCTACTCTCTTCAGTTATTAGCCATGGCTAGGGTTACCAGAAGTCCGGAAAATCCCGGACATGTCCTCTTTTTAGAGGACGGTGCGGGTGTCCGGATGGATTTTCAAAACCCGGCAGATTGTCCGGTTTTCGGAAGGCCCCGAACCCGGGGCTGCATCCGGAGGGCCTCTGAGCGGGCGCGGACGCGACATGACGATGTCACACACACGAGTGCACCTGCGCGGGACGTCATCGCATGTCGTCTGTGCATGCTCGGAGGCCCTCCAGACGCGGCCCAGCGTTGGGGGACAAAAACCTGCAGGCTTTGAAACTGTGGGCACACTCTGGGCTCCTTTTACAAAGGTGCGCTAGCGTTTTGAGCGCACACACCGGATGAGCGTGCGCTATAGCACGCGCCAGCTGAAAAATCACCGCCAGCTTAAAAGGAAGCGGTAGCGGCTGGCGCACGCGGCAATTTAGCGCGCGCTATTCCGCGCGTTAAGGCCCCAAACGCACCTTTGTAAAAGGAGCCCTCTATTTATGTCAGGGTCTTCTTGGCCTAAATGAGTGTGTCTGAGTTACACACCTATGGCGTCTAAGTCAAAACCAGGCCCAAGGTCCACCCACAATCGGCCTTTAACCACGACTACTTTCTGGTAGGTGCTTTGGCGTAGTGGTTGCATCTACAGCCTCAGCACCCTGGGGTTGTGGGTTCAAACCCCGCACTGCTCCTTGTGACCCTGGGCAAGTCACTTAATCCTCCATAGCCCCAGGTACGTTAGATAGATTGTGAGCCCACCGGGACAGATAGGGAAAATGCTTGAGTACCTGATTGTAAAAACCGCTTAGATAACCTTGATAGGCGGTATATAAAAATCCTAATAAACTTGAAACTTGATGCCTATCTTGAAGTGGTAGACGCCTACCAAGTTAATTGTGATTTAATTGCAATTTTCAAATAATGGTGCCGATTAAGGCTTATTAAATTAGGCTCCTGGATCGGCTAAGCGCACCGATCTAGGCAACTAGCTTTAGGAGCCTAAATTTAGGTGCGAGTTCTTTGCTAGCTTAATAGCAAGTGTAAATGGCTGTGCCCAAATGAAGCAATTAGATGCATAAATGCTAGTATTCTTCAAAAAATGCGCGTGAGGACTAGGCATGCCTCTTCCAGGTCTATCCCCCTTTGCATTTGATGGATTTTGCAAGCCAATTTGTAGAACACCGTCTAATGGCAGTTACACATGTAACTTCTAATTAGAGCCATGGTATGGACTTCCCAGTTAACACCAATCATTAAAATGCCAATTGTCAGCACTGATCAATGTGTTCAGTTAAATTGGGGTAAATGCAAAATTGGGCATGCCAGTTTATAAAAATAGAGGGTAAATGTGCACTCTAATCTGGAAGGAGTGGACATACGAGTCTCTTGGTCTTTCTTCTGTCCCCCCTGAGTCTTTTGAAATGTGAATGTGAAGATCTGGTTGATACCCACCTACAGCATCACCCGGGAGTGATCCATTGGAAAGAAGGAGCTACGTTACACTTCTAGGATGACACGAAATTGCCCTTCCTGGATGGCACATCAGTAGGGCCTAATACTTCCTCAATAGCATGGTCCTGTGAACTTTTATCGCTTCCATGTTAAAGATTTTCTGATTTTTAATTGCAAATTTTAGAACATAAGAATTGGCCGCTGCTGGGTCAGACCATTCGTCCTCCTTGCCCAGCAGTCCGTTCACACAGCGCCCCTTAGGTCAAAGACCAGCACCCTAACTGAGCCTAGCCCTACCTGCGTACGTTCTGGTTCAGCAGGAACTTGTCTAACTTTGTCTTGAATCCCTGGAGGGTGTTTTCCCCTATAACAGACTCTGAAAGAGCGTTCCAGTTTTCTACCACTCTCTGGGTGAAGAAGAACTTCCTTACGTTTGTACGGAATCTAGCCCCTTTCAATTTTAGAGAGTGCCTTCTCGTTCTCCCTACCTTGGAGAGGGTGAACAACCTGTCTTTATCTACTTTGTCTTGAATCCCTGGAGGATGTTTTCCCCTATTTGAATCCCTGAAGGGTGTTTTCCCCTATAACAGCCTCTGGAAGAGCATTCCAGTTTTCTACCACTCTCTGGGTGAAGAAGAACTTCCTTACGTTTGTACGGAATCTATCCCCTTTCAATTTTAGAGAGTGCCTTCTCGTTCTCCCTTCCTTGGAGAGGGTGAACAACCTGTCCTTATCTACCAAGTCTATTCCCTTCAGTACCTTGAATGTTTCGATCATGTCCCCTCTCAATCTCCTCTGTTCGAGGGAGAAGAGGCCCAGTTTCTCTAATCTTTCGCTGTACGGAAACTCCTCCAGCCCCTTAACCATCTTAGTTGCTCTTCTCTGGACCCTTTCGAGTAGTACATGTACCTATTATATTACTGTGCTGCTAGTAACAAAAATTTGGCTTTTTAGAAGCTTTGGAAAGAACTGCCTTTTCTTTGAGGTTTCATTTTGGATTCCAGTCTTTCCCTTTATAGCCAATAAATCAGTTAAGTTCTCATAAAGCTCACAACCTTACCTACTTGACTCAAACAGGAGCTGGTACAATTAGTTCTGTTTCATTCATTGCCTTTGGTTTTGTTGAATCAGATTAAACACCGATAAACATTTGTCTCTAGAACTCTTGTACGTCCTTTCGCGTCCGTGGTAAGGACTTCCCACTGTGCACTAAAGGCCCAAATCCATGCTGAATAGAGCCTTTTGTAACCTTCACATGTACTTATATTGTGCCTTGGTTGGTTCTCTCACACAAAATACACTCCGAAAACTATAGACTATAATCTAGCCTTTTCCTGCTGTTTTCTGTCTTTTCCTGGGGTTTTTCCTTATTTTTCCTCAGGGCTCCCTGGACTTTAGTGTGATTGGTTCTTGTGCTCCCGTGTGATTGGTTGATGTGTGTATGACGTTGCTCGCTGTCTGCTTTTCAGAGTGGGTGCGTTGCTTCTCGGGCACCCCGCCCTCCAGCCGACTCCTTTTTTCTCAGTCGGGTTCATGGGTTCCTGAAGAAGGGTTCCTCCCCGAAACCAGCGCGGTTGAACCTGTTTGCCTGACGCGCTTCAATTCTGTGCTTCAGTGATGTGGTTTTTCATCTTTCAGTTAAGTCTACTAACTTTTTGATTTTCATTTTTCATTTTGATTCATTTTGATTGATTTTTGTCGGGGTCTTGGCTGGCAGGGTTCATTTAGGGGTCGCTCAGGTTTCACCTGTTAACTCACCTGTTTTGATTTATTGGTTTAGATTGGTGGATATTTTCACTTTTATTTACATCACACTCATGGTGCTCAATGATGGTGTGCGGGTGGGGGTATATGACCTCTACCTAATTCGTGAAGTGTTGGAGCTTGACTCCTATCGCTGCTTGTTCACACTGAGAGCACCCTTTAATCTGGTATTATCCATGATAGTTTGTACGCAGTTTGCGTAGTGTGCACAGTCTTGGTCCTGAGCGCCCCCTTAGTGAACCCTTGTGTGACTATTTCTGCCTTTTTTGTTGTAACTAGCTTTGGTTGGTTCTCTGGCACGTAAGAAAGGGAACATCAGGAGGGTTGTTCAGTGTATTGTTCTTTTCAATTTCTAAACATTACCACTGGTCACTTACCAAAAAAAAAAAAGTTTTGACATATACTGTTGAATTAGCAAACCTAGTTCAAGGGAAGTCATAATTGGTGAAAACAATACCTACTTAAAAGTTACTTTCTGTATGATGGAAAAGAAAATGTTGTGTGAAAACAAGTGTATCATGATTATTAAGACAGATTCTTTGGCACTTGAAATATTCTCATTAAATAAACATCTGAGAGATCAGCATTTACTCATAGATGCAAAAAAGAAGGATATCTTGACAGAGCACAGAGTAAACATACCTTACATCAAAATTCAAAACTCGATTCAATGAGTTAGTTCAACCATAGCATAATTTGATGGAAGCCATATGAGTAATTGCACTGCTGACACGTTCCAAATATATTTTTAATTGTTACATTCATTTGCATCACAACAAGGTAACCTCATCTCTGCATGTTATAGCTTTGCTCCTTGTGTAGCAATCAGCACGCTTACCTTCTTAAAAATATCAATCAAACAAAGCATCAAGAAGGCAAAGGAGGAATGTGAAAGAGATGATTAATATCAGTAATCAGGAAATGTTATAATAATTGATATTTCTTTTTCATATGGTGCAAAGCTATATTCTTTTGTGGGTCACAGAAATGCTTAAGACTTTAGTGGGACAATGGAGAGGTTATGTCTACACAATGCAAGATATTGTAAGACTTCATTCTGCGTTGTGGCATAACAATTTGCCCTAATAAATTTATTTCATTAATAAAAGTCAAGACTCAAATTTCACTTCAGGATTTTAGTCAAGCTATTCCTCGATTTCCTAAAATTTGGGTCATATGGAAATATATTTTGGAGGAATGATAGAAATATGTATGTAAATATTATAATTGTGAATCTATTTGAAATGAAATCTATTTGTGTTATATTATATTTATTTTATTTCCTTCAATAAAATGTTATAAATTAAAGTCAAGTCAATAATGCTAGAACAAGGAAAATATGTGCTGAGCTATTCTAGAAGGGATGGTCATGAACACATTGTGGTCTTGATGGATAGATGTCCTCTAATTGGCTTGAATTTGCTTTGTCACAAAGGAATATTTCCTGTATGGTTTCAGTAGTTTCAGTAGTGTAGAATTTTTTCAAATCCTTGGGTTTTTTTCCTTGTTTGTTTTTTTTTTTTAATCATGCAATTTGCACCTTCTACATTGGACTTCCAGCTTCTTGGAACCAGGGCAATAACTACACTCTACCCACCAAACGTTCATCCTGTGTTCATGTCTTCTGATCGAGACTCTTGTTATGAACCGCATTGAATCCCATTGTGAAGCGCAGTGAATCTTACTGCAAACTGCATTGAATGTCATTGTGAACCGCATTGAATCCTAGTCAAAACTTGCGGTACAGAAGAAATAGGTATGGTATGATATGGATTTGGCATCATGAGTCTTCATTTCCATCTACCCAGGGATTATTTTCCCCATTTAATATCTAATCTAATCTAATGCTTAGTTTTGTATACCGAGACTTCAATCCAGGAAAGCTCGACTCGGTTTACAATGATTAAGTTAGGCCAGTAATGGCATATAGAGAATTATCAAGAAAGAGCAGTGCATGCAAATAGATTTCAAGTATATTCACTGGGGAAATCCTGAAAACACAAATGGATTCCGGCCCTCGAGGACTGGAGTTGCCCACCCCTGCCCAAGACCTATGAGTGATGTAACTGTGGGGCCTAAATATAAGGAAAGGGAAAGGGGGCGGGACTTGATATTACATACAGGTACTCATTTTGTACCTAGGGCAGGGGTAGGCAATTCTGGTCCTCGAGAGCTGGAGCCAGGTCAGGTTTTCAGGATAGCCACAATGAATATGCATGAGATAGATTTGCATCTCAAGGAGGCAGTGCATGCAAATCCATCTCATCCATATTCATTGTGGATAGCCTGAAAACCTGACCTGGCTCTGGCTCTTGCAGACTGGACTTGTCTACCCCTGACCTAGGGCAAAGGAGCTGCAGTGGTAATTGAACTCAGTTCCCCAAGGTCCCAGGCCACTTCACTAACCATTAGGCTACTCCACCACACTGAATATTCTTCCCTTCCCCCATCCCCAAAGTGTACCTTAAAACTGGAACAGAGACATAGAAACTGCATAGAATCTTAAACCGTGCCTAAAATGAAAGTCAGCTTTAATTGCACAGCAGCAAAACATTAAAAACAGATTTTTGCTTTTTTAGATTAATTATCCATGTTTTAGTATTGCAATTCTAAAACCTGTCCTGGGGGATCATCAGCTACTCAGGCCTATAGAATATCTGCAAGAAATATGCAAAAGATAAATTTGCTGGCAATGGAGGCAAAGTATGCAAATCTATCTCATGCATATTCATGGAAGCTATCCTGGAAACCTGATTGGTGATCCCTCAGGACGCATTAGAGAGATGCTGGCTCAGCTGGAAGAAAGAATCTTGTCTAGGAGTTATGACCACCTTTTACCAGGCTTTAATAAAATAGAAAATTCATTATTATACTTCAGGGGTACACCATAACTTTTCTGCTTTATTGTTAAGCTGAAAATCTTTCTTGGATAAGAAATAGGTTCCCAAGACCTTTGCTGGTTCAGCCTTTAAATTAACCTTCTTGCTTTGCAATTTATTTATTTTAAAAACTTATTACCCGCCAAACACCTAGGCGGTTTACAAAAAAAAAAAAAAAAAAAGCATAATTGATTTTCAACAAACAACATACAAAAAATAAAAGCAGCTTCATATTTAATTCCACATTTCATCCCTCTTTCTTAATGTCAATATTCATTCATAGTTAGGGTTACCATATGGAGGATGGATTGAGACATCCAGGTTTTGCTTCCATTGTTTTCAATGGAAGTAAAACCCAGATATCGTAATCTGTCCTCTTTTTTCTGGAGCCAATTGCTAACCCTATCCATAGTACTCTGCCAGAAACAAGTGAGTTTTAAATAATCGCCTAAAATGTACAAAATTTCTGCATAATCTTAGTTTATAACATTTTATTGAAGGAATCAAACAAGTGTACCTAAATATAATACATAATATTCTCATAACAATTAAATTCACAAAACTAATTTAATACATATTTCTATTATTCCTGCAAAATATATATCCATATTATCTACCTCCAACCTCTGTACATTCCCCAATCCCATTCCCCCTTTTCCAATCCCCTCCTCCCCTTCTCCCATAAACTAATCCCCCCCTCCCCGGATGAAAGTTGACAAAAATAAAGAATAGAAATAAAGAACTGGAATGTAATTTAAATAACAATAGCTTCAATGTAAATCATTGAGAATTAAACTTCTTGCTCTAGGCGAAAGATTTTGAATGTACGGATTCTGCATAATCTTAAACTACCTGGCAATGCATTCCATAATCTTGAATCTCCAACTGAGAATGTTGTACGTTATTACACTATAGAAAGATAAACCTTAATCCTCCTCTTCTATTAAACTGCGCTAGCAGTTTTTAGCGCAGAGAGCCACGCTGAATGCTCCACACTGCTCCCGAAGCTCGTAGGAACTCTATGAGCGTCAGGAGCAGCGTGGGCCCTTCAGCGCGGCTCCCCACACTAGAAACTGCTAGCGCAATTTAATAGAAGAGGCCCTTAGTGCACCAAAACCAGCTTCAGTTAAAAAAATCTTCCTAGCAAATCTTTCAGTTTTATTATAGGGCTGAAATAAAATGTTATAATAATAATAATAATAACTTTATTTTTCTATACCGCCATAGTCAGACAAATTCTAGGCGGTTCACATCGAAAGAAGGCTGGACATTCAGCGAATTACAAATGCGTGAGGGGGAATGTTACAGAAGAAAAAGGGGAGGAAGGGAGGAAAAGTAAGAGGGGTTGTAAGGGGTGGGAAGTGAGAGGGGTTGCCTGAGAGATTGCTTCGGGTTTGTAGGGGAAAAAAGCGTAGAGCGAAGGTCGGTCTGTTTAGGTGATGAATTTGTCAGAGTGGTTGTGATAGATTTCCGGATTGCATTGTAGGTCTGTCTGGTTTTATTTATGTGGTTTCCCAGCCAGGATTGTTGTCTGTTAGCTTGGAACATGAAGGTTCTGTCAAGGTAGGATTTGTATTTGCAGCCAGTAATTTTACGATAGGCAAAGATGTTTTTGTTTCTGGTTGTTCGTGTGAGGTTGTGTAGAGTAAAGTGTGTTTGCAGGTAGGAAGGTGCTAGGCCCCAGATTTGTTTGAAGCAGATGCATGCAATTTTGAACTGTATTCGCGCTTCCATTGGTAGCCAGTGCAGTTCTTTGTAGTATGGGCTAATGTGGTCTCTCCATAGAACATTTTTTTTGGGGGGGAGCAGGAGGTTCCCTTTTGAATCAAGTTTCTTTAGAAGTTCAGCTATCAGTGTGTATGGCCGTTTGGTGGATGTGTATGGCCGTTTGGTGGAGGATGGGCAGGGGAGGGCTTCAATGGCTGGGAGGGTGTAGATGGGCTGGAGTAAGTCTTATCAGAGATTTTGGCAGTTGGAACCCAAGCACAGTACCGGGTAAAGCTTTGGATTCTTGCTCAGAAATAGCTAAGAAGAAAAATTAAAAAAAATTAAAAAAAATTAAAAAAAAAAAAAATTAAATTGAATCAGGTTGGGCAGACTGGATGGACCATTTGGGTCTTTATCTGCCGTCATTTACTATGTTACTATGTTTTTAGTTCTTCTTTCAGTACTTTCCTAAAGGTCTTTTTCAAGACTACCTGAAATAGAGATACCACTGTAATATCCTGTTATCAGTTTGGTATGTCCCCTGAGGAAGGCAGTGTTCTGCCAAAACCAGGATCCTAGTTGGGACTTCCCATAGGAACGTTCAATAAAATCCCTTGTGTTGTATTGTGACATTGGCTTTGCCTTTCTTTTGTTTTGCTATTTTATAAAGACTCAGAATAGAAAGTCTGCAGAAACTGAGCCTATATTGAAGGCCCAGACCTGGTGCCTGTTTGAGAACGAGTGTAAATGATACACTAAGGAACAGAAAAAAAAGGACGTGCATATAGAATATACGTAAACCGCTATCATTGTCCCCAAAGATAGTACATCAAATCCATTATATGTGATGTTCTATTTTACATAGCCTGAAAACACTCAGCACTATGCCAAATACCAAATATCACTCTCTCCACACTTAAGACCTCGGCAATGACTCGATTCACATGAAGTATTTCACTCCATGACTCACTGATCTCATCATCGGTTTTTATAGTCTCTGGTCATATATTAAGATTTAGAAATGTTTTAACATTTTAATATAGAAATGCTGCCCTAAAGTCCATAAAATTGAAGATAAGAGCACTTAGCTTTCAAACACTGCAAATACTATAGAATCGCTTTGTTAGGTCCCAATGCCAACGTTAGCCATGTTTTGCGTCATACCGACGCTGCATCAGGGCTGGGACCTAGGTTCTCTGTGCAATCAATTCATTTTCTCAGATCAAAGATCTCTATGCTCTATTTTACATAGAGCATAGAGATCAGCATTGAGATATCCAGGTCAAAGTGTGCTCAACAGTGGTATTTTAGAAAAGGATCAGCTGACACCTCCAAAGTCTATAAAGTCTGCCTAAAGTCAAGCACCTACCTCAGCATGCCTAGCTGATGCAGGCACCTAAGTTAATTGATTAATAGACTTAATTGGCTCTTATCTCATAATTGATGTTAATTGGATTTAATTGCTGATTAAGGCCTGGATCCACCAAGAGCACAGATTGAATCGGATCTGTGAGGGATCCGATCCGTGTCTGGGGGGCTGATTCACGAATCGCCCTCATGGTCTGCGCATGTGTCGAAGAGCAGTGACTTTTTAAAAAAAAACTTTTACTAGCCCAGCGAGTCCATGGGTTTTTTAACCTGCTTTAAACCTGCGGGTTAATAACCACGGGCTCGCACTGCGGGGGAAGGCCAGGGCAGCGCTTGGGGCAGAGAGCAGGAGAGTCAGGGGCAGAGCACCGCGCAGGAGATTTGGGGCAGAGCAGGGTGGCAGTAGAAAAAGGCAGAGAGCAGGACATCGGAAAGCAGTTTGTGATCGGCCAGCCCAGTTGGATAATGAGGTTTTTTGTTAGTGAATCACTGCCTGCCATCATTAGAATGCCGTTCCCCCTCATTTGCATGCGCGGATCGGAGGATGATCGGGGCAGAGGTTAGTGAATCGGGACAGAGGGGAATCGGGTCGCAAAGGAGTCGCAAACCGATCGGTACACGATCGGATTGCTTAGTGAATCTAGCCCTAAGTGCCTAACTTGGTAGGCATGATTCTCTTAAAGGTTAGGCACCTTGTCCAAAGCGCCTACCTGAAAACAGGCGTGGCTAGGGGCAGATTGTGGGCATGTTTTTGAGTTAAATGTATGTTTTTGATTTAGGCACACACATTTAGGCCAAGAAGACCCTGGCATAAATATAGTTTTATATAGAAACATGATGGCAGATAAAGGCCAAATGGCCCATCTAGTCAGCCCATCCACAGTAACCATTATATATGTTTAAGATCAGTAAAATATTGTGCGTCTAAAAGTTTTGATGCCTAACACTGCTTAGGCAGCACTAAGCATGATTCTATATCAGTGATCTCAAACTCGCGGCCCGGGGGCCACATGCGGCCCGCCATGTACTATTTTGAGGCCCTCGGTATGTTTATCATAATCACAAAAGTAAAATAAAACAGTTTCTTGGTCATATGTCTCTTTAGCTTATAAATCACAATATTATTATTAAGACTTAGCCAAAAGGAAAGATTTATAAACTATAAAGAGTTTTACCTCATGCAAAATTGTTATTTCTTTAATAAGACATTAACTATTTTTTTCTGAGACCCTCCACGTACCTACAAATCCAAAATGTGGCCCTGCAAAGGCTTTGAGCTTGAGACCACTGGCTTAGAGGGAACATAAGCCACAGCCCCTCAGCTTTATATAATAGGCATCTTCCTGTCCTACTAACCTAAGCATCCTGGTTTTAAAGTACCCCCATGATGGTAGAGATATGTGTATTTTTTTTTTTTAATGTTGCGGCTGCTGCTGAAATTGACCTGTGTGTTTCTAAGCATCATAGATTTGATGCTGGAGATTAGTGAGGATATCTCAGCCTTGCTCAGTCTAAGTACAAAATAGCCCTCGATAGGATGGGATTGTAATGATGACAAATGGTTCAGACCTTAAACTTCCCCAATCTATATTGATTGCAAAGGCTTAGTTCATTAAAATAGAGACTGTGCAGGGGAAGCTTGCATTGTGAGCTCTTGTAGAAACTAAGAATTTAGAAGCGAGAGCATCTTTATTGAAAACAGATGTTTAATAATAATGAATATCATCCAGAGAAATGTTCCCCAGTGACCACGCCCCACCCTTTCACCATTTTATGCTCATGTATGCCCATTTTATGGTCACAGGAAACGTAAAAAAGTTCTTCTGAACCAGATATAAGAAGCACCTTTAACTTTGGACTATTTAAGCAACAGTTCACTAGCAGCGTAGCAGGTTCTCTGAAGCAGCCAGGATTGGCGAAACGCGTCAGAACCTCGCCGGGTCAACGCTATCTGAACCCACTTAGATAAGTTCTCATTATTATATATTTTTTGAACTCAAACTCATAGAATTCATATAGTAGTTGGAGAATATTCACTTTATTGGACATTTAAGGACATTTAACTCAAGTGTTTCTCAACAAGCACTCTCTATTACCTTTTTACTCAAAATGGTGCAATGATTGATTCTACAAAAAACGCTTTTTAGGGGTTTGTACCCCAAATTGAAGTTTTTTTTCCATCTTGGATTTTGAGCACCTTTACTCGTTTAAAAAGGTATTTAAAGTAGCCTGTTCCTTTACTAGTTGTTTGCCCATTTTATGCACCATTTTATGCTCAGGCTTGCAAAAAGGGTGCTGTTCTGCCACGAGCTTAAACACAGTCTGGGACATATTGGGGTAGATTCGACAAACAGACATCCCAATTGTAGGTGGCAGCGTACATCCTACTGCCATCTGGCAGCCAATCGGGAGGCACATTTTTAGGAAAAAAAAACTCCGCGAGGCAGCACGCCTACACTATAGGCATTTGTCGTGGGTCTAGGGAGATGGGTAGGGACACGTAAGCTGCGTGAGCATGGTTTCGCCCAGAGGTGGCCTTGGACGAGTTTAAGTGGCCCTAGGCATCTCCCTAAAGCCGCAGCAGACGCCTGAAATGTAGGCCAGCAGAATGCTGGGCCTCCATTTCAAATGTTAAAAGTAGGCGCGGCCAGCTGAGCTGATCGTGGCATGGGAATCCCGATCAGCTGAGCCGGCAGGACTCCCCGAAGCCGCCTGTCTTTGGGATTAGACTACGGCACAGTTCTCTAACCGGCGCATGTGACATGGGCACCAGTTAGAAAATCGGGGAGCTAGGCGTCTGGTTGGGCAGATGCGATTCTGCATAGGACGCTGGTACCTGATTCTCAGCCGCTTCTTAGGCGGCCGCTGAGACCGGCGTGCTATACAGATTCAGGCCCATTCTGTATATGGTGCCAGAAAAATCAGTGTGGGAATATCTGTGTGGCCAGTCCAGAGAATGACACGGTGACAAAATTCACGGGAAATAATCCCATGTCATTTTCTAGTGTCTATTTCAACCTCAGTCCTTCTACACCAGCATTCTTCAGAGCAAAGCTTGTGGGTCAGTGGTTGTGGCCATTCATACTCCGATTCTTATGTGAGCCAAGGATAATGAAGCCATTGTGACATCACTGATGTGATTGGCTCTTAGGCACTGGTGGAATGAGGCATTATGACATCACAATATCTGCTCTGGATACCAGAGACTGTCATTCTTTAGTGTCTATCTCAACCTCAGTCCTTCTACACCAGCATTCTTCAAAGCAAAGCTTGCGGGTCAGTGGTTGTGGCCATTCATACTCTGATTCTTCCCTCTCTCCTTAAAGAATGACTTGAAGATGGTTTCCTGCGGTTATCCGCAGGGACGGGAATGGTGATGAATTTTGTCACCGTGTCATTTTTAGTAGAGAGGCCGCCAGTCTACTAAAAATGTTGGCAGAGAGTCTTTTCTAAAATACACGAGAGACATGCCTGGGTTTTTATCTGTACACATTTGCATGTCACAGCACATGAACTTTATAAAATAGGCACCTTCCCGATCATTCCGAACCGCACCTCCTTTTCTAGTGAATTCACCCTCATCACATGTCCAAAATAGGTAGAGTTACCAGATTTTCCGGAACGAAAACCTGTACTCATGGCCCCACCCCCAGGCCCGCCCAGCTCCACCCAGCCCGGCCCCATTCCACCCCCCCCTCAACCTGTTTGCTTGTCGGGAGGGCATCCGCGCACGCACTGGTGTGACGCGATGATGTCACATGCAGGCGCGTGACATCACCGCATTGCATAGGCGCACGCACGGAAGCCGTCCCGACGTCGCTGCTAGCTGGAAGCTTTTCAAAACCCGGACAAAGTGCTGGGTTTTGAAAAGCCGTCCGGACCCCCGGACATGTCCTCGAAAAGGAGGACATCTCTGGGGAAATCCGGACATCAGTTTCTGTCTTGTAGTCTTGCCTTCCAAGGACAACTCTGAGTTTATATGATCAAATTACCCACATGTATATATTATTTGATTTTTCAGCCCATTGTCCCAAAGGAGCTCAGAACGGGTTACATATCAGGTACTCATTCCTAATCCTAATCCTAATTCCACCAGATCCTCCCAAAAATTAAAACTATCCTTCCCTTCTACAAAAGGTATATCCCATACTGGAAAACTAGGGACTCCCCCCCCCCCCCCCTTTAGAATCACTGAGCTCTGGAACAACCTTACATCCCCTCTCCGAAACTCGAGCTCCCTCCAACTCTTCCGAAAACATCTGAAAACTTGGCTTTTCTCAAAAATGTAACACCTCCCCCCCCCTCTCTGGTACCCTAATACCCTCTATATCTTCTTTACACTTAATCCTATAACCCTCCTTTGGAGTTCCTTTCTATCTTAGCCCTGTAAACCGTGCCGAGCTCTACGATTGCGGAGAAGATGCGGTATACAAACCTAAGGTTTAGTTTAGTTTAGTTTACTCAAGCAATTTTCCCTATTTGCCCCAGTGGACTCACAGTCTAGCTAAGGTTCCTGGGGCAGTGGAGGATTAAGTGACTTGCCCTGGGTCACAAGGAGCAGCATGGGGTGTGAAGCCACAACCTCAAGGTGCGGAGGCTGTAGCTCTAACTACTCTGCCATAGTCTCCTCAATAGTGGTAATGATGTACAGGTGCTGTATGTATTTATTACATGTCATAGCCGGTGTTTAAAAAGATCTGGACACCACCGCTGTGTGTTGCTGAGCATCACAGATTTGGTTCTGGAGTTTAGCACAGATATCTCAGCAACTTTCCAGTATAAGATATGATTCTGAAAACTCAGAACATTAATTTTTTTTTTTTTTAAACTTTATTTAAGTCAACTTGAAACACGGTACAGGCATAATCAGCTTATCACCATGCAAACACAGCATAAAATACAACTAGAAGACGTAACTGAATATCAGCAAAGTGAAGCAATCCAGAAACAATCAGCACCACCTCAAATAGACCCAATTTTTACAGTTTTCATCCATCCGCAGCTCCCAGCACCCTCCTTCCTCCTACCTCACACTCTCCCCCCACCTAACAACTCCCCCTCCCTCCCCTCCCCCAAAGCTATGGAAGAAACATGGTACAGAACCCTAAACCTTTGCCAAAGAGAAACATAAGCTCTCAATGGTAGCCCCCGCCGCGAACATCATAGACACTCCCGGGTTGCCATTTCCAACATGCTATTGGTCCAAATGGCAAAGGCAGCGGCTCAGCGGCCATCCACACTTGTAGCATGGCTTTTTTGTAATCCTCAAAAAATCTTGTGAAACACACTAAATATTTGCTAAATTGGCTAAAACACAAGAGAAAATATCCAAACTGGATATAGTGGAGAAATACTTAAGGATCTCAAGCACTCACAGCTAAAAGCCCGATGTATTTTACAAGCTAATAACTATAGGGTGAGCTATCATTGGTCCTGTACATTCTCCTATTTTCTCAATTTTTTATCAAAACATTCTTTTTACATTTTGTTATTTTAAATATATTAAATATTTTACAAAGCTTGTTTTGCTTCATATAAATACTTGCAGATCTTTTTTGATTCATATACTGGTTTTCATTTACTAAATAGTACTCTCCCATTTAAGAATATATAGGTTATGAAGTACTTAGCTTCATGACATGTATTTATCCACTATATCCAGTTTGGATATTTTCTCTTGTGTTTTAGCCAATTTAGCAAATATTTAGCATGGCTTTTTTGGCCAATAAAACGCCCACCATTAAAAAACGACATTCAGCTGCTCCAATTCAGAAGTAAGCCCCAACAAGAGCATCCTGTAAGACCACTGAACATTATTTTGACTTTTGTTTATTTTTGAAATAGCATGTCACTGTGTGAGCAGGTCTCACACTGCCCATTTTCCCTCAGCAAAAACAACTGCAGCTATTCACTATGGAGGCAAGAGAAGGGAACGCTTGACACCCATTCTTCCCTGATGTCCCTGGAGAGCTTGCCCTGCGGTGATGGGTCAAAAGCACGCGAGACAAAGACGTGCTGACAATGCCGCCCAGACAATCGTGCGCAGAATGTCTGCGCGCTGGGTTTAAACACTATTTTAAATCGCGGGTGGCACAGTACCAAACCAAAGGCACAATACAGATTGTCCCTCTCCAAACAATCTAAAGAAGCTTTGCTCAATATTGGCACCTACAAAGCTAGCTTCTGTAAAATAGCATCTTCTCTACAAAGAATACACAAGAATAGTAACTGAACAGAAAGTAACTAATTCTATACAGAGCGCAAGGAACTGAGAAATCACCTGTCCTAGTTAATTGAAGCCCCAGTAGAGAACAGTGCCACACGGTGGCATTATAGTAGATTTCAGTTTTTAACCTTATTGCTGTTATATTTTCAACAGTATTAAGGACTGAAATATGGTTTATAGACTTTGGGCTTCTTAAACTGTGAATGCTAATATTGTGGATAAAACAGACTAGTTAACTCACAAATCCTTCAGGAAATAAGCCTTATTTTCTGACTATATTATTGACTACTTTTTAAGTCTGAAAACGAGTGAGCTTTAGACATTGTTAATACCCTTCTAATAGATTTTATTTTCCAAAGTGAAGCTATGAAATGTTTCAAACAGAGGAAACAGATGGCATATGACACCGAACTGCATAATTTGAAGACTTAAAGCAGTAAGAAGCCTCATCTGTGCCTTAGGCATGCTTTCTCCTCAAAGAAAAGAGCAGGGCTTTCTCAGCACTGTGTTCGCTGGATTTCAAAACGCTGACGTGGGACCCAAGATTTCTTAGAATTTGACTCTCCTTCAGGACAGCGCCGAAGAAGGCAAATCAAATCCTGTGAAGGAAGCGTGCACAATATTTTCAGACATAAGATGGGCAAAACATACTGGCCACACATACATCCTAATGGCTATGCCTTATTTAATCCCCCTCCCCCCTTTTACACAACTGTAGTGCGGTTTTTAGTGCCGGGTGTGGCGGTAACAGCTCTGATGCTCATAGGAATACTATGTTCAATACCAGTTGTCAATGGCTGCTATTATAACCCAGCATGTCCTATCCAAGGGGAAGCTGGGAGTGTGTCCAACCGCTTAGTCTGCTAAGTGAAAAAACGGTCAACTATTACCAAGATAAGTAAAATTATAAAAATAAAAAAATAAGAGGTTTAAATAAAATTAATCAAATGGTTAAAATGGAGCCTAGACCGGTGAGGAGTTAACACATGAATCTCCCCGGAGAATGACACCCAGAGTGGGACGGAGGAGTGGTGTTTCTGAGGTCTTGTGGCAAAATATTGTATGCATCATTTAAAGGATGAAGGTGGAAGAGAAGAAAAGTGTATGAGCACCTTAGAAAAAGTGGAATCAAGTGATTCATAGGAATACTATTGTAGGGTCATGAAATGGTTAACTGTTGTTTAAAATATTGCTCTGGCCTACATAGCTGAAAACAGTGTACAATCTACTGACCTCATCTGCCTAAAATGTATGTCCCTACCTTACTACATTGTAAGCTAAATAGATAAGAGTTTGAACCATGATGTACCCTGCCCTCCTGTACATGTAACATTTAGAACTGTAAGATTTAGATAAGCAGAGAAATGAGCTAGTTTCCTATAGGACTATTAAGTTGTATCCCTGAACCTATCATAAGTGCTGGCTTAGGACCAATAATAATTGTAGAAAAGTTATAGAAGTAACAAATGAAAATTGTAGTTTTTGCATATATTAGTTTGCGTATGCTTAGTGAAAAGGGCATAAAAGTCCGTGCATTTCCTGATTCTAACACTCTAGTAGGTAGGCTGTTAACTGCACTAGAGTCCAGCATGCTGTAATAAACCTCTTGTACTTTCTTCACGCCTCTGACTTTGTGTGTCCAAGTGACCTTTCACTATGAGCATCGGAGCTGTTACTGCTGCAGCCGGCACTAAAAAACTGCACTACGGTTTTATAAAAGTGTGTGTGTGTGTGTGGGGGGGGGGGGGGTGTTAATTTGCTATCTAGTACTTATCCTATGTAGGGACCTATTTACTATGCAGCAATAAGGCAAATAAGTTGCTAAATCTTCATGTAATATCCGTATATTGTTAGGCAAAAAAACATGTTATCTGGCAGTTCGATGAATAATTTGTTGCATCAGATCATAAATCGGACACATGGCAGGTAAAAAAATTACTGTGCTGTGTCTCATGCACATTCATATAAATCACTGCATTATTATGGAAATGAAATAGTGCAGCTCACAAGAAATATGTGCAGCTAACCTCCTAATGAGAGCATCAAGAGGCTAATGTGCCAGCTGGGGCTCGCTGGCCACTAGATTTAAAGGATCACCCGCACCCAATCAAATATATGACATTGGAAAACCAAACCTGGTCCACGACTGTGGTGATAGATAGGTAGGTCTAGTAAGTTTTGGAGGGCTCACAATACATTAGAAGGGGGTTATTGTGAAATGTACATCTGGTACCTCTTTATGTGAAGTTCACCGCAGTGCCCTCTAAGGTGCCTCACAACTCTATTGGTATGTCTATGTGGCCAGTCCATTACAAAGTTGGCCCCTCCCATGTCCAAATGGTCTGGATTTGGATGTTTTGAACGTGGACAGTTGTGCAGTCAAAAATGGCAAATGAAGTTGGGCGTCCTAAGGGTTGGATATCCTGGTGGTCAACACGTCTTAAGTTGGTGATTTTCAAAAAAAAAAATTAGACATCTTTTGGTAGCTGGTTTAAAAAATGGCCGTTTCTCCACTCTGACTTTGGACGTCTTGTAGGATACGTCTAAAGTTGAACTTAGACATCCTATCGAATGACCCTCCGTCTGGCTCAGACAGCTGAGAAGTATTTAAAGAGTTAAATTAGGACCAGAAGTGTATAAATTTGGTTACAATGGAAAGACATGTTATTCTTTTCAGCTTTATAATTTGATTTGGAAGGATTTATTTATTTAAAAAATTTAGATACCACCTAGGAATAAAGCAGTTCCCATAAAAATAAACATATGTAATCATAAACACACGACAAAATTACAATTCTAAAATTAGAACAAAATTACAATTCCATTAATTTCTTTCTAAAGTAGAAAAATAAATAAATGGTGTTAACTCTGTGTGCTTCCACTCAGACATGAAAACTGAGGCCTTCATATAACTGGCCCTGACAGCCAAGGGATGGCAACTTTGGACAGCCAAAGCCTTAAGGAAAATTATAATAGGAACAGCCATATGTCAAATCTCCTGTTCTCAGTTTAAACTGAATTTTAGTAGAACATTTTGGTTCAGCTCCTACAGCAATGTTTGGCTTTGGGGTTAGGGTTACCATATGGCTCCAGAAAAAGGAGGGCGGATTGAGACATCCGGGTTTTACTTCCATTGAAAGTAATGGAAGTAAAACCCGGATGTCTCAATCTGTCCTCCTTTTGTTCTGGAGTCGTATGGTAATCTTACTTTGGATTGTTTAACTAATCACAGTTCAGTTAAAGAACATGACTCCTAGAAGGAGTAAAAGTTGTCAAAAAGTCCTTCATATAACTGGGGCTAAGGGCACAAAGAATCTTAAACATGAACATCAAGATCTTAAGTCAGTCCTGGCATAAACTGGGAGCCAATCAAATGAGTCAAATGATCATACAATTTTCAATTCAGGATCAATTTAGCTGCTGCATTTTGGATGGCTTGTATTCTTTGAATTTTTTTTTTCTTCTGTAAGCCCACAAATACCACATTACAATTGTCCGCCGCATTCACATGCTATGGTGCTTATTTCAAAAGCACAATTTGAGTTTTAGACATCTATAAACTAGTATTAACCAGGGTTGAAGAGAGATGCCAAATTTTTAACTTGCCCCAAAACCTTAGAGCAGGGGTCTCAAAGTCCCTCCTCGAGGGCCGCAATCCAGTCGGGTTTTCAGGATTTCCCCAATGAATATGCATGAGATCTGTGTGCACGCACTGCTTTCAATGCATATTCATTGGGGAAATCCTGAAAACCCGACTGGATTGCGGCCCTCAAGGAGGGACTTTGAGATCCCTGCCTTAGAGCAACCCAGGTTAAACTTATTTTAGAGGTATTCTGAAGTAGATTAAAAGATGGCCACTTGCAGATACCTTTCATTTGTATTTTTCTTGAAAAATAAACGAGTTTCACATTTGTCAATATTGCTCACCTAGGAAGCAATGAAAGATGCATAATTGATGCAGCTTTTGGAACTGGGCTTGTGCCAGCCTGAGACAGGACTAAATATATTTGTTTCTTCAAGCTTGTAGAAGGTGTTTATATATTTGACTGAACAGATGTTTGTGGGCATGCCTTTGGGGGCAGTAGATGGTGTTAAAGGAATATCCACAGTACCTTTTCCTGTGTATTCTGAATATCTTTTTTTAAGTTATGAGAAATATATTTTTACTTATGTCTGTGTTTATGGAACATCTAATTTTTTTAATGACAGCTACTATCTGGTAACAGTCAAATACTTCCTAAAGTTCAGCCTTTGAATTTGGATGAACAGGGCTGGTGGTAAATATGCTGGAGTCCAGGCCAGAAATTTAAAAGGGAACTCCAGGGCCCTCCAGCAGGCTGTATATCTTTCAGATTTAGGGTCGCAGTAGCGATTCCCACGTAGCAAATGCAAGGCAGCCCATTCAATTCCAGTGGGCTACATCGCATTTGCCACGCTACCATGGCATTGTAAAGGGGACCCTTAGCAGGTTTAGGGGCCCCTGTAGCAAAGTGCCCTGTTTGCACCACCCTCCTAATTCTGGTCCTATGGATGAATCAAATTTATTAATAGAACTATAGAAGAATAAAGGCAGAAGACAACCAATACATCCTATCCTAACAGTGTCTACAACCCACCAAGTTGTTTTCACGTTAGCATCGGCTCTGCATCTGACATCACTTCCTGGGTGCGGGTCCAGGAAGTGACATCAGAGGAAGAGCCAATGCTGGCATGACAGCAGGTTGGGGGTTGCAGTTCATGCCAGGAACGTAACAGAGGTAAAGAGAAAAGGAAGTGGCACGCATGTGTGGCGGGGGGGAGGGGGGTGGCGAGGGAGTGGTGTAGATGACGGCTGCCTGCACCCTCACCAAGATGGCACCTGGGGTAGACTTTCCCCCCCCATCTCCCCACTAGTCACAACCTCTGCAATTGCATTAACATTGCTATAATGCTGTCTAGACCACTGTTCTTCAACCGCCGGTCCGCAGGAAATTTCTGCCGGTCCGCGCAGGGCCGGCAAGATTAAAGTGACCATAGGTCCGTTTTCAGACCTCCTGTCCCGTTGTCCCCACACACAGCTTTGGAACAGCGTCCCGAAGCTGTGCTCAGGGACAACGGGGCAGGCGATCATTTCCTGTCTCTCCCTCATTCCTTTCCCCGGGTCCCCTTCTCTTACCTCCCTGCCACTGCTGCTAAAGCCAACAGGAAGTCTTCTTTCCAACGTCAATTCTGACGCCAGAGAGGACGTTCTGGGACAGCCAATCGCTGCCTGGCTGGCCCAGAATGTCCTCTCCAACGTCAGAATTGACGTCGGAAAGAAGACTTCCTGTCGGCTTTAGCAGCAGCAGCAGGGTGGTAAGAGCAGGGGAAAGGAAGGAGGGAGGCTTTTTTTTTTTTTTTTTTAGCAGGGCAGGGAGGAAGGAGATAGGCAGGCATGCAGGCTGGCTTCGGGGATGGGTGTGGGACAAAGTGTGGAAGGCAGTGAGAGGGACATAGGAAGGAGGAACTGGGGGCACTAAAGAGATATGAAGGAGGCACTGGGGGCACTAAAGACAGGAAGGGGCACTAAGGACATTGGAAGGAGACACTGGGGGCACTAAAGACAGGAAGGGACACTAAGGAGATGGGAAGGAGGCACTGGGGGCACTAAAGACAGGACGGGGCACTAAGGACATGGGAAGGAGGCACTGGGGGCACTAAAGACAGGAAGGGGCACTAAGGACATGGGAAGGAGGCACTTGGGGCACTAAAGACATGGGAAGGAGGCACTGGGGACACTAAAGACATGGGAAGGAAGCACTGGGGGCACTAAGGACATGGGAATGAGGCACTGGGGGCACTAAGGATGTGGGAAGGAGGCACCGGGGGCACTAAGGACATAGGAAGGAAAGGGAGGAAATAGAAAGGGACAATTCTTGGGCCTGAGAGCAGAAAGAAAGAAATGAAAGAAAGGATACACAGACAGAAGGAAACGCAACCAGAGACTCATGAAATCACCAGACAGCAAAGGTAGAATAAATGATTTTATTTTCAATTTAGTGATCAAAACGTGTCAGTTTTGAGAATTTATATCTGCTGTCTATATTTTGCACTATATTTGTCTATTTTTCTATAGTTACTGAGGTGACCGAGCGGAGATGGGGCGGAAACGGGGTTTTTAAATTTTAGTCCTAGTAGTTTGCCGGTCCACAAAATAATTATTTTATTTCTGCCGGTCCACGGGTGTAAAAAGGTTGAAAAACACTGGTCTAGACCTAAATGGTGTAAACCTCAACTCCATATAAATGGCACTTTGGCCTGGCTTCTTTATATGGCACCGATATCAGCGGCTGTCTAAAAAGCAGCCATCGATCACATGCCAGTCATACGACGGTGCCCTATATGATGTTGATATTCTAACCATTTGGCCCAGTTCAGAATCCCTGGAAGCGGCTTGGAATCACCTACAGTGGTTGACTTTATTCCCTATACTCAAGCTGAAGTTCCCATTTATAATCTGGAATGCTGAGCGTTTAAAAAAAAAACAACAACCCAGCTTCACGCTTACTTGGAAACCTCTCTTTCAAGCTTCAACGTGAAGATTCATGCTGAAGGCCGACCAAAATTTTCAGCCCATACGTTTCTGTTCTGTGTGCTGGCTTTCGGTTTTGCAATTTTCAACCTACGATCCCTCTTCGTTAACTTCAAACGGTGTTGGTTTAGACGTAAAACATGATGGATCGTAGCACAGATAACTTAATTACAGCAACTGCAAAGTACGCTTTTTCAGTCTGCAGAGTTGCCATATTGTTGGTTTAAGTAATTTTATCATATCTGCTTGGATAAACTAATGTCAACAACTTGCTGGGTTTTTTTCTTCCCTAGTAAGTGATTTTGAATCCGAATGGCTGCACATTAAATAGCATACAATCCATGTAATCCACTGTAGTCATTTGAAATTTCAGGACCTTGGTTCTCTCTTTTTAAGCTTTGCAAGCAATAAATTGACCTTACATCAATGAAAAGGGAGTCTTACTTAAACAGAGATTTGAGCAGAGTCTCATTTCCGAGAGAGCTGTTCAACTACGATGTATTTTCTCTATGTACATTTCTATTTGGTATTCATTTATAGAGTTTGTTTTCCTTTTAAAGAAGATGTTAGGGGTAATTCTATAAAGAGAGTACTAATATTTATTTTCTGGTTATGCTTATATTAGAATAATGGAATATACAATGGCCCAGATTCTTTATATATCATCAATGCAAAGCCCCAAGAATAGACAGAGAAATACAATGCATAAATCCTACCTACAACCAGGGCTGTGGAGTCGGAGTCGGAGTCGAGGAGTCGGAGTCGGAGGAAATTTCGGGTACCTGGAGTCGGAGTCGGAGTCAGAAGTACAAAAACCTGAGGAGTCGGAGTCGGAACATTTATCTACCGACTCCATTTTTTAACTTGGCATACCATTCACGAGTGATTCTTTCAGCTATAGCACCCACTATTAACACAGCACAAATATTGCGAGCAGCTTCTGTGGTCTTAGAACCTTGATTAAAAGCAAAAAGAAGGTGGTGTCGAAAATGCTCATTTCTCTCAACTTGACATTCCATTTTAACCATCTGAAAATGAACCAGTGCTGTGGAGTCGGAGTCGGAGGAAATTTCGGGTACCTGGAGTCGGAGTCGGAGTCTGAAGTACAAAAAACTGAGGAGTCGGAGTCGGAACATTTATCTACCGACTCCACAGCCCTGCCTACAACCTCGAGGCTCAAAATAACTTTCATAGCCTCTTATGAGGGGTGTTCCCCAACCCTGTCCTGGAGGACCACCAGCCAGTCAGGTTTTCCCGATAGCCCTAATGAATAAGCGTGAGAGAGATTTACATACAAGGGCAATAACAGGCATGCAAATCTGCCCCATGCATATTCATTAGGGCTATCCTGAAAACCAGACAGGCTGGTGGTCCTCCAGGACAGGGTTGGGTACCACTGCAATAATCTATCTACCTCAGTAGGAAAGAAACGTGTTTTCAAAACATTTTTGTTTTATTTTTAAATATCATCCCCTGATAGCTCCATACACTTCATCCACTTTTCCTGCAGTGACTTTAACCCCTTTGAAAAGAATTCTTCTGTTTGACCTTCAAACCAGGACGCCACAGTTTTCTTGACGTCTTCATCACTTGAAAATTGCTGTCCATGCAGAGATTTCTTCAAAATTCAGAACAGGATATAATCCCAGGGAGCCAGGTCAGGACTGTAGGGTGGATGGTTCAGCTGCTGAAACCCACTTCTCGGATGGCAGCCTGTGATTGTCGTGACATGTGCACCGGCACATTGTCGTGAAGAAGCAGCGCGCCTACTGTGAGTTTTCCTCATCTTTTCTCCTAGAATAACTCCCAGAAATCGATCATTTGTGTTGGTGCAACTTCATCATCCCAGAAGACAGTTGCCATGACTTTGCCTGAAGGTGGGGGAGATGACTTCTGCTTCCATTGCATTGACTCAGTTTTGGACTCAGGATCTCTGTGCTAGACTCGAGTCTCATCTGCAGACACCAAACGATGAAAAAAATTCACTTGGTCTTCACGGAACATCTCCAAGTTCTCCTGAAGGCACTGGAACCTTGTGGCCTTCTGACACGGCGTCAGCATTCTTGGAACCCATCTTGCACTAACTTTTGACATGCCCAACTTTTTATGAATTATTTTCCAAACTGTACAATACAATACAATCTTTATTTATATACCACCAATACCTCATGAAAGTTCACAGCAGTTTACAAAAAAAAAAAAAAAAAATGAGCTAATGCAACATTATGAACAGGTTATCTAAGAGATATTAACTGCAAATTCTTCAAACAGATAGGTCTTTAGATCATTTTTGAAAAGTTAATTTGTTTAAAATTTACTTCTCAATATTCTGGCTTTAATTCCCCCCTTATTTTGTTGAGGTCTAAGAACATAAGAATTGCCGCTTCTTGGTCAGACCAGTGGTCCATTGTGTCCAGACGTCCGCTCATGTGGGGGCCCTTAGGTCAAAGACCAGCGCCCTACTAGAGTCTAGCCTTACCTGTGTACGTTCTGGTTCAGCAGGAACTTATCCAACCTTTTCTTGAATCCCTGGAGGGTGTTTTCCCCTATAACAGCCTCTGGAAGAGATTTCCAAATTTCTACCACTTTCTGGGTGAAGAAGAACTTCCTTAGTCTATTGACACGTTAGCGTTTAGCGCACACTAATCGGTCAACGCACCTTCGTAAAAGAGGGGGTATGTGGGGGGGGGGGGACGGATGTGCTTGTGTGTGTGACTGAAGTGTGTGACAGAGTACAGATTTATTTGTGTGTATAGGACGTAATTGAAGGGGATGTTGGTCAGACCTAGCATGGCAATAATGTTCTGCTGTGGTTTCAGTACGACTGCAATTGGGAAAAAAGGTACATCGATGAAATACTACTTCTACTACTATTAATTATTTCTATAGCGCTACCAGATGCACGCAGCGCTGTACAGAGTCACAAAGAGTAAGAAGACAGTCCCTGCTCGAAAGAGCTTGCAATCTAAACAGGCAAGACAGACAAACAAGATGTCATGGATACAGTTAAGGGGGGAACGGTTAATCAGCTGGCTGGGTTGGAGGGCAGAGGGGAGTCCAGGACAATCAAGCCATTGTGACATCACTGATGAGGTTGGCTCTTATTGGTGGAATGAGGCATTATGACATCAGAGGAGTAGGTTAAGGATTGAAGGCGATATCAATAAGGTGGGTTTTCAGTCTGCTTTTAAACAAGGGAAGGGGCTATGCCTAAGATCTTTTTTGAAAAGTTGATTTGTTGATTGATTCCACCAGGTAGAGTTTTCCACAGTTTGGCTGCTTGATTAGCCCAGGTTGAATTGAAAATCTTGGTGTGTTTTATATTTTTAATATCAGGAAAATGAAAGGTATGGGTTTGCCTTAAATTCAAAGTTGACTTTTTGGAGAATTGAAAAAGTTGAGGTATATAATCTGGAGTGTCTCCAAAGTAAGTTTGAACAAGTTTTAATAATATACATAAAAATGTATAATGGATCCTAGCTTCCACTGGTAGCCAGGGCAGCTCTGGTAAAGGTGTGAGCCTAGCACTCTTTTTCAGATTGAAAATTAGTCTTATAGCTGTATTTTGAAGAGTTTGAAGTCTTTTTTTTTTAATCCTTAGGCATAAATTCATGTATGTGCAGAGAGAGCAGTCTGTATACTTCTTAGAAGTCACAAAACAAAATCATGGGAAAAGATCACAGTACTTTTCATAAGTGATTTAGAAAACATAAAATGGCCTGTCTATGGGTTGAAAGATTTTGAAAGCTGCATGAGTTGTCTGAAGTTTGGTCACAGATAACATTTTCTAAAATTTACTTGTAGCTATAAGGAATTAATTGCTTTGCCCCCAAACTACCAGTAAAGATGATGGCACAAGAATTTGTGAAACGTAACATTATTCAAATATAAAATCTTGCAGGATTACAGCTTAATGGCCAAACAATTGGTACTGCATCGATGGCAGCCCCCCTCCAAATTCTCCAACCTTGTTCACTCGTTCTAAAAATACTAGGACTAGGGGACATGCAATGAAGCTACTAAAGAGTAGATTTAAAACAAACCGGAGAAAATATTTATTCACACAACGTGTCATTAAACTCTGGAATTTGTTGCTGGAGAATGTGGTGAAACCAGTTACCCCCCCCCCCCCCCTCATAGTAACAGAGTAGATGACGGCAGATAAAGACCCAAATGCCCTCTTTTACTAAAGTGCGCTAACTGATTGATGTAGTACCCGCTAAACGCTAACACTTGCATGTTAGTCTATGGACACGTTAGCATTTAGTGCGCACTAATTCGATTCCCCCCTCGTGCACATCTACTGGCAAAATACCTACCAACATGTCATGGTGTGTACTTTTCAAAGTTGGTATTCCTTGTCTGTCACTGTGTATTATCCAGCTTCTTCATAAAAACATCTGCGTCTCTTAACAAATTCAGAATATGACCTTACAAAGCATCATGGTCTACCTGGTCACTGTGTGGCAGTAAATAATTCTTGTGACTTTTTTTTATTTTTTATTTTTGGCAAACTGCTCTCAGTAACCTCCAGTAATACAGTGGCATGCTTTCTGTTTCATTACATCAACAGCGGCTGAAATGTCAGGTCATGTCAAACCACAGTCTGTTATGCTATTTCTAAACTCAGACAGCAAACACCATCAGATTTTTTTAATGCTCCCGGGAGCAGGACAGACTGTTCTCCTCCAGTAACAAATGCCAGGAAATCCAACCTGCGAAAGAGCCACTCCAAACCAATGCAAAGGAAATTATGCTATTCTAACTGAAGCTAATAAAGCACCGTTGTCCTCAAAAGCAGGCAGTCTCATTGTCCAGCACATTAGGCCGGGGATTATCGGGAGTCATTTAAAACAGCTCTCTTTGGAAATAAATGCACACTGTGACAGGTAAGGTTAATGGTGTTTCAGGATCTGGTAATGCAGAATTTACCCAGCAGAATGCACTCCGTAACACTGATGTGCGGCGATGAATTTGTGGCAGAGGGGGGCCTACCTCTGAAAGTCGTACAAGAGATCCTTGTCTCAGATGTGTGCCTTGTTGAAAAAAAAGGTTCGCGTTGAACACTCTTTATGCAGACTCTTCTGGACACTATTCAGAGATGAAATAACAGGGGGAAATGTCATGTAGAATTGTTCTGAAGAAAACGCGCTTCTCTGCCATCGACCGATGGTGAAAAGAAAAGCTGGCCTTTAGCTGAATTTTAGTGCCCGAGAACTTCAGGGGGTGATGTTATTACACAGTTGCTTTTAAGAAAATGAAGTCGAGGGAGCTGAAAGCTGTGCTCACGGCTTGATGTTCTAAAGCAAGAAATTTCTGTTGCTAGGCTTTGCTCTGTTTTGAACAAGGTAGGTGAAAAAGATTCAGAAGCACACTGAAAGCATCACAAAAAAAACCCCCACAAAACCTACCACCCAAATCAGAGACAACATTGCACATTAAAACCTTGTAAAAAAAAAATACAACTCTCATATTTATACTAGAGAATGACATGGGGACAAATTGTTCCCTGTCCCCGCAGGAACTCAATTTCCCTGTCCCATCCCCGCGAGATTTGTCGCTGTCGCTGTCCCTGCTCCGCTCCTGTAAGCTCAGCCTTAACCGCATAAACCTCGAACCCTTATGATTTTAAAATGTTCGAGGATTGTGCCGGTGAGGACAGAGCTTGCGGGAATGGGGCAGGGACAGGAAGAGAACTCGCCGGGACAGAAAAATGAGTTCCCGCGGGGACGGGGAAAAATTTGTCCCCCCCCCCCCCCCCCCCCCCGTGTCATTCTCTAATTTATACTCCACCAGAAAATTGCTGCAGTGAAGCTTGGCAATATGCTACCCACACAATGGGTTAAAAATGAGCTCTTTGAAAATTTCTTAGTTTCTGTTACATATGAACTCTGAAAATTGCTTACCTGGCATGCTGATACACTTCCCCCTCACCATTCGCGGTTCCTGCACTCGCGGTTTCATATAATCGCAATTTTTTCTGGGGAGGGGGAAAATTTAAAAAACAGTCTTAATGTAAAAAAAATCCATCTTTTTTCCCTCCCTGCCGCCTTCCCGGCCTTACCTGGTGGTCTAGAGGGCTTTCAGGGCAGGAGCGATCTTCCTACGCTCCTGCCCCGTGCAGATCGCAATGAGGAAATGGCTGCTGGGAGTTCCCGTAGTCTCTCGAGACTACGTCGGGAACTCCCTACAGCCATTTCCTGATGGCGATCTGCACGGTGCAGGAGCGTAGGAAGATCGCTCTTGCCCCGAAAGCTCTCTAGACCACCAGGAAAGGCCGGGAAGGCGGCAGGGAGGTGGGGGTGGGTCAGAGACGGATAATCGCGGTTTTTCGGCATTCGCGGTCCGGCTCTGCCCGTATCCCCCACGAATGATGAGGGAGAAGTACTAATCCACATTTCGACCACATTTAGGGACCCATACAAAAGTGCAGCAAACAGTTAGCATATGAATTATTGCAGGCTAATTTTTACTTTACCAGCGTGGTGGTTTCCTAGTGGCTAGGGAGGATCTGGTAATTTTCTATAGACTCCATCACAGGGACACAGAGAAAAGCAGGCCACATACAGATGTGTACTATCAGGTATCCTCCACAAAAATCAGGAAAACTCAACTTTGATCCAAAGCTATAAGTGAAAAGACTCTATATAAGACTTAGGGCTCCTTTTACTAAGGTGCACTAGCGTTTTTACCGCACGCTGCATTGCCGCACACGCTAACCCCACGCTACGCGCCAGGAACTAGCGCCATCTCAATGGTGGCACCATTGCAATTAGAATCTTCCTACTCTAAGGGCTCCTTTTACGAAGGCGCGTTAGTGATTTAACGCACGTAATACTGCGCGCTAAACCGCCGGCCGCACTAGCCGCTACTGCCTCCTCTTGAGCAGGCGGTAGTTTTTCGGCTAGCGCAGGGGTTAGCGTGTGATTAAAAGTCACGCGTGTTAAAGCCGCTAGCGCAGCTTAGTCAAAGGAGCCCTTAGCGTTTTACATTTTTATATGTGATATGTTTTTATGATTCTTTTCAATAAATTATAATTGCCCAAAAGGTTGATGACCACAGTCCCGTTCCCGCTTGATTTTTCTCCTATCAGATACCCTCTCAGACAGAACTTTCATACACCTGTGATAAAATGTATGTTTTCAAGGCAGACTTAAATTTAGAGTAGGAAGATTTTAATTGCAATAGTTTTGGAAGTGGGTTTCATAATGATGGTCCCAGAAGAAAAGAAAGCAATTTTTCTGGTCCAATGAAGATGTGCAGCAGAAACTGAGGGAATAACATAAGAACATAAGAAACGCCTTCACCGAATCAGGCCTTTTGGTCCATCCAGTCCGGTGACCCGCACACACGGAGGCCAAGCCAGGTGTTCCCCGATGAAAACCTGTTTACCCGTATCCATCGATGTGATTTGCAAGAAGGTGTGCATCCAACTTGCCCTTGATACCCAGAATGGTGGTTTCTCTCACAACCTCCTCCAGGAGAGCATTCCAAGCGTCCACCACTCGCTGCGTGAAACAGAACTTCCTGGTATTTGTCCTGAGCCTGTCGCCTCTCAACTTCAGTCCATGACCTCTTGTCTGGTTCACATTTGACAACGTGAATAACGATGCTTCTTGCTCTATTTTGTCGAATCCTTTTATTATTTTATAGGTCTCTTTCTTATCCCCTCGCAGTCTTCTCTTCTCAAGGGTGAATAAGCCAAGTTTTCTGAGGCGTTCTTTGTAGCTCAAATTTTCCATACCTTCTACTAGCTTCGTAGCTCGCTTCTGCACCCTCTCCAGCAGGGTCTCATCCTTCTTTAGGTAGGGAGACCAGTGCTGGACACAGTACTCCAGGTGTGGTCTGACCATTGCTCTGTAAAGCGGCATTATGACATCCGCCGATCTACTCGTGATTCCCTTCTTTATCATGCCCAACATCCTGTTTGCCTTCTTCGCCGCCGATGCGCACTGCGCCAACCAGAGATAAATGTCCAACCAGAGATAAATGTAACACAAAAAGGACAAGACAAACGTATGAACAGATAAGGAGAACATCGTCACGATCTGCTTAATTACTACTGAACATCGAATCAAGTGCCACCCTGTTGGATCTAACAAGGCAGGAATCTCTCCTGCCTGATTAAATTGCTGTGGATGTCACCCCATAATTTTCAAACATATATTGATTCTTCTTTATTGATTAAAAATTATTTAGAAATATGTTCCTGTAGTTACCTTCCTCGCCTTTTCTTTTTTAAACATATATATCTTTATTAATTTTTCAGTCTAAAGACAATGCATAAAGGAATAGTTTGAAAAACAGCATTTACATCCATCAATATATACATGAGAAACCATTTTCTCCCCTTCCCACCCACCCTAATTCCAATGTATACAATAAAACCATACAACAGTACATACATGTAATTAATAAACAAATCCTAATATAATATCCCTCTCCCTCCCCCCCTTCCCTGGATATGCAAATCAAACCGGTAATAGGGAATAAACCAATTAATTAAAATTAATATAATTGGTCAATGGACCCCACGTCAGTTTAAACAACTTATTATTACCCATTTGCTCAGAATTCATTTTCTCGTATTTTTAACACAAGCATAATGAATTCCACCAAAATTTAATCTGTCAAAATTCTTCCAATTTTTAGTGACCATTTGCATGGCTACCCCGGTCATTATACCTCTCCTATCTTGACGGAACTCTTATGCATTTGTTAATAACTACAGGAAGGAATAGGAAGAGATGGAATCTTTTATAAACTGCTATCTCTGATTTAGAAATCTGTCAGAGAAAACCAGTTTAATCATGAGAGACAATGAGGTTATCTGGAAAATTTGTAGGGCAGATTTGTCAAATCCAGAGCTAGTAAGAGGTTGCATAGCAATGGATAGCGGTGCAGACTGCTGGTTGGTCTGTTCAACAGTGCTTATCCATATGCCACCTGCCATCCATGAATGGGACCCCGGCAAGTCTAGAGAGCTATGGCTCTCCATTCAAAGAGGGAAGCCAAATAGTGGCAATGTAGGAGGCTGACAGCTGCAGCACCCTAGAAAATGATTAGGGATGGAAATGCCACAGGTGCTGGAAAGCTGAGGAGAAAAAAAGGCAGGAAATGGGCAGAGAGAAATAGACAGAGAGGCAGACAGGGCCAAATTCTCCAAATGGCATCCCGAAGTTAGGTGGTGGCTGGCATCCTATCACCATCTAATGAACCAATCGGGACACATGCTTTCTAAAAAAAAAAAAAAAAAATCTAGGCACCGACAGAGGCTCATAGGAATGCCTAAGGCTGGCATGGGAATGGGTTGCGCCTGACGTGGCTTTAGGCATCCATAGGCATCTCTATGTACCTCTGTAGGCGTGAGACCGGTGCCTTATATGTAGGCCTTTAAAATTCTGGCCTACATTTTTTTTTTTTTTTTTTTTTATATAAACTTTTTTATTCACCAAAATGAAAGATACACACAGAACAGAGAGCACACAATTATTTTCTCATTGCGATGTCTCAATACGAAATATCAGGTTAGCACCCAACTAGAAATCCCAGATAACAGTGAGAGTCCAGGCCTGTACTCTGATAGCCTGGAGCCCTCCAAATCCAAACTAGAAGCAACCACCCAACCACCCCATCCCAACACCCCCCACCCCCAAAACCCCTCCCTCAACCCACTGGCAATATGGGGACAACTGGCTTCCGCAAGCGATTGACCACCTGGCTCTTTATCACAGGGGGCAAAGTATCCAAATAAGAAGCCCAAACGGACAGAAAAAGCTTGCTCCGAGATCCAGAAAACCAAGCGGACATGGACTCCCAGACCATTAAAAGATGCAATTTATTGCGCCACCTACAAATTGGAAAGGGATCAGAAAGGGTATCATTGGCCCACACACGGGCCACCGGGTTTGCATAAAGAGTCCGCACCGCCTGAATGAACCATGGGCCTAGACCGTACACTCGCAGGACCTCAAACAGAAAGCCCCAATCCACCTGGTCAAAGGCCTTCTCGGCGTCAAAGCTGTTTATCAAAGAAGGCACCTGATCCTGTGCAGTCCGCTCCAAAGCCGCCAAAATACGGCGTACATTTTTAGCAATCGCGCGGCCCTTCACAAAGCCCACTTGCTGATCAGAAATAAGACTCGGGAGTACCAAGGCAAGACGGGTGGCCAAAACTTTAGCAAAAAGCTTAGCCTCAAAATTCAACAAAGAGATCGGTCTGTACGACTCGGGTCTATTCGAATCCTTCCCAGGTTTCAACAGAACAATAATCTGAGCTACATTCAAGTGGCGAGGGAGCTCCCCCAATCAGACCGCCTCGTTAAACACCGAAGCCAACAAAGGCGCCACCTCAGCTCGCAAAATCTTATAAAACTCGCTACGTAGCCCATCCGGGCCAGGAGACTTACCCAAAGCGCTAGCCTGGATCTCCCGCTCAATCTCCCCTGCAGTAAACTCAGCCTCCAACTGCACCCGAGAGGAAGCTGAAAGAGTCGGGAGATCCCGACCAGCCAAATATACCGCCCCATCTAGCAGAGGGTCAGAGGGAGCAGAATACAGGTTCTCAAAGAAATCCCGCAACTCCCTGTTGATATCTCCATCAGTATGCACTATCTCCGAGTTCCGCGTCCAAAGAGAAGCAATACGCGAACTACCCCGCTGCTGTCGAACTAGCTTTGCAAGAAATTTACTACTCTTATTCGCAAAACGATAAAGATGAAACCTATAATGCTCCATAGACCGACGAGCGTGTTGGTGTAACAGAGAATTAAGCGAACACTGAGCCTCCAGCAATCTAGCCCTATCCGGGAGTGCCCGGGTATTGCCGTAGCGTCGACGGAGAGAAGAAACCAGTCTCTCCAGCCGAAGCAGCTCTCGCTTGCGCGCTTTACGCTGAAAACTAGCATATGAAATAATCTCACCCCGAAGGACCGCTTTTGCCGTCTCCCAAGCCAACGAAGGAGTACCAAAATGAGCTGCATTTGTATCCTGAAAAGAACGCCACCGGGCTACCAGATGTTCATGAAATTTACTATCATTGACACAGGAATCAGACCTAAAGTATGTCCAGGAGAGGGAGGAGTGAAAAGGAAGGGAGGAGAAAGCATGAGTGACTCATGAAAGAAGGAAGGATTAAAGAAAAAAACAGTGCAATGGGGGAAAGAAGGGAGAGAAAATAGAAAGAGAGAAGGGGAGAAGTGGAGAGAGCGAGAGAGACAGAGAGAGTTATTTGGGTAAGGTAAGGGAGGGAGACAGAGTCCTTAGTGGGGAAGGGAAGGGAATGAGATAATGCATGGGGATGGAAGGGAGAGAGAATGTCTTGTATGGGATGGAAGACTGGGCGAGGAAGAGAGAGAATGCTAGCTCAAATATGGAGGTGCAGAAAATGACAGGTTATCGCAAATCTTCATGAAAGTAATGGATGGGTTGGAGAAGGCAAGGCAGGTAGAGAATAAACTGAAGTCCAAAACAAGAAGAGAAACTGTGGACTCAATGTACCTTGGTCAGATGATGTATTAGAAATATAATCCACTATTGATAATACATTATTCCATACAAGCAGGTGCAATACGGACATGACACGGTTCATGTTTCAGCATAAGCCTTCCTCAAGGGTCCTAAAATGATAATTGAGATATGACTATACTAAAATATTCCATGTGAGTGGTAATGAAGTGACAATGTGTTGTGTGATACCCAAGATATATAGAAGATCATGAACAGTGTTATTGGAATAATGAAAATGATTTTGTGCCACGGAAGATGGACACGTATACATGTAGTCACCGATGAATGAAATTGTGAATGAGTGATGATACATACATGATAGTGTGAAAAAAAATGAAGCGAGTGATGGTGCGAAAAAGACAATCGAGATTATATATGGCTAGTGATGCTAGGGCAAGTTATTGAGATACATACCATACGAAAGCACCGATGATAAAAGCAAGAGAATAAACAGACAGATTTTTGGTTCATAAACGCCTTCAGCTTTCCTGAGGTTCAAGCAGGTACCTGCAAAGAAGGGGCTCAACAGTCAGAGAATGGCCACCCGGATGGTCTCGGGACTCAAGTATCTCCCATACGAGGAGCGGTTAGGGAAGTTACAGCTCTACTCACTCGAGGAACGTAGAGAGAGGGGAGATATGATCGAGACATTCAAGTATCTCACGGACCGCATCGAGGTAGAAGAAGATATCTTCTTTTTCAAGGGTCCCGCGGCAACAAGGGGGCATCCGTGGAAAATCAGGGGCTGGAAACTGCACGGGGACACTAGGAAGTTCTTCTTCACTGAAAGGGTGGTTGATCGCTGGAACAGTCTTCCAGGTCATTGAGGCCAGCAGCGTGCCAGATTTTAAGGCCAAATGGGATAGACATGTGGGATCTATTCGCAGAGATAGATAGGGAGGGTCATTGGGGTGGGCAGACTGGATGGGCCGTGGCCCTTATCTGCCGTCTATTTCTATGTTTCTATGTAACATGAGAGATGCCCAGGTTATGCATCAGCTGGCAAGTTCAGTTGTTTTGTTTTTTTTGTGCTAAAGGAGCCAGCAGACAGCTCCACTGCAAGTGGCAGATAAGAGGCAGGGGTAGTGGTGTTCTATTTGTTCTTGTCTGTCTGTCTGTGTTTGTGTGGGCTATTTAGGAACAAAATTCAGCCCTCGTAACACCATCACAAACCTGATCTTGTAAACTGTTAACCCTAACCCCTAATCACCAACTATGAACACTCCATTCAATTCATGGAATATTTCTAATTCTCTGTAAGCAGCATGGCACTTCCTAGCCTTGCAGCAGACAAACTGTTGTCACTATTACTAATGTTGATACTATCAGATGTACACTGCAATAATTCGTTGTATGTACAGCTTCTATCTATTGTATTTACTGTTTCCCTTTATTGTAAACCGCCTAGAAGTCGCAAGATTGTTGGCGGTATATAAGAATAAAGTTATTATTATTATTATTAAATAGGTAAAGGGAGAGGACAATGGATATGACAATCTCCCTTCCCTTTGACCCTCCTCTCTTTTCTCCTCCTATTGCTATGTTAATTGAATTTAGAAAACTTCTTTAAAGTGAGGTTGACTTTGTAGCTATGGATTAATTTATATTAAAATTAAATAAAAAGGTTAAAAAAAAATTAATTTATAAAATATATTGCTGAATTGTATTGGCTCCTCTCATGAAATTTCAAGAAGAGAAATAATATGTTCCATGGCCCTATAACTAAAGTTGCTTCCCCAGTGTTTGCCTATGGGAATCATCTTTATTAGGCTTCAAGATTCTGTGAAGTTCTTATGTACTAGGAACCTCTTTCTAGGTCATTAATTTTGAGCCTACTTTATAGCATCTCACACTTTCAACCCGGACAAAAGATGAAGAATCGTCGTAGCAATGGCCTGCAACCATGAAGCCAAGGATGACAAGAGTCAATGCACTAGAATATAAATGTAAAACCAAGTGCGCTGTACAGGACAGGCCTATGCCTCCGGTTGTGCGCTCCGCTATAAAATGGAGAAAAACCAGGAAATGAAAACAAAAGAATAAAAATATCCACCATGAATTTAAACTAAACCCCTGAACTGTCCAGGGTGCTGAAAAATTACAAGACCAGACATGTAGGGAGAAAAAAAAAAAGGTGAAGGCTTGCAATTGTTTGCACCAACACTCCAACTTTTAAGTGGGTGCATTCACCTAGTGCTACATAGGGCTCTTTTTACAAAGGTGCGCTAAGTGTTTTAGCACGCACTAACCACGTGCTAAATGCTAATGCATGCATGTTAGTCTATGGATGCATTAGCGGTTGGCGCTTGTGGATATTTAGCACGTGCTAAATGCGTGCTAAAATGCATAGCGCACCTTAGGAAAACAGGGGGGATAGTGTACATAATAAACAGACTAGAGCAGTGTTTTTCAACCTTTTTACACCTATGGACCGGCAGAAATAAAATAATTATTCTGTGGACCGTCATCGGTCCGTGGACCGGCGGTTGAAGAACACTGGGTTAAGTAGTGGGCCAGATCCCGCCCATCTCTACCCAATCTCCACCCCAGACCCCGCCCCCATAATAGTACTAATTGCACCTTGCACGTCCCGTGCCTCATCTGGAAGCCTTCCCTCTGACATTGCAACGTCATAGAGAAGGCTTCCGGTTCAGGCGCAGGATGCCCGTAAGAGCCACTGCCCGTGGCTTTGTGCACTGAATCAGTTAGGAAGAGGGAGCTGGCTCGAAGGTAACGCTGCATCGATCGCACCTTGGACCGGCGGTTGAAGAACACTGTTTTGGGCCTGATGCACGTGCTGGCCCTGTAGACTGGCAGGAAATTTCTGTGGACCGGCACTGGTCCGTGGACCGGTGGTTGAAGAGCACTGGACTAGAGGACTTCTGAATAGTCATCCACCCAAAGCATCACAAATTAAATTGGAGAACAATTTAGAAAGAAAAAACAATCTAAATGGCTCCCGTGAAGGGCAGGACATTTAACTCCTCTGAGCTTTGAAATACTTAACTGTAGTTCTGCCTCCTCTATCCTTTTGTATCAGTTGGCCTGTATGTTGACTTGTTGACTCTATTTTATAGTTAGTTTTTGGATTGTAAAAATACATGCTTATATTTTAATAACTGTTATTTTTTTGTATCTCGCTTACTAATACAAAATAAGCGATCTAGTTTTGGATTCAAATGTTACACTATCATATGAGGCTATAATTTGTGGAACGATTTTACATGTGAAACCCACTCTAGATAAATATAAGAGTCGTCTATTTATGATCCTAACAGGATTAGCCATTCAATTGATTACCAGTAATTGGAAAACCCATGATAGAATAAATTATACTTTTTGGTGGGTGAATGTGTGCACTACGTACAGATATGAACGAATTAACGTAGAGTGCAAGGGTTATAGTGAAGTTTTTAATAAAGTTTGGAGCCCATTGAATAAATTTGTAAAAATATAATAATGTATATTTATCATATCTTTCCTTAGGTGCATTTATTTTTACACATCCGGGGGGGGGAGGGGTTGGAAGATGGGGAGTAAATATTGATAGCGACATTTGGGTAACTTTTTTCTTCATTTGTATTATATATTAGGATATATTCTGCTATTATTATATGTAAGAAACTGAAATTATTGAATGATATTTATGTTACCTACAAGGATATTGGTGTAATGTATGTAATACCTACTGTTCTTTCATTTGTATGACACTGTTTTTGATTAAAAATCAATAAAGAATTTTAAAAAGATTTATCAAATTTTAATAAAAACTCGAAGCTTGAAAACTCCTCAGCAATAACAGAATGCATTTTTTCCCCTAGAAATACAAATTTTGTAGAATGGAAACCCCTCACTTTACACCTCTTTTACGAACGCATAGCGCAGGTTTTAGCAGCGGCAGCAACTGCTCCGACGCTCATAGGAATTCTCTGAGCATTGGAGCCGTTATCGCCACTGCCGGCGCTAAAACCCACGCTACGCGTTCATAAAACAGGGTTTTTGATATGGAAGTGGAAGAAGGTATTGCTCATAATGGTGAATGGAATTCATCATATTGATGGGTCGCTTATGAGAAAGTGACCAAATTGGGGTGGGTTTCAAAAAATGATTTTATTGTATTACTTCAAGAAAATGTGGTGTCTGTGCTGTTGTTTTTCCCCATCCCCGCGGGAACTCATTTTACTGTCCCGTCAAGCATCCGGTGGCAGGAGGAAGTGGGCATACTTCCTTCCTTTTTTTTTTTGAGAGGAAGGGGGAAGGGAGGGGATGGTTGGAGGGAAGTCGGTGGCACGTGGGGTCAAGGTGGGGGGTATGGCATGGGAATAGTCAGCCAGACATGAGGGAGTAGGCATCCCTCCTGCCATTTTTGCTTCCTTGAGGGAGTGGGGACGGGGATTGCGGTGCCGATTCATGGGGGTCTTTGGGGAGAGCTATCAGCTCGAGGGGGGCTTTTTTCTTTTTTTTTTCCAATGGGGCAGATCGTGCATGTATAACACACGCACAACATCTGTGCCATTAAAAAAAAGAAGCCCTAAGAGCAGTGACAGGAGGCTGCTTCCCCTGTCACTGCTGTTAGGGCTCTGTGCATGTCTCAAGTGCTCACTAAGCGATTGATCTGTTGGGTTTGCATGTAAATGATTTGTACCTCCGTGCAACTCATTTGCATGCAAATTTGATAACACATCGATCGCTCTTCTGCATTCAGCCAGAGAATTGGCCAGGGATCCAGTCGGTATTTACCGACTGACTTTAGTGCATCTAGCCCTTAATTGCTTTAATTGGTACATTAATTGGCCATGCTGTTAAAACTGATTAGAAGCTCATTAAAGGAAAAAGAATTTGCATACCACCTTTTTGTAGTTATAGAAACACATTCAAAGTGGTTTACTTCAAGTTTCAAGCATTTCCCCTGTCTGTCCTGGTGGGCTCACAATCTATCTAATGTACCTGGAGCAGTGGAGGTTTAAGTGACTTGCCCAGGGTCACAGGGATCAGTGCGGGATTTGAACCTACAACCTTAATTTTTTTTAAAAAAGTAGGTGCTGGAATTGCATCTAAGCATGGTGCCTATGGTCAAAGTAGGTGTGGTTAGGGGGCGGAGATAACCTTAGGCACCGTTAACCACAATTCTCCATCAAACTCAGGTGCCAGTAATGTAGGCCTTTAAAACCCTGACTTACATTACTGGCATCTTAAGTTTTTCTTTAGCTGCAGTTCTGTTATCGGCACCTACGCATGAATGACACATGGACGGCAGCAGTGGTTAGAGTGGCTTATAGGCCTGGGTCCTCCTCTCTATGGTTCACTAGCCCACCCCCCCAAATTACTTAAGGCACCTCTGTGCTGCTCTACTAGGCTTTGCTATACCAGGTACTGATATTCTGGAGGCAGGTATGTACATTTTTATTCTGATTTTTAAGGTGTTGTCGGGCTTTCAGTGATCACTGGGGTAGTGTGTGGGGGGTCTGTACTTTGTGTCTGCAGTGCTTGTCTGCAGTGCTTATCTTGTCATTTTGGATACCTTTTTGGCACTTAGACCTGGTTTTACATAGCCTAAATCACAACGTACATTTCCATCCAGGCAGCCTCGTTAAACTTGCAGTTATACTTGCAGTACAACTAAGTTTAGATCAGCCCATGTCCTGCCCAAATCCTGCCCTTACCACTCCTCCTAAAACGCCCATTTTAGCTCTGGTCATACAGCAGCATTGAAAAGGCCTAAGTTGTTTTTAGATATGTCTAAACCCCCGTTTGATTATCGGCACTTGGACGACTTGTCTTGCTAATCATTCAAGTGCCGAATTAGGCCAGTTTTCAGACGTATTTCCATTTCGATTATGAGCCCCTTAGGCTATAAGAGGTATATAAATGTTAATAAAAATAAACCTGACTGGCTGGTCCTGCATTATGCAAAGTCTTAAGAATAAATGCATCAGCATAAACACTGCTATTAAATCTGCTGGAAGCCAAAGCAGAAAAAAACCAAAAGGAGAGATGAGAACCTTAAAACCATAAAAATAGGAGTGGACCAAAAAATGTTAGCACACAAATGTAAAATGTGGCGCACACCCCTTTATTAACAAAGCACTGACAGATAAAAGATCAGACACAGAGCCATGTTTCAGCAGATAACCATCTGCTTCAGGGGTCACAGATACTCTTTCAGATATATTATGGTTCTATAAAAATTGATAAAGCAATGTCGATGTGAATAATAGTGAAGGAAGCGATAAGTAATAAGAAAAATTCATTCAGGAGATGGAAAAAGGACAAAACTGAAGGAAACTGGATAGAGCACAGGAAGTATCAAAAAGAATGTCACCGTGTGGTTCGAAAAGCTAAAAGAGAGTATGAAGAGAAGTTAGCCAGGGAGACTCGTAATTTCAAACCGTTCTTCAGATATGTTAAAGGGAAACAGCCAGCTAGGGAGGAGGTGGGAGTGCTGAATGATGGAGTCAGGAAGGGAGTAGTGAAGGAGGAGAAAGAAGTCGCGGAAAGACTGAACATGTTCTTTTCGTCTGTATTTACAAACGAAGACACAACCAACATACCGGAACCTGAGCAATTCTTCAATGGAAATCAAGCAGAAAAATTAACATTCATGGAAGTGAGCCTTGAAGATGTGCGCAGGCAGATAGATAAACTAAAAATAGACAAATCTCCAGGTCCGGACGGAATCCATCCAAGGGTTCTGAAGGAACTAAAGGAGGAGATAGCAGAACTACAGCAGCAAATATGCAATCTATCCCTGAAAACAGGCGTGATCCCGGAGGGCCAACATCACGCCCATCTTTAAAAAGGGATCAAGAGGTGACCCGGGAAACTACAGACCAGTGAGTCTGACTTCGGTTCCCGGAAAAATTTCGGAAGCACTGATAAAAGAAAGCATCGATGATCACTTGGAAAGAAACAAACTTCTTATAACCAGCCAACATGGTTTCTGCAGGGGGAGATCGTGCCTAACCAACTTACTACACTTCTTTGAAGGAATTAACAAACATATGGACAGAGGTGACCCCATAGACATCATATACCTTGATTTCCAAAAAGCCTTTGACAAGGTGCCCCATGAACGATTACTCCGGAAACTGAAGAACCATGGGGTGGACGGAGACGTACATAGATGGATCAGAAACTGGTTGGCAGGTAGGAAACAAAGGGTAGGGTTGAAGGGACACTACTCTGACTGGAGGAGGGTCACGAGTGGTGTTCCGCAGGGCTCGGTGCTCGGGCCGCTGTTATTTAATATATTCATAAATGATCTAGAAACAGGGACGAAGTGTGAGATAATAAAATTTGCAGATGACACCAAACTATTTAGGGAAGCTCGGACTAAAGAGGACTGTGAGGAATTGCAAAGGGACTTGAACAAACTAGGAGAATGGGCGACAAAATGGCAAATGAAGTTCAACGTTGAGAAATGTAAAGTATTGCATGTGGGAAGCAGAAACCCGAGGTACAACTATACGATGGGAGGGATGTCATTGAATGAGAGTACCCAAGAGAGGGACTTGGGGGTAATGGTGGAGGTCAATGAAGCCGACTGCACAGTGCGCAGCGGCCGCTAAGAGAGCGAATAGAATGCTAGGTATAATCAAGAAGGGTATTACAGCCAGGACAAAAGAAGTTATCCTGCCGCTGTATCGGGCGATGGTGCGCCCACACCTGGAATACTGTGTCCAGTTTTGGTCGCCATACCTTAAGAAGGATATGGCGTTACTCGAGAGAGTTCAGAGAAGAGCGACACGTCTGATAAAAGGGATGGAAAACCTTTCATACGCTGAGATTGGAGAAACTGGGTCTCTTTTCCCTGGAGAAGAGGAGACTTAGAGGGGATATGATAGAGACTTATAAGATCATGAGGGGCATAGAGAGAGTAGAGAGGGACAGATTCTTCAAACTTTCAAAAAATAAAAGAACAAGAGGCCATTCGGAAAAGTTGAAAGGAGACAGATTCAATACAAATGCCAGGAAGTTCTTCTTTACCCAACGTGTGGTGGACACTTGGAATGCGCTTCCAGAGGACGTTATAGGGCAGAATACAGTACTGGGATTTAAGAGAGGATTGGACATTTTTCTGCTGGAAAAGGGAATAGAAGGGTATAAATAGAGGATTACTGCTCAGGTCCTGGACCTGTTGGGCCGCCGCGTGAGCGGACTGCTGGGCACGATGGACCTCAGGTCTGACCCAGCAGAGGCATTGCTTATGTTCTTATGTTCTTATGATGTCCAGTATGACCTTGAAATGCAAATGAGAGTCTGTGAGTAATGAAAAAAATTTAACTGTTCTTCTCACATCTAGTGTTGCCAAAATGCAAATCCACTGCTTACTTCTAGGTTAAGCAGCATAAAATCTGTTTTACTCTTTTAGGATTTTGTCAGGTACTGGTGACCTGGAGTGGCTACTGTTTGGAACGGTTCATAGACAACTCGGCGAAAGACAAAGGTGCACGCCGACAACTGAGTGCAAGATGGAGGCGTGCTGTGGCCCACTGTAGTGCAGAACAGGACTTTATAGCTCCTACAGTGGAAACCCCAATATAGCACTTGGACGTGTGGCCCGAAATGGAACCACCCTGCAGGACCGGATTCCAAACCGGAATCAACACCAAAAGAAAGTCACTACAATTATCATACAAAGAAATAATATCCTTTTATTCCTTTTTGTATCCAGGCAAGTAGTCTTTTCAAAATAGCTGCTAAGCTTGTCAGAATGTTCTATACAGCAGCACAAAGAAAAAAATAGCAATCCAAGCAAGCAAAAACCAGAATACAATAAAGTTCTTGCCTTGCATCCAGCAATGTTGTAACTTCAGCTGTGTCTGAGGGTTTCAGCCCAACTCAGGCCTAGCACTGACTGCTCCACAGCAGGCAGTTTCAAAAAACAAAAAACAAAAAAAAAAAAAAACAGTCCCAAAGCACAAGTGTTTCAAAGTTCCTCCAAGCCTCTGGCCAGTTTCACTCACTGCCAGGAAAAAGGGGAGTGACAGGTTTTGCACACAAAAGTCCTTAATCTGACTTTTACAATTCCCTCCCAAGATATCAGCAAAACCTCACCCCAAAATCACTCCCTAGCTTGCAAACAAAATGTTCCCCCACACAGTCCAGCACCAACAAACTCCACTCACTGTTTGAGGGTGGAAGCAAAGTCCACCTGCATGGCTTCAGTAACCTCAGGAGCAAACTCTGCCAAACCTTCTTCAAATTCCATGGGCTGTTCTCCTGGCAACATGGGTTCCTCAGCCTGACCCGCCTCCAACACCTCCATTGGAACTGGTTTGCTGCTCCTGCTTGGCTGAGAGGACTCCCTAGGGAGAAAAGGATTAAACCTCCTCCCTAGCTTGCTTCCCTTACTGTTCTCTGGGACAGGTTTAAATATCTTAGGGCGACACCCTGCTTTGTCAGCCCTGGTAGTGTTCCAAGGGCCTCTTGGGCTCCCCCGGTGGTCAATGTCATTATTTGGCTCAGAAACTACCTGTCCCTTCCAAATTCCTCTCCGGGCTTTTTTTTCTGCTCCATTTTCTTTTTCCTTATCTGAAACCAGGGCAGGGAGGATACCTGGCTGGTCACAGTGCGCCAAAGAAAATTACAGTTTTTAGGGGCTCCGACGGGGGGTTTTGTTGGGGAATCCCCCCACTTTACTTAATAGACATCGCCCGGCGTTATGGGAGGTTTGGGGGGTTGTAACCCTCCACATTTTACTGTAAACTTAACTTTTTCCCTAAAAACAGGGAAAAAGTTAAGTTTTCAGTAAAATGTGGGGGGTTAGAACCCCCCACGCCCCCCACAACGCGGCACGATGTCTATTAAGTAAAGTGGGGGGTTCCCCCCCACGCCCCCCCGTCGGAGCCCTAAAAACAGTAATTATGAGTGGCGCATGCCTCCGCGCTGCGCTCATTTGTCTGGGCGTGCCTTTGTCCCGGCGCGCTTTTGACCTGACACTGTTGGGAACAGGATACTAGGCTTGACTGACCTTTTGCAGACAAACAGAAAGGCAAGGGAAGCATCTTTTCAACCACTGATTTGAGTCTTGATTTCAATAAAGACTCGATCATTGGTTGAAAAGACGCCTCCTTGCCTTTCTGTTTGTCTGCATATATCCTAAGGAGAGGTGTTCTTCTGCTTGCCTGCTTGATTGATCTTTGCCTGTCCCAGTATGGAAATTTCTAAACAAATACTGTGACCCTTTTAAGCACTCAGCTTGTGATTGTTCTGTCAACTTTCAAAAGCTAAAGATTCCTCTAAGCATTTGCAAATGAAAACGATTCATGCTTTTGGCTGCAGAAGACTATTAAAAAAAAAAAAAAAAAAATCTCTAAATGCTTCCAGCTGCCAATTTCAACTGTCCAAAATATTGTTAAGAACCAGCCAGAAGTTATATGAACCTGTCCAGGCATATTCTGGAAGACCTAGAACATCTCTGTTAGAACTGTTTGAAAATAGTTAAATCTACATAACAGAGCCCACAGATCACTGCAAATCATCTATTGGGTTACTTTGAGCGTATACTGATAAAGGTATGAGCAAAATCCTCCCCCACCCACACATACACAGAAAAAAATAAATAAAAGCAGTCAGAAGGGAAGTTTCATAAGCCAAAATATTTTGTAACAAAGTACTTTAGGCTGATATAATGAAAATTGAAGGGTTGCAGTTCATTGTGATCTAAATGGCCAGAAACCACTCCTAGCTGGTTAAGTTGCCTGTTTGGTGTTGACAGGTCATTTTCAGCTTAACTGGTTAACACTGCTGAAAACAGCTACTTAGGGCTGAACTCAAAATCTATTTTGTGGACATTCTGGGGGTGAAGTGTCAAGTTACCTGCAATAATGGGACCATATATGAGGAGGCAATGAAAAATTCTCAACCCAACCAAGAAGAGAATGATGTAGATTGTTTCAGATCATTGTCAAAAAACATAGAATTTTGTTTCTGCCAATTGGCACTTAACAAAATAAGATAACACTCTTTTCAGCTCCAGTGGCAAAATAACACTCAGAATTCAGGAAGTTGGTTGGTTGGGCTGAGAACTTTTCAGCACCCCTTCGTATGTAATAAAAATGAGCCAAGTATAGGACAATCAAGCCATTGTGACGTCACTGATGAGGTTGGCTCTTATTGGTGGAATGAGGCATTATGACATCACAGTCTCAGCTCTGGTTACTAGAGACTGAAACCCATAGAAAAAAAATGACGGCAGATAAGAGCTGGGGTGCTGAAAAGTTCTCAGCCCAACCAAGACGAGAACGACGTGGATATGGTTCAATCAATGATCTGAAACAATGTGAAAACACAGAATTTAGTTTCTGCAAATTGGCACTTAACCAAATAAGATACTCTTTTCAGCTACAATGGCAAAATAACACTCAGAATTTAGGAAGTTGGTAGGTTGGGCTGAGAACATTTCAGCACCCCCTTGTAGAAGTTTGTCCTATCTTTATGTACCGTATTTTCACTCATATACCGCGCACCCGTGTAAAACGCGCACACGGGTATACCACACAGGGAACACAAATTTATGTAATAAAATGTTAATATAGCGCGCACACGCGTATACCGTGCATGCTAACACCTCCTCCCGCCTACTCCAAACCGGCATCCTCCCCCCTGCTCGCGTCACCCCCCTCCCCCTTTGATCCGAGATAATCTGATCTGGCATTCCCCCTGCGAACCGGCATCCTCCCCCCCGCTCGCGTCACCCCCCTCCCCCGCGATCCTACATCCCCCCCCAGCACCGCAAATACAACTCTTACTCGATTGGGCACCGGCACCAGCACCAATGCACAGCATGTGCCAGTGCCAGTGCCCGAAGATCCTCCCTCGTTGGTTTGGGCTGGGCTGGGCTGGGCCGGGCGGTGCGAGAGAGATCCTCCTTCTTCCTCTGCCGGGCTGGACTAGGCTTTGAGCATTTGCGCATACTCAAAGTCTTCTGGTCTCGCTCTCTGCAAGATAATCTCGGAGAGAGCGAGACCAGAAGGCTTTGAGCATTTGCGCATGGGATCGCGGGGGAAGGGGGGTGACGCGAGCGGGGGGGGGGGAGGATGCCGGTTCGCAGGGGGAATGCCGGATCAGAATGTAAAAAAAAAAATTGTAAAACGCGCTCACACGTATAACGCGCATGGTTATGCACGGTTTGTAAAATCGTGTATAACGCGCGCGTTATATGCGTGAAAATATGGTAATTCATAGCTGATTAAGTGCTGAATATCACGCATAATCGGCTATGTGTTAGGAGGCTCCACAAACCTGGACATTCAAGGCCGGTGCCCGGCTATGACCCAACACTGAATTTCCAAGTTTAACTCCATTGGCAGTCAGCAAAACGCTGATCACTGCTGGCTGAATATCAAAGCTGAACTGTTTGGTCACAATCACACAATATATTTTTTTGGAGAAAAGGAATGAAGGATTTGAAAGGAGTGCCTGGGCAATCATAAAATATGGAGGTGGTTCTATTATGTTTTGGGATTGTGTGAGAGGATATATTGGACAGACAGAAGAATGGATTCAACTAAATATCAGCATGTCTTGGAAACTAATGTCCCATTCAGTGAAGAAACGGAAGCTGTGAAGAGGTTGGACATTCCGGCAGGACAAGGATTTGAAACCTAAAAAAAAAAAAGAAAAATCAACCATGAAGTACTTACGGGAAAGGGAGATGAAGGATCTCAAATGGCTGTCACAGTTCTCAAGGCTTGATTGTTATTGAAAATGGCAGTGGGGAGGGGGTGGAGGGACATCTCAAAAAATGCAGTGCACGCAAGGAGACCTAAGAATAATTCTGAGCTGGAAGAGATTTGTGAGGAAGAATGGGAGAAAAAAAGAAAATTCCAGAGGCAAGAATAAAAAGGCTCTTATCTAACTTGAGGGACTATTTGAAAGCTGTTATTTCTGTCAAAGGAGTTGTTTCAAAGTACCGACAGAAATGAAGTTCTAAAGTTTGCAACTGCCATATTTAAGAGCTTTTTTTTTTACTAAGCTGTGGTAAGTATTTATGCATGCTTATCTTAAGGTAAAAAGCATTACCACAGGGTATGCTCCGATGTCCACATTATTTCTGGTATCAGTGACACTTTTTTTTAGCACTGGGGAGTGTTTGGGAGCAGAGAGTAGGCGTACATTGTACTAAGGGGTCCTTTTATTAAAGTGTGCTAACTGATTTAGCGCGCTAAAGATTAGTGTACGCTAAATGCTAAGACATCCATTATATTCCTATGGGCATCTTAGCATTTAGCGCGCTAAATCGGTTAGCGCACCTTAATAAAAGGACCAAAATTGCTACACGCTAAGGGGCTCATAATTGAAAGAGAAATACGTCCAAAAACCAGTCTAAGTCGGCACTTGGACGAACATTTCTCAAAAACGTCCAAGTGCCGATATTAAAAATGGGTTTTGGACCTATTTCTAAATGACCTAGGCCTACATAGTGCCGCTGAACGACCAAAGCTAAACGGGGCGTTTCGGGAGGAGTGTCGAGGGCGGGAGTTGGGTGGGACGTGGGCCGGCATAGACTTAGTCGAACAGCATGTATAACCGAAAGTTATACAGCCGACGATCGACGGAACTTGGACGTTGTGACTTAGACCATGTGAAACATGGTCTAAGTCACAAAAACCCACCTAAACTCACCAGATAAGCACTTCAAACACATAAAACGGACCCCCACACACTACTCCAGTGATCACCAATCCCCCCCACCCCCATTAAAATATTAATCACAAATTTAAAATTCAGCCTCCAGACCATCATCACCTGGCCGCCTAGCATAGGAAAGCCTAGTCGTCCAGCACAAAGGCGGCTTAAGTCATCTTGGGGGTGGGTTAGAGACCCATGGAGAGGAGGACCCATGCCCATAAGCCCCTGTAATCACTGCATTGATACTTAAACATGTGCACTCCCCTATACACCCCCAAAACCCTTTTTAACTGGCATATAAGTGGCTCCTGCAGCCATAAGAGCTATTGGGGTGGTAGATAAGTGGATCTAGGGGATTCTGGAGGTGGTTTGGGGGGCTCACCGTGACCTATAAGGGAGCTGTAGTGAGGGGAAGCCATGGCACCCTTTTTGTGATGTTCACAGCAGTGCCCTGTAAGGTACCCCACTATTTAGGTGCCATGTCTGGGTGTTCAGTCCATCACTTTGCAGACCCCTCCCATGTCCAACAGGGCTTGTTCTAGGCATTTTGGACTTGGATGGAATGTTGGACAGAAATGTGGTATAAAGATGGATGATTTAGTGGCTTGGACGATTAGATCGGCAGGACGTATAATCAGACGATTTTCGAAATGAAAAAAGAGTTGGACGTATTTTTCGAAAATGTGTCTTAAGCTGTTTTTTACTTTGGACGACTTGCGAGATGGACGTAAACGGACTTACACGTCCCTTTCGATTAGGCCCCTCCAACTGACTAGCACACAGTTAGTGCATGAGTCCTTACCATCTAGAGCAGTGCCTCTCAAACATTTTTAGTTCTGGCACGCTAAACAGAGCAAAAGTTTTTGGGGGAGCACACTAAATGGAGCAGATGTTTTTGGGGGGCACATTATAATTGAAATGATAAAATTGCTAAATCAGAAAAAAAAAAAATTAAAATTGAGAGTTATTTATTTAAAGTTCTATAAGCTATGTATGGGTAATTGTAACAGCAGTGAAAATAAAGTAGAGAGAATAGAATTGTTAATCAATGTGATGGATGTGCTTGTTTTTGCGTGCAATTTAACTCAAAAACGTGGTTCGATAGTTGACATGCAAACATGCATTTCATCATCCACCATCTACATTCATTCTCTTTTCAAAAAATGTAATTTCAATCAGAGCTGAAAATCCAAGTTCGCAAAGGTAAGAAGACCCAAACGGCAACAAAGTCTCGATTGCTCTTTTGCTCAAGTTAGGAAAATTACTGCATAAAAAATAAAATGACTTGAGGTTAGTTTTCAAGGACCAATCACGTCAAAGAATGATGCCTGTCTGGGTGGTTGTATCCTTTACGCACACAGATGCTCGTAACATTGACAGACTCTTGCGTACGCGATGTGCACGTCATATATTCTAGTGTATTTTTATGAAGGGAATTTTTAAAAATAAAGTAAAATTCTGGAATCTTTCGTGGCACAACTAGAATCTCTTTGGGGCACACCATTGTGCAGGGGCACACAGTTTGAGAGACACTGGTCTAGAAAATAGAAGTCAGTGAGGGGCTGATTCTGGAAGCGGCACCTGCTACCGGCAGTTGCCTACAAAATGGACGCCTGACACGTGTCAAGTCACCGGAAGGCACTGCTTACAGAATCACAGTTACCACACAACCTAGGCGCCAGAAATAAAGGCAAGGGTTTTAAAGGCCTACATTTCTAGCGTCTAGGTGAGGCAGAGAATCACGCATAGTAAAGCGTAATTCTTATGCCATCCCTAACCATGAACATAAGAATAGCCTTACTGGCTCAGACCAATGGTCCATCAAACCCAGTAGCCCGTTCTCACGGTGGCCAATCCAGGTCACTAGTACCTGGCCAAAACCCAAGGAGTAGCAACATTCCAGCATCTCAAAGAATAGTAACATTCTAGAGCTGAGATTGTGATGTCATAATGCCTCATTCCACAGTGCCTCAGAGCCAACCTCATCAGTGATGTTACAATGGCTTGATTGTTCTATACTTGGCTCACATGAGACCTGAATTTGAAAACATCATCTACCTAAACTCACTAACAGCTGAATATAACCTCATCCTAGGAGACCTAAACCTACACCTAGAAGACACAACCTCCACACCAGCAAATAACTGTCTATCCTTCCTCAATGCCTTATCCTTCCAGATCCTAAACCCACAAACCACTCATGAAAAAGGTCATCAACTGGACATTGCTGCATTCATGTCTCACCAACCATCCAATCCAGCAATCCAAACTCCTAACGGAACATGGTCCCCATCCCTATGGTCAGACCACTACATTTATAACTTCAACATCAATTGGACCAAAACCAAACACACACCTCAATCAAAAAAAACCACATATACCTCACGCAAACATATCGACCCAACCATTTTCTGGTCAAATGTAGACGAAACTATCCAAGACTGCGACCCAAAAAACTTCATCTCCCACTGGAAAAATGTATCCACCAACATCCTTGATGATCTGGCACCCCTACAAACCAAAACCAGAACCAGCAGGAAATCAGACCAATGGTTTGATAATGAATTACTCCAACTCAAAAGACAGTGTAGAAGATTAGAAAGAAAATGGAGAAAAAAGAACCAAGATCAAACAAAAACCGACTGGAAAAAAATCAACAAACAATACAAAAATCTACTAAAAGATAAGAGGAAAAGCTACTATACTAATCTCATAGGTACGGAAACTCAAGATTCCAAAAAAATATTCCAAATCCTGAAAGAATTAACAGACACCAAACCATACACTACCACCACGAACACACCTCCACCATCACCCACCCTCTTAGCAGAACACTTCAAGAACAAAATCACCAACACCAGAGCCACACTCATCCTTAACCCATCCCATCAAAATCCAATCACAATCTACCCTACAGGAAAAGAGGCAATCGCAGCAGACAGAATTTGGACTCAATTCCCTAACATACAATGGTCAGAATTCAACAAATTCTACAAAAAATACAGCCATGCCTCCTGTGACCTCAACCATTGCCCCTCATATCTCCTTACCACCTCTAGTATAAAATTCCGCACCATAACTCTACAATGGATCCAATTCACGCTCACAGAAGGCACATTCCCTGCTGACCTCAGCGAAATTGTCATCACCCCAATCCAAAAAGACCCAAAAGCACCACAAAACCTTCCATCTAACTTCAGACCTATAGCCTCAATTCCGCTATATGTCAAAATTATAGAAGGCCTAGTAGCCAAACTCCTCACCAATTACATAGAGGACCATAACCTACTCCACCCCATGCAATCAGGCTTCAGAACAAACTTCAGCACAGAGACACTACTAGGCTCCCTTATGGATACCGTCAGACAACAACTTAGTACAGGGAAAAAAATGCTACTCATACAACTGGACCTATCGGCGGCATTCGACCTAGTAGACCACAACATCCTTCTACAGATCTTAGATGCAATAGGCATCTCAGACAAAGTATACTCCTGGTTTGAAGGATTCCTAAAACTCAGAACCTACAGTGTAAAATCAAACAAAGAAAAGTCAGAATCCTGGTCAAACCCCTGCGGCGTACCACAAGGATCTCCACTATCCCCTACCCTCTTCAATCTCTACACTGCTTCTCTAGGAACGCATCTGGATAATCTAGGCATAACCTCCTATAGTTATGCGGATGACATCACCATCCTCGTCCCATACGATCATTCTAAACCTACCATGACAGACAAACTTCACCAAACACTTGAAGCAGTCACAACCTGGATGGAAAATCACAAACTTAAACTCAACCAAGACAAAACCAAATTCATCCTCCTAGAAAATGACAAGATCCAAACCACAACCATCCTAGACATAAACGCAACCAAATATCCCATCCAAACCACCATAAAACTACTAGGCATGACCATAGACAGATGCTGCACAATGCAACCGCAAATAAATAAAACAATTCAAAAATCATTCGCAATCATGAGAAACCTGAGACAAGTCCGGAAATTCTTTGAAAGAACACAATTCCAACTTATAGTACAATCCCTAATACTAGGTATATTGGACTACTGCAACATCCTCTTCCTTCCTTGCCCTGTAACCATGATTAAACAACTCCAAACAATCCAAAATACAGCTTTGAGACTCATCTACTCATTGAGAAAACACGACCACATCACTGAAGCCTTCATCAACTCACATTGGCTCCCAATCCAGGAAAGAATCCAATTTAAATTCTACTGCATACTATTTAAAACCCTACACGGAGACAGCCCATCATACCTGAACAATCGCCTCATCCAAGCACCCAGTACCAGACACAGAAAAACGCACTCCCCATTCATACCCCCCCCAATCAAAGAAGTAAAAAGAACAAAACTACACGACGGCCTCCTAGCCACTCAAGCCGCAAGGCTGGACAACCAGATCTCCAACCTTCTGATGACCACCCCAGACTATAGGACGTTCAGAAAAGAAATAAAAACCACACTTTTCAAGAAATTCCTGAAACAGCAATAACAACAAGACCTCTAAATGCTCTTAAGATCTACAACTTACCTCTCTGGCTAATCATTGTAATTCTGTCTTTTTTAATTAACCTTTTGTAATCCGCCTTGAACCGCAAGGTAATGGCGGAATAGAAATCCCTAATGTAATGTAATGTAATGTAATGTAACATAAGAAAAGCCTTACTGGGTCAGACCAATAGTCCATCAAGTCCAGTAGACCGTTCTCAAGGTGGCCATTTCAGGTCACTAGTACCTGGCCAAAACCCAAGGAGTAGCAACATTCCATGCTACCGATACAGGGTGTCTTTCTCAATAACAGACTATGGACTTTTCCTCCAGGAACTTGTCCAAACCTTTCTTAAAACCAGATCCGCTCTTACCACATCCTCTGGCAACGCATTCCAGAGCCTAACTATTCTCTGAGTGAAAAGATATTTCCTCCTATTGGTTTTGAAAGTGTTTCCCTGTAACTTCGAGTGTCCCCTAGTCTTTGTCATTTTTGACGGAATGAAAAATCGATCCACTTGTACCCGTTCTACTCCACTCAGGATTTTGTAGACTTCAATCCTATCTCCCCATGCCTACTTCTGCGTTAGACTTCACTAGGTGTTGCTGTGCACCAGGGACGTAAGTGCTGGTCACGGAAGACACCTAGCGCCACCTATTTTTAATGGTGTTTTGTAATCGGCTTTTAAAAGAGCGGTCAATTATTTAGCCACTTAAAATCTGAGTTAAAACAACTATTAGGCATGCTAACACAACCTAAATTTAGACAGCCCTTATAGAATTTTCTCCTGAGTGCTCACTCATTAATGGCCATGCACTAATGAGGAAATTAACGCATGGCCATTAATAGGGAAAATATAAACTGAGGCCAGTTTATTGCTGCGCTAAGAGTGGTGTCAGTGTGTGGGGAAAGACTCGCACTGGGGAATAGCACTGGCCACGTCTTATCACAGCTTAGTAAAAGGGCCCTTGACTGTTTCTTATACTGAATCTAAAAAGAGATTGAAATATATATGTAGTACTAACATGTGTAGAGTTTAATTTTGTGGCATGGAGAGGTTTCATAATCATCTTTGAAATATACAGTTTGACCCAGGCTGTCTAAAACTTTTCACATAACTATATGTTCTTTTGCATCTTGACTGGCAGTTTTTCAGAAATAATTAACTGTGTGTCCTTGATTCAGGCTTACAAGGTTGAAAAATGTATGAGCCGGGCTTTCTTCTTTTTTTATTTTTAATCAATTATTTTTTATATTGTAGAACTGTTTTTCCCCTCAGGAGATGGTTATGTGTGATTTTGAATTGATGATTTTGGTTATAATTTTAAAGCTAGTTATTTAAAGCTAGGGATATAATTTCATTTGAAATGAAACAGGAATACATTAGTTTCGGGAATATGCTTGCATTGTATCTTTTCCAGTTAACAGAAAAATAAGAAGAGATGTTTGTATTTCCTCCTCGTAGAGCTTATAAGAGAGAATTGAAGTGGCAGATTCTGTGGGATATCGGGGTTTGGTGTGCCACCCATCGCTCTCACTCCTAGACCATTCTCTACTTCTGTATGCAGAATTTGGCTTCTTGGTGTTTCCATGTTTGCATGTTTCTGTTTTGAAACTATGGTCCCATATTTTGCAATTGGTAGAGTTTGTTTGTGATCTGCATGTGTGACTGAGGTGAAGAATTCTGCAACTGTGTAGTTTCTATGTTGATAGTCCAGCTACTTCTATTTTCCCGGTAGGCGCTGTATTGGGGTTCTAGGGCACACTGTAATATATGAAGTGCTGCATTTGGATAGGTAAGATTGTTGCCCTTTATAAACTAGGTGTATATGTGATGGCACCTACTCTCTGCATATACTATGCCGTAAACTAACCTACATGCAAATTGTATAAAAGTATTCTCTTCCTTGTCAATGAGTGAAACCCATGGTGTACATAAGAACATAAAAATAGCCTTACTGGGTCAGACCAAATGGTCCATCAAGCCCAGTAGCCCGTTCTCACAGTGGCCAATCCAGGTCACTAGTACCTGGCTAAAACCCAAAGATAGCAACATTCCAGCATCTCAAAGAATAGCAAGATTCTGGAACCCCAATGAGAGCAACATTCTAGAGCTGAGATTGTGATGTCATAATGCCTCATTCCACAGTGCCTCAGAGCCAACCTCATCAGTGATGTTACAATGGCTTGATTATCCTATGCTTGGCTCACATAAGATCATAAGAATAGCCTTACTGGGTCAGACCAAATGGTCCATCAAGCCCAGTAGCCTGTTCTCTCGGTGGCCAATCCAGGTCACTAGTACCTGGCCAAAACCCAAAGAGTAGCAATATTCCAGCATCTCAAAGAATAGCAAGATTTCGGAACTCCAATGAGAGCAACATTCCAGAGCTGAAATTGTGATGTTATAATGCCTCATTCCGCAATGCCTCAGAGCCAACCTCATCAGTGATGTTACAATGGCTTAATCGTCCTATACTTGGCTCACATAAGAACATAAGAAAAGCCTTACTGGGTCAGACCAAAGTCCATCAAGCCCAGTAGCCCGTTCTCATGATAGCCAATCCAGGTCATTAGTACCTGGCCAAAACCCAAGGAGTAGCAACATTCCAGCACCTCAAAGAATAGCAAGATTCCGGAACCCCAATGAGAGCAACATTCCAGAGCTGAGATTGTGATATCATAATGCCTCATTCCACAGTGCCTCAGAGCCAACCTCATCAGTGATGTTACAATGGCTTGATTGTCCTATACTTGGCTCACATAAGACCATAAGAATAGCCTTACTGTGTCAGACAAATAGCCCATCAAGCCCAGTAGTCCCGTTCTCATAGTGGCCAATCAAGGTCCCTAGGACCTGGCCAAAACCCAAGGAGTAGCAACATTCCATGCTACCGATCCAGGGCAAGGTTTCAGGTTTATTTAAAAATTTGATATACCGCCTTATCAAAATTCAAAGCGGTTTTACATAATATGAGAACAAAGAATAAAAAAGACAAGTAAAAAACAAATTACAATTAATATTACAAACAATCAAAACGCACTGACAAACATTAACATACCGATTCAAGGTGGAAAAGGGCAGAAATACATTTTAAATAAAGACAAAGAGAGGGAGAAGGATCAAAACAAAAGAGAGGGGAACGAAAAAATAAATAGTCAGGTACCTGTAAAATAGGTTAAAATGATTAAAAGATGGCAAGGAACAGGTTTCCATTACCGTCTTTAGAAGGACTATTGTACTCCGAATGCGTCTTTAAAAAGAAAGGCCTTCAAGTTACTTTTAAATTTATCAAGTGATGAAATTTCTCTTATATAATTTGGTGCTGAGTAGGGGCCGTCACAGAAAAGATATTAGGGCGCATTGTGTTAATGAGTCTTAAAGAGGGGATGGATATCAGGTTTTGATTAGATGAACGTAGTGTACGATGAGGGGTATGGGGGATTAATAACCTGTTGATGAAATCCGGTTGGCCGAAAGTTATGGTCTTATGTGTCAGTAACATTATTTTATAGGAAATTCGATGATCTATACTATAGGAAGCCAATGGGCGTTGATCAAAAGTGGTGTGACATGATCGTATTTTCGAGCTTTTGGAATGATTTTAATGGCAGTATTTTGAATAATTTGAAGACACAAGCAGTGTAAGTTTATAAAATGCCTTTTTATGCACGTAAAGCAAAATCATTCATAAAATTACCTTTTGCATGTACTGTTCACGAAGGGTCTCATTTTATAGTGGTTTTGCCCTACTGTTGCCTACGTTAATTGGCATGATTCACAGGAAAGATAGGCAGCGGAAATGTAGGCCTTGAAAACTGTGGCCTACATTTGCGGCACCTATCTTTCCTGGAGGTGCAATTCTCTAAACGGCACCATTGAGTGATTGACAGATGATCAGCGGCCGATTTTAGGCTGACGCCAATATCGGCACTATTTAGAGAATCCAGGCCAAAAGGCCTTCCATAAAACTGATGCTTTAACACACATACAGTATATACTGTATGTACATACTTGCCTACAAGAACATCTATGCTCATAAACTAAACTAAACTAAACCTTAAGCTTATATACCGCATCCTCTCCATAAAGATAGAGCTCGGCACGGTTTACAGGTACTTTAATAAATGAGGGAAAAACATAGTAAGAATTAGTGGTTATGAAGAGGGTAGTGAGCTTTACATTTTTGAGAAAAGCTAGGTTTTCAGATGCTTTCAGAATAATTGGAAGGAGCCCAGATTCCGCAGCAGGGCAGGAAGCTTAGTGATTTTGAAGAAAAGAGATTTCCCTAATTTTCCTGCATAGATGACGCCTTTTAATGAGGGGAAAGATAGTTTAAGCTTTTGGGTGGATCTGGTAATGTCAGGTCTCAAAGAATTCAAGATAGTGGAATTAGGGGAGGAAGAATGCCATGTAGGATCTTGAAACACTAAAGAATGACAAGAGTTGTTTAGAACATAAACCCATAAGTGTTACCAATGGCTCACATAAGAATCAGAGTATGAATGGGCTCAGCCACTGACCCTGAAGCCTTGCATTGAAGAATGCTGGTGTAGAATGACTCAGGTTGGGATAGAATGACAGTCTCTGGTATCCAGAGCAGATATTGTGATGTCATAATGCCTCATTCCACCAATGCCTAAGAGTCATCCTCATCAGTGATGCCACAATGGCTTCATTATCCTATACTTGGCTCACATAAGAATCAGAGTATGAATGGGCTCAGCCACTGACCCTCAAGTCTTGCACTGAAGAATGCTGGTGTAGAAGGACAGAGGTTGACATAGACACTAAAGAATGGCATGGGATGGTTAGAACATAAGACCATAAGCATTGGCATACTGGGACAGACCAAAGAAGGTCCATTAAGCCCAGTTTCCAACATTGCCCAATTCAAGTCCCCAAGTACCAGACAGAAACCCAAAGAGTAGCAACATTCCAGAGCTCAGATTATGATGTCATAATGCCTCATTCCACCAATGCCTATGAGTCAAACTCATCGGTGATGTCACAATGGCCTCATTATCCTATACTTGGCTCACTTAAGAATCAGAGTCTATGGGCTCAGCCACTAACCCTCAAGCCTTGCATTGAAAAATGCTAGTGTAAAAGCACTGAAGTTGAGATAGACACTAAAGAATGACATGGGATGGTTTCCCGCAGGGACGGGGACAAATTCTGTCCCTGTGTCATTCTCTAACAGGCATTTTCCCTGTCCCTAGAGGGCCCACAATCTAAGTTTTTGTACTTGGGGCAACAAAGGGTTAAGTGACTTGCCCAGGGTTAAAAGGAGCTGCGGTGGGAATTGAACCCAGGAACAGTCCCCCAGGATCAGAGGCCATGGCACTAACCATTAGGCTACGCTTCCACTTCTTAAATGAGTCCATTTAAATAGCATCCCTACCTTTCAGGAGTTCAACTTATGCAGTCAAGGGGTTGAATATTGCATTTAACTGTGTAAGATTTAGTGGTTAACCTAAAATCAGATATTCGGTGCCTGGACAAGGCCTGGCATTGAATATCTGGGAATGCAACCAGCAGTGGGCATAAAAACTCTGACCACTGCTGGCCAAATATCAGCCGGACGCGTGACCTTGTCTTTATAAAATAGGCCTAAAACAGGTACTTTTTGGCTGTTTGAATATAGGCGTCCCTGTATGAAATTAGCCCGTAAGAGGGCGATTTTCAAAGCAGTTCTGCATGTAAAGCACTGCGCAAGGTTGGGAGCAATTTTATATAACTCAGCATCACAAATTAGTTGCCTAAAAGCATTTGGGAGCCAAGATGAGCCCCGTCTTTTACTAAGGTGCGCTAGCCAATTTAGCGCGCGCTAATCGATTTAGCATATGCTAAACAATTTAGCACGTGCTAAATGTTAACACGCCTATTATATTCTTTGGATGCGTTAGCATTTAGCGCGCGCTAAATCAGTTAGCACGCCTTAGTAAAAGGGCTCTTTTTTTTGTTAATACACATGCAAGATGGTATCTATGCATCTACATTTAGATATACTCATTTATGACATGTCAATAGCAGGTATAAGTGGGCACACTTAAAGTATTCTATACTTCTCCCTCCATATTTGCGGTTTCAGCATTCATGGTTTCGATTCTTCACGGTTTTTAGCTTGCTGGCTCCTCCCCCCAAATTACATCAGCTTGCATAGAGAAATCGCCGACTCCCAGCACTTTCTTCACCGTGTTTTGCCTCTCCTTCGGGAACGGGCCAGGTCTCCCACCATGTTATTCGCGGTTTCACCCTATTCACGATGGTTTTTAATAGAAAACAGCGAATAACATATGAAAAAGTTATTTGCGTTTTTTCTGTACTTGCGGTTCTGTTAATCCTCTATCGCAGTGAATACAGAGGAAGAAGTTTATACGTTATGTAGTTAAATGTAGAGAATGACACGGTGACAAAATTCATCACCTTTCCCGTCCTCGCTGAAAACCGCGGGTAACCATCGTCATGTCATTCTTTAAGGAGAGAGGGAAGAATCAGAGTATGAATGGCCACAAGCTTTGCTTTGAAGAATGCTGGTGTAGAAGGACTGAGGTTGAAACAGACAGTACAGAATGAGAGTCTCTGGAATCCAGAGCAGATATTGTGATATCATAATGCCTCATTCCACCAGTGCCTAAGAGCCAATCACATCAGTGATGCCACAATGGCTTCATTATCCTTGGCTCACATAAGAATCAGAGTATGAATGGCCACAACCACTGACCCGCAAGCTTCGCTTTGAAGAATGCTGGTGTAGAAGGACTGAGGTTGAAACAGACAGTACAGAATGAGAGTCTCTGGAATCCAGAGCAGATATTGTGATATCATAATGCCTCATTCCACCAGTGCCTAAGAGCCAATCACATCAGTGATGCCACAATGGCTTCATTATCCTTGGCTCACATAAGAATCAGAGTATGAATGGCCACAACCACTGACCCGCAAGCTTCGCTTTGAAGAATGCTGGTGTAGAAGGACCGAGGTTGAAATAGACACTAAAAAATGACGTGGGATTATTTCCTGCAGTTATCCGCGGGGACGGGAACAGTGATGAATCTTGTCACCGTGTCATTCTCTAGTTAAATGTTTGACCCACTCATGTCGTACTCATTCCCTTTCCTTGTGACCATCCCCTTGCAATTATTTTTTGTTGCAATTTCTTTAACTTTGAAAACAGCATTAAAAAAACAAACAAAAAAAAAAAAACCCCACCAAAGTATACAACATTTGATAGTCTGTAAGCTATAAACTTCATAGCCATATAACTGTCCAGTTTCTGCCATGTAAGTTTCAATGTATCTTTACATTAGGACTTAGTAGCTGACAGTTCCTTGAATTTACATATTAAACACACTGAATCCTACCACCTGGCAACATGCACTGAAAATAATTTTTACAAATATTTACTATTTGTTGCAAGGGTGTGGAAATGAAAAGATCAGATAAGTAGGCGTCAGCAGGTGAAGCGCCCTCTACCAAATGAGTTCCAAATAACATTTTTAAAAAATGAGAGGTGTAATTGACATGATAGCAGATGTCTTCTTCCATATATCATGCCATATGAGCAACAGAACACTGACCTCACCGGCCAACACGACAGCAGCTTGATAAAAGAGGGGAGGGGGATAAGCGTGGTTTATAGAATAGTTTTTTCTTGGGTGCCAATATTTTAGGTGCCATATACAGTATATAATTTATCCGGGCACAGAAATGTGCATGCAAGATTATAGAATGGGGTTGGGGGGAGGGTTCAAATCTTGTCACCGTGTCATTCTCTAGTTAAATGTTTGACCCACCCATGTCGTACTCATTCCCTTTCCTTGTGACCATCCCCTTGCATTTATTTTTTGTTGCAATTTCTTTAACTTTGGAAACAGCATTAAAAAACCCAAAAAAAACAAAACCCCACCAAAGTATACAACACTGCACCACACACTCCCCCAAATCAGGGGGAGTGTGTGGTGCAGTGGTTAAAGCCACAGCCTCAGTGCCCTGAGGTTGTAGGTTCAAATCCCACACTGCTCCTTGTGACCCTGGGCAAGTCACTTAATCCCCCCATTGCCCCAGGTACATTAGATAGAGTGTGAGCCTGCCGGGACAGACAGGGAAAAATGCTTGAGTACCTGAATGTAAACCACTTAGACTATAAGTGGTATAGAAATGCTTAAATAAATAAATAAAAATAAATATTCATTGCAAGGTATATAAACAAAGACATTATTTACAAGTTGTCCCTCTGGAATACGAAATTTTTTTTCTTCCTTTTTCTCTTCACTTTTTTTTTTTTTTTAACAGAGCTTTTAGTATGTCTCTTTTTTAATACCCAGTAGACAATTTCAGCCCTAAAGACATTTTTTTTATTTTCATGTTTCATTACATTTCTAAAGGTTTATTTACAGATGATTTCTTGATATAGCTTGCTGGTTTATCCTCCGAGAACGTTATTAAAAAATAAAATATTTAGCAGGAAGTCAACAAAAACACGAGTAATAAAACGATTAGAATCCAATTTATAATTCAGATCCCCTTGATATAATTATTTTGTTATTTAATAATCTATTCTGAATGGGGATCTGCGAGTTAATTTACTGTACAAATTGAGTTTGTTTCAAAATATCATAAAATCCAGTTTTTATCTACATTATGGTATTAAATGCTATGACAATTACACAGCTGAAAACGTTTACGTTTGCTGAGAAACATCCAGCAATTATGAGGATAAAAAGCTTGCACTGTTTTGATCTAAAAAATGGTAAATCGTAAAACTTATCCATACTTCATAATTGCTGACCTTGATTTGGTGAAGTTGAGCTTTGATTGACTTTTCCAAGCTACTGCTTTATATTGCATAAATGCATCATTGATCCATTGAAAAATTTTAATAGAGCAATAAGAATGTGTTTTTTAACTGATTTGCAGACAGACTCATCCAATTATTTTAAGGTGTACTGTAGAAATCCCCCCCAAGAATATTGCAATGTCCTCTATCTTGGCTTACCAAAGTATGCTATTCGAACTCTTCAATTGGTTCGAAATGCTGCAGCGCGACTGATTATCGGGGCTTCAAAATTTGATCATATCACACCTATTCTAGTAAGTCTCCACTAGTTACATTGAGTTTAAGGTGCTCTGCCTGATTTGTAAGTTGTGTCATACAAAGAAGCTGTATAGTATGATTTTCACAGCTTTACTTTAATATTACTGGTGTTAAAATCCCTCATTTACTTTAAATAATATAGTGAAGTGCTCAGACCAAGTAACCTAAAATATATAGTGATGTCACTACATTGAGGTTAACAAGGGGACCATCATCGCCTTCACCTGTCCCCTGCCCTCCCTTTTTAGCACATAGTCACCATTGAGGATTAACGAAAAACAACTACCCGCCCTATTCAGATAAGTACAACAAAGTTTTTCTGAAAGTATTTTTGGTTAAAAAGGGAGGGCAGGGGACAGATGAAGGCGATGATGGTCCCCTTGTTAACCTCAATGTAGTGACATCACTATATATTTTAGGTTACTTGGTCTGAGCACTTCACTATATTATTTAAAGTCAATGAGGGATGTTAACACCACTAATATTAAAGTAAAGCTGTGAAAATCATACTATATATTAATTTTCGTCACAGAATACCAAGACTTATCTCCCTATTGAGTAGGTGGAATGGATACAAAGAAGCTGGTAATATTAGGCAAACTGAAATTGTATCAGCCGATACGAGCACTGAATTCTGAGGAAAAGTTCTGTTTGGAAGTTCCCTCGTTGAAACAGGTGAAACTGTCTCGACTTCGTCTCTCGATGTTGACAGTAGAAGGCGTTGTATTGTGGAACGCATTGCCTCAGGAGGTAAGGAGTGCATCATCTTTAATAAATTTTAGGAAGCTAGTTAAAACAGTGCTGTTTGAGAGATATTGTCCATGCAAGTGAGATGGTTGAGAGGAAGTCATTATATGGCTGCCAGTCATTAGGCCTGTTGCTTTGAGGCTGGTTTTTAGATTTTTTAAGATAGTTTAATGTATATGGTTGTCTGTTTTTTATGATTTTTTTTGTCTAATGTTCCAGTTCGTTTCAATTTTTCCGTAAATCTTTAAAAACTACTCTATTTGCCAAACATTTTGAAAACAAATTCTTTTGAAATTTTGCTATTATATTCTATTTATCATTTGTAAATCATTCCCTGTTTATTTAATTGCTATAAACTGAGTCTAACCTTCTTAGAATGACGACTCGGTATATACAAAGTTAAGTTTTAGTTTAGTTTAATTTAAATTATGAGTGTTTTCTTATAACTCGCTCAGAATTGTAGATATGGCGAGTAAGAAATTTTTTAATAAAATAAATAAATAGCCTTATAGGGTCAGACTAATGGTCATCTGTTCCAGTAGCCCGTCCTCATGGTGGCCCATCCAGGTCACTAGTAGCAGAAAGTAGCAATATTCCATCCTACTGACCCCAGTAGCCCATCTTCGCAGTGGACAATCCAGATCACTAGTACCTGGCAAAAACCCAAATAGTAGCAACATTTCAAAGATATAAAGAATTTTCAAGGAGTTTAGTCCATTTTTAAAATTTTATTCATCTTCCTTTTGAGTTCACTTGTAAGTTTATTAGGGACCAACAATGGAAGAAGTAGAAGATGTTCAGTAGTCCATACTGGCCCACTTGAAGAAATCCTCTAGCTCAATGGTTTTCTACCCAGTCCTCAAGGCCCACTGGCCAGTTGGGTGTTTAGAATATCCACAATGAGGAAGCATGGGAAAGACATGCACAGCAAGAAGACAGTGCATGTAAATCTCTCTCATGCATATTAATTGTGGGGAGAACGAGAGGGCACTCTCTAAAGTTGAAAGGGGATAGATTCCGTACGAATGTAAGGAAGTTCTTCTTCACCTAGAGAGTGGTAGACAACTGGAATGCTCTTCTGGAGGCTGTTATAGGGGAAAACACCCTCCAGGGATTCAAGACAAAATTAGACAAGTTCCTGCTGAACCATAACGTATGCAGGTAGGGCTAGTCTAAGGGTGCTGGTCTTTGACCAGAGGGCCGCTGCGGGAGCGGACTGCTGGGCACGATGGACCACTGGTCTGACCCAGCAGTGGTAATTCTTATGTTCTTATGATATCCTGAAATTCGACTGGCCAGATGGTCCCTGAAGATTCAGTTGAAAACCACTGATCTAAATGATCAATACAAACTTACAATATCCTTAGCCACAATTTTACCTCCTTGTACAATCCCATGACAGGAGTCGCCGTGCAGCTTATAATGAAAAATTGGGATAACTTAAATTATAGTTTCTGGTGGGAATCCTTATGCCAGATTTATAAATTTGTGAAAATATTAATTCTTTACAGCTGGGACACCATAGCAAATTCAAGGAAATTTGGGGCCCGTTAACAAAATGTTAATTATTAGCAGTATTTCCCTTTGATTCATGAAAAATTGCTGTACACATCCAGAAGGGGCGGGGAGGGGGGGGGGAGGATAAGGGGAGGAGGGGGTTAAAATGTTGTGTTACTTGATTATTCATTTGTTTGCACTATGTATTTGATTTAAAAAATGAATAAAGAATTTATAAAAAAAAAAAGAAAAAAAAAAGATATTGTACATTCACAGCGAAATACAATTCAACCTATTTAAATATTTTCTGTATCCATTGCAGCTCTTTGTAAATCTTGGGTCAAATATTTAGGATAAATTGGCTCTTTGCTTTGAAAAGGTTGCCGACCCTTGGTCTGGGCAAAGCTTGTAGTTCAGAGTGGGCGTGGTTAGGGATGGATTGTAGGTGCGTTTTCGAGTTGGGCGCTTGTTTTTGAATTTGTCGAAGAAAGCTCTGGGATACATTGGGTGTGCCCTACGTATGGCGCTAAGCTTGATTCTAAACAGCGTCCCTAACTTTTATAGAATTGCACTTAGGGCTCCTTTTACTAAGACGCGTTAGGGCTTTAACGCGCGGAATAGTGCGCCCTAGACCTTAACGCCAGCATTGAGCTGGCGTTAGTTCTAGAAGCGTAGCGCGCGGTAATTTCCTGCGTGCGCTAAAAACGCTAGCGCACCTTATTAAAAGGAGCCCTTAGAAACATAGAAACACAGAGTATGACGGCAGAAAAGGGCCGACGGCCCAACAAGTATGCCCACTCAAGAACCCTCCCTCCCAAGAAGTCTGTCTACTCAAGAACCCTTCCTCCCTGGAGTATCTATCGTTTGAGCATAACTCTGTAGTACTCCCACCTGTTTGTTCCATCGACTCTTGAAGTCGAGCACGCTACTGGCCTCGACCATCAGGCGTGGAAGATCATTCCATCCATCAATCCATCGATCATTCCATCGATCAATCTCGTTACTCGAGAGGGTTCAGAGGAGAGCGACATGTTTGATAAAAGGGATGGAAAACCTCTCATACGCTGAGAGATTGGAGAAACTGGGTCTCTTTTCCCTGGAGAAGAGGAGACTTAGAGGGGATATGATAGAGACTTATAAGATAATGAAGGGCATAGAGAGAGTAGAGAGGGACAGATTCTTCAAACTTTCAGAAAATAAAAAAACAAGAGGGCATTCGGAAAAGTTGAAAGGGGACAGATTCAAAACTAATGCTAGGAAGTTCTTCTTTACCCAACTTGTGGTGGACACCTGGAATGCGCTTCCAGAGGACATTGTAGGGCAGAGTACAGTACTTGGGTTTAAGAAAGGATTGGACAATTTCCTGCTGGAAAAGGGGATAGAAGGGTATAGATAGAGGTTTACTGCACAGGTCCTGGACCTGTTGGGCCGCCGCGTGAGCGGACTGCTGGGCGTGATGGACCTCAAGTCTGACCCAGCGGAGGCATTGCTTATGTTCTTATGTTCACCTGTTCGGTGAAGAAGTATTTCCTGGTGTCACCATGAAATCTTCCCCCCCTTAAGTTTTAGTGGATGCCCTCTTGTCACCGTGGGACCCTTTAGCAAAAAGATTTCCTCCTCCACTTTGATGTGACCCGTGATGCATTTGAATGTTTCTATCATGTCCCCCCTTTCTCTGCACTCCTCGAGAGAATATAAGCGCAGTCTGATCAGACATTCTTCATTTGGGATGTCTTTAAATCCTGAGACCACCCTAGTGGCCATTCTCTGTATTGACTCCATTCACTTCACATCCTTTTGATAGTATCAGGAAATACCGTACTTCTTCACCGAGAGGGTGGTTGATCACTGGAATAATCTTCCACTGCAGGTGGTCGAGGCCAGGAGCGTGCCTGATTTTAAGTCAAAATGGGATCGCCACGTGGGATCTCTTCACAGAGAAAGGTAGGGGAGGGTTATTGGGGTGGGCAGACTTGGTGGGCCGTGGCCCTTATCTGCCGTCTATTTCTATGTTTCTATGTAGTTGGCACAGACTTTTTTAGGCGGAATATAGAGAATTGAGCTCTAGGGCCCAAATTCTGTAACCAGCGCCTAAAGGTAGGCACCTGTTTCAGAGGCGCCCAACTAAATTGAACAAGATCAATTAAGCTTTTTAATCAGCACTGATTGAAACATAGGCGCCTATCAAGAAAGCGCCATTCTGTAACAAGGCGCCTCTACAAGTTTAGGCGGCCTTCAAATAAATAGGCGCTGTGCAGGTTAGGCGTGGGCGTGGCTTCGTGTTAGGCGCCTTCTTGCAGAATCGCTGCCCTTAAGCGATCGCATGGGCGCCTAACTTTTAGTCGTGCCTAGAGCTGGCCTATTTAATGGGCGCCTCCAAAATAGGTGCCGCTCAGCGTGATTCACTAAACAGCGCCCGGTTGTGCTTGAATCGCGCTGAATGGTGTCTATATCGGCGCCCAACATTTTGGCCGCTTCTTATAGAATTTGTCCCTAAGTGCCTGGTTTAATTATTTTGACTATTGGCCCCTTTGTGATCTTTCTGTGCTACAACGGGGTGTTTTTGTGAGCAAACAAGAAGAAATAGCTGCAGTTTGTTTTAGTGAACCAACTCTTTATTTGATCCTTTAGCAACAGAGAAGCCACAATAAAACACCTTTTTAACATAAAATGATCATTTCCCCTTTTAGAAGGCAAATACAATGTAGAGAATCAAGAGTTATAGTTGACTAAGTTGTGTATCAGCCTGAAGGACAATGTTATTAATTTTCCTTGTAGGCTAGAAGCTAGGGAATTATAAAAACACAACCAAAAAACCAACAAGGAATAATATATTCATCTCAACGTGTTTGTAAATGTGTGTTTCTGTCTGACAGCAAATGTTAAATTGGCCACGAAGTCCATCAGCCACCATAAACTCCCTCACTCTAACGTGCCAAGATCTGCCTGCTTATCCCAAAAGAAAGGCCTCGTGTGCGATCCTGAACCGTTCACGTGTCTCGGTTTGGACTGCAGTGATACCAAAGAGGGTTATTATCGTTTCATGCACTGGAAGAACAGAAATGGAGGCGATGGCAGCCAGAGATGAACAATTTAGCTGCATTGCCCACTGATACTGTATTTTCACACATATAACGCGCGCGTTATACACGATTTTACAAACTGTGTATAACCATGCGCGTTATATTAGTGAGCGTGTTATCCCCTTTTTGTTTTACATAGTTCCCCCCCCTGACGTCTGACGTCAGAGAAAGGGCGGGACCACTGGAAGAAGAAGCAGCGTAGATGCAGGGCTAAGAGAAGGGGCAGGACCGCCGGCAGAGGAAGCAGCAGGACGACAGTAGGAAACTTCTACATGATGGGGGGGGAGGCTGAGGGGGTGCAAGCGGTCCTTTGGGGTGGGGGTGCGGGTGCGTGTTCGAGCGCGAGCGGTCCTTCGGGGTGGCGGTGCGAGCGGTCCTGCGTGGGGGGGTGAATCGGACGTCGGGGGGGGGCATCAGGCTTTCAGGGTAGGGACAGGACTTCAAGGGGGAGAGGAGAGTCGGGGGGGCTAAAGGAGAGTGGGCTGGCCAGAGGAGAGTCGGGACGGGCTAAAGGAGAGTCGGGCTGGCCAGAGGAGAGTCGTGGCGGGCAAAAGGAGAGTCGGGGCAGCATGCGCGGTATACAGGTGTGCGCGGTATATAAAAATTTATTTACATAAATTTCAGTTCCCCGCGCGCTATACCCGTGTGCACGTTTTACACGGGTGTAGAAACATAGAAACATAGAAATTGACGGCAGAAAAGGGCTACAGCCCATCGAGTCTGCCCATACCAATGACCCACCCCCTGACTCCTACTCTCCCAGAGATCCCACATGAATATCCCATTTTCTCTTGAAATCTAACACGCTGCTGGCCTCAATCACCCTCTGAGGCAGCTCGTTCCAATGATCTACCACCCTTTCAGTGAAGAAGTACTTCCTCGCATCACCCTTAAATTTCCCTCCCCTGATTTTCAGCGAGTGACCTCTGGTTACTGAGGGCCCTATAAGACTGAAGATATCATCTTTCACCTCTATACGCCCAGTAATATACTTAAAGGTCTCAATCATGTCCCCTCTCTCTCTTCGCTCCTCCAGTGAGTACATCCGCAGTTTTTTTAACCTTTCTTCATACGTGAGTTCCCTGAGCCCCAAAACCATCCTGGTAGCCATTCGCTGAACCGACTCAATTCTCAACACATCTTTTCGGTAGTGTGGTCTCCAGAATTGAACACAATACTCGAGATGAGGTCTCACCATGGATCTGTACAGCGGCATTATGACTTCAGGTTTTCTGCTGACAAAACCCCTACGGATACAGCCCATCATTTGTCTTGCCTTGGACGATGCCTTCTCTACTTGATTGGCAGCCTTCATATCGTCGCTAATGATCACTCCTAAATCACGTTCCACCGTGGTCCTGGACAAGGTTTCACCATTTAGTGTGTAAGTTCTGTGTGGATTTTTTTTGCCTAGGTGCATTACCTTACATTTTTTAGCATTGAAGCCCAGCTGCCAAGTTGATGACCACTGTTCAAGCTGTCTTAGGTCCTGCGTCATAAAGTCAGGCACACTGCTTTTGCCAACTATGTTGCATAGTTTGGCATCGTCGGCAAACAGTGATACTTTTCCTCTAAGTCCTTGGGTCAAATCTCCTATGAATAAATTGAATAGAATCGGCCCTAAGACGGAGCCCTGAGGTACTCCACTCATCACTGCTGACGTTTTGGAGGGGGTACCGTTTACCATCACCCTTTGAAGCCTACCATCTAGCCAATCCCTTACCCATGTTGTGAATGTATGCGGCATATGAGTGAAAATACGGTAAATATGTTAAGTCACAAACATAAATTCTTCCTTTTAATATTATTTGCAAGTCTTTGTTCTGCACTGTTATCAGCTGATCTCAAAGTCCCTCCTCGAGGGCCGCAATCCAGTCGGGTTTTCAAGATTTCCCCAAATGCATATGCATGAGATCTATGTGCATGCACAGCTTTCCATGCATATGCGTTGGGGAAATCCTGAAAACCCGACTGGATTGCGGCCCTCGAGGAGGGACGTTGAGATCCCTGGAAGTGCATCGTATTCCCCAGCTTTTGCCTTCTAGTTAACTCTGAATACTTTGAAATTAACCCCCTCTTTTACAAAAGATGTGCAAAGCTTTTTAGCACGTGCTAAACGCTAAAGCATGCATGTCCTATGGACGCATTAGCGGTTAGCCCACGTGTTGATATAGCACGTGCAAAATCTGCGCTAAAACGCTTAGCGGCCTTAGTGAAAGAGGGCCTATATCTTGACAATAATAATAGAAATAGCAAATGCAGCAAAAGAGGACAGCCTCCATTCTGTTTATTCACTTTCTATACCACTACAAACTGACGCGCAAAGTGTGCGCTTTACGATGCTAAAATACCTTAAATAAGACCATAACAGAAAGGAACTCCATTCCATAGATAGTAAAGAAGGAAATCTGGTCACAACAAAGATAAATCTATATGTTTCAGGGAGATGGACGAGTACTAAGGACCAGATCTACATTATCCAGATTATCAAGAAGCAGAAAATGCCTTTTCAAAAAGCCAGGTCTTCAAGTGAACTTTCCATTTTTTAATTGAGCCTTCTGCACGTAAGTGTAAAGGTAGATTCTTCCAACTAAATGGTGCTGGGAATAAAAAAAACAACACGGTTTTGTGTAGATTCTAAATGCGCCAAACGTGGGTTGGGCAAAACCATCCTATACTCATTGAAAGAGCTAAGAAGTCTTGTAGAAGAATATGGTATGGTAAGACTTGATAAATAATCAGGAGAATCCAGTTTAAAAGCTTTATACGAAAGTAGAATTAATTTATCTTGAATTCAGTAAGCTACAGGGAGACAAATGATATTGTTTCATCAATGTGTGTGGCGCACTGGTTAAAGCTACAACCTCAGCACCCTGAGGATATGGGTTCAAACCCACGCTGCTGCTTGTGACCTTGGGCAAGTCACTTAATCCCCCCAGGAAAGACAGGGAAAAATGCTACAGTACCTGAATAAATTCATGTAAACTGTTCTGAGCTCCCCTGGGAGAACACTATAGAAAACGGAATAGAGTGAAAATTGGCAGGTACCGGACTGGAGGAGAGCTGTGGGGTGATCCGTTGCTGATCCCGGATTCCAACAGCGGCGGCTTCCTTTCCTGTTTGGTGGCACAGTCAGGCATCCACAGAGACGGACCCCTGACGTCACTGGGTCCGTCTCCAACATCGTTAAAAGCAGCCGCTGCTGCAGTTGCGGCCGCGGCCGCAGGGCGTGGCTGAAGGGGCGTGCCCTAAGGGGCACGCAAGGCCCCTTGGGAGCCCCTTAGGAGCCACGTGGAGTCCAGGAGCCGATAGTGGGCAACTTTTATTTGGGGCACATAGACCCGGCTCGGATCCTGCTCCCTATTATTGGATCTAAGATGTTTATCCCATGTCTGCTGCAGTGAGGACGTCATTGAAGTCTTTCTTTTCTAAATAATGCCGAAAAGACGAGGAAGGAATACCGGAGGAGCCTCCCGGCGACCCTTAACCCCAGTGGTTACCATTGTTGATTTTCTCCAACTCCTACAACGGGAACAAGAAGGGTCGGGTCCTAGCTCATTGGGGACACCGCCGGAGAGTAGTGCGGTGGGTTCCCCTGAGCATGATATCACTCTTAGTCCCGACGTTAGGACGCCACCCCTTCAACCGACGCCGCAAGCTGCCAGCTCCCCACGGGACCAGAATCCACCTGAGGAGGTGGTTTTTTCTTTGTCCACAGAGGCAAGTATGGAGGGCTCGCCGAATATGACAACGCAGAGTGGAATGATCTCTCTGCAAGGACTTGCGACCGGAACAACAGAGGTTGGGGGAATACAAGACATCACTGAGGTAAAGCTAATTTCAGAACATTTAGATACTACACCATTACAACTTTTCTCACCTACAAAACCTCCTACAGTCACACTCGAAGCATTATGGGACTTGGTAGTGAATTTGGGGAATTCCTTAAATCCTCAAATAAAAAGTTTGGATAAAGAATTAAAAGAACAAAAGGAAGAAATAAAAGTTTTAAAGCAGGACATGTTACAATTTAAAACAGAGACACAAAATACAAATAAGGAGCTAATGTTATTGAAACAAAATCAAGATATGCTGGTTAAAGATAATATATTACTCAGGAAGAAGTTGGAAGTGCAGGAGAATAATGGTCGAATAAATAATTTGAGATTTATAAATTTTCCAAAGATCCTGTCAACTTCTCCTAGAGAAATGGTGAAAAGATATTTTATGGAAATTTTGGAAATTCCTGAAAACTCCTTACCTCCTCTTACAAGAGTGTATTACTTACCTGCTAAGACCCAATTCAAAGAAGAACAAAAAATTGAGGAACCCCGGGAGAGGTCATTGGACATTTCGGCAATACTGGAACAATCAGATAGAGAACTGGCTGTTCCAGCTACTCTCTTGTTGTCCATTGCTTTGGCTCCAGACAAGGATTGGATATTAAAACTTTTCTTTAAAAATAGGTCCCAAGACTTCCTGGGGCAGCATATTCAGATTTTCCCTGATGTCTCTAGAGAGACTCAAAAAAGAAGGAAATAATTTTTAATTCTAAAACCTGGAGTGACTCAAATAGGGGGTATTTTCTTTTTGAGATATCCATGTAAATGTGTAGTTAGATATTCATCATTGAAGTATATATTTACAGAGCCATCTCAATTGATTAGTTTTCTCTCAATGAAACGTCTTGAAAAAGGAATAACAACGTCCATGGAAAGTTAGTCCCCTGCACTTTAGTCAGATAAGGATTTTTCTTATTTAATTAATTTGAATTATATATGTTCTACTCTTAATCATGGATCCAATAATATTGAGGACTAGTGTGAGATCAGCTAGATTAGTATTTCCTTGTAGTAAAATTAATTTTGGAATTTTAGTTTAATATGTTGTTTGATCTCACTTTACTGTACAAGATGCATATGCTTGGAAATATTGTAAAATTCTATAAATAAATAAATTTAAAAAAAAAAAAAGTGAAAATTTTCAGCCTCATAACCAGAGCTGGTACTGTGACATCACAATGCCTCATTCCACCAATGCCTAAGAGCCAACTTTCTTCAAGGATGAGGTGGATACAGTGTAAGTCGCATCTAACGCTAACTTGTCTGTCCACGTGGAAATGGCATCTACTGGTGATTGACACATGGTAGGTGTCCGCTTTGCAGGCACTTACCATGGCAGGCACCACTTCCAGATTCAGGGCCCATAATGCTGAGAACATTTGTGAATTTGACTAGCAATCAGCTCACCTTCCTTCAGGAAAATCGATTGTGATAATTTTGGTTTTTTAATGTATGACATGGGGACATTTTTTCCCCCATCCACACGGGAACTCATTTTCCCGTCCCGTCCCCACGAGTTCTTTTCCTGTCCCCGCCCCATTCCTGCAGGCTCCGTCCTCATCTCCGCAAGCCTCAAACACTTAAAAATCCTAAGTAGTAACATTCTAGAGCTCAGATTGTGATGTCATAATGCCTCATTCCACCAATGCCTAAGCTCCGTCCTCATCTCCACAAGCCTCAAACACTTAAAAATCCTAAGTAGTAACATTCTAGAGCTCAGATTGTGATGTCATAATGCCTCATTCCACCAATGCCTAAGCTCCGTCCTCATCTCCACAAGCCTCAAACACTTAAAAATCCTAAGTAGTAACATTCTAGAGCTCAGATTGTGATGTCATAATGCCTCATTCCACCAATGCCTAAGCTCCGTCCCCATCTCCACAAGCCTCAAACACTTAAAAATCCTAAGTAGTAACATTCTAGAGCTCAGATTGTGATGTCATAATGCCTCATTCCACCAATGCCTAAGCTCCGTCCTCATCTCCACAAGCCTCAAACACTTAAAAATCCTAAGTAGTAACATTCTAGAGCTCAGATTGTGATGTCATAATGCCTCATTCCACCAATGCCTAAGCTCCGTCCTCATCTCCACAAGCCTCAAACACTTAAAAATCCTAAGTAGTAACATTCTAGAGCTCAGATTGTGATGTCATAATGCCTCATTCCACCAATGCCTAAGCTCTGTCCTCATCTGTACAAGCCTCAAACACTTTCGAGGCTTCTGCGGTTAAGGCAGAGCTTACAGGAATGGGACAGTGACAAAACTCATGGGGACAGGATGGGAAATTTTTCCTCGTGTCATTCTCTAGTATGTTACAATGACAATTTAGTGGCATATACATTTAAGTGTTTTGTGTATATTTGTATTTAATTATGTATGCAATGTTGTAATTCAGCACGTATAAAGGCAGAATATCTATATATATAAAATCGGAGGTATGTATGTGTGTATGTGCCGCGATCACGCAAAAACGGCTTGACCGATTTGAACGAAACTTGGTATGCAGATCCCTCACTACCTGGGGTGATATGTTCTGGGGGTCTCGCGGCCCACAACTCTATTTTGCTTGCTCAAGGGTGGGTTCACCCAAGAATTTATATGTTCTTGCTCCAGGAGGTGAAACTAAAATTGTTGTTTATAATCACATTTTGCGTTAGTTGTATTGTATTCATTTTGTCAAATATTTCACATTATAATTTGAATATTGTACTTTTTATTAAGCTGTAAAAAAATGCTTTCATTCACCACTATAAAGTATCTTTCTTTGAATCCATTTACAGTGTTATTGCTATAATTAAATACCCGTGCAACGCCGGGGCATCAGCTAGTAAATAATAAAATATAAACCTCAATTCTTTCAGTCAAGAATGAACATTTCCTTCCAAGGATGCAAAGATCTAATTTGGGGCACTCATCAAGCCAGAAATATTTTCATGTAGATTTTCAGGCAGAGTTTAAAATTCCACCGGCAGTTCAATGCTGTATTAAACTTTAGACTGTATTTAATAATGGCATTTTTTTTTTTTTCCAGAGGCGCATAATGGTCGGTAATGAACAGTTCGACTGTGATTGTGCACATCTCTCAGCTCATTTTAATCCACAGGGCCTGCAGTGATAGCCGATGCAAAATTACACAAAATGTTTTGCTTTCATTATTTCCTAAGTTAACATGAACCACAGATATTTGCTTGTGCTGTGGCTTTCTTCGCCTGAGCCTTGCCAACAGGAATACCTCCCTTGTCTGCTGCTAAAAGCAGGCGTGTTGTTCAGGAACACACACGCTGCTACTACTAATACTATTTAACATTTCGATAGCGCTGATAGGCTTTCTCTGCTCTGTACAACAACATACTTAAGAGATGGTTCCTGCTCAGTAGAGCTTACAATCTAAATTAACAGGACAGGACAAGGGAGTTTCTCAAGGTGCTTAGGCTTTAGGAATGGGATGTTTTTGCGATGATGTCACATTCACTGATAATAGTATACTCTCCACTTAAAAAGTGCACGCTTTGTGATAGAGGTGTATTTTAATTTAATTTTAAGACGGTTGCATTGATATAAAAATTATATGGGACTGAGATATCTATCGTTTCCAGCATATCGGATTGCTTCTCGTTTTCAACAGTCTTTGAAGTTTAGTTATCCAATGATCAAACATATCCGCTTGAAGTCTTTAAATAGTAAATCCTTTGCGTATGCTCGTACAGGTACTAAGCTTTGGAATGGTCTTCCAAAAGAATTAAGGAAGATCGCTTCGTATTATATATTTGTAAAAAAAATGTAAAAACTCATTGTCGTACAGTGAGAGATTAGAGAAACTGAGCCTCTTCTCCCTCGAAAAGAGGAGACTGAGAGGGGACACGATCGAAACATTCAAGATAATGAAGGAATTTAGAATCTACACACTTAGTAGATAAAGACAGGTTGTTCAGTCTCTCCAAGGTAGAGAGAACGAGAGGGCACTTTCTAAAGTTGGTGGAAAGCTGGAACGCTCTTCCTGAGCCTGTTATAGGAGAAAACACACTCCAGGGATTCAAGACAAAGTTAGACAAGTTCCTGCTGAACCAGAATGTATGCAGGTAAGGCTAGTCTTAGGGCACTGGTCTTTGACCTAGGGGCCGTCGCGTGAGTGGACTGCAGGGCACGATGAACCACTGGTCTGATCCAGCAGCGGCACCATCGCAGGCTGCTCTTTACAGGAACATTTTCAGGTCATGGACCTGGAGGGCCGCCGCAGGAGCGGACTGCCGGGCGCGATGGACCCCTGGTCTGACCCGGCAGAGGCAATGCTTATGTTCTTATGTTCTTATATTCTTAATTGATATATAATGTAAGAATCCTATATAATAAAACCCTAGAGCGTGCATGCGCTCTTGAAATTTCGTGATCCCTGCTGCTGTGATTTCTGATCCGTGACAGCCAATCCGGCGGCAGGGAACATTTTGGCCACTCCCCTCCTCCCGCCCTCACTCACGATGGAAGCCAGGCAAGCTCTCTCCCTGCTGTGTCCTCAGCAGGGAACACACCTCCCGCCCTAACTCGCCGCTGCCGCTGCTGCTGCTGATTCTCCTGTAAAGAGCAGCCTGCGATGGTGTCCGGCTTTAGCGAACCTCGCAGGCTGCTCTCCACCCTCCGTAGCACGTTCCCTCTGACGCACGGGATCGCGTCAGAGGGAATGTGCTACCGAGTTGGAGAGAGGCCTGCGAGGTTCGCTAAAGCCGGACACCATCGCAGGCTGCTCTTTACAGGAGGATCAACCACCACGGGGATTGTGAGAAGAGCCGCCGGTACTTTGGAAACTTGCAGGTCAGCCCGCGGGAAGGGAAGGGGGCGGGGCCAAACGGAGCAGGACAGCTCACGGTAAAAGAAGGGAATGGGGGTGGGGGAAAATGCTGCTACTGCTTCAGCAGGGACCTGGAGGGGAAGGGAAATATCGCTGCTGCTTCTGCAAAGGAAAGTGTGGGGGGGGGGAGAGAAGGGAATGGGGGGTGGGGGAAAATGCTGCTACTACTTCACAGGGATCTGGAGGGGAAGGGAAATACCGCTGCTGCTTCTGCAAAGGAAAGTGGGGGGGGGGAGAGAAGGGAATGGGGGGGGGGAAATGCTGCTACTACTTCACAGGGATCTGGAGGGGAAGGGAAATATCACTGCTGCTTTTGCAAAGGAAAGTGGGAGGGGAGAGAAGGGAATGATGGGTGGGGGAAAATGCTGCTACTACTTCACAGGGACCTGGAGGGGAAGGGAAATACCGCTGCTGCTTCTGCAAAGGAAAGTGGGGGGGGGGGGGGAGAGAGACAGAAAGAAATACAGACAGACAAAGGAGGCCAGGGAGAGAGACAGACAGAAATAAAGACAGACAGGGGACCAGAGAGACAGACAGACAAAGGATGCCAGGGAGAGAGAGAGAAACATAGCAGGAGGGAGAGAGACAGAAAGAAAGGAAGAAAGAGACAGGAGCAGGGAGAAAGACATAAATAAAGAAAGACAGACAGGCATATATTCTAGAACCCATTAATGTAACGGGCTTAAACATTAGGTGATGAATATTTTGATGTAATAATTTTTTTTAAGTGTTTTCATCCGCCTAGAATCTGAGATTAGAGCGGGCTATAAATGATGTAGTATAGAATATTTTTCTTAAAGAGTGTGCACTATCTCCCAGACTCTGTAAATTGCAACTAATGTTGTGCTTGCAAATCTATATGTATTCTGATTTGTGCATGCAACGTAGTTAACAAGCGAATCAGCACAAATAGTTGCCAAAATAATAAGCCATTATGAGCACTAATGCACACTAATTAGAATTTATGCACACAAATTTCTACACATATTCTATAAAGTGGTGTGTGTAAATTCTAGTCCATGGATTTTAAAAGGGGGCATGAATAGGGGAGGGCCATGAGCAGTGATGTAGTAAGAGTGGGTGGGGTTGGGTTCACCCTGGGCGCCGTCTTGGAGAGGGAGCATGCACCCATCTTCCTCTCTTGCCCCCCTTCCTGCCTCCTGCCGTGCATGTGCTGCTTCCCTTCCCCCGTACCTCTGCAACATTTCTGATGCAAGCAGCAACCTTCAACCAGCTGTTGCACCGTCATTGGCTCTTCCTCTGATGTCACTTCCTGGACCCACATCTAGGAAGTGACATCAGAGGAAGAGCCAATGCTGATGCGAAAGCAGGTTGGGGGTTGCTGCTTGCACCAGAAATGTTGCAGAGGTACGGGGGAAGGGAAGCAGCACATGCACGGCAGGAGGGGGCGGGGTAGGAGTTTATGGAGGTGGTGGGAGAAAGAAGAGAGCAGGGGAGGGCTTACCACCACTCCTGGCACCTCTCACCCTCGCTACGCCACTGGATCGGTACGTGGGAGGCTGAAGTGGTGTGTGTTTGCGTCTCTGGAGGTGAGAGGAAGATGAGGATCCAGTCGAATGTGTGTTCCATGGGGTTTTGTGCATATGTTTTTGGAAAGATAGGCCTACGGATGTGGCCCCGAACTCAGGGCCTTCCAAAACCAGGACAAACTGCCAGGTTTTGGAAGTCCCTCCAGGCATCTAGAAAGTCCTCTTAAAAGAGGACATGTCCGTGTTTTCCTGGACATCTGGTAACCATAAGATGAAGTGTCTTGCCTAAGGACACAGGGATTTCATTCCACAACCTTAGGGTGCTGAGACAGCAGCAGTGCCACTAGGCCACTTCTTGCTACCTCTATGATTTCAAGAGTTAAAGTTCATATGGACAGATTGCTCAGTACTACTCTCAAGACCCTTCATGTATAAGATGTCTTCTTAAACAACTCCTCTCCTTTTTCATCTTGTATTAGGTCTTGGTCAGCAACTTAAGACAATCTCTCTTTAGAATTGTCCTAGGCCTCAGTTGGAACATCAGATCTCCTTGACTATAGAAGGCTTCTTTCTTACCCCCCTCATTTCAACTTGGCAAAAAAGTCACTTTTTACTCTAAACCTCCCTCTTCTTATAACTTTGATGATACCACAAACCACCCTGGCTCTTCAAATTAGAAAGTTCTGTAGAAAATTGCTAACAAATAAAAACGATATATATAAGCTGGGAAAGGAGAACCCCTGCCAATATCATTAATATTCCTAATCCATTTCAAAAATAAGGCAATTCATCAATGCGGCTTAACCCTAAAGCACTTAGTGACCCTGGGGTCACATATGAGTCTTATTGCATAATGAATCGATAGTGTCTCTAAGTACACAGAAAGTGAGAGACCCTAAGTAACCAATAAACGGTGGAGGGGAACAAGAGATGTCAGCTCTGACAACTGCAATAGATTTATATTCAGAGACCAACTACCTTACAAATATTTACCGTGTCAACATAAAAGAACCAACAAAAAGAGTTTGAAGGAGTGACCATAGGAAAAAAAACCAAACAAACCCTGAGGAATCTGTAAGTTTATTTTATTTCAAATTTTATGCCATATTTTTAGACAAAATGTTTTGCAATGCTTTTTACATGCTTTTGGTTGATTTGGAAGCTGAAGTCATTTTTGACAGCTCTGAGTTAGCCACTCATGCCCATGCACAAATCATATCTCGGCTGTATTACCAGAATGCCCTCTTAGTATAGGGGAAATTCAGTAAATACACCCAAAGTTAGGCACCAGGAAGATCCATGTTAAAAAGAAGCTAAAAGAAACAGCGACAAAAGTTAGGAATTTAAATCAGGCATGGATGTTTATTTAAAAATACTATTGTAGAAGCCCAGACCAGATGTATTCCACATTATCAAAGGTTGAAAGAAGAGAAAATGAGAGCAGGCATGGTTAAAAGGTGAAGTGAAAGAGGCTATTTTTTGAAAGTTTACAAAAATGTTAAAAAGAACAAGCTCAAGAAATGAACCTTGAGGCACACCACTGGTAACATCCGTTTCCTTAAAATGATCTACATTGACCACTATCCTTTGTTGCCTTCCACTCTACCTGTTCCTGACCCAGAGACATAGCATACCCAGTTCAGCTGTCAACTTGTATACCTCCATTATACCAGAGTCCTAGTATATCCTGAGAAAAAATCACCAGCATCTTATCACATTTGCTCAATGTGCATTTACTTAAAAACAAGTGTTAAATAGCTTGACTGAACCAAGTGAGCACATTAGCAAACGGTGATGACGTTAATAGCAATCATTAGCCTCAAACTGTGCAAACACGCATTGTAACTGATGTGCAGAGGTTTAATTTCTTCACCAGGAATCTAAGGTGCAAGCAACAGCTTCATTAACTCCCCATTGGTAATACGATGGAGGTTAGACAGAGCTCACTAAAATTCCACTTGCAGACTCTGCTTTAATGTGGCTCAGATTGACAAACATTGAATGAGACAAAAGATTACTTGTATAAGAATTTTACAGTCATTTTTAAAATGAATTTTCTATATCCTACTGTCCCCCAATTCTGTATATGGAGCCTAAAGTTATGCATGCACATAGGTACATATAGCCAATGTTTGCACCCAACTTATTTGGTCAGCTGAGCTAATGGGTGCCAATAATTAACAATTAATACTTCATAATTAATGCTAATTGGGAATAATTAAAAGTTAAGGCCCTCTTTTACAAAGTTGCGCTAAGCGTTTTAGCGCAGATTTAGCACATGCCGAATTAACGCGTGCGCTAACTTCTAACGCGTCTGTAGGATAACATGCACGCGTTAGCGTTTAGTGCGTGTTTAACGCGCGATAATATTTAGTGCATGCTAAAAAGCATAGCGCACCTTTGTAAAAGAGGGGGTAAGTGTGATTCTGTAAAAAAAATAAAAATAAAAATGAGCCAGTTGCAGTGCGCAAGTTTGGAAAGGGGGTATGGCCAGAGGTGGATCAGGGCAGATTGGGGGCATTCCTAAAAGTTAGATGCATTGTTAGGTGCATCTTGTGGAAAGTCTTTAAGTATAGAATTTCCTAGAAAGCACCCAAAGCGATATTCTACAGCAGGGGTCTCCAAAGTACCTCCTCGAGGGCTGAATCCAGTCAGGTTTTTGGGATTTCCCCAATGAATATGCATGAGATCTATGTGCATGTACTGCTTTCAATGCATATTCATTGGGGAAATCCCGAAAACCTGACTGGATTTGGTCCTCGAGGAGGAACTTTGGAGACCCCTGTTCTACAGTATGTAACTGCAAGGAGGAGGGGCATAAATATGGGTGGAGCATGGGCAGGAAGTGGGTGTGTCTTCTACACACCTGACACTATCATAACTTAGGTATAAACATTTAGGCCTGGTTTTGCTGACCTAAATGCCTGCACCTAATGTATGCATTGGACACAGGTGCTAAGTGCAATTCTGTTAAAAGTATGTGTACCTTGTATAATCACATTAAGCGCCATTCTAGTTGGTACCGAATTTCTAGGCACCATATATAGAATACGGCCCTGTGTGCGCTAGATAGGCTATCAGGCTTTGTGGGGCTGATTCTTTAAATGGCGCCTAAATCGGCTGACGCCTAGAAAAATGACGCCGGCCATGTATCAGTCCCACATAGGCGCCATTTACAGAATCATGGCTAGTGGCGTTTATGTAAAAACATAGGCGCCTGAAATGTAGGCGGATTTCCTCCCTGCCCGGCACAGCTTTTTAAAACCCGGAGAAAGTGCCAGGTTTTGAAAAGCCGTCCGGACCCCTGGACATGTCCTTCTTTTAATTAGGACGTCTGGTAACCCTAATTAAGGGCATTTTGCCAATTAAGCTAGGTGCCTAAGAGGCTCCTTAGGCGCCCTTTATAGAATAAGCCCCTGTGTAACTATCTTACTATCCAAGTTGGGTTCCCAACTGGCTCCAGAATTGCCTGGCAGGGTCCATCTAGTTCAGTGGTCTCAAACTCAAACCCTTTGCAGGGCCACATTTTGGATTTGTAGGTGCTTGGAGGGCCTCAGAAAAAAAAAATAGTTAATGTCTTATTAAAGAAATGACAATTTTGCATGAGGTCAAACTCATCAAATCTTTCCTTTTAGCTAAGTCTTAATAATAATATTGTCATTTATAGCTAAAGAGACATATGATCAAGAAACGGTTTTATTTTACTTTTGTGATTATGATAAACATACCGAGGGCCTCAAAATAGTACCTGGCGGGCCGCATGTGGCCCCCGGGCCGCGTGTTTGAGACCACTGATCTAGTCTATGTTTTACCCCATTGCATGCAAGCCTTCGAGTCCCTGCATGCAATGCAGTAAACTATGGACTGTATCAACCCTGTTGTGTTAATCTGGAGCCAATTGGCAACAAAAGGAATTTCATCTTCTGGAGCTTTTATGTTCTTGGCTTCTCTGAGACTGCCCATAATGAAGGGCAATTAATACGGACCGTGATTATCTTTCTTTGTGGCACAAACACCTGCCTCCTGTGAACAAGGCTCAAGCCATCATCTTGTTTTGCAGAAGGCATTGAACATCTGTGACAAAAATGGCCAGGTTGCTGCAGACCCCGGGTGGACTCGAAATAGGTGAATTCATAACCCTGCGCCAAGTCACTGAGCCGTGTAGGATCACTTTTGTCAAACATTCCATTTCTAGAGTGGGTGGGAGTCGGGGAAGAGAAAAAGCGAAGGGGGAAAAAGTGTTTAAATAGCACACTTAACTCTTAGAGGGAGATAATAAGGTTGAGTTGTCTTCCAGAAAAATGCAAAAACTCCCCAAAGAAGAACTGCCAATGAAACTTCAAAAGACACAAACAGTGAGGCAGTATCAAAGTCAATGAATTCTGAGAGTGATAATCTGATGATTAAAAGCTAGTGTGAACCGTCACAACACAGTGAAGTCTATTAAATCATGAAATTTATCGTAAAACGGGGTATCCTCAGTGTGAGAGGTCAGCAAAGGGAGAAACTTCTCCAGCGCTTTACACAACAAGGCAAAAGTACACAAACCCCTACCAGCACACCATCATGGGATACCTCACGTGTGCTCAACTGAAATAGTGAAAAGTTAAACAATCAATACATGGTAATCACACAAGTGAAATCAATCAAGAAAGCCACTCTGAGAATCCCTCAGCCAACTCCCAAAATAAACTCAGACTTAGCTTAGAAATAAGTCCTTCAGTCTTGAAGGAAGGTCTGGGGTATCACAAAAGTCCAGGACCCCTTTAAGGCAGGGTTCAACCAAGCCCAGTTTCGGAAACTCAGCGTCTCTTTATCAGGAACCCGTTATTACTGGTGACGGGATAATCGCACGCCAGACGCCAGCGCGCCGACAATCCAGCGCCGACAATTCGGCGCAAGACAGAAGCACGCGGGGAAAAAAATAATTTTTAAAGAGTTCCGACTGGGGGTTTGGGGTGGCAACCCCCCCCACACTTTATTGGTTAGTGTTCGCGCTGCCGTTGCGGGGGGTGTGGGGTGTGGGGGTGTGAAACCTCCCATATTATAGAGAAAATGGAACTTTTCCCCGAAAAAAATCAGAAAAAATTCTGTTTTCTCTATAATGCAGGTTTCCAACCCCCCAGAACCCCCCTCCAACAGCAGCGCAAACACTAACCAATAAAGTGGGGGGTTGCCATCCCAAACCCCCCGTCGGAGCTCTTTAAAAATTACTTTTTCCTCCGCGCGCTTCTGTCTTGCGACGAATTGTCGGCGCTGGATTGTCAGCGTGCTGGCGTTTTGCACGCCACTGACTATGAACCGTTACTACTAGATAACCGAGCTTGGTTGAACCCTGCCTTAAAGGGGTCCTGGACTTTTGTGATATAGCTGGGATGGCTAAGATGGGCTGGAGTGAGCTTTGATGGAGACTCCAGTAGACGGAACCTAAGCACACTACTGAGAAAAAGGACCATTTAAAACTAAATTAATTTATGGAGCATATATGGTTGGGCAGACTGGATGGACCATTCAGGTCTTTATCTGCCGTCATTTACTATATTACTATTTTAGATTTTCAGAACATGTACACAAAGATGCCAGAACATATATGTGGATGTCATCAAGCTGTCACAGCGGCTGATAACATTTGGTCTATATCACTTTTTTGAGAGAAGGGAACACAAAGCATTGGAAGATTAAGAGGGCAACCGCTCCTCATCCCTCTACTCAAGCACTGCGCAAAGAGCCTGATTCCAGTAAAAGTGTTTACATCAGCTGGCGCCTCCAAAAATGGTGCCGACCATGTCTCATGGTACGCACTTTAAAAGAATCACATCTTACATCCAATATAGGCACCATGTAGGCAATGTAGGCCAGAGTTTTTTTAGGCCTACATTACCGACACCTATGTTTGACATGACCTGCATCTGCAGAAGTGCCTAGTGGTGCTTAAGGTCATGTCCAGCATAAACCATGCCTACTTTGACTTTAGGCAACAATAGGTGTCTCTATAGACATGATTACAGCGCCTTTTTTTTTGTAGGCGGCAAAGTCCTTGGATTCTAGCAGAAACTGGGTGCTGGAGGCTCTGTTTCCTCACTGACCTGGAGAATAATTGCACAAGGGGAAATAGTATGCAACAGAGGAACCACAGGGAAAGTTGAATAATCACAGTATGCTTCACCTTCTATGATCAGTGGTTGCTGTGGGATCATAGAAGTTGGGAGGAGAGGTAATGGGCACAGGTATCAGAAGCTGTCAGGCATTTTGTTATTGTGTTGGTGAAGAGGTATGTTGCATCAGGGGGGCCATTATTCAAACCAAGTTCACTTTATTAGTGATTGATGGGGAAGGGGTATGTCTGAATGCAATATCAGGAGGGCAGCTGCAACTAGAGTAGGCTGGAGAATGGTGAGTCCTCTTGAAGATGAGAAGCTCTTTAAGCTGGACTTAGTGAAGCCTAGTTAAGTTGAAAATAACCTGCCTTTAGGCTTGAGGCAGAGGGACTTCCTGGGTCCAGCAGAGCTGGCTTAGTCATAAGGCAAATTAGGGGACTGACAAGGGTGGCAGATGCACTCAAGGTGATATGATGGGTCCTGAAAGTCATACAAGTGCAAAGAACATCAATATATACCAGGGTGGATTAGATTTAAATCAAATCAATTTAAATCACTGATCAGAAAGACGATTTAAATCATGCTCATGACATTATAAATGTATTAATGGAATTCATTTACCAAAAATATTTAAACTTTGCATGAATATACAGTCTCATGCGACTTAATTAAAACTGAATCCTTATTTCATGATGAATAACTTTTGGACTACAATGTATCATATATAGAAAACTATCTTTAGATAGATTTTTTTTTCTCAAAAAAGAATTTTATTTAAATACAAAAAAATTGATTTTTATTCACCCTGATTTATTCTTTCTTCCCACAGGAAGGATGAGAGTGAGAAATTTTCTTTTTTTTTTAAAATAAATATTTATTCATTTTAAAACATACACAAAGTGCATACAAAAACTCATTTATCTGAATAAATGGTATTTGGAAGATATTCTCATTATGGCCCTCTTTTTCCTAATATTTTGTAAAAATAGGGAGGTTGCTAATATAATCCTGTGATGAATATATCTAGTACCATCTATCAAATCACAGCTCTTATTATTACTAAATAAATTCTTATCTTAAATAATAGTAAAGTGCTCAGACCAATAACCATTAGTTTAGTGATAACACCAAACTGTGGCTATAATAGGGACCATCATTGCCTTTACTGTCGCTGACCCAACCAATGAAAATGCTTAGTAATGATTTAAAAATGACTCATCTGAAATTGCTGAACGGTTGGGTCTCAGTAGCCACAGCTGTGATAAAGTGTTAAAGTGGCAGTGTTCTGTGCACTTGAACGTGCTTTCTTCTAACTAAATCTCCATACTAAAGTCCCTGGCCCCTCCGACTCGGGTTTCGGCTCTTCATCAGGAGGGGACACTTATTTCAGCACTATATACCCGGAAGGCAACGAAGTACGGACTCCTTAAGTATGGAGATTTAGGTACAAGAAAGCACATTCAAGTACACAGCAATTTCTGATAAGTAATTTTTAAATCATTACTAAGCACTTTCATTGGTTGGGTCAGGGACAGTAAAGGCAATGATGGTCCCTATTATAGCCACAGTTTGGTGTTATCACTAAACTAATGGTTATTGGTCGGAGCACTTTACTATTATTTAAGCATTTATTTAGTAATAAGACCTCTTTTTTCTAAGCCATGGTAGATGTGCTAATGGAGAAATTCTACAACCAGCGCTTAAATTTAGCCGTCGGCAGGCGCCCTGTTGATGGTCAGAGAAAACAAGGTTGAAGTGCCTACCGATGCCTAAATAAAAGGCGGCTAAAATGGCCACTGGATTCACGGAAGGGAGCTACTTTAGGCCACAGAACGCCAAAGAAGGTATGGCCAACCCCCGAAGTGGCATTAGGCCAGGGGTCGGCAACCCGCGGCTCCAGAGCCGCATGCGGCTCTTTTCCACCTTTGCCGCGGCTCCGGTAGTGTGTCACGCAAGCATGCAGCTTACAAGTCCGGCGTCGCGGCGGGAAATAGCCATGCTGAGCAGTGAGCCCAGCACGTACACAGATGATAGCCTTGCTTGCTGATTGGTCCGGCGGCCCCGCCCCGCCGTGCCGCCAGAATTTAGGTAGGCTGTTTTCATCCCCGTGGGAGTCTCTCTCGTGCGCTATGGCTTTAAGTCAGGGGTGCCTAACTCAGCAGCAGCGATCGACACAAGCTTCTGACGTCGGGGCCTACCCTCTTCGAGTCCCGCTTGCTTCAACTTCTTTTTCCACAAAGGCGAGACTCGTAGAGGGAAGGCCTCGATGTCGGCAGCTTGTCTTGATCACCGCTGCTGACGAGTTGCTGAAGAGAGCCGTGGAGCAGGGGGGTGTTGCCAGGTGCAGGTAGAAGGGAAAGGGCCAGATGCAGGACTCGTGGGTGAGGGAGGAGAAGAGAGAGAGAAAGAGAGAGGGGAGGGAAACAAAAGGAAATATTTCATACTGGGCTGGGCCGGAGTGGAGGGAGGGTGGAAAGATTCTACAGGGTGCAGTAAGAAAGGAAAAGGGGGGGAAAGCTGAAAATGGAGACAGTGACACAAAGAAGAGAAAGGGTAAGCAGGACCTACTGAATAAGGATAGAGATACAGAGGGGACATGAAGAGGAGGTGAAATAGAGACATAGAAGTAATGCTGAAAAAGTGTGTGGGGGGATAAAGACATTGAAAGGGCAAATGGTGAACATGGGGTAAAGACAAGGACAGAGACAAATGAAGATTCTGAAAAAGTGGTGAGATAGGGATATAGTGAGATGGACACAAAGAAGGGTGATGCTGGAAAATAGGTGGAATGGTAATTCTGACAAACACAGAAGGGAAATGCTGGATCAAGGAGAGATGGGGCTCAGGCTGGATGGAATGAGGAGAAATGCCTTGTTGGTCCGGAACTTCCTCTCCTACGTCAGAATTGACGTCAGGGAGTGGAATGCTGGTCAGCGCGACGCTTCTGCAGGGAAAGCTTGGGACGGCGGTGGCTTGGGGGCTATTCCCCGATGGCGGTGGCAGCAAACCGAGTGGCTTGGGGGAGGGCACGGAGAAAGAAAGAAAGGGGGCAGACAGAGACAGAAAGAAGGGGGAACAGGGAGACAGAAAGAAAAAGTTGGGGGAGAGAATGAGGTCTGGAGGAGAGGAAACATACAGGAGGCTGAAAGAAAGGAAGAAAGATTGGATGCACAGTCAGAAGAAGAAAGTGCAACCAGAGACTCATGAAATCACCAAACAGCAAAGGTAGGAAAAATGATTTTATTTTCAATTTAGTGATCCTGTATATAGCATTAAGATAAGAAACAATATATGCAGTGTTAGATTTGTTTTATAATGGTTTTGCGGCTCCAAGTTTTTTTTTCTTTTCGAAAACGGGTCCAAGTGGCTCTTTATGTCTTAAAGGTTGCAGACCCCTGCATTAGGCGATCTAAAGCGACTACCCAGCCATAAAACACGCTAAGATAGGCAGCTGAAATGTAGGCCTGGGAAACCCTGTTCTACATTTCAGCTACCTATCTTTGCCTAGACCGCAGCAGCCGATCGTGGCAGGGAAAATCCCCCCTCTCTCATCATCTGAGCATCAGGAATTTCCCAAAGCTGCAATTCTGTAACCGGCACCCTGCTGTGATTGTCCAGGAGTGGCCGTGGAAGGGAACCCCTGAACCCCTTTTCAAATCAGCCAGCAGGAGAGATGCCCACTCCCTCCTGCCGGTCCCCCTCCCCCTGCTAACATCCCCAGCAGTAGGGACGCCCAAACCCTCCTGCCAGCAGCTCCCCTTAACATCCCGGGCAGGAGGGATGCCCATGGGAAGGGCCTTAAGGATCTGGCCAATCCGGAGTCTTAGGCCACTCCCAGTGCATCCCAGAATGCAATGGGAAGGAGACCTAAGACTCAGGTTGGCCCAGGCACCTAAAGCCCCTCCTCTGGGAGGAGCCTTAGGCGCCTGGGCCAATGAAGGCCTTAGGTTCCTTCCCGGTGTATCCCAAAATGCACCGGAAAGGGGAAGGCTCACCATTTGGAAGAGGCAAGCCTGCTGGCCAGAGGGAGTGGGCATCCCTCCTGCTGGCCTTCTATATAAAGGTATGGGGATTCTCAGTTACCGCCCTTTCTCTATGGAATTCCACCCCAGGTCATTTAAGAGAAAAAGCAACATTGAATCACTTCAAGTCAAAATGAAAAACTTTCTTATTTAATGATGCATATGGAGCCTAACTGTCCTTTTTAGGAAAACAGGAATAACTATCTTTTCCCCCTGCCATTTGTTTTTTCCCTTTTTTGTTCTTTACTTTCAATGATTGTAGATCTTCCCCTTATCCCATATGTTTGTGTATGTCATGTCATGTATTAACCCCCTGAGTCGTCTGTATTTGTTATTTTTAAGTATTTTATTTGTATTTTATATTGTACACCGCTTAGAATTTTGACTAGGCAGTTTATCAAATTTTAAATAAACTTGGAAACTTGTAGAGGGTGCGGATTTGAGAGGGGGGTGTTGGGCGGGTGCCAGCAGGAGGGATTGGGCATCCCTCATGCTGGGGATGTTCGGGGGAGGTGCTGGCAGGAAGGATTGGGCATCTCTCCTGCTGGAGATGTTTGGGGGAGGTGCCGGCAGGAGGGATTGGGAATCCCTCCTGCCAGGGATATTCAGGGGAGGCGCTGGCAGGCAGGATTGGGCATCTCTCCTGCTGGAGATGTTTGGAGGAGGTGCCAGCAGGAGGGATTGGACATTCCTCCTGCCGGGGATGTTTAGGTGGGAGTGCCAGTAGGAGGGAGTGGGAATCTCTCCTGCCAGCTGACGTGGGGATTGGGGGTTCCCTGCTGCGAACACTCTCAGCCAATCACAGGAGAGGAACTCCCTCTCCCCCATCAGCTGAGCAGCAGGAACTTCCCAAAGCTGTTATTCCGTAAAGAGAGATGTTGAAGTAATTATAAATGTTGAGTTTGATTAACAAAATCGTGGGGTGGGGTGGGGTTGGGGGAATTAAGAGGAGTGGGATAGGGGAACACAGCATAATGTTTGCTCAGGGTATCTAATTACCTTGCACCAGCCCTAGGAACCTGCACGGAGAAGTGGAATGAGTACAGAAGATCACTCATGATATTGTAATGGATGTAGGTTTTCCTCAACCCAATGTGCATCTTATGAGTATAAGGGAGCATAAGAAGTCCCAGCTATCTTTGCTCTCAAAATTATAATAAAACTTCATGAGAAAAAGTCTTTATATAAAAATATTATGAATCTATTAACATGTCAGGTTAGTGAAATTTGATCTTCATTCAGGGATTCAATTGTCAGTTTTTCAATGCAAAAAAAAAAAATATCAGTTTATGGTTTGGTCACTGATCTCATTGCAACTGAAATATAACAGTTGTACCATTTTTAATTTGTCATATTCAATAGCACTCAAATCCCCCCCCCGCCCCCGCAGACTGTTGAATCATTAGCCCTCTCCCCATTCTGACTGAGTTGCTACATGAGGAATTGCATTAGTGACGAGGAAGCGGCTGTCGGACTATGCTGAGACGCAGAGCACTTGGAAAAAAATTGGTGGTACAGCTGGGTTGATGAAAACCTGCTGCATTCTTTTTTTTTTTTTTTTTTGTAAAAGCACCCACTGATGGACTGTAATTGCAATAATCCTCTTCTCTCCAGGGCATTCGGTTTAAGTAATGCCCTCGATGGGTTAAGAGCACTAAGCAAACTCCTCGAGCAGCAAAAGGCATTTGCTTTCCAGTAAATGCACTGGCCAGCCAAAATGATTGCCCAAAGATGCTTGTAACAAGGAAACATTAAAAATTCTACTTGCATTCAAGGGCTGCGGGTAGTAGAGGATGCAGTCTAAAGCTGGACTGCACTGATTTTGCTTTGGAATCATTATTTAGGCCCCCTTTTATCAAATGTGTTAGGGATTTTTTTTATTGCTGGCCACGGCGGTAAAAACTCCGATGCTCATAGAATTCCTATGAGTGTCAGAGCTTATACTGCAGCGGCTGACGATAAAAAACCTCTAATGCGGCTTGATAAAAGGGGGCCTTAACCCTTTCAGGACCATAAGGATCGTAGGCCAATTTTTGTGGTTTTGACGACATTTTTATGGTAAAAAGGGCTTGCAGATGCCAAAAAATTGATTTTTTTTTGTGAAATATCATTATTTTTATTTTAAAAAAATCACACTTCTGGCTTATGGACAATGTGGCGAGTGAATCTTCTCGTCAATCTGGCAACGACGCTAATGAATGAATGTCGGAACCAGTTTGTTTACATAAAGGCAGTATCATATGGAATCCGTACATATCAAATGTAGAACTGTAGACTATCCCAATCAAAATTGATAGGATTTTAAAGTTATGGGACAAATATGTCCCTTGGTCCTGAAAGGGTTAAGGAATAAAAGCCAAAACTCATATCGCCTAGATTACCCCTCCCCCCCCCCATTTTCTTAAGTCACGTTGAACTTTTTTATCGCTGGCCGTGGAGGTAAAAGCTCCGATACTCATAGAATTCCTATTTTACTATTTACCATATACTTGAATATAAACAGAGATTTTTGGGCCCAAAAATGGGGGTTTTGATTTATATTCGGGTTCCCCCCCCTCCCGAACCTGTTGCAGGTGTCTGCTGGGCCTGCTGTGAGACCTGGTGGTCCAGCAGTGGCCGGGACAAGAAGGATCCCTCCTGTTTCCTGTCCAGGCTGACTCTGCATCTCCTGCATCCCTCCGCATTTGAATCCCTGGTGGTCCAGCGGTGTACCGGGCAGGAACGAGCTTTCCACGCATCTGCCCCATGCTGAGCCCTTCCCTGAATGGCCGCCTCGAGTTCTCAGAGCCCAGAAGTGGACCGGGCATGAGCAAACTTTCCTCGCTCCTGCCTCCCTCCTGCCGAGCTGCTCGCTGAATGGATGCCCTGAGTTCTTGTGGGACTCGTGAGAACCTGCAGCAGCCATTCAGGGAGCATCTCAGCACCTGACAAGCTCGCTCATGCCCGGTACACAGCTGATCACGAGAACTTGAGGTGGCCATTCAGGGAGGGGCTCAGTGCGGGGTAGGAGCATGGAAAGCTTGCTCCTGGCTGGTACACCGCTAGATCACCAGCGATTTAAAAAGGTACGTGGGGAGGAGGCAGGAGGGAGGTAAAAATATTGGCAGTCGGCTGGGGCAGGAGACAGGAGGGATCCCTCCTTTTCCGGCCCACCAGGTCATATGGTAGGCCCAGTGGAGGCCTGAAGGACATCGGGAGAGAGGGGGGACAGGGTATAGGGCAGGGAGGGGGACTAGGTGTAGAGCCTGGCAGGAAGGGAGGGGCTGATTGCAGAACCTGGCAAGGGAGGGAGTGAGGGGGGAAGGCACAGATCCTGGCAGGGCACATGAATATTAACCATCCCCTGTCTTATATTCAAGTCAACCTTTTTTCTTCCTTTTTTGGGGGAAAAGGGTACCTTGTCTTATACTCAGATCAACTTATATTCGAGTATATATGGTATGTAGACTTGTAACCCGTTCTGAGCTCTTCTGGGAGGACGGGCTGTGAATCCAAGTAAATAATGCTGGTACCTGAACATGGCCCTGCTTTGAATATCTTCTTCTCCCCCTCCTCCCCTATCTACTACGCAGCATTTCTATAACAATACTAGACACTACTACAGGGCATGATTTTGGTAATGGTGATCAGCTGAATATTACACCTGTCAGGATAAGTTATTTCTATATCCTTAAGTAGCTGCTACTCTGCTGAAGATTGACCCTACACTTATCTGTCTTGCAGAAGTCTAACTTTTAGGAACATATTTCCTCTCCTGTCTCTCTTTTTTACGGGGCACATTATGCTCTTGTATTCCAGTTTTAAAGTTTGCATCTGCCGTTTCCGGGAAGCTGAAATGACATGCCGGACCATGAGACACATTCCTCATTTCTTTCAAAGTCATATTGCTCAACAAGAACATGTTTCTCAACAAACAAGTCCTTGTTGTTACTCACTAAGGAGCAATAAGACTGCCTATGTACAAACATTGCCGTTGCCAAGTCCATTTAAATCACACTAAATGAATCGAATCATTGTTGTGGAATGGGAGTTAAAGTCTCCCTCATCGCACATGCTAAATCTTCATTTGCAGATAACAATTACTCTGGGAAGACTGGAGCGTCAGTAAACTAGGTTGAATATTAAATTCAAATAGCCACTCTTCCCTTTCCAGTGGGGAGTTTTGTAGCAAGGCGCTATCTATCTTGATTCCCTGGATGACAATACTGGGCAGACTCCTTCCTCGTTCCTTGATTGTGGTGGAACTCATTCTTGTTTGCCTCTATTTTCTCTACCAATTCATAATTTATACTTTGGTTGCCAGAGTGGCCACCTGGATTCTAGATGTAAGGAATTGATTGTGCAATCCAGATTTTTCAGCCTTTACCAAGTATTTACTATTGAGGAACTATTTACTATTGATTATTTTACTATTTACTATTGAGGAACTTTTACTATTTACTATTGAGGAACTTTTACTATTTACTATTGACTATTTACTATTGACTATTGACTATTTTACTATTTACTATTGAGGAATTTTACTATTTACTATTGAGGAACTTTTACTATTTACTACCGAGGAACTATTTACTATTGAGGAACTTTTACTATTGACTATTGACTATTTTACTATTTACTATTGAGGAATTTTTACTATTTACTACTGAGGAACTATTTACTATTGAGGAACTTTTACTATTTACTATTGAGGAACTATTTACTATTGAGGAACTTTTACTATTTACTATTGAGGAACTTTGTAAATTCTTTGAAGCAGAAATTGCAACGTAGAGTATCCTTAGGATACTTACTGCCGGAAAAGGAGGGTGACAACACTCTGTCTTTCGGGTTTGTATTACTCTTGGCCCATTGACTTCAGTATCTTTGATGTACACACTTGTCCTTAAGCTCATGGCTTGCAAGAACTATTTGAGATCCATAAGATATTATTTATTCCATGTCATTATAGCATGATCCTATTTAGTTTAGCATATACATTACATTACAATTTACTTATATACCACAGCACTGTGAACTTCTATGCGGTTTACAAAATAAATTAAACAATGAGATGAATTCACTTAATTACTTACATAGGTATTTGGTAAACAAATAAGTTTTTAGATGCCTCCTAAAATCCAAGTAGGTGGATGAAGTCATAATTAAGGTGTTTAAATCTTTGTCCCAGGATGCGGCCTGGTAGGACAGAAAGCGATGGTGGTACTTTTTGAAGTTGCCTCCTCTTACAGATGGTATATTTATTAGTAGCGAATGAGATTGAATCTGTGAGATAATTAGAGGAAAGTCCAAACAGGATTTTGTAACAAAAACATCTAAACTTAAACTTAATCTGAACCTCCGCGGGCAACCAGTGCAATACGCGAAAGAAGGCAGCGATATGGTCATATTTCTTCAGTCCGAAGATCCGCCTAACTGCTGCGCTCTGCACAATGCGCAACCTCTGCAAATTTCTCTTGTGTCCCTGCCAAATACGCAATATTGCAGTAATCTAATTAGCTCATTACCAAAGACTGAACCAAAAGTCTAAATGATTTACCATGAAAATATGCTCTGATTGATTGGAGCTTCCATAGTGTGTGAAATCCCCTCCTCACTGGGGCATCCACCTGATTCCTCATCGTCAGATTCTGGTCCAGGATTACACCTAGGCCCTCTCTTTTACTAAGGTGCACTAAGTTCAAGTTCAAGTTCAATTTTATTTGATGTATCGCCTATAACAATTTCTAAGCGATGTACAATAAAATATCATAAATGATAACAAATAGTGTTAAAACAAAACTTCTTAAAATTTTTGAAAGGCAAAAATTTATAACATACAATGTTAGAACTTTAAGGAGTTACATCACAAACTTGATACATTAGGGAAAAAAGGGAAAAAGTTACAATATTCTCAATCTAATATGGGAAAAACATTAAAGTTACATACATAAGGAAGGGGCAAAAATAAAATTAAAATTAAGAGATTAAAAATTGAGCTTGAAAAACAAGGAATATGTAAACCAAGTGTAAAATTAAATGGTAAAAGCATCTTTAAATAAAAAAGTTTTCAAAGATTTTTTAAAAGAATTGAGGTCTTTATCTTTTCTTATGTAAAAGGGCAGGGAATTCCAAGTGTGAGGTCCTAAAACAGAAAACATTTCGTTTCTTCTTGTGCCTACTGTTTTTAAAGAAGGGACCGATAATAGATCTTGAGAAATAGATCGAAGGGAACGAGAAGCATGATAAGGAATAATCATTTTGGAGATAAATTGTGGTCCCTTAGATGCCATAGTTTTAAAGATTAGTAGTGCTATTTTAAAAGTGATTCGATGATTAATGGGTAACCAGTGGGATTTTATCAGTAAAGGAGTTACGTGGTCATATTTTTTTGCTTTATGGATTAGTTTTATTGCGGTGTTTTGGATAATTTGGAGCCTCTTTTTATCCTTTTGTGGTATATTGAAGAGTAGAGAGTTGCAATAGTCTAGTTTTGATATTATCATAGAATGGATAAGTATATTAATAGATTTGGGTTCTAAAAAAGAGGAAATAGAGCGTATAAGTCGGAGTTTATAGAAACAAGATTTGACAATTTGATTGATGTGGTTATGGAAATTTAAGTCAGAGTCAATAGTTACACGTTTAGCGTGCGCTAAATCAACACGTGCGCTAACTGCTAACACGTCCATAGGATAACATGCAAGCCTTCGCGTTTAGCGCGTTTATAATTATAATAATAATAATAACAGTTTATATACCGCAATACTGTGAAGTTCTATGCGGTTTACAAAAGAATAAAAGAAGGTACAAATTGATTAAACTTAAAAGAGATGAAAGAAATTGGTTAATAGGTCAAGAGAACCGTTATTGAGGAGAAAGAGATGTACATAGAAACATAGAAAGATGACGGCAGAAAAGGGCTATGGCCCATCAAGTCTGCCCACTCTACTGACCCACCCCATTAAGTCTGAGCACTAATGACCTATTTCTTAAACTCCACCCTCGTAAGGATCCCACTAGGGCATCCCATTTATTCTTAAAGTCAAGCACGCTGGTGGCATTGATCACGGGTCGGCTGTCTAGATACTTCAGGTATATCTTCATGGATACTTTCTAAAGTTTATAAACCTCATTAGTGTCGGCTGCTTGAAAACAAACTTTCTTCCATACAGACGAGTGACACGCTGAGATTAATAATACAATTTCTTTATTAACTTATGTAGTATAAATAGAGATACTCATCTCAGTCTACGCGGGTGGGGACAGCACTCCGACATAGAAACTATGTTTCGCCCTAATCCCCCGCGCGGGGAGCATGAGCTGTATGGCATAAGGGGGACTTTCCTTGATAAAGCCCGATTAGGGCGAAACATAGTTTCTATGTCGGAGTGCTGTCCCCATCCGCGTAGAATGAGATGAGTATAACTATTTATACTACATGAGTTAGTAAAGAAATTGTATTATTTTTTTAGTTCAAAAATGTTTTATTAAGTTTCCAAAAAACATAATACAAAAGACAACATAAATACATTAATCTCAGCGTGTCACTCGTCTGTATGGAAGAAAGTTTGTTTTCAAGCAGCCGACACTAATGAGGTTTGTAAACTTTAGAAAGTATCCATGAAGATATACCTTTAGAGACCATATATACTAATAATATTTATTGAAACACTGGGTCTCTTGACATACTATTTGGAGTTATTTGGTCATAATGCCGCTTTATAGAGCAATGGTCAGACCACATTTGGAATACTGTGTCCAACATTGGTCTCCCAACCTAAAGAAGGATATAAAACTGTTGGAGAGGGTGCAGAGACGAGCAACGAAGTTAATAAGAGGTATGGAGAACTTGGAATATGAGGAACGACTCAAGAAACTGGGACTGTTCTCCCTTGAGAAGAGGAGGCTGCGAGGGGACATGATCGAGACGTTCAAAATGCTGAAAGGCATCGATAAAATAGAGCAGGAAAATAAATTATTTACATTGTCCAACGCGACACGGACAAGAGGACACGGTTTGAAGCTAAGGGGGGACAAGTCCAGGACAAATGTCAGGAAGTACTGTTTTACGCAGCGAGTGGTAGACGCCTGGAATGCTCTCCCAAAGGAGGTTATTAAGGAATCCACTGTGCTGGGATTCAAAGGCAAATTAGATGCATATCTCCTTATGAGAGGCATAGAGGGATATGGGTGACTAAAACTACATCAGGTGTATACCTGACTGGGCCTCCGTGTGTGCGGATCGCCGGACTCGATGGACCATGGGTCTGATCCGGAGATGGCAGTTCTTATGTTCTTATGAGAATACTTCAGGAAGAGATATGTTTTTAGGCGCTTCCTGAATTCCTCATACATAGTGGGCGAAAGCAATTGTTCTAGATCTTTACCCCATAATGCTGCCTGATGTGAGAGAAGGTGTTCATGATGTTTTTTCAGTTTACATCCTCTAACTGGGGGGGGGGGGGAGAGAAACGAAGTTCGAGTGTGAGCTTCTCTTGTGTCTGTTGGCTGAGAAGGAGAAAAGGTCAGTTATGTATTTAGGGGCTAGTCCGTATAGTACTTTAAAGCAGAGGCAGGCGAACTTAAACTTTACGCATGCTTCCATCGGTAGCCAATGCAACTGCCGGTAGTAAGGTGTCACGTGATCAAATTTCTTTAGCCCGAAGATTAGTCTGACCGCTGCATTTTGCATTTATTGTAAACGTCGCATATTCTTTTGGGAAATTGCTAAATAGGCGATGTTACAGTAGTCAAGTTGACTCAGTACGAGGGATTGTACCAGGATTCTGAATGCTGACGTATCAAAATATGATTTGATGGATCTAAGTTTCCAGAGAGTGAAAAAAATCCTTTCTGATTAAGGAGTCCACCTGGTCTTTCATGGTTACACCCAGTATCTTCATGGTAGACTGAATAGGGTAACTAAGTTTATTGATGCATAGTGGTGTTTTGGTGTCAAGCGGGTGTGGCGAAGCAACGAAAAATTTCATTTTTTCTGAATTAAATTTGAGCTTGAAGTCAGTCATCCATTGCTCCATCAAATTTATAGCTTCTGATGCTTTGGGAATAGTTTCCGTGATAGAGTTAGCAAATGGGATGATGATCATAAAGTCATCTGCATAACTGAATAATTTTATCCCCAGCTGGGTTAATTGCACACCCAGTGATGACATGTAGACATTGAAAAGCAACGGGGATAGCGGTGACCGTGCACTAATATTTACCGTGCGCTAAAAAGCATAGCGCACCTTAGTAAAAGAGGGGGCTAGGATCTTTATACGCTAAAGAAAATCTGAACATAACTGCAGACATCTGTTGATGCATGATACAAATCACTGTTAATAGATAATGATATTTATATTTTAACATAACAATTATAGTGAACAGAAAGTTCAGCAAAAGTACCAGTCCCTGCATGTTCCTTAATGCCTTATGGGCTTTGGGTTATAATTATCTTCACTTGCCTGGTGCGGGATTTGTGTCTGTAGAATCATCCAGTTGTATCTCTATTCTTATGGTGTGGGTAATGACAAATTAAGCAATTTGAATAAAACTGGGAGCTACATAGTCTGTTTTATAGCCTGGGACTAAATATATATATATTGATTGACTTACCCCCACTCCCTGGGAGATTGCAGACAGCGACAGCGCACATCTGTGATTGCTCATGGAAGCCACAGCAGGAAAGCTGAATCAGTCAAGGCTGAAGAAAGGATCAGAGGAATGGGAAGAAGGGGGCTTCAGCCACAACGAGGAAAATAGCACGGGGAGAACATGATAGAAGAAAACACAGGACCAGCCAAAGAACTGCATGGCACAAACTGCATGAAGGGACTGGTGGTGGAGCAGATCTACCCTCTTTCCCCCAGAATAAGACCAATCCCGAAAATAAGCCCTTGCATGATTTTTAAAGATGCTCCTAATATAAGCCCCACCCCGAAAATAACGACCTTCAAAGCGCCTCTCCACCCCCCCCCCCCCCCGAATGTCCCCGACACTGCATTGGAATTTCATTTGGAGAATATATGGAGGGTTTCCTGTAGGTATGTACCTTTTCTGATTATTTGGTGGGGGGGAAATAGTTATACAATAATGTCTATAAGTTTAATGTGCATTTTGTGTAAACTTATGTACATTGAAATTGTTGTTTGCACTATGGTAGTTTGGAAATTTAATAGATTTACAAAAAAAAAAAAAAAAGAATATCCCCAACACCATCCTTGACACTAGTGCTGCTCAATTTGCCGAAAAAATTGGACTCGTCAATTCAGCAATCCCCACCCTGGTGAGACCTGACATACCTCCGCTCTGAGTCTTCCAAAAACAGCTGCCATCACTGCTGTTTTTTGGAGGCCTTGGAGCGGAGGTAGGTCAGTCTTGAGGTGGGAGGGTTGGTGGGGTTCTGCTGCACAAGGGGATGGGAGGGAGGGATAGAAAGATACTACACAAGGGGATGGGTGACAGGGGAGGAAAGATTCTGCACATGGTGGGGAGAAAGGAAAGAGGAAGAATTGGGGTGTTAGAGAGCAAGGGAGAGACGATTTTTGTACATGAAAAAAAATAAGACATCCCCCCCCAAAATAAGCCCTAATGTGTTTTTTAGTCCCAAAATTAATATAAGACACTCTTATTTTTGGGGAAACGTGGTACCTCGTCCCTAAGTCTAAGGTAGACTACCCTTTGCTTTTCTTTTTCAGAGCAGCACCATGACTCTTCATAGAATAAGTAAACATCCCTTTATGTGGTTGAAAAAAAAGGATGTTTTTATTCCCTTTTTATTTTACTAATATAAGACCGTGCTTATTAAAGCGTGCTAAGCAGTTACGAACAGCTACCATGCACAAAAACAGCCAGTGTACAGGTAGCCAGAAAAATTTAATTTTGTAATGTTTCCAATGCTGCTTATGGGAATTATCTTTTTTTTTTTTCAAGATGTTTGGGCCATTTTGTCAATGTCTGATAATAGTGCATACACACCCCCACACACACACTTTCTATGGAAAGAGAATACAGTCATTTAGGGAAAGGGCACGCTCTTTTTCCAAGTTTGAGCATGCACGGTGGGTCACATGTGTGCTGATTCCCCTATCAGGAAAGACTTCTATTTCCACATAGTGCATGCTATTGCTGGCTAATGACAAAAATGCAAAATGTCATGTTTATTTTTTGCTTGTTTTTGGTTAATAATAAAATGCAAGAACAGCCCATCTGTAAGCCAACATGCTAAAAATCCTGCACCAACTACTTAGCAGGATATGGGGTGGGGGCTGGGCAGAGATTGTGCACGGACTGTTACATTGATTGCTTCAAAGGGATGTTGCATTTGTTGCATCCTCAACGTGCTGAGTGCAAGCGAACTTAACTCATGATAAAGGACTTTTCTGGGCCGTCACAAACCTCCGACAGTTACTGCAAAGTGCAGAGTTTTGAAAAGCCGTCCGGACCCCTGGACATGTCCTCGATAAGGAGGACATGTCCGTGGAAATCCGCCGTCTGGTAACCCTAGTAAAGGGACCAATATTCTTTTTTTTTTTTTTTTTTTATTTATAGGGACCAATATTTTGAGCGTGGGAGCCAATGCCGGACTGTTTCTGATGACCAGCCTTGAACATCTGGGTGTTTTTTGACTGGTTTAAATTTAACCAGCCAAGATGATAGGCTGCTGAAAAAGCTGAAATGTCTTCTGCCGGTTACAATCTAACCGACCAGCACTAAATTGGCAGCCAAACTTAGCCAGTGATATGCTAAATATAGCCAGATCCCAGTTATATCATGCAGTGGCATACCTAGGGTATGTGGCACCCAGGGCCCATCATTTTTTGACACCCCCCCCCATGTAAAAAAAATATTTTTGGTAATAACCATGAAACGGAATAAATGGTCAGAATAGAAACAGGCAGTGAAAATTTTCTTTTATTGAACCTCATATATGTAACCATTATTCCAAACATAGCATAAATTATGTCTGAATTGTCATGACATCAGAAGTACATATGGAGTAGTTGCAGGTAATGCTTGGGACATTTCTGATTGAGTTAGTTTGGTTTTATGTGTTTTTTGAATAGAAGGGTTTTTATTTCTTTTTTGAAGGTTTTGTAGTCTGTGGTCGAGGTCAATAGGTTGTAGAGTTAGAGGTCGAGTGTTACAGCTCGAGTGGCTAGGAGGTTGTCGTACAGTTTTTTTCTTTTGATGTTTTTGGTTGGAGGGTGAGTGAATGGTGCGTGGGTTCTCCTATGTCTGGTTGAGGTGGATTGAACTAGTCGATTGTTCCAATAAACTGGGCTTTCTCCGTTTATTGCTTTAAATAGTAGGCAGGAAAATTTGAAGTGTATTCTCGCTTGTATTGGGAGCCAATGTGAGTCGTGGTATGCCTCTGTGATGTGGTCGAATTTTTTCAGTGAGTAGACCAGTCTTAGGGCTGTGTTTTGTATTGTTTGTAGTTGTTTTATCATGGTTGTGGAATCTTGACTGTTTTTCCTCCATTTTCTTTCTAGTTGTCTGCTTTGTCTTTTTAGTAGTCTGCACCCCCCCCGAAGGCCTGCACCCCACCCCTGAGGCCTACACCCCACCCCTGAAGGCCTGCACCCCCCCGAAGGCCTGTACCTCCCCCACAAAGGCCTGCACCCCCCTGAAGCCTATACCCCACCCCTAAAGACCTACACCCCACCTCTGAAGGCCTGCACCCCCACAAAGGACTGCACCTCCCCCCTGAAGGTCTGCACCTGCCCTGAAGGCCTGTACCTCCCCCCCAAAGGTCTGTCCTCCCCAAAGACCTGCACCCCCAAAGGCCTGCACCTCCCCCAAAGGTCTGTCCCCCCTGAACCTCTGAAGGCCTGCACCCCAAGGACTGTCTCTCCCCCCCCCCCCCCGGGAAGACCTGTGTGTTCTCCTCTGGCCTCCCTTTACCCGACTGCAGCAGAAAGCAACCTGCAGAAAGGATCGTGAGTACTTTAGCGATTCTTGCAGGTTGCCATAGGCCTCCGGAGTTGTCGTCCCTCTGCCTCGGTCCTGCCTCTGACATCAGAGAAGGGGTGGGACCGTAGCAGACAGACAACAACTCTGGAGGCCTATGGCAATCTGCAAGGATCGCTAAAGTACTCGCGATCCTTTCTGCAGGTTGCTTTCTGCTGCAATTGGGTAAGCGAGGGTTGGGCCATGAGAAGGGAAGTTCCCGGGCCATGACTCCAAGGCTGTCAGCATCCCCCTAAAGGCTTGCACCCGGAGCGGGGCGGACAACCCCCCCCCGCCCCCCCTTTGGTATGCCACTGATATCATGTGATATAATCAGCTACTTGTTAAAGCCCTAAGGACTGGATTCTGCGATCGGTGCCAGAATTGCGGCAACGTGTAGATGCCAGAAATGTAGGACAGGGTTTTACTGGCCTACATGTCCGGCTCCTACCGGTGTCTATGGTCACTTCTGGTACAAGCCATGACCATTTTCACCATAGGCACTGGTAGGCACCTCTGTGGACGGGTCATCGGTGGCCTATTCTGTAGGCACCTACAGGCACTAATGTTTTGGGCTCCTTTACTAAGGTGCGCTAGCGTTTTTAGCGCACGTGCAAGATTAGCGCATGCTAGCCGAAAAATTACTGCCTGCTTAAAAGGAGGTGGTTGCGGCTAACGCGTGTGGCAATTTAGCGCGTGCTGTTCCACGCGTTAAGGCCCTAATGCACCTTTGTAAAAGGAGCCCTTTATTTTTAAATAGGTTTTCGATGACACGGTCAATTACCACATAATTTATCACCAATTAAACCAATTAAGTTAGGCAGCGGTAGGATGCCTGCTTCCGCCTAACTTTCAGCGTCCCTACGAGAATCAGGGCCTAAGTGGCAGTATTTAATAGGAGATAACCAAATATCCCCCACTGACTATTTCTGGATAGCTGGTTAACTGCCATTTGATGTTTTACAATTTCTACAGCCTACAAAGTGCAGGTGCCTAAAGTAGGGGAATGTGATTTCTGGGGTTAATTAGTTTATTTGATAAGTTTCTCATTGTGATGGCAAAAATAAGTCACTTGATTTGCTTTTGGTACCTTTTCGCTCAGCAGGTTTAAGTTTAAGTTATTAGGATTTTTATATACCGCCTATCAAGGTTATCTAAGCGGTTTTTACAATCAGGTACTCAAGCATTTTCCCTATCTGTCCCGGTGGGCTCACAATCTATCTAACGTACCTGGGGCTATGGAGGATTAAGCGACTTGCCCAGGGTCACAAGGAGCAGCGCGGGGTTTGAACCCACAACCCCAGGGTGCTGAGGCTGTAGCTTCAACCACTGCGCCACACACACTCCTCACGTCACAGGTCCACAGGTCACGTATAGTATGAAAAACTACTTTGACTGTAAGAACATAAGAATTGCCGCTGCTGGGTCAGACCAGTGGTCCATCGCGCCCAGCAGTCCATTCATGCGGCGGTCCCCTGGTCAAAGACCAGCACCCTAACCGAGAATAGTCCTACCTGCGTACATTCTTTTTCAGCAGGAACTTGTCCAACTTTGTCTTCCTGAAGGGTGTTTTCCCCTATAACAGCCTCCGGAAGAGCGTTCCAGATGTCTACCACTCTCTGTGTGAAGAAGAACTTCCTTACGTTTGTACGGAATCTGTCCTCTTTTAACTTTAGAGAGTGCTCTCTCGTTCTCCCTACCTTGGAGAGGGTGAACAACCTGTCTTTATCTACTTTGTCTTGAATCCCTGGAGGGTGTTTTCCCCTATTTGAATCCCTGGAGGGTGTTTTTCCCTATAACAGCCTCCGAAAGAGCATTCCAGTTTTCTACCACTCTCTGTGTGAAGAAGAACTTCCTTACGTTTGTACGGAATCTGTCCCCTTTTAACTTTAGAGAGTGCCCTCTCGTTCTCCCTTCCTTGGAGAGGATGAACAACCTGTCTTTATCTACTAAGTCTATTCCCTTCATTATCTTGAACGTTTCAATCATGTCCCCTCTCAGTCTCCTCTTGATTCATTCATTAATTATTTCAAAGCTTGATTACTGTAACTCTTTATTAATAAATGTCACCCAAAAAGAGAAAAAACGTCTTCAAATAGTTCAAAATACTGCTATCAAATTAATACACAACCGCAAAAAATTTGACCATGTTACACCGCTCTTGATTGCGTCACATTGGCTTCCTATTGCCCATCGCATTACTTTTAAAATCTTACTTTTAGTTTTTAAAACATTGACTACAAATGAACCCCAATTTATTAATAGATTACTTATTCCACATAGTACGCCACGCTCTTTAAGATCCACCAATCAAAAACTCTTAACAGTTCCATCACTAAAAGTCATCGGAACTCGTCGCCCTGACATTTTTTCTGTAATAGGCCCACAATTATGGAACAGTTTGCCCCAGTATCTTAGAGTAGAAAATGATCTGAAACAGTTTAAAAGCAGCTTAAAGAGTTTCCTTTTTAAAGATGTGTTTAATTTATAAGCTTAATTAAGGATTATTATCACATTTTTCCTTTTTTATCTTTTTATTTCTCCGTTATCTCCCCTACCTGTTGTTTTTTACCATTTATGTTTTCTTTTATATATACGATTGTAGTTCTACCCTTTCTTTCCCCATGTATCTGTTAGTATGTATGACTTTATTTATTATTTTGTATGATAATGTGTCAAATTTATGTATCCTTTTATAATTAATCTGATGTATCTATTTTTTATCTGTAAATCGCTTAGCAAATTAAATTAAGCGATTCAATAAGTCAAAAATAAACTTGAAACTTAAACTTCAAGGGAGAAGAGGCCCAGTTTCTCTAATCTCTCACTGTATGGCAACTCCTCCAGTCCCTTAACCATTTTAGTTGCTCTTCTCTGGACCCTTTTGAGTAGTACCGTGTCCTTCTTCATATATGGCGACCAGTGCTGGACGCAGTACTCCAGGTGAGGGCGCACCATGGCCCGGTACAGCGGTATGATAACATTCTCCGATCTGTTTGTGATCCCCTTCTTTATCATTTCTAGCATTATGTTCACCCTTTTTGCCGCCGCCGCACATTACGCGGACAGCTTCATCGACTTGTCGATCAGAACTTCCTAGTCTCTTTATTGGGAGGTCTCTCCAAGTACCGCCCTGGACATCCTGTATTCGTGCATAAGATTTTTGTAAGACAGAATATAAGAACATAAGAATAGCCTTACTGTGTCAGACCAATGGTCCATCAAGCTCACGGTGGCCAATCCAGGTCACTAGTACCTGGCCAAAATCCAAAGAGTAGCAACATTCCAAAATCTCAAAGACTAACAAAAGATTCTAGAACCCCAAAGAGTATCAAGATTCCAGACAGAATCTCAAAGAATAGCAAGATTCGGGAACCCCAAATAGTAGCAACATTCCATGCTACCAATCCAGGGCAAGCAGTGGCTTCCCCCATGTCTTTCTCAACTATGGACTATGGACTTTTCCTCCAGGAATTTGTCCAAACCTTTCTTAAAACTAGCTACGCTATCCGCTCTTACCAAATCCCATCCCCGTTAGGAGTTAATAGCGGGCTCAGAAAGACGGGCTAGTAGCCAGGATTTTGAACACAGCCACAGATAAAGTATGATAAACACCAACTCAGGAAATCTATTCTAGGCATACAGTGCAGCAAGATGGAAAGAACAGAGTCTGGGCTAGGCGAGAGACGCGTGCACACATAAGAGCGACTTACCTGAAGATCAGGATTGCCCTGGGAGATAAGAGATTGCTGAGGAGCTGCAGTTTCAATTGTATATAGAAACAGATAAAGAAGGTTGTGGAATAACTTGAGAAGAGAATGATTTATGAAGGGTTTTCTGCCATTCTGGGACTGTGGGAATAATTTCAGACTATGGGCTCCTTTTACTAAGCTGCGTTAGCGTTTTTTTTTAGCGCATGCAAGATTATAGCGCACACTCAACCCGCGCTACGCAGCTAGAACTAACGTCAGCTCAATGCTGGCGTAAAGGTCCAGCGCGTGGGGCAATTTAGAACGCGCTATTCCTGCGCGTTAAAGCCCTAGCACGGCTCAGTAAAAGGAGCCCAATGTACAGAAACAAAACAGGGCAACAGCAGAAAAAAAGGAAAGAAAATAAATCTGTGTTGGTTTAATTCTGTTTTATTTTGAAAATGGTACAAGCTGAGGCGACCAATGCGTGGCTGATGCTTCTGTCTGGTGAACGTGTGCCCCCCGGTAGAAAGACACTTATGTTACCTGATGTTAAGTAATTAGGGAACAGATGATCTGTCAGCATCTGCATTTTACTGGTTCACGGTGTTGGCTCCTGACCAGACCAACGTAGCATGAAATAAAAGCTGATACATTCTGGACAAGGCAAATATTCAGAGAGCAGGTTGTTAGTTGTTTGGGTTTTTTTTTTTTTTTTAATTACTGGGAATGGTTGGCGACATTAGCTGTGACCACAGAGACTAGAGCTAATGTCAAATTTATTGTATACAACACAGACATGTGTTCTCTGTTATTAGTTGGGGATACACTTCCCCCTCCCCATTCACGGTTTCGGCCATCGCGATTTCACATGTTCGCGATTTTGGGGTGAGGGGGAAAAAAAAAATCATTAAATCTTCTCCCCGGCATCTCGGCCTTATCTGGTGGTCTAGCGGGCTTTCGGGGCAGGAGCGATCTTCCTAAGCTCCTGCCCCGTGCAGATCGCCATTAGGATATAGCTGTAGGGAGTTCCCGTCGTAGTCTCGAGAGACTACGGAAACTCACAGCAGCCATTTCCTAATGGCGAACTGCACGGGGCAGGAGCGTAGGAAGATCGCTCCTGCCCAGAAAGCCCGCTAGACCACCAGGTAAGGCCGGGAAGGCGGGAGGGAGGCGGGGGTGGGTCAGAGCCGGATATTCGCGGTTTTTCGCCATTCATTGTCCGGCTCTGCCCCTATCCCCCGCGAATCCGGAGGGAGAAGTGTACTAGAAGTTATTGGGCCCAATATTACAAATTGGAACCCAGGCACAGTACCGGGTAGAGCTTTGGATCCTTGCCCAGAAATAGCTAAGAAGAAAAAATTTAAATTGAATCAGGTTGGGCTGACTGGACGGACCATTCGGGTCTTTATCTGCCGTCATCTACTACGTTACTATGTATATTATAACAGCCAGGAGAGGCTCCTAGCTGTTTAAATCACCTGTGTGTGGCTAACCAGGCATTTTTAGTGGCATTTACATTCAAACCTTGGTTAGCGAATAACGTGGTCTGCGAGCGTTTTTGCAAGGCGATCAAAACATTTTATTAAATTTTAACTCTATGCGCGTGTCACATCATCAGAACCCACAGTTCAAGCGCGTACATCTTTCGCTGAGCGCGGTGGAACGTAATAAACGCTGAATGTAATAACAGCGTCGTGGCCAATTTGCCCACAGCTCAGGCACGCATATACATACGCGCATCTTACACTGAGTGCGGCTGAACGTAATAGAAGCATCACGACCGATTTAAACATAGCTCAAGCGCTCACCGCATACAGTATTTTGTATTAACGTTTTTGGGTTCTGGAACGAATTATCCAAGTTTCAGTTATTTCCTTTGGGGAAATTTGCTTTGATATATGAGTGCTTTGGATTACAAACATGCTTCTAGGATGAATTATGCTCGCAAACCAAGGTTTTACTGTATCTGGATAATGCAGGTGAAAATGCAGGTCAGTGCGCAAGCCGAAACCAGTTATTTTGAGAGCATCCCTCCTGCAGTTTTTTTCTGGGAAGTGGGCTGGCCGGTGGGAGTCTTTGTGGCAGAAGGGAGTTGGCATCCCTCCTGCAGTTTTTTCAGGGGAGCGGTTGGGCTGGCGGGAGTCTTCATGGCAGGAGGGAGTGGGCTTCCCTCCTGCCATCTTTTTGGGGTTGGGGGTGGGGAACGGTGGCTCGGGAAGTGCGCAATTGTCAGGGTCGTTGGGGGATGGCCGTTGCGAGCTGTGGGGGATTTTTTTTTTTTTTTAATGGAGCAGATATTTTGCGTGTGTAATGCACGCAAAATATCTGTGCCATGTAAAAAAAAAAATGTAAAAAGAACCAAACAAGCAGGTCTACATCAGTTGGGTTTTAGAATCGTAAAACCCCATGCAAAATAGCCAAGCAAATGTAAGTGAATCAATTGTGTAGCTATTTTGCATGGGGTTTCACTAATTTGCATGGCCGGATCAGAAAATGGGCGATCGAGGGGAAAAACACGCGGTGGGACGTTTTGTGAATCGGGTCACTAAACATATGAAAACGATCACTGATTTTAGTGAATCGGAGTCTTAGAAAGAAATGGTTTTCTTCATGAACAGTACAAAATTGTATAAATACACCAGATGTAAATTCTCAAAACTGATTTTTCAGTCACTAAATTGAAAATAAAATCATTTTCCTACCTTTGATGTCTGGTGATTTTAGTTTTCTGATCATCTGGTTGAACTTCACTCTGTTTTCTTAACTGTTTCCAGGACCTCCTTAGAACAACAATAAAGTTGACCCTGATCCCTCCACAAAAGGGGACACGACCAAAAAACAAAAGACTTGTGGAGAGTTGATGTCCAAGATGAAGGCTTTATTAGAACAAATAAATAAATAATCCACATACAAATGTCTAGGGCCTGAACCATTGGAAACACATGGATCCATCTTGGACATCAACTCTCCACATGTCTTTTGTTTTTTGGTCGTTTCCAGGACCTCCTTATCCATTTGCTATTTCTTGTTTCTCCTTCTTCACTTTGCCCTAAATCCATCTTTAGCACTGATTTTTCATAATCTGCTTTCTTTAATTTCTTCTGCCTCCATCTCAAATCTATCTACGTTTCCATCTTTTCTCTTCCCTTCCCCTCCATCTACGTGCATCATCTCCTCCTTCTCTTCTCTTCTCTTCGCTTTTCTATTCAATTGCATCATCTCCTCTCCCTCTTCTTATCCCCTCCCCTCCATCCATATGCACCATCTCCTCCTCTCCCTTCCCTTCTGTCCATGTACACCATCTCCGCCCTTTATCTTCTCTTCCTTCCCCTCCCCTCCATCAATGTGTACATCTCCTCCTTCTTTCTTTGTATCTCTTGCATCATTTCTCCATGTCTCTATTACCTTTGTCCAGCAATACCTTTTTGTGTTCTTGTCCCTATGCTCTCTCCCCATCTTTGTCTTTGCTGTGTATCTCTTTCCCTCCCCATATATAGGTTCTCCCCTCTTTCCATCTTTTCACCCTCATCCTGCAGAAAACAGCCCCCTCCCTCCCTCTGGATAACCTGGACTTGGATGGAGGAAAGTAGGGAGATGGGCTGTTTTCAGCTTATAGATGAGACAGTTTGGGGGGGAGGGGTATGATAGATATCTACAAAATACTGAGTGGAGTGGGGCAAGTAGATGTGAATTGCTTGTTTACTCGTTTCAAAAATAATAGGACTAGGGAGCATGCAATGAAGCTACTAAATAGTAAATTTAAATCAAACCAGAGAAAATATTTCTTCACTCAATATGTAATTAAACTCTGGAATTTGTTGCCATATAATGTGGTGAAAGCAGTTAGCTTAGCAGGGTTTAAAAAAAATGTTTGGGATAATTTCCTAAAAGTCCATAAACCATTATTAAGATGGACTTGGGAAAATCCACTGCTCATTTCTAGGATAAGTCGCATAAAATCTGTGCAACCCAGATTAATAGCTTTAAATATAAACTCCTATGGGTTTTATTCATGGACCCCTTTGTTTATTACAAATTCCTTCTACCTCTGTTTTGCCTTTCAATGTGAATATTTTTAGCAATAAAAAGAAATAAAATGCATGCACATATATATGTATACTCGTACTTCATTATTTCCATCTGGAGAGCTTTGCAGGCAGCGTCCAACCTATGCAGCACAGATCCCAAGGGGATTGTGCTTTTTATTTGCAATGCAAAGATGAAGGGCTCCAGAGCATGTTAGGACCTCCTGTTCCGAGTTCCTTTCGTGCATTAAAAGCCTGATTACGCTCCAGAAATGAATCAGGACAGATGGAATAGACTCAGGGTAGAATACCTTATGAACTTCTCAAGTCTAATGGAAAAAAATGATTTAAGGGAGCTGGGGCAATTCTTGAAGTAATGCATCCCTGGAGAAGACAAGGCATAATTTAACTTCAGTTGAATTATATCTTGTTTCAGCACTGGATTAATGGCAGTCTAATAGCTCGTAAGCTTGGAAGTGCTACACCTATCGAGCTTCTGTTATTGTACACTGGTTGCTGTTTGTATCGTAACAACTTTAATCAAAAATAATATCTAAGTTTAATTATGTGATGTATTTCTAAATCAGGTCTTGTTACAGATCTTCTAATAAAGTGCAATCATGGCTTACGCATGTCAGTTAATGAAACTGAGGCCACTTTCCTGGGCTATAATAAAAAGAGAAGCACAAAATAATTCCAGCAAAGGTAGGGTTACCAGATTTTCCATAACGAAAATCTGGACCCATGCAGTTATGCCTGAGTCACGCTCCCAGCCCCACCCCCTTATCGGGATGGCATCTGCGCATGCGCTGGTGTGATGCAACGCTACCACATGCATGCATGCATACATGTGACATCACCGCGTTTCCTCTGCACATGCGCAGATGCTGTCCTGATGGCGCTACTAGCTGGAAGCTTTTCAAAACCCGGACAAAGTGCTGGGTTTTGAGAAGCTCTCCGGACCCCCGGACATGTCTCTCCTGCTCTCCAGGCCCGCCACTGCAAAATGGCCGGCCTTCCCCTTCCTGGTGCAACCTGGGATGTATGGGGAAGGGCCTAAGGTCCTGATTGGCTCAGATGCCGAAGACCCCTCTGCACATGTTCGGAGGCTCTCTAGACGTGACCCCCAGCCTGGGGAAAGAGAAACGAGGTTTGTGTGGGGGCGGAGTGGGACTTTGCCGGGGTCACGTGCCCTCTTTGTTAAAAGAAGAAATCTAGTAACCCTAGTTAATGGGGAGTTTCCAGGCATAAAATCTCTGCTGTTCTTGTCTCCATTCTCTGACATCACTGACTTTTCCTAAGATGACATAACCTGCGTGATCCTCCATTCTGATCCCACCAGCCATGTGATCAGTGTTTTTCTATACATGCTTTGCACCTTTCCTGTTGTCTTGGTTCTTCATCCCACCACTACTGGTACTGCTTTACCCTTTCGGCAACAGCTTGGGGCTCTTCTCCCCTCCATGCACAAAGAGGAAATATTTGCCGCACTTCCTAGCTCCCAGTGACCAAGTATCCTGCAGGATAATATTTTTAAGCTCACAATTTTCATGCACCCAGTTACCTCCGGAAACCTTGAGTGCCAATGGCCCTGAAATTGAGCGGCCAACGGAATCCCAATGGTGAAATCTTTGGGGATAAACCCAACGACTTGGTCAATGTTTACATTTACCTTCTTGCCCTGGGATCTTCCTGCAGGCAGGGCAGAATTAACAAATAGGCCAAGTAGGCACGTGCCTAGGGCCCGATATGGTCAGGGGGGCCCGATGAAGGAAGGCATCAACATTGTTTGTCCACCATCAATCGGCAACGCGGGCCCCCCGATCGGCAATGCGGGCCCCCCCCCCCATCTACGGAAAGTAAGACAAGCAAGCAAGGCAGGTAAGAAAGGCAATGGGAACTGTAATTGTGCAAGCGGTCCTGCTTGCCCAAAGCTTCCCTCTGATGCAGCTTCCTGTTTCCGCCTGGGCGCAAGGTGGGGTGGGGCAGGGGGGCCCAGTGTATTTGTGGGCCTAGGGGCCCTCGACAAATTAATCCTGCCCTGCCTGCAGGTGTTGGTGCTGCTTTGTCCCCCCCTCCTGTTTTTTAAAATTTCAGTGCCAAGATTGGTGCTGCTTTACTCCCCTTCCAGCACCTTTGGGTCTTCCTACCATTGCTGTTGCTTCTCCATATGACTCTGGTGGTCTGCAAAGCAATCTTTGTGTTACTTTACTTTTCTCCTAGTGCCTTAGAGTCTTCACACCACAGTTTCAATTCACTTCAGATGCTATAATCCTATTTTCCCAGAAGCTATGTTTGGCACTGGTGAATAGTAACAGCCTGGGAAACAGTAAGGCTGCCTTCCAATCTTCCCTTCAAAAGAGAAGACCCATATCCTTTCATGTGAGGATTTGGGTTTTTTTTTTTTTCCCTAGCTTTATGACAAAACACATTCTTGCTTTCAAATTCTCTCAAGCAAACTTGTCTAAGGAGATGTCCAGCACCCTTCAAAATGGACGCTCTTTCCCACAAACTTTAACCCTGACTTAATCCTCTCATTGTTTCTTTGCTCCGTGCCCAGAGGGTCTAAAAATCTATATACCTGTATCAGTTCTGCTTTGCCCCTCTCCTTGAACCTCCGGCTTGTCACTCCGCTGTTTGTGGTAGTTTTCTCGAACGATCCAAATGTTAGAACCCAAAACGGATCTGAACATGAGCTTTTCCGAAAATTTCTCCTATGTACGTACATTTCTAGCCACTTGATTCAGGACTACCATCAACTACAGTAAAAAATACTTGTCAAATAAGAGAATTATGGCAAGTGACGCTGTTCTCTGGCAGGAGGCCCAAAATCCTTTCTCTGTGTTTTTGTGTCTCCATTTGTTGTGCCATGTTTAAGACCACTTTAGTTATCCATATCGGAAGTTATTTCCCGCTTTCATGCAGAACAGTGCAATGAACAATTTGTGTCACTCCAATTTAATTCAGGAGGGAGCTGGCAGCAGTCTGGAATGGGGGAATGGAAAAATGAAAAAAAAAAAAAGAAGTGTCTTACGCTTGCCTGATGGGTTTCAAGGGGATTATACTTTTAGGTGCAGTAATCTGGTAGACTGGATTGGTAGAATGAGTACATAGCAAGTCATTTTTGCAGAGCAAATATTTGATGTGCCGAAGTGTATCATCATTTCATTCTTTCTGCATCTTTGACCAGTGCTGTGGTTAAGCACCTGCAGAATTTAGCTTATTAACTTAGGGAAAAGGAAGCAGCAATAAACTCAGCATTGGGATGCAAAGGCAGTGGCCAATTCTTTGCCCAGCGGAAACTGAAATCGAGCATTTTACGGCTGCAAGCCTTTTGTGGGAAGTTAGGTTGTAAACTCGTATTGGCCAATATTCAGGTGCTATTTGGCTGGACAGTGAAGGCTCCTGGCTGACCAAATAGCACAAAGCAGGCTATCTTCCACCGAATAGGGTTTACCAGACATCCGGGAAAAACCCGGACATGTCTTCTCTTTAGAGGACTGTCTGGGTACCCGGAGAGATTTCCAAAACCCAGCAGTTTGTCCCGGTTTTGGAAGGGTGGGTTGGGGGGATAAAACAGTTTTATATTATTTGTTGGAATAGTATGTTATATTACTTGATTGTTCATGTGTTTGCACTTTGTATTTGATATCAAAAATGAATAAAGAATTTTTTTTAAAAAGGAGAGGAGGAGGGGGTGCTGCGCCCTTAGGAAGACCGCCCCTCCCCCCCTTACTATGCCACTGATTGTCTCTTCCATATTTTGGTGTATAACACTGCATAAGCTTGGTAGCACTATAGAAATCATACGGAGCAATAGTAGTACAAGTCACTATTTCAGCAATTATAACCGGTTAAGCGCTGATAAAAATTAGTGGATAGCCCCAAACGAGCACTTTAACCAGTCAGCAGCCATTTCTGGCTGGTTAAATCATTTTGAATATCGACCAGTGATCTCTTAAATTTCTGCCCTATTTTCAGAATGAACTTACCCCCTCTTTTACTAAGGTGCGCTAACTTTTTAGCGCGCGCTAATCGAATTAGAGGGTGCTAAACGCTAACGTGTCCATAGACTAACATGCACGCGTTAGCGCTTAGCGTGCGTTAATCGGTTAGCGCACCTTAGTCCCCTTTTTATCAAATGTTTTAGCGCGGGCCGGTGCGGTAAATGTTGCGATGCTCATAGGAACTGAATGAGCATCGGAGCATTTCCCATGGCTAGGGGTTACCAGACATCCAGAAAAAAACCCCAGACAGGTCCTCTTTTTAGAGGACTGTCCAGAGTTCTGGACGGACTCTGCAAAACTCGACAGTTTGTCATGGTTTTGAGAAAACGACAGAACCATTAAAGGGACAGCTTAAATTGTAGAAAATATCAAATCGTGCACTCAGCACTGTTGCTCTTACCCCTCATGGACTAGCGTGGAACAATGATGACACTCAGGCATTTATCGACTCATGTGGAATTTATTTGGCCGCAGCTATAACAGCCCAATTGCATCAAACTGTTATCAACTGAACATAATAATCAAGCATGAACGGTGATGACCTGTACACTGTAACCGCACTTCTGACAATGGCATAACACCCAAGGTACATCACCAGGCAACATATAACCAACCGATGATCAGGCGCACAGCATCTGCCTCTCTATCCCCGCACAATGTGGGGTGCCGTACAAGCAACCCAGACTCACCGGACCCTTCCTGTTCAAGGAGGTGTCCCCTCGTCAGCGGTACGTTGTTGTGAAGATCATGGCCTGGCCCCCTGACGTCCAAGCAAGGCGACGTGCCCCATGTCTTAACCACTGTAAAGATGTCTGCCTTCTACCCATATGTTGTGCTCACCTGCCAGACTGGCTGCGACAGTAGCGAAGGGTGGGCGGGAGGGAAGCCGCGTCTCTCTCTCGGGATCGCCGTATTGAAAGGGCGACCTCCCTTCCGCTCACCCCTGTCCCCTAACCCCTCCCTCCTCTTCGTTGATTGGCCCTTCCTTCTCCTCCCTTCCCCCTCCCCCCTCCCATCCTTTCGCTCCGGCTTAGGCCGATTTGGCCGCGCTCCTCCCTAGATGGGATCGGAGCTTGTTCTTTCTCTTCACTTTCTTAAACCAAGTGATGCTGACAGGAACAAGCCTCAGAAAATGGAGCAATTTATCTCATACTAAGAGAAGAAGATAATTTTTCTTCTGATGCCATCACAAGCTTGAACCCGTCCTTCCTACCATTATTTAAAATGTCAATTAAATGACTTAATTACTTTATTATTCATTTATTAATAAAGTAAGTAATTTAATTGATATTTTAAATAATGGTAGGAAGGACGGGTTCAAGCTTGTGATGGCATCAGAAGAAAAATTCTCTTCTTCTCTTAGTATGAGATAAATTGCTCCATTTTCTGAGGCTTGTTCCTGTCAGCATCACTTGGTTTAAGAAAGTGAAGAGAAATATTTTCTACAATTTGAGCTGTCCCTTTAATGGTGCTGTCGTTTTTATATTTAACTATTTAATTAACCATTTAGTTCTGTAGATTGATGGTTTTTAGAAAGCCATGACGAGCTACAGCCGCATCTGGATGGCATCTGAGCATGTTTGGATGGCGTCACACACATCCACGCATGCTCCAGGCCCTCTAGATGCGGCCGGAGTTTGTCGGGGAAGAAGAAAGGAGGTTTGGGGGGGGGGTAGCTGGAGGCTGAACTGGGAAGGGCTGGGGATGGAACAAGGCGGAGCTGAAGGTAGATCAGGGTGGGGCCAGGATGGAACTAGGCGGGGCCAGAGACAGGATAGGACCATGTGTCTGGATTTTTGCAGCCCGAGAAATGGTAACCCTACCCATGGCAGCAGCGCTGCTGTGGCTTGATAAAAGGGGGCCTTAGAAGTCTAAAATGTCAGCTGAGCATTCATTTTAAGTTAGGAGCATAAGCGTAACACTCATAAATTTAAACTTTCCATTCATTTTCCTAGATTTATAAGCCTAATTTATGAGATTAGAGCTAAATTCAACACTAAGCTCCTTTTTTCCCCCGCCCTAAATACGCACCTTTTGCCACCCACTTTTTATTCTCCTAAATTTAAGAGTTCAGTGAAATTGTGAGTAAAGCTTTATGCATGCAGCCCTAGTAAATTTTCAAGGAGGCCAATATATGAGCAATAACGCTCCAAAGTTAGGAGCATAGATCCTTTCAATATCGGGCCCATAGTGTCTGCTCAAAAAGCAAAAAGAATTGACCCCAAAATATCCACAAAGAAGAAAATCCAGAGAAAACCAAAAAAACTCTGTGGAGTGACAATTTTCCCAAATGGACTTTATTTGAAAGTATCAAAGTTCCAAAGGTACACTAAAATCATCCACATAAAATAATTCCATCCACATAAAAGTAAGTCATCCACATAAGAGCCTTAAAGGACCTAGTCCGCTAGGGATACAGGACCCCTGAAGAAGACTTTTTGTCGAAATGCAGACCGTGTTGGGTCCTGTATCCCTAGCGGACTAGGTCCTTTAAGGCTCTTATGTGGATGATTTTACTTTTATGTGGATGGAATTATTTTATGTGGATGATTTTAGTGTACCTTTGGAACTTTGATACTTTAAATAAAGTCCATTTGGGAACATCATCACTCCACAGACTTTTTTTGGTTTTCCCATAGTGTCTGCTCATCATTTTCAGAAGACCACAGAGTGTAACATAGAAACTATATACCTGCTCCTTTGCAAAGTTTTTGAATAAATGAAACAAGGATTCTTACATTGGAAACAGGCTCACCTCATGTCTTTAAGGATTTAGAACGAGCTATTAAGATGGTTTATTTCATCTGCAGAAGTGACCTTGACCAAGGTCATTAGCACTTAATTGTCGGGCCTGCATTTAAATATAAATTCATGATGTGCTCGTATGCCAGTTTGGGAGGCAAGAATTTTATTGGACAAGATGAGGTGGCATATTGCATTTTACAGGGGAAAAACATAGGTAGCATGACAGATTTGACAAGAGCAGAGTAGCAAAGAAAATAACACTTAAGCAGAATGGAAATGTATTTCCTAATAGCTTCTTTCACAGCTTTGTACACTGATTTAATCTTTCCAAAGCAATCTATTGTTTATGAGGCCTGTGGGTACAATTTTATGCCTGACTGAAAAGGTTGCTAATAGCTGCCATATTTGTGTTTAAGGACCTGCAGAAGATTAAGCTAAGTATTTTAAAGCAATGAGCCATAATAAACTAATAACATAATAAGATTAATAAATGGCTTTTTCTTCAAATAATTAACTTCAATATAGGTGAACTATAAGTGGCAAAGATACTAATAATAACACTGGACAACAAAGTTTTTGCTTCTTCAACACTTTCGGGTGTGTCTTACAGATTTTTGGCTGCTGATCACGAAAATCACTTTTAAAATTACATATCATGTGCCGTTTTAACAAAAAGTGCATTTTTACAATTTCTTCTTGTACTTTCATGAAAGAAACATATGAAATCGTGAAACTGCTGCTAAAGCATATCCAGTGCTCAAACTACAACTGGATCATCTGTGGTGATCTTAAAGTAGCAGTTCTGTTATTTTATTTGTGAATGGGACAGCCGTGTTAAGGAGTTGCATTACATTCAAAAGAACGCGCCACTTCGTAAGAATTTGGTTCCAGGACAGAAAAATATGGTACATGAACCACTTGTTGACCCAACAAAGATATTTTTGCCTCTCTTCACATAAAACTTGGACTGATGAAAAATTTCATAAAAGCGAGAAAATGCAGGAGCCAATCAGGAAGCCGCTCAGCGCCGAGCATCAGTATCAAAGTGCGCTGCTGCTTGGGGCTGCTCAGTGGCTGAAGAGAATTCTGGTAGCCTCCGACGACTGGGTTAGCAGTGGGGTAGGAGCGTGGAAAACTTGCTCCTGCCTGCTGCACCTCTGGACCACAATGGATCAGAGGAGGTACACAGGCAGGGCAGGAGAGCTGGGTTCAGAGCCAGGCAGGGGAGGAGGGAAGGGGGATGGGTGCAGAGCCTGGCAGGGAGGGGACTGGGTGCAGTGCCTGATAGGAGGGAAGGGGGCTGTGTGCAGAGCCTGGCAGAGAGGGGACTGGGTGCAAAGCCTTACAGGGGAGGGGCTGGGTTCAGGGAGTTGGGAATTGGGAAGGCAGGGAGGACAGATGCTCAGGGGGTTGGGATTGACAGATTCTGCCCGTACTGGGAGAGGGTTGGGAAGGACAAATTAAGGGGCTGGGGGAGGGGGTAGGAAAGGAGGAAAAGAGAGATGTTGCACAGGTGGGGTAGTAGGAAGGTAGAGAAAGAAATGCTGCCGGTGGGGGAAGGAAAAGGAATGTAGAATTGTTGGGCATAAGTGTGTGGTTTGAGAGGAAAAGAGAGATGATGTTTATGGGGAAAGGAAGAAAGATGAAGAATTGTTGGACATGATAGTGGTGGAGAGGAGGGAGGGAGAAATGTTACACTGGGAGGGAGGAGAGATGACTCAAAGAAGGGAGACATGTCAGACCACTGGAATGGGAAAGAGAGAGAGAGAGAGAGAGAGAGAGAGATGCGAGACCGCAGAAAGGAGAGGAGAGCAATGTTAGACCTCGGGAAGAGGGAGGGAAGGTGAGAGAGATGCCAGACCATGGGAGAAGAGAGAGATTCCAGGCTATGGGAAGGAGAGGAGAAAGATACCAGACCATATGAGGGGTGAAGACAGAGATGTCTGACCATGGGAGAGGGAGGAGATGGTGCATAGCAATGGGTGCGGCAGGGAAGAAATAAGAAGAAATGCTTCTTATGGATAGATGGGAGTAGGGGAGAAGAAAGAAGGACGAGATGGTACACATGGATAGATGGAAAGGGAAGGCAAGGAAAAGTAGATTTTGAGAAGAAAGCAGAAAAATGGAAGAAAGTTGAATGTTAAAAGTTAATGCTAAAAATGGATGTATAGCAGAAAGTGAAGGAGAAAAAACCAGCAAATGAATAAAGTGGCCCTGGATACACAGTTAAGAACACAGACAAAAGGAAGTGTAGCCAGAGACTGGGAAAGATGGTTTGAAAACCAAAATCACCAAACAACAAAGGTAGGGGAAATTATTTTATTTTCAATTTAGTGATTTAATTGTGCCAATTTGGGGAATTTAAATCTGCTCTCTATATTTTGCACTGTTAAGGAAGAAATGCATTTGATTGTATTTCTCTGGGGTTGTACTGCATGCAGAGTCTTGAATCTTAGGGTTTCGTTTATATATATATATTAGTACTTTTAGTTTGTGATCTCATATTTGCATAGGGGTTATCTGTGTTCTGATAGGAATGAATGTTTAGAAGCATGCGTACAGTGTTCTTTGTGTAGTTTAATTTTGTGGTTAACCATTATGTATTGTTAATAAGATTATTTTGTGTGTATATATGAAAAATGAATGGAAAAAATGGTATTACAATTAGTACTATTATTGGGGCGGGGTCTGGGGTGGAGATTGGGAGAGGTCTGGGGGCGGAGCTTGTGTCCCCCCCCCAAACAATAAAGCGTTTCGCTGCCTATGCAAGAAAGGCAAAGGTTTTCTTTATCTTAGGCAGATGTTTCCAAGAATAACTGAACATAAGAACATAAGCTGTGCCTCTGCTGGGTCAAACCAGAGGTCCATCATGCCCAGAAGTTCACTCACGTGGCGGCCCATCAGGTCCAGGACCTGTATAGTAACCCTCTATCTATACTCTTCTATCCCCTTTTCCTTCAGAAAATTGTCCAATCAAGATAAAGGAAGGCATTTTTTTTTATTCACAGATCAGACATTTCATCAATGATGAGAGATTTGAAGATCTGTTTAGTCGGGCCAGAGAAAAATCACCTGGAAAGCATTCAAGGATGTCGTTGAGAATTTTCTTGGCAGTTACAGAGCACCAAACTATATTCAACTGGTTGCCAAACTTCTTAGAGCATACAAAACCATGAAGTGCAACATGTCACTGAAGATGCACTTTCTACATTGTGGCAAACCAAGCACCCATGCTGGATTTGCACCTAGAACTGCGAAGAAGATCCTGTGCAGAAAAGCTGACCAGATCAGCTCTAGTGACCAACTTGATTCTGACCTCCCTTGTACAGCTATAAGAACAGTAGTAATCTGGATCAGGTTGGTTATGAAACACAGCATTTGCACCCTGTTAGTTCACTAGATAGGGCAGCTAAAGCCAAGGTAGTTATGCCTGTAAGATTAAGGCAAAGCAGACAGCCTGAGGCAGCCTGCAGTGAAGCCAAAGCCCATCCCCCTCTACAGGCTGAAGGGGAGTGGCTTTGGGCTGGTTAAAGGCAGACTGAGTGAAGTGGAGAGTGACCTGACAGAAACATTCCAGCAGGATGAAGCAAGGCAGGAGCCTTGGAGAGAGAAGGCAGACTCTGAGGGATTAGATTGGCCTATGCAGGAAGTACTTCTAACCTTCATGTTCCAGAGGATTTTATGGAAGTGGAAAGCCAGGGAGCCTGCCCTACCTCAGAGGTCCAAGCAGAGCTCATGGAAATTAACTGAGGCAGTGAGTAGCTGTGAGACAGCTGGTGTTTATTTCTTTCACTATATGCTTTGTGTTTTGGTGGACATTATTTCTGGCTAAGAAGTAATTACTTACCTGGTTTCTTTTGCAAGCTGCTAACTGTAGGCTTAGTTTTTGCCAAAAGGCATTGAGATAGAGTGAATGTTTTTTGTATGCTGAAAACTCACTGTGTTTGACGTGGTGGAGAAGCAAGCACAGAGTCCCGTTCAGCTGTGCTGCCTACCAATATGGGCTACAGTGATTAGCGAGCCTGAGGCAGAGCTTTCCTACTGTTTGGGGGCCTCAGAGAAAATATCTGCTACTGGGAAAAATAATACTCTTATGTGCACTGTCCTGTGAATGCCTTGTTCCTGCCTATACATGGACTGTCACAGGAAAATAGTTTAGGGTTTTCTGGCAAGCAAGGTTAATTGGAAGGCTGAGCCAGAGTGGATGGTCTCAGGCCAGACAAGGGTATGTGTTTTTTGTCTTCCATTTCAAAAATACGTTGGGTTGTAATTCCCTGCAATCAGGACTGAGGTCCATGCTTTCATGCAAGGAGTTGAATGCTAATGAATCACCATTGTAGAGCTGGATTTGAAGCTCATTATACTCTCTGTATTGTTTGCCAGAGTCGTATGTTTTTCTTTTGACTTGATTTTTGGAAACTGGTTTTGTTTTTCTCGTGAAAAGCTGAATGTGATTTACTTCATGCTATTCCCTTTTGACCACTGAGGTCAGAATAAAGACCGTTCTTGACTTCTGAGAAATTCTGCCTGAATCTGGTATTTGAATGATTGAAGCCAGTAAATTACCTTTACTCCCAGGCCTAGGCAGCTGCCTAGGGCCAAGTGGGCCACCTGGAGATACCCCTGGTTCTAAGGAACACGCCAGAACATAGATTTCTGTGACTTTTCAACTTCGCTCTGAGGAGTGTTTATGACAACATTCACACTTGGAATTCTTCCCTACAAATCTCAGCGACGAACATGACAAAAGGTCTCACCAGGACATTGCCACTATGGAAAAAATATATCAGGACAACTGGAATCCATCAGTGCTGGCTGACAATTGTTGAACAGTGCAACGAGATGTACCGGAAACTAAGTACAAACGAAAATCGGCAGGAAAACACTTTTCGCCATGGCGAACTATCATATCGTATCAGAAACTTTATGCATTGAAACATGTTGTAGTCAATTAAAGATACCACCGTGTTTCTCAATATTCCTATGTGATACCGGCGGTGGGAAATTAAATTTGTGATTATTGTAAAGGGGTCTGTCGTAATCATCAGTTTGATTTAAGGAAGCAAAACTTTTGGAAAAATGTGTTGTCCAGTGTAATTTGTTTGCTATTGGTTACACTTTTTAATGCTGGGTTTTACTAAATGGCGGGAGAGGTTTTTGCCACAGGCCGGTGAGGTAAATGTGCTGACACTCATAGAAACCTCTGCCATTGTTTAGTAAAAGGAGCCCTAAAAAAAATATAAATGTCCTGCACTGCATACAGAAAAGGTCAGCATTTGACAGAGTAGTGCCAGGAGTGGACTGAGAGTTCTGGGCTCTTAGATTTTGTAGTTCTTATCCCCTTTTTCCCTTTACTCATGTTTTGTCAAATATGTATTTAGTTTTGTTTTTTTTGTTGTTTGTTTTTTTTGTCTCTTTTAAATTAATTTTTAAGATCATGTATAATTAATGTTTTAATTTCTATTTTTATATTGTAATATTAACTATTTCTATTTATATATATGTATGTTCATCGCTTTGAAAAAAGACAAAGCGATTAATCAAAAATTTTAATAAACTTGAAACTTGATACTAGGGTCATGGTCCCTTAATGTTTAAACTATATGGAAGCTGAGGGAGATTAGGTCCTTTCAGTGGCGTAGTGAGGGTGAGAGGTGCCCAGGGTGCTGGCACATGCACACACCCCTTCCCCCAAATCTCTTTAACTTTTCCAGCGCAAGAAGCAACACTAACCTGTTACTCGCGCCAGCGTTGGCTCTTCCTCTTATGCCACTTCCTAGGTGAGGATCCAGGAAGTGATGTCAGAGGAAGAGCCGACGCCAGTGCAAGCAGCAGGTTGGGTTGCTGTTTGCACTGCAAACATTAAAGAGGTACAAGGGAAGAGGGGGGGGGGTGTGCGCGGTAGTGGGGAGGGAAGAGAAGGAGCAGGGGGTGGAGAGGAGGATGGGTGCCGGTGCTCCCACCAAGATGGCGCCCAGGGTGGACCGCCTCCCATTTACTACGCCACTGGGATCCCAATGGTCAGTCTGCTTCTAGGTAGTACGTTAATTTAACTCGGCATTCAATTTGTGTGTGAAATTATCTAGTACCCAAACCCATAAAAGGATATCTCGACACAAATGTGTTTACAGTGTTCACCCGCAAATTCACGGTTCGCGAATCATGGACTTACTCATTTGCGGTCTGCTCTGACCGCCTCTTCTGTAGTAAAGTCGGGCTACACCAATCAGGAGCTGCGTGTCAAAGCAGCTCCTGATTTGTGTAGCCCAACTTTACTACAGGAAGAGGCTGTTAGAGCAGACCGCGAGTGATTTTCTTCACCTGCCAGTGCCCCAGCTGCCCTCTCCTGCCTTGTGACAAGTGAAAAAAGCGCATTGATGGTTTTTCAAAATTCGTGGGGTTTCCTGCAATGGATCCCCTGAAAATTTCAGGGGAGTACTGTACTTTAAAAACAAAAAAGTACAAATCTAGGGTGAAAGGTCCTGACAGCCATGGCAATGATTAGGGAAATAAGGGCATCCCTCCTGCCCCATTGATCCACCAAGGATTTAGGTAAACCCAGGAGTCCTGCAGTGATTGGGAGTTTGGAAAGGGTGGCCATTTTTGGTGAGGGAATAGAATGAAGGCCTTGAATTTCTAGGGGAGGGGGAGCTTGAAAACACGGGGAAGGGCTGTCATAGCCAAAACTGTCATTGTCCTGTTTTCATTTGCCAGTGGTACAGTAAATGTCATTAATGTTTCCCCTGTTGATGTTAACGACTGCCTGACACTATTTCAAAATACATTTACAAGAAAATGAGAACCATAATAAAAGTTCCCAATTGTAAAAAATACCAGGATATACCAAGTTAAACTGTTTCCTAGATAATTTAAGAAACATTAGGGTATTTGCAAACTTTCATGTTATAAAGAAATCATTACAAAAATAACGTCTTAGCAAGAAACCTCTGCCGGTATCCACCATCAAATGACTGGGTTTAGCAGGAACTTGCTTATCTTCCACAGATAGCTCTGAAAGATCCATAGGTTCCTGAGCATCTGGAGACCACCTTTCTCCCATCTCCTGTTTAAAAAGCAAGAGGAAGATATTATACTTTAGTAAACAGTAGGACTGTTTTTTCAGGACTCCTAAGGGACCTCCAAGGTGTACTTAATTTTGGAAAATTTATTGTGCTAATGTTCTGCTTAAAGGTCCGTTTTGCTTTGCTTCCGCTTTATTCTGAAAATCAGAGTTTCCCAAATGGGAGTCACGATCTGGACAAGTTCCCCATAGAATGTCGTGATCCTTTGCTGTAGAAAGAGTGGTAGGCGCTGCTGAAAATATGGATGACCTTCAACAAGAGACCCGGTAGACTCCTATACCTGCTCAGTTCTGTTCCACTGTTCCAGCTCTGTTCTTTACATCACTCACTTCTTCCTCAAATATCTGTTGCCACCTCAGAGCTGTTTGAACATGAGCAAAAAGAAAAATGTTATTCCCCTGGAAAGAAGGCATAAACTTATGTGCCCCTATCTCCATTAACAACTGTCCTCTACAATTAGTCACATCATTAAAAAATTTTAGGAGTTATTTTTGATATTAAACGTTCATATCACGATCGTGTCAGCAGTTTCATTCTATAAGCTCCGTATGATCTGGTCAATATCCAAAAAATTTCTTAAACCAAAATCCTTAAACATCTTAATTTACTTGTTAGGGATATCAAAACTTGACTACTGTAATTCATTATTTAAAGGGATAACCCCAAAAGAAATAAAGCACCTTCAAATAATCCAAAACTCAGCAATAACGTTCATTGCCCCAAAATTTGATCACGGATCACCGCTCCTAGAAAAATCTCACTGGCTCCCGGTCGCGTTCAGGATCGCGTACAAAATAATATTGCTCACATTTTAAACGATTATTTCAAAAGTGCCAGCATTTATACATAAACTATTGATATTGTACACCCCCCCCCCCCGTGCGCACACTCAGATCCACGGATCAACAACTATTATGGTTTTAAAATAATAGGAACAAAGCGCTTAGAAATCTTTTCTGTCACAGCTCCCCAGCTTTGAAATGCATTACCCTGGCATTTAAGAGATGAAAAAATACTCGACCGTTTCAAAGGCAAACTGAAAAGCCATCTATTTAAAGATGTTTTCCTATTATAACTTCTACTTCGTGAAACATCCATTATCAAATCTAAGGCTCAGTTCTTTCTCCTTAACCATACCCAGATGTTTTTACCTTAATTATATCTCTAACCTATAACAAATATACTTCCTACCTTCCTCTCCTCCATGTCTCAGTTTGTTTTCTCAGCCCATATTGCAAGTTCATTCGCCATGTAAACATGGTTTTAAATCTGTATTTTTTAATTTTTTTTTACCTCTGTACTTCGCCTAGAAATGTTTGACAGGCGATTATATCAAATTTCAATAAAAGTTGAAAACTTATAAACAGTGAGACAACCTACCCAGAAATTGAAGAATTAACCTCCTATAAATATTTCTAAGGGCTCGATATTCAAAACAATTTAACTGGCCGGCAACGGCCGCTGACTGCCATCCCCGAATATTCAGTTGGAAATAACTGGTTATCTCCGCTGAATATTCACGGTTAGTGCGCAATCACAAGCCAGTTATCTTGGGGTGTTTCAGAGGCGTTTTGAGGCAGATCAAAGGTATGCCCCTGACTGAGAAAGGTTAGCACATAGATAGGACCACATAAATAGCTGCCCTATCCTTGACCCCTTTTTATCAAGCCGATTTTCCGATTTTCCCTTATCAACGGCCAGGTGCTAATTTTCCCATTGGTGCATGGCCATTGGTGAAAACCCCTACCGTTACCCATTTTATAGGTGGAAAAGGGCTCACACGCACTAATCTGTTAATGCGCAACCATGTAGCTGCGCTCTGCCCCTGACCCGCCCTAGCGCTGATCCCAGAATTACTGCATGAGTGCGCCCCAATGATAAGGTCATTTTTTTGCTGCATTAAGCACTCATTCGTGTTTACCACAACTTGGTAAAAGGCCCCCCCCCATCTTAAGTCCTATCCGAATAGCAGCTGAATATCACCGCCAGCAGCTCAGCGCTCTCTCCGTATTTTCAGCAGCAACTACTATCCAGAGTGTGGTGCAGTGGTTAAAAGCTACAGCCTCGGCACCCTGGGGTTGTGGGTTCAAATCTTCACACACTATATTAAGGAACATTCACTTATACACTGAGATTATTTCCAGTATCGGCTATAATCACAGTGTTCTATGTGCATGCTTATAAATTATTCATGTGTATGTGAAATACTCAGACCCGCGACCGTGATGGTTAAAAGAAAAACCAAACCGGTATTGCCTCTGGAGTTGTCCTATAGTTCTAAGTGCAAACCTGTTATTGACGAGGTCATTGGGGACCAGCCGACTGTCTGATAGAGAGAGAAAATTACAACAACACACCGATAAACTTTACTCATTTTGGTTTGTTTGTTTTTTTTTATTTCATTCATTTATTTAGTAAGCTGTATTGCATGTATGGTGGCTATATCTCATTAAGGTGGTCGGGACAGTGAAATGATGGTCCTAGAGGCAATACCGGTTTGGTTTTTCTTTTAACCATCACGGTCGCGGGACTGAGTATTTCGCATGCGCATGAATAATTTATAAGCATGCACATAGAACACTGTGATTATAGCTGAGCGTTGTGGGTTCAAGCCCCATGCTGCTCCCTGTGACCCTGGGCAAGTCACTTAATCCCCTCATTGCCCCAGGTATACTAGATTGTGAGCCCACCAGGCCAAACAGGGAAAAATGTTTGAGTATTAATTCATGTAAACTGTTCTGAGCTCCCCTGGGAGAACACTATAGAAAATTGAATAAATAAATAGTGTGAAAAGCTTCAGCCTCTGATCACCAGAGCTGGTATTGTGACATCACAATGCCTCATTCCACCAATGCCTAAGAGCCAACCTCATCAGTGATGTCACAATGGCTTGATTGTCCTGTACTTGGCTCAACTTTACTACATTTTGATTTCTAGAGTGGTGCAGTGGTTAAAGCTACAGCCTCAGCGCCCTGAGGTCATGGGCTCATGCTGCTCCTTGTGACCCTGGGCAAGTCACTTAATCCCCCCCATTGCCCCAGGTACATTAGATAGATAGCGAGCCCACCAGGACAGACAGGGAAAAATGCTTGAGTACCTGAATAAATTCATGTAAACCGTTCTGAGCTTCCCTGGGAGAACGGAATAGAAAATTGAATAAATAAATACTGTTGCTAAATAAGTGGATTTTTTTTTTTTTCACAGTGGCTGATATAAAATAAAAAATGTTGACTGTGGTAAGCTCAATATTTTTTATTTTTTAAAGTGCACTAACAAACCAAGGGGTCCTTTTAGTAAGGTGCGCTAGCCGTTTTAGCACCCGCTAAACGCTAACGTGTACATTGTAGTCTATGAACGCGTTAGCATTTAGCACGCGCTAAAACGGCTAGCATGCCTTAGTGAAAGGACCACCAAATGCATACTGATGAATGCACATCCCTGGTTTAAAATGTTATTTATTTGCAGATTGCTTGATAAGAAAGTTTCCGGTTCTTCACATTCATTAAATATCTCCATTTAAAAAAAAATTTTGAAGGTGGGGGTAGCTCCTTGTACCGAGAAGTACTAGAACAGGGGTGGGGAGCGAGGGCCGCAATCCAGTCGGGTTTTCAGGATTTCCCCAATGAATATGCATGAAATCTATTTGCATATAATGGAGGCAGTGCATGGGGAAATCCTGAAAACCCAACTGGATTGCGGCTCTCGTTCCCCACCCCTGGACTAGAAGAGCCTCACAAGCTTAAGGGCCTCAAAGGAATGTTTTTTCCCCCATGTGAGGAAGGAAACTGGGAACATAGACTGTTAACGGCCTGACAACACTTCTTAGCTCCTGATTATGACTGGAGAGTGAAGCAGGAGCTACAGTTTGTCTGCAATGTACGTGATGCCAGACCCGGTTCATAGACATAATCACGGAAGACAAAGGCGCGCGCTGACAACTGAGCGCAAGATGGAGGCTCGCGCCGAAGAAAATTACTGTTTTTAGGGGCTCCGACGGGGGGGGGGGTTTGTTGGGGAGCCCCCCACTTTACTTAATACAGATCATGGCGGCGTTGGGAGGGGTTTGGGGGGTTGTAACCCCCCACATTTTACAGGAAACTTAACTTTTTCCCGAAAAACAGGGAAAAAGTGAAGTTTTCAGTAAAATGTGGTGGATTACAACCCCACAAACCCCCCACAACGCCGCCGCGATCTGTATTAAGTAAAGTGGGGGGGGTTCCCCCCACACACCCCCGTCAGAGCCCCTAAAAACAATAATTTTCTTCGGCGCGCGCCTTTGTCCCAGCGCGCTTTTGACTTGACACCACCAGACCCTGCAAATAAAAGTAGAAAACATGACACTGAATTGAAGACTGTGGCATAAAATAGGGTTCGGTATTATTTTTAGTACTTTATAGCTCTGAGAGTTGTGATCTGCAGGTAGATTGTTTTGATGCATCCATTATAAATTTCCTACGGCCATGCTACGTATGTGACAGGCCGATAGGTATCAGGAAAAAAGGAATGGAAGGCTACAAAAGCCAGCCAAATGCTGGCCACCGCGAACCAAGCAAACTCGCTGCATTTGTCACCAAATTAGTGAGCTGAAGGGTTGAAAATCAGAGCGATCGTAGAGATATGATCTGTGCAAATTGTCATTTACAACTGAAAGGTTTAACTTTATGGAAATGAACCGTTGTTATTAAATCAGTCATTGCTGAACACGGATTTAATGAGACCGGTGTATCCAGGAATCAAGGTGGATCAGCAGGATGTCAGGCTGCTAGAACAGGGAGAGCATTACAATGAGGGCAGCACTTATCTAAAGGGAAGATGAATGAGGGGTGAATTATCTGATGCTAGTCTACCCAACAGATGAGTCTTGGCGCTAGGTGCTTCATTTTAAATCATTCTATTCCTTGTCATGGGGACTTAGTAGTGTCAGTGATATGCCGTAGGCTTCCCAAACTTCAGATCTCACTATTGGGATACAGATTTGAAAATACTTAAGAACATAAGAGTTGCCATACCGGGACAGACTGAAGGTCCATCGAGCCCTGTATCCTTTTTCCAACAGTGTCCAACCCAGGTCCTAAGTACCTGGCAGAAACCCAAATAGTAGCAGCATTCCAGAGCCAGATTATGATGTCATAATGCCTCATTACGCCAATGCCTAAGAGCCAAACTCATCAGTGATGTCACAATGGCTTGATTGTCCTACTGTATACTTGACTCGCATAAGAACATAAGAATTGCCATAATGGGGCAGACCGAAGGTCCATCAAGTTTAGCATCCTGTTTCCAACAGTGTTCAACTCAGGTCCCAAGTACCTGGCACCAAGATCGCAAAGAGTAGCAACATTCCTGAGCTCAGAGTGTGATGCCAAGATTCCAAAGAGTAAAACCGATTTCATGCTGCTTATCGTAGGAATAAGCAGCGGATTTCCCAAATCCGCCTCAATAATGGCTTATGAACTTTTCTTTTAGGAAATTAGCCAAACCTTTTTTTAAACCTTGTTAAGCTAACTGCTTACACCACATTTTCTAGAAACGAATTCCAGAGTCTAGAACCTGTGTAACACCAAAAAGACAAAAGAGGCGGGTGCTACAAATCTAAAACAGGCACAGTACAAAAAAAGGAACCCAATAGAGTATATCCACAAATTTATAAAACGTGTACAACTGATATCACCAAAAAACGTGAAGATTCTGTTTCATGTGGCAGAAACCCTTTATATACAGACTATTTATATTGTGGTAGAAGATTTTAATCACACTTTATTTTCTAAGCACTTATTGACCCTGAATGCAGCCTTAGATGGTGAAACATGGAACACTTTTAATACATTTTTTGATGTACTAGAACTCCTTTTTTTATATGGTGTTAATCTTTTGATATAAAAAAAGGGTTTTAATAACACTCTTGCCCACACTTGAAGTTAACTCAATTTAGTATTTAGGGCAAAGTACTCCATATTAATACATTTCTCAGTTTGTCTTAATTATCAATTGAAATGAGAATCAATTCAGCTGAAAAACATTCTTGAAATTATATTAAACTAGCAGGGAGGGTATATCATAGTACCTCTGTTACTCATATCATAGCATCTCTTAATATGTTATTCCACATCCCCATCCTGGGATCACAGCTCTAATCATGTATCCACCACCCTGCCTACCTTATGTGAAAGAGCTAGACTGCTTTAACTCATAATTACGACTCTCACTCAAGTCCTTGTTTCCTCACATTTACCAAATCTAAACTCCTCATTCTCTCCTTATAGCATCAAATTCAAAATCAATGTATTCAACAAAAAAACAAAGTAGTATCGAATGTTGGCAACACTTATCTCTGAAGGTTAGCACCAATACCAGAGCTGGTGGAACTTCAACAACTGATGTGTACAACGATGTAGGCAAAATTTATTGTGACAACCAAAGTACATTTAAAAACCTTTTTACCAAACAGGGGACCAAACATGGGCTGTGTTTCGGACAACCTTCATCAGGGGTCCTCGGCGATGCATATGTTCTGCTTTTTTCTACTGTAATTTTTCTACTGGAACTTTTTTGTGACATATTTTTCTTTCCTTTTCTACCATGGACCCCTGATGAAGGTTGTCCGAAACACGGCCCGTGTTGGGTCTCCTGTTTGGTAAAAAGGTTTTTAAATGTACTTTGGTTGTCACAATAAATTTTACCTACATCGTTGTACACATCTGCAGTTTCGGTTTGTTTGTTCCTGGTTGATTTTTCACTGCAGATAAGGTTGGACCTCCCTTTTCCCTTTGGATCTGTTGCTTGGAACTTCAACAACTCCCACCGCTGACCCTCACTAAAGCATTTCAATCTCAAAGATCTTCTTCAGGGGAGAATCCTCCTGAACCCATAGAGGAGGAAGCTTCAGAGTAAGCAGGGAACGCTCTGCAGAAAGCTCAGTTCCAGCGCCTCCGCCACATTGGCAACAAAGGTAGAGATTCTTCCCCAAAGGTCTTTGAGACTGAAACACTTTAAATGAGGGTCAGCGTCAGGAGTTGTTGGAGTTCCACCAGCTCTGGTATTGGTATTAACCTTCAGAGATAAGTGTTGCCAACATTCGATACTATTTTGTTTTTTTGTTGAATATATTGATTTTGAATTTGATGCTATAAGGAGAGAATAAGGAGTTCAGATTTGACAAATGTGAGGAAACAAGGACTTGAGAGTCGTAATTGTAAGTTAAAGCAGTCTAGCTTTTTCACATAAGGTAGGCAGGGTGGTGTATACAGGATTAGAGCTGTGATCCCAGGATGGGGATCTGCAATAACATAATGTTATAAGAGATGCTATGATCTGAGTAACAGAGGCACAATGATATACCCACCCTTCCAGTTTAATATAGTATAAATTATTTTTTTTTCAGCTGAGTTAATCTTTTGGTACCAGGTGAGTCTCTAGAAGGTTTGGTAGAATTGCACATCAAAAGAGAAGGAACATGTGGAGCATGTCCTGTTTCTACTTCAGTGCATGCTTGGAGATACTAGAGATATTAACATGTATTGCCCTGTTAGCATGCACTTACATTGTGAAAGGGTATTACATTGTGAAAGGTTTGGACAGGTTCCTGGAGGAAAAGTCCATAGTCTGTTATTGAAGAAGACATGAGGGAAGCCACTGCTTGCCCTGGATCGGTAGCATGGAATATTGCTACACCTTGGGTTTTGGTCAAGTGACCTGGATTGGCCACCGTGAGAACAGGTTACTGGGCTTGATGGACCATTGGTCTGACCCAGTAAGGCTATTCTTATGTAGGTCCCATTACATAAAGTAGGATATGTGGTAGAATAATGCGTGTCCATGACACTAGCACATGTTTGTATCTCTAGCTGGTAGTCTTGATTTTCTTGGGAAAATCAGAAACAAAATGTATTTATTTATTTATTTAGTACAAGGGCTCAACATACTTCTGTTTATGTTGAGGTACATAAAAGTGGTTTGTAATAAAAATAGGAAGATTAAGAAGTAGAAGTAAGGACAGAGACAGGGAAGGAAGCAGAAGAAGGGAGATAATGGGAAAACAGGGCAAAGCCAGAGCTGCAAAAGTTTACGAGGGGCCACTAAAAAGTTCTCAGCCCAACCAGCAAAGTTGGGGCAGTCTCCATCGAGGGCTATAAATGTAGTCCAGCAATTTTTTTTTTTTTTTTTTCCCCCATCCCCCCCACTTTTTTCGTTCCATCAAAAAAATATGGAACAAAAAATGTAGAAAAATAAATCACCGGACTAAGGCCATCTTTTATTAAGGTGCGCTAATGCATGTTAGTCCATGGACACGTTAGCGTTTAGCATGCACTAAGCGGTTAGTGCACCTTAGTAAAAGAGAGGGGGTAAGTGTATAGCCGTCGATGGAGACTGCTCCAACTTTGTTGCTTGAGCCGAGAACTACTTTTCAGCTTCCCCTCGTATCCTTTTGGCCTTCATCCAAGGTGGGGCTCAAAGTGAAGTCTTGCTCTTGCACGTGGAAAATGAAAAGACCTGAACAGAACAAGTCCAGCCGTTTAGCAATTGCCTTGAACCTTGACATTGCATGCTCTGGCAGTGTGTAGATAAATGCAAACGAATATATATATTAAGGCATGGAGATTATTAAAATGTGATGCTTGGTTTCTGTAGCACGCCTTTCTATTTTGCTAGGTGTGAATTGGAGGTAAGAGATGTCACAAATGGGAAAGTTTGGAAACTACTGATTATATTATAAAGAAATTAGAATATTAAAGTAATTCTAGGGAGAGAGCATAAGAATTGCTGCTGCTGGGTCAGACCCGGGGTCCATCGTGCCCAGCAGTCCACTCAAAGACCAGCAGCCTGAGTCTAGCCTTACCTGTGTATATTCTGGTTCAGCAGGAACTTGTCTAACTTTGTCTTGAATCCCTGGAGGGATTTTTCCCCTATGACAGACTCCGGAAGAGCATTCCAGTTTTCCACCACTCTCTGGGTGAAGAAGAACTTCCTTAGGTTTGTACGGAATTTATCCCCTTTTAACTTTAGAAAGTGCTCTCTCGTTCTCCCTACCTTGGAGAGGGTGAACAACCTGTCTTTATCTACTTTGTCTTGAATCCCTGGAGGGTGTTTTCCCCTATTTGAATCCCTGGAGGGTGTTTTTCCCTATAACAGCCTCCGGAAGAGCGTTCCAGTTTTCCACCACTCTCTGGGTGAAGAAGAACTTCCTTACGTTTGTACGGAATCTATCCCCTTTTAACTTTAGAGAGTGCTCTCTCGTTCTCCCTACCTTGGAGAGGGTGAACAACCTGTCTTTATCTACTTTGTCTTGAATCCCTGGAGGGTGTTTTCCCCTATAACAGCCTCTGGAAGAGTGTTCCAGTTTTCCACCACTCTCTGGGTGAAGAAGAACTTCCTTAGGTTTGTACGGAATTTATCCCCTTTTAACTTTAGAGAGTGCTCTCTCGTTCTCCCTACCTTGGAGAGGGTGAACAACCTGTCTTTATCTACTTTGTCTTGAATCCCTGGAGGGTGTTTTCCCCTATTTGAATCCCTGGAGGGTGTTTTTCCCTATAACAGCCTCCGGAAGAGCATTCCAGTTTTCTACCACTCTCTGGGTGAAGAAGAACTTCCTTACGTTTGTACGGAATCTATCCCCTTTCAACTTTAGAGAGTGCCCTCTCGTTCTCCCTACCTTGGAGAGGGTGAACAACCTGTCCTTATCTACTAAGTCTATTCCCTTCAGTACCTTGAATGTTTCGATCATGTCCCCTCTCAATCTCCTTTGTTCGAGGGAAAAGAGGCCCAGTTTCTCTAATCTTTCGCTGTACAGCAACTCCTCCAGCCGCTTAACCATCTTAGTCGCTCTTCTCTGGACCCTGTCGACTAGTACCGTGTCCTTCTTCATGTACAGCGACCAGTACTGGACGCAGAGAATAGCAAAGAAAATATTTCAACAAGCTTAATATGGTGGTCTTTAGATCTTATTTCTTTTTATACATTTTAAAATCACAGAATTCAAGATTTCTTGAAAAACAAAAGAATAAGGAGAAAAGAAAAAAATTAGGAAACAGGGGAAGACAAAAACCCTTGATGCCCAAAGGTAAAATTATATCCTGCACCAATTCCCCCTGTTCATATGAGACTTGAAAAGGAAAAGAATCCAAGTATAAAATCATTGCATATTTAATGAGATTAATACTATAAATGAAAAGACAACCGTAATAAGGACTGGCCCCTTTAACTGAGAGAACTCTAAAATTTAGCATAATCGGTGCTTTAATTATCCTGCAATCCTCTCTTCTCCTCTTCCCAAGAGGCAAGTTACCTATCATCATGGAAAACTTTTAGCTGTTCTGGTTCACTAAATATATAGATGTCATATTGAAATGTAATGATGCACTTGAAAGGAAATCAAAGCAGATAAGATCCAAGGGAGACAACCCAGTGCCAGAAAGCTTTCATCTTGGATAACGCTGGAAAAATTCATATTTTCCTTCCCATAAAGAAACCCTTCCTATGATGGAGTTTCAAAACCTACTTCTGTTCATACTCAAGAGCAAAAACTGATTAAAATAGAAAGAATCCTGCCAACTTTCGGGTTCTCAAAATAGTCCAAAAGATTTAAACTATCACCTGAGAGTAGTTCTACATTCCTTTCATCTTTTTTCTTAACATCAGGTCCCTTTATTGATAGATTCAGCTGGATTCTTAAAAATCTCACTAAAATACATCTTCAGCGTATTATTCGCATTGATGACAGGTGGTCTTGGAAATCTTTAAAAATTGCTAAAAACAATTTTCCTACCGAGACAAATAGGACCGATGATAATCTGCATGTAGGTTACTCCTTGTGATTGGCTCTAAGGTTTTAACCGCAGACACTTGAGATCTTTTGTCTCCTTGAAGGGAATACTATTGTTATCACTCTTTAACAATAGTGTATTATTATTGGGTGTTTCTGTGTGTCTCCCATAAATTTTTGAAGGGATTTGGCTTGGAAAAGTAAAGACATGAAGATTGCATCTCCTGCTCCTGTGAGGCAAAACTCAAGCCTTGAGCAAGACAGACACTTCATTTTAAACATCCAAACTATCAACTATGGTTTCCTGTGATAACTTCTGATCTTTCCTTAAGAGAACCCCCCAACATCCCCTAAAGCTGAACCTCTACACACCCCTAGTGGTCACTGACCCTCTCCCACCTGCCAAAGGTGTGAATGAAACAGTACATACCTGCCTGCATGTTATGGCCAGACCTAGTAGAACAGCAAGCAGGTCTCTGGTGGGTGTAGTCTACCATAGAGATGGGGCCTCAAGCCCATATATCACTCTATCTCCTACACTTATGTTGGAACATGTGAGCCCTCCAAAACCCATCCAAATCCCACCATACCTACATATAGGTGACACCTGCAGGCATTGTGGTGGTGTACAGATGGGTCCTGTAGGTCTTAGAGGGCTCACCATATAAGGAGGTTATGGTGAGGCGTTTATTCTGGGCCTTTGTTATGTGAAGCTCACTGCAGTGTCTCTTGGGTTGTCCCACTGCTCTGTTGGGATATCTTCGTGACCAGTCTACTAAAACTGCTGGCCCCTCCTACATCCCAAGGGCTTGTTTTATGCATTTTTCTTTTGGATGCTTTTATTTTTTTTTCAAAAATGGTTCAAAAAGATAGATGCATTGAGGACAAGCACTCTGAAAAAATAACCATTTTTGAAACAAAAGATAGATGTTTCGTCGTTTCAAAAAAAAAAATGGTCATGTTCTTTACTAGATTATTTTTTTTTTGGTGTGCCCTCAGCAACGCATCTAAACGCAGATTGAATGTCACATTGAAAATGCCCCTTCACATCTCTTTTCATGTTAGGTCAAACATAGCAGGACAGGAAAGATGTGAAATTCTTCATCTTGGGAACTCAGCCTTGTTCCTAGCTAAAAATACTGCTGAAAATGACTGATTTGTATAATTTTAATTTGATTTCACATTTCTATCCCTTTCTGTCCTTTAAAAAGACAACTAGGCATAAGTTAAATATTTTAGTCTTGGTATGCCCCCCCCCTAATAAAACATCAAAAAGAAACAAGCGTAAAGGAATGTGGCATTACTGTTATTTGCAGCACGCTTACTGTCCCATTGCAATTGCTTTTCTTTATCTTCTCCTCTCCCCCCCCCCCCCCCCCCCCGCAACAAATTATTTCAAATCTTGGAAAAGAAATAGAAAGCTTTCTGTCTCTCAGTTCTCATTAGCATTTGATTCAGCTGCCTTGGCAAAGACGGCAAACACTCTATTCATAACGCTGCACAAAATTGCTTCAGCTGGGGGCCGCGGCCTGAAGAACTGAACGCAACATTCATGTGCTGAAAACAGGTGCCCTGTCTGCTGTTCAAAGGCACTGGCAGGTCGCCGGTGAGTTATCTTGTTGTGCTGGCATTTGGTGTCAAACCAGGACAAATTTGTTAGACGGCAGAGCGTCCCACAAGATCAGAGACTGGATCAGGCTTGCTTCGCACTGAGCTTGTTCCAAGATTCTCAAGGACAGGATGCAGCAGGAATTTGAATTAGGACTTTATTTAGTACATAAGGCTTTTCATCCAGTTATAGTTCAAAGCAGTGAGCGAATACCATCTCAGCAGAATAGTGAGAACAGGCAGTAACTAATGGGCACAATATTCAAATAGATTTATATGTTTAGGGGCAGTTCTATAACTGAGTGACTCCAATTAGGAGTCCGCAAGGCATGTGGTGGGGTATCTTCTATAATGGAACTTAGGCCTCACTTTTCTGTATAGAAAACTTCCACCCCATCAGCCCCTTTCTTATTCCCTATCAGCCAATTTCTTACTCCCCACATGAGCGACATGTATAGATTCTCCCCTTCTTTGTCCTATGTGTCTGTCATAATTAGAGTGTAAGCTCTTGCGAGCAGGGACCATCTCTTGTGTCTGTAATGTACAGCGCTGCATGCGCCTGTAGTAGAATACTAATGTAGCTGGGTATTAACACGCCTAACATTTAGGCCTGAGTACTTATTATAGCTGGTGCAGAGGTCTCAAAGTCCCTCCTCGAGGGCCGCAATCCAGTCGGGTTTTCAGGATTTCCCCAATGAATATGCATGAGATCTATGTGCATGCACTGCTTTCAATGCATATTCATTGGGGAAATCCTGAAAACCCGACTGGATTGCGGCCCTCGAGGAGGGACTTTGAGATCCCTGAGCTGGTGTGTGAGCCTCTAAGGCCTGGGTTCTCTAAATGGCGCAGTTAGCCAGCAGCCACCTTAAAAGAGGCCGCCGATGGCCTGTCAATCACACGACGGCACCGTTTACAAAATAGTGTCCTCTGGTGAAGGTAGGCCACATTTCCGGTGTTTACCTCCGACATGAATTGCATCTCATGCTCAGCCTTCTGCCATTAGCCACGCCTACAGTGGTAGGTGCCTCCAGAGGCTCAATTCTGATGCCGTATTTTTAGATACTTCAAAGATTTAGCTAAGAAATACTTTCTTTCCTGCTAAACAAGCAACCATATGTAATTTTTACCGACCCTCAGTGGCACCACTCAGGACTCAAACTTTTCATTGTCCTGAGCTTTACGTGTCTGCTCGTCACTGGGTCTCATTATATTTTTAGAGCTAAATGTTTTTAGACTTTTTATTTATTTTTATTTGTATTTATATATATACTTTTTATACTTAGCTTAAAACTGTGGCTAAGTCTGCTTGGCTTGAGATGTCAGCGTTTATAAGGGATGTCCAAGCCGACATGTTTCGCCGAGATAGCTTTTTCAAGGCTTCATCCCCTTACAACAGAGCTGTAAAGTTACCCAGTTCCAGGAAGACTTGTTGGCAAGTCCTGTTTTTGAACTTTTGACATGTTTCACCGAGATAGCTTTTTCAAGGCTTCATCCCTGCAAGTACAACCGGCACAGCTATGTGTTAATAACTTTTAAAATTATTCTATAGTTAAATTTACAATAGAAGTAGAGCTCTTCCTATAGATAGCTAGCTATCGCTTTACCGACATCCTAGCTTATTGCTTACCTCTTCACCACCGACTACCACTGTAACCGCCAATTCTTTACACCGGAAGCGGCAGCGTTTTTTCATTTAAATATCTAGGGCCATCTGACAAGCCCGAGGATACGTAATGACGTAAACTCCAGCGTAAAAGACAGCTCCGTACAGTTATTTATTACTTTATGTTTAGCAGAATCCTCCTACTTTAAAAGATATTCTAAATACATGGTTAGACTAGCGACATCCATTCTAACTCGTTATTAAGCCCGTAAGGGGATACTGCAATAAAACATCATTGGCCAGTTTTACAACTTCATGAAATTTTCACCGAGATTCCTATGTTCTCTTTTAAAAGAGGGAAAACTATTGGCCAAATATTATACCAACAAAAGAAGGGTACAAAAAATGTAATAGGAAGTCACGGTAAATGTGGCAGTTGTCAATGGTGTGTCAACACCATTGAGGGTACAACGTGGACAGACCCTCAAACAAAGAAAAGAATAGTAGCCTCAGGGTCTACAAATTGTAAAACAGAAAAAGTGATTTATGTATTGATCTGCCCTTGTAACTTGGTCTATGTAGGGCGTACGTCTCGAGCTATTCACATAAGATTGAATGAACATAAATCAAGAATTAAAACTAGAACGTTACAAGCCCCTATAGTAGAACACTGCATCAGTCAACAGCATGAACCAAACCAGTTGAAGTGGAGAATAATTGATCAGTTAACAGAAGGGAGGGAGGGAATGGTTAATGTGGAAGAAATGTTAAATTATAAAGAACAGCGGTGGATCTATGTTTTGAACACAGTATCCCCTTACGGGCTTAATAACGAGTTAGAATGGATGTCGCTAGTCTAACCATGTATTTAGAATATCTTTTAAAGTAGGAGGATTCTGCTAAACATAAAGTAATAAATAACTGTACGGAGCTGTCTTTTACGCTGGAGTTTACGTCATTACGTATCCTCGGGCTTGTCAGATGGCCCTAGATATTTAAATGAAAAAACGCTGCCGCTTCCGGTGTAAAGAATTGGCGGTTACAGTGGTAGTCGGTGGTGAAGAGGTAAGCAATAAGCTAGGATGTCGGTAAAGCGATAGCTAGCTATCTATAGGAAGAGCTCTACTTCTATTGTAAATTTAACTATAGAATAATTTTAAAAGTTATTAACACATAGCTGTGCCGGTTGTACTTGCAGGGATGAAGCCTTGAAAAAGCTATCTCGGTGAAACATGTCAAAAGTTCAAAAACAGGACTTGCCAACAAGTCTTCCTGGAACTAGGTAACTTTACAGCTCTGTTGTAAGGGGATGAAGCCTTGAAAAAGCTATCTCGGCGAAACATGTCGGCTTGGACATCCCTTATAAACGCTGACATCTCAAGCCAAGCAGACTTAGCCACAGTTTTAAGCTAAGTATAAAAAGTATATATATAAATACAAATAAAAATAAATAAAAAGTCTAAAAACATTTAGCTCTAAAAATATAATGAGACCCAGTGACGAGCAGACACGTAAAGCTCAGGACAATGAAAAGTTTGAGTCCTGAGTGGTGCCACTGAGGGTCGGTAAAAATTACATATGGTTGCTTGTTTAGCAGGAAAGAAAGTATTTCTTAGCTAAATCTTTGATATATGAAGTAAGCACCTAGAGTTACATATAGTGCTTTGGGATTGTATTTTTAGATACTGGCAGGGGCCTTGAAATTTCTTTTAAGTACCATTTTAAATGGCGTTTTGGATTTAACAGGTGCCTGCTGGGCATCTAAGTTAAGGCACTGCGCAGAGTATAGAAGCCTTAATGTGGCAGGTACATGTACAGTATAACTTGCAATATTCTATAAGTTACACATGTAATTTATGTATTTATTTAAATCATTGTTTATCCCGTTTTCTCCACTGAGCTCAGAACGGGTTACAGATTGACATATCTAATATACATGTACAGTTAACGGGTTACAATTTGCCGTAGCTACAGTGCAAATTTTTTCAATAAAAGTTTTTATTCTAACTAGGGATCTAATCCCAATATATATTTCTTTGTAATCTGGTGGCTGTAAATGGAAGCCCTGCCTATGTCCTACCTGGGCTCCTTCCCTGTGTACAGTGTATACTCCCCTTGCAAATAGGTGCTACGTAAGATAAAAATAGTATTTAGGCACATAAATTCAAGTAATCTAATAATTAGGGCTTGAACTAGGACTCAAACTAGGCTCGAACTCGAATAATCTAATCTAATTCTTATTCCTATTGACCATATCTTCCCTTTAAAATTAGGGATCGAACTGGTTTTATAATAACAAGTGCATAAATATGATCTAAAATAAAACAAAAAATTGTAAGAAAAATTTTTTTAGAAGAAAAAAAAATCAAACTGTAATACAAAATTTTTATTACAGTTTTTTTTTAGATCATATTAATGCACTTGTTATTATATAAACCAGTTCAATCCCTAATTTTAAAGGGAAGATGTGGTATATAGGAATGAGGATTAGATTAGATTAGAGAGCAATTTTAACCAGTTAGAAGCAGCTCCTAGCTAGTTAAATCACTTAATCGGCCATTTTCAGCAGCACTTACATTAACTATTTATGGATCACTAATATACCCCGGAAGGAGTTCAGTGTGATTTATAGGTTAAGAAGTTACTGGTCATATCCAGGAATTACAATCTTGCATTTTGGGTCATAATCATTACACTCTACTGGACCTGCACACAAGAACTGGCCCTACTCTTGAGCGCAGGTGCTAGGCAAGTCCCTCTTCCTTTTACTGCCGATATCTAACATTAATATTGTGCATACACTTTGCAGGCTGTTAGTGTTGAGCAACACCTGGCTCTCAGGGATGGCTCCAAGGCAGTGGAACACTCTTCCTAAGGAACTAAGGCCTAGATTCACTAAACTCACCGTTGTTGGGCGATCCATGGCAGAGTCTTGCTGAGCGACCGATTCACAACAGCTTCAGCATGCAAATGATGTGATCGGACGCACGCATCCCACGGATCACTATAGAGCAATCGAGATGCATGCGCAGATCATACTACCACCCCTCAACCTCAAATTATGTCCTCTGGTTTTACCATTTTCCTTTCTCTGGAAAAGATTTTGTTCTACGTTAATACCCTTCAAGTATTTGAACATCTGTATCATATTTCCCCTGTCCCTCCTTTCTTCTAGGGTATACATATTTAGGGCTTCCAGTCTCTCCTCATACATCTTTTGGCGCAAATTTGCAGAGAGGGTGGTGGATGCCTGGAATGCACTCCTGAGAGAGGTGGTGGAGAGGAAAATGGTGACAGAGTTCAAAGAAGTGTGGGATGAACACAGAGGATTTAGAATCAGAAAATAATAGTAAATATTGAATTAAGGCCAGTACTGGCAGACTTGCACGGTCTTTGTCTGTATATGGTCGTTTGGGGGAGGATGGGCTGTGGAGGATGTAGATGGGCTGGAGTGAGTTTTGACGGAGATTTCAGCAGTTGGAATCCAAGCACAGTACCGTGTAGAGGTTTGGATTCTTGCCCAGAAAAAGCTAAGAAGAAAAAAAAAATTAAAAAATTTTAATTGAATCAGAAAGGGCAGACTGGATGGACCATTCGGGTCTTTATCTGCTGTCATCTACTATGTTACTATGGGACACGATCGGTGAGCTTAGTGAATCTAGCCCTAAATCTAGAAAATGACACCGGAAAGTTCAGGAAAGGGATGAAGACCATCCTCTTCACAGAATACTATAGCCAATAATGCAGCATAGAGGAGATAGTTGGCCAGTCCCCACTAGGAACATCTATAGGATAAACACAGTAGGAACAGGGGATGAGATAATCAGCACAGATAGCTAGATTTATCAGGAATTTAGTACTTCTAAGATGAACATAGATCAAGATACAGAAGTAGTATGAACACAGTATAAGATATTAAATATTGATGTATATAAGCATTGTCACAGGGTAGGCCCTTTGACTGAGCTGGGTAGTGAAAAGACACCGACGCCTAGGGCTAGGCAAGGGAAAATACTTTCCCAAAAGGAAAGAACACTACCTACACTAACACCTCAGCCCAGAACTAACGCCAGTCAGGGAAGGTTTAATCCAGAGCAAGAAAGTACCTATTTGTTTTCACCTGTGTTAAAGAAGGGAGAACAATGGACAAGTGGAACTAATAGAACTCAGGGTAGTGTTCCTGGGGTGAAGGTGAACCTGACAATTCATAACATTCATGGGGGACACAATTTCAGGCGACACCAGGAACATTCTAGCCTTCACTTTAGCCAGGAACAAGCAACACCTGTATCTCATCCTGAGTCATATAAGCACCAGTAGCAGTGCTCAGAGGTGAGGCAGCCACTGAACCAACCCACACTGGAGAGGAAACAGAACGGTGAAGGAAGACCAGTTCCAAGGACTCGCAGCAGCATACCTCAGCCTAACACTCAGGTTGGTCCTAGTTATATGGAATCTGAAATGTTAGAAGATGTCATGAGTGAAGCTTCAGATAATGCAGACTACTTAGACCCTGAGGAAGTCATGGACTTTAAAGAGGAAAATGTGGACACTGACCTGTGGGACATGGAAACAGAGGGGGTTTAAAGGAGGTTATGCTGAGACTTGGGCAAATAGCAAAACTAGGAAGTAAAATGTTTTGCTAGTTTAAGGAGCCAAGTTTTGGGGACTGGCTGTCTCTGTAAACTTAAGTTTAGGAAAGTTTACTGTAAGCCTTTGTGGCTTGCAAAGGTTCCTGCATCTTGCTTGTGCAAGAACCAGAGTTTTAGGCTGTGGCAGTTAGCACTGCACAGCCCTGGCAGTAGTTTTGAGATATTTTTTCCTTTTGGGGGTTTTTTTTCTCATAGACTGGATCGTGGGTTCTATTTTGGGAGGGACCACAGCCAGCGGTCATTGTGGGAGGAGGTCCTTTCTGCCTTGAGCTCTGCATCAAGATCCAGTCTAAAGCTGCCAGAAGTCATTGTGAGCAAGAGACTGAATCAAACTGCGTGAAAGTATTTTGAGGTCCATTGACTATAGCATTGGAATAGCAAAGAGTCATTTCGGTACTGTTTCTTTGAAGTGCAAGTTTTTCCTTTAAACTATGAGTGCAATTTGAGTTTTGGAAACTGAAGTTCCTATTGGAATAAAGTATTTTTGAATTGGAAGCAAACTGGGTGTTTTATTTTACTTGATCCACCAATTCCAAGTAAGAACTGATAATCCTCTAGGTCAGCACCGTGTACTCTGGCTCTCTCGGCCTTTCCCCCTTAGGCCCGGCCCGGCCTGGAGACACAAGGTGACAGTATATATTTATATGTGTGTATAAGAAGGTATAATATGAATAAATATATAATATATTTTATATAGGTATGCACAAGTAGGCATGTATAAGCAGATAGATTGATTATATATGATAAATGAAAATAAGAAAGAGGATTGATTGATTACGGTTTGACGGCTGTATTGAGAATCAACTCAGAAAACACTAACTCTGTATTGTAACACCTTTACAAAAGCACAAGAATTGATTAAGGTTTATAATGTATTGATTATGGTTTAATAATGTCTGTGTTGAAGCCATCCCAGGAATTGTAAACTCTGTATTGTAACACCTTTACAAAAGCTCATGTATTGTAACACCATTGCAAAGCTCATATAAACTGCTCTGAATTGACTCTCCCAGTCATTAGCAGCGGTACAGAAGTTTTCAATAAATATTAAAATCGCTGTAAGGCCAATGATTTCTACCAGTTTGCCAGAGTTTTGTGCACCTGTGCCATAGGTAAGAGAACTGACGATCCCTCCTGCTTTTGTCTGCTGCAGTCTCAAAATAGCTGCTGGAGCCTCCAGAAGCAGTCTCGTGAAACTGCTACAGAAGGTCCTAGCAGCCATTTTCTCGGTGGAGCCATGGGCAACAGTGACTGGGGATTGCTACTACCCCCTCTAGACCACCAACAAAATGGTAATCCAGGGAGAGGGGGGAGTTCCTTGTGTCAGTGGATTAGGAGAAGGGGTGGAATTCATTGGTGTATAAAAATTTTGGGAATCGCTCATCTGTAGCCTCTGTGATAAGGAAATTTTCCCATTATTGGGGAAGCAAAATGTAGGTATTATTTTATTTGTAATGTTATTGAAATACTAATTTAAAATGCTATTGGAAAACCTGGCCAGTGCTGCCCAAAGTCAAAAATTAGATGGTGAAAGAAGTAAAGGACTAGACTTATTTTCTTTTGCCATGACATGGCCATGATTGGTGAATTTTTACAGAGTTACTGTGATCAGTGAAGCAAGTATGAATTGCTGCCAGTAGCCTCAAGCAAATTAATTTTTCTTTACAAAAGCAGAAACTTTTAACATTTTCCCATATCACAAAGGAATATAATTATCTCTTAGCAGGAGCTGAAACATTATTAACAGGATCCTCTTAAGCATTCAATACTTTCCTGACCTTTGCACCCCGGAAACTCCAGCCACAAATGCATAAAAATATGGAATTTAAGAAAATGATGTACTAGCATCAGATGTACAAAGAACGATATTCTGCGGGAAAGAATATACTGTATGTGGCATAAGGTCCTTTGGTTTGTGCACAACCTGCCATGTACAAGGGGGTGCTGAAATGTTCACAGCCCAGCCAAGAGAATGGCTTGGATAAGGTTCAATCAATGATCTGAAACAATGCCAAAACTGAGAATTTTGTTTCTGCAAATTGGCACTTAACGAAATAAGATAACACTCTTTTCAGCTTAGGAAGCTAGTTGGTTGGGCTGAGAACTTTTCAGCACCCCCTCGTATGTAATAGAAGTGAGCCAAGTATATGACAATCAAGCCATTGTGACATCACAGATGAGGTTGGCTCTTATTGGTGGAATGAGGCATTATGACATCATAGTTTCAGTTCTGATTACCAGAGACTGAAACTCTTCACACTACCAGGGGGAGCTAGAACGTTCTCAGCCCAACCAAGAAGAGAATGATGTGGATAAGGTTCAATCAATGATCTGAAACAATGTCAAAATAGGGGAGAACATCTTTAAACCTACCAGAGAATTTTCCATTCTATGGACTTTCACAAGAAAATTCAAATTGGTGGACTGCCCTGTTCCCAATCAGGTCAGTGAACTCGCTATTTCCAAAGTCACACTGCAGACATCAGAACGTACCCTGAAGAAAGCCACAGTATGATGCCTGAAACGTTGGTTTCTACCTGACAAAGATCCATCGAGACCTGGAAACCCACATCAAACTCAACAGAGAATTTTTTTTTTTTCTGCAAATTGCCACTTAACGAAATAAGATGACTCTCTTCAGTTACAGTGTCAAAATAACGCTCAGAACTTAGAAAGTTGGTTGGTGGGCTGAGAACTTTTCAGCACCCTGTCATATGGCAATCTCTGATATCTTGCATGCTTTCCGGGGACCTCTACCTATCTGGTCTCTGACCACCTGGCAAGAAGAGGACTCCCAAAATGGAGAGTGGAAGGTCATGTCATTGGGAGGAGGCTCAGCCATGTTATGACATCCTCCAAGTAAATCTGAGGGGTACCTTGCCATATACCAAACCTCAATAATTTACTTGTGGTGGAATTCTGCGCGTGCGATACCATGGTTCATATAAACAGTAAAGATCTAAGTCAGCGAAGGAGGATGCGACCCACTGCAGTTCATTTCCTCCTACTGCCCGTGTCTGCACTGAATTTTGCACAGCATGTGCAGAATTCTGTGTGTCCTGAGGAGATGAGGAATTCTGCACTCGCAGAATTCCATCAGGAGTAAAAATTGCATATCTGTCTTCCAAGCCTTTAATCACTTTAGTGAATGAAGTAGATATTTACTTCAAACTAATTCAGCAACCTGGATTTCTTGTTTTCAGAGGAAACAAACTTTGCCTGTCTACCAAGGTTTTCTGCAACATCTGGTGCTTGAAATCTGCTACATGCATTTATTGCATCAAATGAACTGCAATTTATGCCTCTTCAGCTCTTGCAGTATCTTAGAACATGTTATTGGTGAATATACTTTAAGCTGATCCATCAAATGCCATTGTTATTTCTTATATATCCTTCAGTCAAATGTTGTCGTACCAAAAGCATTTCACTGAGCTTGCAAATCACCATTCACTTTGTCCATGATTTCTGCTCGACCCACAAATATGTATTTTTAAATTCATAACCTACAGTTTTTATAAGCTGTTTCATCTGCTTTTAAAGAATTGTACTCTCGAATACAGTGATTTTTTTTTTTTTTTTTTGCATTATTCCATGTATTTTCCATCTTTACGGAAATTTGCATAATTTCAAAAATGCTGACACAAATATACTCCCTTCTTTGTCCATTCCATTCATCTATAAGGTTTCATGACTTCACCATCCACACCATCCAATCCCAGTTGCACCCTAATTCAACCATATCAACACATCTCATATACTGTAACACCATTACAGAAGCTCATATAAACCGCTCTGAATTGACTTCCCAGTCATTGGTAGCAGTATAGAAGCTTCCAATAAACACCCAATAAACAATTTGCAACTTTTTCAAAATGAAGTAGGTCTACTCTGCTTGGAGGAGCTATGCTTGGGTGCTGCCCCTATTGATCAGTATCATTGAGGGGGAATTCTATAAATAGATGATGGAAAAGAACACTGCTAAGTGCTATACTAAAAAAAAGGGCGCCAAATACAGAAAATACAAAATTTTTTTTAGCAAGTCCAAATGACAAAATAACTAAGACATTGCATCACCTCAATGGTCATGATTACCCAATTTTAAAATCTATAAAAATATTAGGAGTCACTTTAGATTGCCATCTAACTTTGGCAGAACATTTGGTGGTGAAAAAGTACGAATATGAATTTGGTAGTGAAAAAGTGCTTTTTTGTGCTATGGAAATTAAAGATCATCAAAAAATATTTTGACCCTTTATCTTTTAGATTGCTGGTGCAGGCATTGGTACTATCTATATTGGACTGCTGCAATATTGTTTGTTTGGGCGCACCAAAGAGAGTTGTGAGACAATTGAGAATAATGCAGAATACGGCTGTTCGCCTGATATTTGGGCTGAAGAAAAGCGATCATGTCAGCCCTTATTATCAATTATTACACTGGTTACCAGTGGAAGCACGAGTAATATTTAAATTTTCATGCCTTTGTTTCATGTTGGTCTGGGGATTGGCCCCTACCTACCTGTTACCTCATTTTGTGCTATATAACCCCGTGAGAGTAACCAGGAATTGTAACTTATTTGCATACCCCAAGAGTTCAGTTGTAAATTTAGATCTTTTTTAGACAGGATGCTTGCATTTCAAACAAGTAAACAGTCCTGGTTGGGTAACTTTATTAGCGGAGCCATGCTGTCATATGGCGCCTTCCGAAAAGAAATCAAGACAGCACTATTTGATAAATTTATCTCTTAATTTGAGATTTTATTCTCAATAGAATACATTTTTTACTGTCCTCTTAGTTAATATGCTGTATTCTTAGTATTACCATTTTGTATTTTGTTGATTGTCCAGTTTTTCTCTTTTGTGTAAACCGCCTAGAATTCTTTTGATTGAGGCGGTATAGAAAAATAAAGTTATGGTACGTTATGAGTGCCGATTTCTGTGCCCATCTCTGGGTGCCAGGCTTATGTCTGCTGAAACCTGGTAGAAATCCCAGCACCCAAGCTGGTCATGGAGACCCATTATTCTATAACATTGCATCAACATTTGGAATGGCCACGCCCCCTTTGGCTTATGAGGCGAGGGATTCAGGGTCTGATCCTATAAACAGCACCTAACCATGCCTAACTTCTAGGCATCAATTCGCACAGTTGACAATCAACCGCTAGGCCTTCTTTATAGAATCATGCCTAGCGTTGCCTAGGCATCCTTGGGTGTCATTAGGCATCACTGAGGTAGGCACCGGTATAATTTACCATGCCTAATCTCTGCCCCTAACCACGCCTACCTTTTAGGTAGGCACAGGTAGGCATCATTAGGCATTGGAGAGCACCTGACTTAGGTGTCACATGGATATCCCTGAACAATTTTTTAAAATTTGTAATTTAAAAAATTGTTTTAATTGCATGGTCAATCACCACCCCATTTAACCAATTAAAAGACAATTTAGTTACGCATAGATTTTAGTTAGGCGTTGCAAGGCATCCGGGATTAGGGCGCCGTTTAGAATGACGTGCATGCAGAGGCGCATACAAATTCTAATTGGTGCCAATTAATGTCAATAATTGGTTGTTAGCATCTAGGGAGTGCACCCAAATTTGGACTCCATATAGGGCTCCTCTTATCAATCCGCAATAGAGCATTTTACCGCCAGCCTGTGGTAAAAGGCTCTACTGCTACTTGATAAAAGGAACCTATGGATTGGGGGGATTGGACTCTTGGGGCCTCTTTTACAAAGGCGCACTAAGCATTTTAGCGCGTGATTAGCGCACGCTAATCGCTAACGCATCCATAGACTAACATGCACGCGTTAGCGGTTAGCACATGGTCAGCACGCACTAATTAGCGCACGCTAAAAAGCTTAACGCGCCTTTGTAAAGGAGGGGGCTAGTCACACATCACCAAAGGACTATTTTGTTTATCCACAGGAACCTTTCCACATGCCTTCTCCCATTCCAGACACAGTACACTGTCAGCGACAGTTCAGTTCAACTGTCATTTGAATGTGGCCTCTTATTCTCAACCAAGAACACTGAATCTTTACAGGAAAAAATTACTATTAAATCAGTTCCAATTCAAATGGAAACAAAAATAAAACTTTTAGGGGTCATTATTGATAAAGATTTATCATTTCATGACCACATCAGTTCTGTAATAAAAACATGTTTCTATAAACTCCGCATCATTCGTTCATTAACTTCAATCCTGCAGATCGAATCTATCAAAATTCTGGTTCACTCTCTGATCATTTCTCACCTTGACTATTGTAATTCCCTTCTTAACGGTCTTCCCCAAAAAGAAATCCGACGTCTCCAACTGATTCAAAATACTGCTATAAAACTTATTTATAAACTGGGTAAATATGATCACGTTACTCCAATTCTGAAAGATGCTCACTGGCTTCCTGTGGCACACCGAATCACATACAAAATTATCCTTTTGACCTTTAAAATAAAATCCTCCCATCTACCTTCATTTCTACATAAACTCCTTATTCCCCAATGTTCATCTCGTACTTTAAGATCTACAAATCAAAATCTTCTTTTGATCCCCTCTATAAAACACTTTTACTACACACGGAAAATAAATTTTTCTGTCTCTGCTCCAACATTGTGGAACTCTTTACCACAACCTCTTCGCGACGAGCAACAACTGGATAAATTTAAGATAGGTCTAAAGACTTTTCTATTTCGCGACGCATTCACTTCAGTTTAGTCTCTACTTTTCCTGATATTTCCAATCATTTACCTTCAAAAATTATATTTAAAAAGACTTTTCCCCACCCAAATGTTTATTCCCATTCCCTCTTTCTCCCTTTTCTCTCTACAATGTAACTTTACCCTCCCACAAACCTCTCTCCTCACTATCAAGTTTGTCTTGTTTATGTTTTAATGTACACTATATGTACTTCTAAATATTTATTATATTAATTTTTTTCTTTCTTACCTATATATTTTTTTTATTGTAATGTAAACCGGCCAGATATTTATTTGATGGTCGGTATATTAAAACCTAATAAACTTGAATGTAAATTAAGAATTTTCCCAGGGCACAGCATGCTCCTCTTTAAAATGTTATCTCTCAATATTTTCCAGCAGTAGATTATTATTATCGACCAGCCAGGGAAGATGTTGTCAACGTGAGCAACTGTAAAGGGAGGAGAGTGGTGCAGTGGTTAGAGCTACAGCCTCCGCATCTTGAGGTTGTGGGTTCAAACCCCACGCTGCTTCCTGCAACCCTGGGCAAGCCACTTAATCCTCTCTTGCCCCAGGTATATTAGAAAGATTGTGAGCCCATTGGGATAGATAGGAAAATGCTTGAAGTACCAGTATGTAAACCGCTTTTGAGTGTGGTTGTATAACCACAAAAAGGCAGTGTACAAGTCCCAACCCCTTTCTCTGATGTCATAATGCCTCATTCCACCAATGCCTAAGAGTCAACCTCATCAGTGATGTCACAATGGCTTCATTGTTCTATACCTGGCTCACTTCTGACACTGTATCGGAGGAGAGTGTGGCATAACAGTAAGAGCTACAGTCTCACCATGCTGAGGTTGTGAGTTCAAATCCCGCATTGCTCCCTGTGACCCTGGGTAAGTCACTTAATCCTCCACTGTCCCAGGAACATTAGATAGAATGTGAGCCCACCGGGACAGATAGGGAAAATGTTTGTATGTAAAACAAAGCAGTATACAAGTCTCAATCCCTTTCCCTAAAGACGGGTTATTTTACCACAACTTGACAAGCAAGTGCCATTTTACTTGTCACGCTCTTATTATTATTATTATTATTTTTTTTTTAATCAAGGCATTCTTCCCTTTTTTATTGGCATGTCACCAGTCGCTTATCCTCAGCTTAGTAACTGAATTTCATTATTTTGCGTACCTGACAAGCAGTACTGTAAGATTCTCATCCAAACTAATGATAAAAGAAAAACTAAAGATCAGAGGAAAGAAAATGAGAATTTAAATGGAGCTGAACCTCTCCCTCTGTGAAAAGAAAAGGCTGCCGTGATAACTCATGCTACATTATAAATCTTCCCCCTGGAGCAACGCTTTAATAAAATCCACGGTAAAAAGTCAAACTCTCCCCAGTAATTCAGTTTAAACCTTCATAATGCATTTATTAGTGTACTTGCAGCTCCATGAGAAAGGTGGCCAAAATAGGTGCACATTTCAGAATTAAATTTCCTGTCACTTCAATTCCTGAACTGATGGAAAGAATGAATATGATGCGTAGGAAGAAACGAAGTTTGCATTAGGAACAGACTAAATAAGTATTTATTAAATAATTTTAGAATAATGCGTCATTAGGTTCGCCAAGTAGGACATCGTTAGTATGAAAGGCACCCTCTCTCTCTACAATAAAGTTACTGAGATGAGACATTTTACATTGTAAAGAAATTTCTTGGGAGTCAGAAACAGGGCTTCTTCATTTTGCAGGCGGGCACGGTATATTAAATGCTGGTTAAACATTTCATTGCAATTCAAACTTAGAGCAGCTTGTTGACACGGAGGGCCATCTTCGATAGTACAGCCGAGACCAAGTCCGGACGTCTTGAGAAAAACGTCTAAAACTCAAGTGCAAAAAAAGGTCATGTTCGAAACTGCAAGATGTCAAGCCCTAGACACGCCTCCAACACTCCCACTTGAACTTTGGATGTATAGTACTTCTGTTAGTCAAGAAGTCTAACAAGACATCTGGAAAGACGGTTTTGAATATGACTAGTTGGATGTCTGGGCCCGTAAGACATCCAAGTGCCACTTTATGAATTTTAATTTTTTTTTTTTTTTTTTTTTTACATCTTTCTTTTTTGAAAATGGGCCTCTTGGTATTTTACAGTATTAGGCTTTAAAAAATAACTTCCCTCCCGTTGATCAAGCTGTGCTGCCGAGCCGCGCAAGTTTAAGGGCCAAGCTGCACGTTATAATCCTATGGGCGGTTCAGCATTTAGGGCTCCTTTTACGAAGGCGCGGTAGCGGTTTAACGCGCGTAATACCGTGCGCTAAACCGCCGGCCATGCTAGCCGCTACCGCTTCCTCTCGAGCAGGCGGTAGTTTTTAGGCCAGCGCGGGGGTTAGCGCGTGATGAAAAGTCACGCGCATTCAAACCCACAAGCGCGGCTTCGTAAAAGGAGCCCTTAGTTCGCACTGCTCTGCAGTGTGGCATGATAAAATAAAGGGGGGTGAGGAGAGGTAAAACTTTTAACATTGCATATACATGGTACAGATAGTTGAGTTTCTGTGTATTTTAGAGCAGTGGTTCTGAACCCTGTCCTAGGGGACCCCCAGCCAGCGGGTTTTTAAGATATCCTTAATGAATATGCATGAGAGAGATTTGCATATAATGGAGGAGACAGGCATGCAAATATGTCTTATGCATATTCATTAGGGATATCTTGAAAACCCGACTGGCTGGGGGTCCCCTAGGAGAGGGTTGAGAACCACTGTTTTAGAGCAAAGATGTTTGAGAGAGAGATTGTGTTGGATGCTTCAGTCGATTTCAATACTAATATCAGGAGCAATCCCAAGCTTAACAGATTTTCAATTTTGACTTACGAACCTCCTATTTAATTCATTGTCCTAAGCTTTATGTGCTAACTCCTCACCTGTTCAATAGAAAACTTGCAGTTTTAGAGATGCTGGAAGGGCTAGGAAGCGAAAGTTGTTGTTTATGCAAATCTGGGATCCATATTTTCAAGCCTAAAAGCTGAAGTGCAGTTTTAAGATGGATATCCTAATTGGGCTTTTATTTAGTAGGACTGAGATAGAAATGGTGTGCTTTGATGAGGTGGGGTAGAGAGTAGAGTTGCACGGGGACAGAAATCCCACCCATCCCCATCAGGATCCTCTCCGTCCCCACCCATCCCCGCAAGGAATTACCTCCATCCCCACCCGTCCCCATAAAAAGCAGCAATTACTTCTGACAGGATCATCAATTCCACAGTTTCTTTTGTGTTTGCACTGCTGTTTTCCTTGTGGAATCTCTTTGGTGGAACCCTTTTTTTGTTTTCTGTTCAGGTAATTAACTTATAAACCCCCTCTTTTACTAAGGCTGACGTGTCCATTATATTATATGGACAAACCCTGCTTCCAAAGCTTTTCATCCCCATGGGAGTCACGTTGGCTAGAGGGGGGTCCCCGTGGGAGTCCCGTGGGCCAGAGGGGGTCCCTGTGGGAGTCCCGTGGGTTGGGGGATTCCCGTGGGACCCACGGGATTCCCGCGATCCCCGTTCCCATGCAGACCTCTAGTAGAGACTACTATCGGGTGGGGAGGCGAAGAGGGGGGGGGCTTGGGGAGGGGAAGTTGAGGGTATTGAAAGTTTTGAAAACATAGTCATATATTAAGTGGGGTTTGTTTGGGGGTTGAAGGCATTATTTATGTGTTTATTATATTAATGTATTTGATGCATCATTATTATATTAAGTGTATTATGTTGTATTTGATGTTTGCATCAATAAAAATTGTTTGAATCATAAATTTTGTAACAGTGTAACTTCTAAACAGTTCATTTAAATAACACTTAGGGCTCCTTTTGCGGAGGTGCGTTAGGGCCTTAACGCGTGGAATAGCGCGTGCTAAATTGGCATGTGCGCTAGACCTTAATGCCAGCATTGAACTGGCGTTATTTTAGAAGCGTACTGCGTGGTTTCGCGTGCAGTAATTTTGTGCGTGCGCTAAAAACGCTAGCGCACCTTAGCATAAGGCGCTCTTAGCGTTATATTGTAGTCTTGAAAGTCGAGGAGAAAGCCAACGTGTTTCGCTTCCCGCAAGGCTCATCTCCTTTAGTCCACCGACATCCGTCCTGACCACATTTCACTTCATGAGGTTGGTTTTACACTGACCAACGTCTCTCATGGGAGCCACATTTCATGTATTTTTTTTGAGAATTACTTGTTTTCGGCTTTCTATTTCCAATTGGTTCTACTTACGCCTTACGATTTACAGCTAGGACCCCTGAAGAAGTGTTTCTTCTAAACACAGACTGTCGGGTTCCGGTGTTTCATAAAGAACCTTTATTTGGAAAACAACATTTGTTGACTTTTTTTAATAAACTTCCTGATTTTTCTGTACATCATCTCTGCAGTTTTCTTTGGGTTTCTGTCACTTGTTTTCTACTGCAGAACTGTTTGATTTTTGTTTTTGTTCTTATCTTTCAGTGTTCTCACCATAAAATCATTGGGGTAGTGGTCAGTTTTTCCAAAGTGCTGTCCGACAGAGGTGACATGCTGGTTGGCATTGTCATCTTTAATATCTGTGTAAGTTGATCCTGGTCTTTAGCATCTGGCCTGTTTAACCAATGTAGGCCACTTCTTTGCACTTTTTGCATTGAATGATACATACCACATTGGTAAATGAACATTCACCAATGTGAAAAATTCAAATGTAAACTAAAAACTTTCCTTTTTAATGATGCCTTCATAAATTAACTTGCTTTTATGTGACCCTTATAACATTCATGAGAATCTTCTAAATTATTCTTTCTAGTCTCACTTTCAATTTTTATTATCTTCTACATTTTATCTTATTATTATTATTATTTTTACCCTCTCCTTATGTGCCCTCCCTACATGTTTCTTCAACCTTTATTTAAATTGTAACTTCTTCCCTATCCTTTCCCTTTGTTTCTAGTTTTTGTCAAATTTGTCATTATCCTTGTTAGTTTTATTAATAGTGATTTTGCTTTTATATTGTAATTTTATCATTATGTACATCGCTTTGAATTTAGATAAAGCGATTAATCAAAATCTGTATTAAACTTGATGTGAAGGAACCCCTTATGTTGGATGTTTTTCCCATATGAGTGACCATGGGATCCTTTGAGATGTGCTCCCAATTAAAAAAGGTCCACTAAAAAAGGAATTATATATTTTTTTCCATTATGTTTGTTTTGTTTTGACATATTACTTTTTTTTTTTTTTAATCTTTATTGAATTTTTCATTACCAACAAAAAGTGCAACACAATATTCATATCAGTAACAATAACAAATAAGCACTTAAATTTGATCAGTAGCAGTGCAACAATATAAACCCTCCCCCCACCCCACAATTACAGCAAGGAATCGCACTAAAGATATATCCCTCCCCGGATGCGTTTGAATTATACCAACAAAAAGAAGGATAAAAGAACTAACAATTGTACAAAAGACGTCAATGGACCCCAAACTAAGTTAAATATCTTAGAATGCCCTAGTTTCAAGTGTATTAATTTTTAATGTACCGACCATCTATGGGAATCTAGCTGGTTTACAATAAAATATTAAAAGAAGAATAAAAATTCTAGTAGGGAATAAGTTTAAAGAATGGAAGGGAAGTGTACATTGAAGACAATGACAAGACGAACTGGAGAGTGATGATAAAGGAAAGAAGGGAGTGGGGGTAGAATTACATTATTAGAGGTTAAAAACTAGTATGTCGGCATTCATTTTTGCATACCTATAGCTTAAGCATAAGCTCGCCCACCAAAAAGAAAAATTAAGTCGTTCACAATTTTTCCTTGAAGAGTAGACTAAGATGGCCACCACACCTTTTCACTCAATATTACGTAACCAGATTTGTAGGGAAATGTTTATGTTGTAATTAACAAGCTATTCATAGACTTTAACTCAGATATCTTAGCTACACTTCCAGGGGTGTCAGGTCAAAAGCGCGCTGGGACAAAGGCGTGCCCAGACAATTGAGCACAGCACGGAGGTGCGCGCCGCTCAAAATTACTGTTTTTAGGGCTCCGACGGGGGGTGTGCGTGGGGGGGAACCCCCCCACTTTACTTAATAGACATCGTGCCGCGTTGTGGGGGCGTTGTGGGTGGTGTGGGGGGTTGTAACCCTCCACATTTTACTGAAAACTTAACTTTTTCCCTGTTTTTAAGGAAAAAGTTAAGTTTACAGTAAAATGTGGAGGGTTACAACCCCCCAAACCCCCCATAACGCCGGCGCAATGTCTATTAAGTAAAGTGGGGGGTTCCCCAACAAAACCCCCTGTCGGAGCCCCTAAAAACTGTAATTTTCTTCGGCGCGCGCCTCCGTCTTGTGCTCAGTTGTCGGCGCGCGCCGTTGTCTTTCGCGCCGTTGTCTATGAACCCTTCCAGGAGGTATAGTCTGGATAAACCATGTTGGTCTTTTTCTGTTATCATTTACTATATTATGCACTAAGGGACTCTTTTAGCAAGCAAAAGTGTGTTTTCAGGTTTGACCATGGTTTAAATACATTGGTCTCAATATCTGCCAACTGCAGAAGTCACACATTGATTGAATCCACTTGAATTCTGTTAAAGGTTTGCTAGTTTTGAGAACTCTACATTCCATTCTTATCAGTGTGTTCACAGGTTCACAAGCCTTCATCCCTCCGTGGTCAGAAAATACCTACAGTATCTAAATATAGATTGCCTCAATAGCCCTTGTGCTTGCAGGTGGCATATAAGCAAAATAATGACTATACTTCCCCACTCCTGGTAAATCTTCATTGGCTTCCAACACAGGCTCGGGTGACTTCCAAGCTGGCGTGTTTTGTTTCTAAAATATTGAATGGCTTGGCTACTGAGTATGTGTCTAATTTTGTTTCTCTTGGTAGATAAAATTATCAGCAGTTATTGCCGCTGGAAATGAGCTATTAGTGTCTTAAGGCAGGGGTAGGGCACTCCGGTCCTCGAGAGACGTATTCCAGTCGGGTTTTCAAGATTTCCGCAATGAATATACATGAGATCTATTTGCATGCACTGCTTTCAATGCATATTCATTGGGGGGAAATCCTGAAAACCTGACTGGAATACGGCTCTCGAGGACCGGAGTTCCCTACCCCTGGTCTAAGGGCTCCTTTTACAAAGGTGCGCTAGCGGTTTTAGCCCGCGCTTAGCGCACACTAAAATGCCGCGTGCTAGTCGCTACTGCCTCCTCATGAGCAGGAGGTAGTTTTCTAAATGACACTATTGCAGTTTGTTATCATGGCGTAAATAGTAATGAAATGCACAGCATGCAAATATACATAAACCAGCTTATTTCTATGCAAATTTGATAAAATGATCCGCCCTGACTGCAGTCATTGAAAGGACAGAGCCATGACAGTTGGAGGGAGATATTCAGTGGCACTGTTCAGTTAAATGCTGCTAAATATCCCCTCCTGGATTGCTGAGCGGGGTTTAAACAGGCAAGAGCCATTTGTGCCTAGATAAACCTCTTTCAATATCAACCCCATAGGTTCTTAAATATTTTTTCATCTGTCCCCATGTGGGCCTATTCTATTTCACAGCCGTGAATAATGCAGGCAAAGTATGAAATCTTGCAAAAGAGTAGAAATTGAAGGCGTATTATATAATGAGATAAAACACAAAGGGCTCCTTTTTACTAAACATCGCTAGAGAGTTTTAGTATGGGCCGGTGAGGCAAATGCTTTGACCCTCTTAGAATTTCTATGAATGTCGGAGCATTTACCTTTCCTACTTGCACTAAAAACCTCTAGTGCCATTTAGTAAAACCCAGCGAACATGATTAAAGAAGGCAAAAAAAAATCAAGAGCTACCCCGTCATCATATTTACTATTACCATGTTTGCATATACAATTAAGTATCTGGAAATTTTGTATGTAGAAGTTTCCATAGCAACAATATAATCAGTACATGGCACCAGAAACACACATCTACTAGATAGATTCAAATATAAACTTGTTACACTGTGAATATAAATTAGACACATACTGTAATTAATGCAAAATGTTATTCAAAACAGGTTGGTGCGTATCTTTTTCTGTATTCTCTAGACCTTCTGTTAATCATTAAAGGAAAAAGTAAATTTACTCCGTAATAAGTTCAAAGACTCTGAGGCCTTGATTTAATAAAAGGCTCCTTCCGGTAGACGTCTAGATTGGAGCACCTACCTAGCTAATGCCGAATTTTTTTAAAAAAAATTGGTTAATTGGAAATGTTAATTGAAAGCACCTTTGAAAAAATGATTTAAAAACATGAATTAGCCAGTAGGCGCCTAATTCGGTAGACACCACCTCACAGTAGGCACCTCACATTGAGGCACCTACTGGCAAAGTAGGTGTGGTTAGGGGTAGAGTTTAGATATGGATTGTGGCATCTGTTAGGCGCTGTATATTAGGCCAAAAAAACCCCTGGTCTAACATTATGATGCCTACCTGTATCTAAATTGATTTAGATGCCACTAGGAGCGATTCTCGCTGCGCGTGGGGTAGGCAATGGCAAACCACTCCTACACTCTGTCTTGAAACAGGGAAGATTCCTCACTGTGCGTTCAGCCTCGGGTCGGTGGTCGACTTGAAGGCATACACACACACCAGCGTGATTCTACAAATGGCACCCAACTTTGATTGACATGCCGAGCGCCTACCGAGTTAGGTGCCGTTTATAGAATCTGGAACTAAGAGGACGGGTTAGGATGGGATGTGGGCCTCTGAATTACAAGTATAATTCACACAATAAATCGACAATCATAAATTAATATTTAGATGCTATGGGGCTCATACCTGAAATAGAACTATGTCTAAAAACCCACCCAAATCGGCACTTGGATGACCTAAAAGACAGGTCGTCCAAGTACCGATAATGGAAACGGGGTTTTAGACATATCCAGAGACTCTTTAGGCCTCTGAATGCTGCTGTGCACCCAGAGCTGAAAAGGGTGTTTTTGAAGGAGTGATTATGACGGGATATGGGCCAGCGTAGACTTAGTTGTACTGTAGCGATAATCAAAAGTTTTTTACGAGGATGCCTGGACGAAACTTGTACATTGTGACTTAGGCAATCTACTGCCCAGATAACCACTGCAGACCCCCCCCATACACTCCCCCAGTGATCACTGACCCCCCCCCCCCGCCATAAAAATTAAAATAAAAACGAACATACCTGCCTCCAGAACATCACCACCTGACATAGAAAAGCCTAGTAGAGCTGCACAGAGGTGATTTAAGTAGTCTGGGGGGTGGGCTAGTGAACCATAGAGAGGAGGATCCAGGCCCATAAGCCACTCTAACCACTGCATTCATGGTGAAAAATGTGAGTCCACCAAAACCCAACTGTACTGCCATATAGGTGGCACCTACAGCCCTAAGGGCTATTGGGATTGTAGATAGGTGGGTGTAGTAGGTTTTGGGGGGCTCACCATGACCTGCGAGGGAGTTGTGGTAAGATGTTTGACACCCTTTTTGTGAAGTTCACAGTAGTGCCCTCTGTTGCCATATCTGTTGCCATATCTGGGTGGCTAGTCCATTACTTTGCTGGCCCCTCCCATGTCCAAAAGGTCTTGTTCTAGGTGTTTGGGACTTGGATGATTTTTTGGATGAAAATGTATATAAAGATAGATGTGCCTCTGGTCTGGATAATCAAACAGCTGGACGTAGAAGTAGACAATTTAAAAAAAAAAAAAAAAAAAATTTCCCAAAAATGTCCAAATTGCTATTTTCAAAACTCATTTGTATACGATGATTTTCTCTGTAGTTTGTCTAAATCTTAAGAGGCATGTTGGCGGGCAGGACTAGGGCAGGCTTACAATAATGGAAAACTATAAAAAAAAAACCCAAAAAAACCATCAAGGGAAAAAAAATAGGATATTTTGGGCTAGACCTGTTTCAATAAATACTAAGGGATTCATTTTCAAAAAAGAGACGCATAATACCAGCACTTGGACGTCATAAGTCAAAACGTCCACGTGGGCATCCTCAAAACAGACTTTCTAGTTATTTTGTCTCCAGTGTGCCCAAATCTTATGGGGGCATGTTAGACGTGTTTTAGATGAGCTTAGGACTTGGATGCTCGGTAGATATAATCAAAGCTTTAAAAAACATCCGTGGCTTTATTTTTAGATGCTTGGAACTAGACCTGTTTAAAAAGCATCTAAGGGCTCCTTTTACGAAGCCGCGTTAGCGGTATAACGCGCGTAATAGCACGCTCTAATTTGCCGGCCGTGCTAGCCACTACCGCCTCCTCTTCAGCAGGCGGTAGTTTTTTGGCTAGCGCGGGGATTAGCACGCGCTAAAAATGTGCGTGCGATAAAGCCGCTAACGCGGCTTCGTAAAAGGAGCCCTAAATGCTAAAAAGGTGTTCCAATTGACCAGATGACTGCTGGAGGGATTAAGGCATGACCCCCCCCCCCACCACCACCCAAAGATGTGAAAAAAAAAACCCACCAGCATTTTCCACGGCTCAGGAATAAGGGGTGCTTAAAAGTTCTCAGCCCAAACAACTTCCTAAAGCCGATGTTATTTTGCCACTGTAGCTGAAAAGAGTATTATTTTAGTTTATTTCGTTAAGAGTTTGCAAATTGGCACTTTGCAAAACTACACTAACTAAGCTACAGTGTTAAAATAACATCAGATTTAAGAAGTTGGTTGGACTGAGAACTTTTCAGCATCCCCTCCTACATCTCCACAGCAGAGGCGCTCTCTAAGGGCTATTGTAGAGACACGTCACATTAAAAGTCCCAGGCAGACGTCACTATAACTTGCTTATATTGTATGATGAGCCCTCAAAAACCTATGTACCTACATAAAGATAACACCTGCAGGCATAAGGGCTATTGTTGTGGGTACTGTAAGTTTTGGGTGGGATTTGGAGGGCTCACTATACAATATAAGCAAATTATAGTGGCATCTGTACTTGAGACTTTTAATATGACATTCTCTGCAGTAATCCTTCTGCTGTGCTAAGGAATGCTCAGCTGTCTATGAACAGTTTGCTAAGAATGCTGACTGCATGAACATCTGAAAAGATTGTTTTTGTGCTTTTTCATGTGGACATCTTTATATATTTGAGAATGGCCAAAAAAGATAGATGTACTAAGGGCCAAAATGTCTACATATGCCATTCTCAAAAAAAAAAAAAAAAAAGATAAGACGTCTTGCTGTTTTGAGAATGAACATTTTCTCTACTGGATTTCTGGAAGTCTTTCCCCAAATGTCCAAACTCAGACAAGCGTCCTATTGAAAATGCCCCTCGCATGTCAAAAAGGTGTCCAAACTGACCAGATGAGTACTGAAGAGATAAAGGCATTAATTCCCCAGAGGTCACCAACCCCCCCTCCCCCCCAATCCTCCTAAGAGGTAAAAGTGACAGAACATACCAGCCTCTCTCGAGACTACGGCGGGAGCTCACGGCAGCCATTTAACATAAGAACATAAGCAATGCTTCTGCTGGGTCAGACCTGAGATCCATCGTGCCCAGCAGTCCACTCATGCGGTGGCCCAACAGGTCCAGGACCTGTGCAGTAATCCTCTATCCCCCTCTATCCCCTTTTCCAGCAGGAAATTGTCCAATCCTTTCTTGAACCCCAGTACCGTACTCGGCCCTATTACGCTCTCTGGAAGCGCATTCCAGGTGTCCACCACACGTTGGGTAAAGAAGAACTTCTTAGCATTCGTTTTGAATCTGTCTCATTTCAACTTTTCTGAATGCCCTCTTGTTCTTTTATCATTCGAAAGTTTGAAGAATCTGTCCCTCTCTACTCTCTCTATGCCCTTCATGATCTTGTAAGTCTCTATCATATCCCCTCTAAGTCTCCTCTTCTCCAGGGAAAAGAGACCCAGTTTCTCCTATCTCTCAGTGTTGGCTATATTCCAGTCCTCCGGGATCATGCCTGTTTTCAGGGATAGATTGCAAATTTGCTGCAGTAGTTCCGCTATCTCCTCCTTTAATTCCTTCAGAACCCTTGGATGGATTCCTATTGGCGGTCTACATGGGGCAGGAGCGTAGTGAGCCCGGGATGCTGGGGGGAAGGCTAAACCTTGGGGTTTTTTCTTTTTTTCCCCCTCCCAAAAAAAATCGCAAATATGTGAAACCGCGAATGAGGAGGGGGAAGTGTAGCTGTCATTTCGCCCTCAGACTGCGTCAGGGCTGTGGACCAGTGTTGCGGCTCTGTGTTTCACAAGCTCACCACGATGGATTACTTGGTTCTCGTCAGATGACTTCTCCGGACCAATCCAGAAACAATTGAATGAATAGGCTTTCTGTATAGAGTCTCGCACAGGCTGTGAAACAGAGGCACCTTCGTTAGATAAGAACAGCACAGGAGCAATGCCTCCCCAAAGATTCACATAGGCTGAGCATGTAGGTATAGCTGGATGTCCTTGACTAGAATACAGTTTTGGTATATGCCCAAAATGCATCAGGCATAAACAGCAAAGATGTTTTCTTCTTTCTCTTCTTGCATGGTTCAGGCTGGAATGATTTCTTGCAGACAATGGTTCAGGCTTTATGACATCAGAGAGGCCTAACCTTCAGGTGTGAATAAGGAAACACCCCTACACACCCACAGGGGCCATGCCAGGCACTTTTTGTTGGTGGCCACTGGAGGCCAGTGCTGGCTACAGCGCGCTAGATGCTAGCACCTCCATAGAACTTGTGTTAGCATTTTCCGCGTAGCGCGGGGTTAGCATGCGCGGCAATGTAGCACGCGCTAAAAACGCAAGGAGCCCTTAATTTCACTAAATTATTTACGGCCTCTTTTACAAAGCCATGCAGCAACGGCCCCAAGCCCTTTAAATCTCTATGGGCTTCGGGGCCGTTAGCACAGAGCAGCCGCTAGCGCAGCTTTATAAAAGAGGCCGTTAATATATTTGAATAAAGAAAAGTTAAAATAATTAAAAATAATGAAGGATACTATTAAAAATTGATGACGATTTTAGTAGTTCTTCATAAAGACTATTAATGAGGAATTACTGCACTCACTTCTGAAGATCCTTAAAATAATTAGAATGACTACTATGAGATTGTGAGATTGCATGAATTCTGGGTATAGGATTAAGAGCTTTAATGCAATTAAAGCTAAAAGCCAATATCTAACTTGATAAAATAATTTTTTGGGCACAAACCTTAGTGAATTGGCCCCTAATATGAAAGAAATACATTGCCATGTACAGTATGTAATGTAATGTAATTTATTTCTTATATACCGCTACATCCGTTAGGTTCTAAGCGGTTTACAGAAAATATACATTAAGATTAGAAATAAGAAAGGTACTTGAAAAATTCCCTTACTGTCCCGAAGGCTCACAATCTAACTAAAGTACCTGGAGGGTAATAGAGAAGTGAAAAGTAGAGTTAGAGGAAAAATAAAAATAAAATAAACATTTTAACAAGACAGCATTGATCTAAATACTTTGGAAGGTAGAAGAGAGGAGAGAAAGGAATAGAAGCAGAAGGGGGAGCCGTTGAACAGTAGAATTCTGGAGAAATTTAAATGATAGAAATAGAACAAAACAAAGACAAAAGGCAAAACAATAGATAAGATTAAAGATAAATCATAAGCTGGAAAGAAAAATAAAATAAAACTTTGTCTTCAATCCACGGTTTCAGCGTCAGTGATGAAGTGGAGCAAGTAAGTTTAGGAGGAGCGATTGACGTTTCCAGAAAGGGCTTCTTCAGGGAAGAGACTTGGCCGACATGGGTTGTTTCCTTATTTGCTGTGTGATACTCTGTTGCAAGACATTTAACAAGGTGAAGCCCTCATTCTGCTCTGATATGGCATTTGAGGCAAAATGGTCATCGCTCACTAATGTGTGTACATTGTGAAAGAAATGATTACTGTATCCGTTGATGGCTTGGGTGGTATTTAGAATCACAGTTTCAAAAGGAGAGTGCTGATAAGCTCTGAATATTCTTTACCCAGTTTCTAGCAAATTGCATCTCCTTTTTTAATTTCATGCATGATCGAAGCGATACGTCATCCTGGATCCATTATGGTTGCCCTTTGCTTTGCATAACTCAGCATGCCGATGCTACTGGCCATGACCACTTACCCCACAAGTGCATCGAGCCTAGAATATTTAAAAACAAAAAACAAGACACCCTTCAACCGAGGCTGTGCAGCTTCATACCTACTCATATGAGCTGGTTCTGTTTGCAAATATAAGAATAAAAATATTGCTGTATGCCTTTAAACCCCTTTTTGCATCTGAGATTGTAATTTTTTGACCAGGCTCTTTTTTTGAGTCTTTCCAACCCAATGAATATTGAAAATAAATTATACATAAGTTGTTGAAATATATGTCCATCTGTCTGTCTTTCTGTCCACCTGGCTATCTGGGGCAAAATAATTCTTTGAAAATTTAACAGAATGGAACCAATTCTGATGTGAAAAAAAGACATCCTGAATTTGAAATTGGGCCAGATTGGACTGTACAGCAATAAAACAATGTATTTTTTTTAAATTAGGGAAGCAGTTCCAGCTGTTGAGGCAGAGAAGCTGAAATACTGGCAGGGATGTTCTCTTCTTAACTTTACGCAGTCACACACACAGCCATACACAAATATGAATTAACATTAATACACAGTCACAGGAACAAAATATATACTAACACATGCACATAAATATGGCATACAAATTACATACAAAAATACAGGGACAAAATAAAAGCACACATAAATACATATAAGCATATACAAAGACATAGACCCACAAAACACAAAAATACACACACACACACTCAATTGCATAGAAACATAGAAATATGTACAAAAGAAAATATAGACACACAAACAAAACATAGGCATTCACAAATACCCAGCCGTACACACAAAGAAAATACAGACAATCAAATACACATGGCTTTTCTTCAGTGACACTTTATGTGACTTTGGGCAAGTCACATTACTCACCATTTCTACTGGTACAACTTATGTTGCGAGTCCATTTCATCAGGAGAATATCTTGTGTATCTAAATGTAACTCATCTTGAGGTGACCCATCATTCCCATGCAGGACAAAAACACGCGACAATTGCGCGCAGACAATCCTGCGCAGGACTTATCCATGCTAGCTTAAAACAGTTACTGTTAACGCTGTGAGGGTGTGGGTGTGTATGGGGGGGGGGGAACCTCCCCCACTAAAGTTTTCAGTGTAGTGTAGGGGGTTCCATCCCTCCACACACACCCAATGGCAGCGTGAACAATTGTAAGTTTACTGGGGGGATTTCCCCACCACACCCCCTCACAGTGCTAACAGTTACTAATTTAAGCCAGCGCACATAAGTCCTGCGTGGGATTGTCGATGCGCTTTTGTCTGGCGCATTTCTGTTATGGTACCCACCTTGAACTTGATTTTGGAAAAGGCAAGTAAGAAATCTAAAATCCAGATGCAAATCTAAAATAAAAATCACATACAAACTAATCATAAACAAATACACAGACACACACAAATGTGACACAGGTAAATTATATGCAGAAGTATTGGAAATGATTCCATGTTCTACTTGCTTCCCCCGCCATTTAAAAACATAAAAATAGCCTTACTGGGTCCATCAAGCCCAGTAGCCTGTTCTCACAGTGGCCAATCCAGGTTAGAGAGTTGCACGGGGACAGAAATCCCATCCGTCCCCGCCAGGATCCTTTCCGTTCCCATCCATCCCCGCAAGGAATTACCTCCATCCCCCAAAAAAGCAGCAATTACTTCTGACAGGATCATCAATTCCACAGTTTCTTTTGTGTTTGCGCTGCTGTTTTCCTTGTGGAATCTTTATGGTGGAACGCTTTTTTGTTTTCTGTTCAGGTAATTAACTTATAAACCCCCTCTTTTACTAAGGCTGATGAGTCCATTATATTATATGGACGAACCCTGCTTCCAAAGCCTTCCATCCCCCTGGGAGTCCCGTGGTCCAGAGAGGGATCCCCACGGGAGTCCCGCGATCCCTGTTCCCGTGCAGACCTCTAATCCAGGTCTCTAGTACCTGGCCAAAACCCAAGCAGTAGCAATATTCCATGCTACCGATCCAGGGCAAGCAGTGGCTGTCCCCATGTCTTTCTCAATAACAGATTATGGACTTTTTCTCCAGGAACTTGTCCAAACCTTTCTTAAAACCAGCTATGCTATCTGCTCTTACCACAATGCGTGACTATTCTCTGAGTGAAAAATAATTCCTCCTATTGGTTTTAAAAGTATTTCCCTGTAACTTCATCGAGTGTCCCCTAGTCTTTGTAATTTTTGACAGAGCGAAAAATCGATCCACTTGTACCTGTTTTACTCTACTCGGGATTTTGTAGAAGTCGGTCATATCTCCCCTCAACTGTCTCTTTTTCAAGCTGAAGAGCCCTAACTGTTTTAGTCTTTCCTCATATGAGAGGAGTTCCGTCCCCTTTACCATCTTGGTCGCTCTTCGTTGAACTCTATACCGTCTCTTACCCCCTCTAGTGCCCTGCTAGGATGACTTTTATTGAGCTGCACTAGAGGTTTTTAGCATAGGTTGCTAAAGCAAGTATTCTGACACTCGTAGGAATTCTAGGAGCATCAAGAGCATTTACCACACTGGCTCGTGCTTAAAACCTCTAGCGCAGCTTGATAAAAGGGGCCCTTAGTGATTTGGATGTGAATTTCATGTTCAAAGATGTAAATTCTACTGTGAAACCTAGTGGTTGAAACATATGTAAAATGACTCCTAGTGACCAAATTATTTGATTTAAGTTATTTATATACTACTTATATACTCTCCAATTACCGTACTCTTTGCTATGACTAGACTGTCAGGCCCTGATTCTACATAGTGCGTCCAGATTTTAGGCAGCTGTAGGCGTCCTACAGCTGTCTAATCAGCCAATCGGGATGCCCGTTTTTTAAAAAAAATGCTCCCCAGCCAGGCTTTCTATATTGAAGGCGAGGCCCGCAAGACACCTAAGCTCGCCTAAGGGCCTTAGGCGGGCCTTAGGTGAACCTAGGCGGCCCAACGCGTCTCCCTAGTAGAGGAAGAGACGCTTACAATGTAGGCCAACAAAATGCTGGTGTACATTGTAGGACGCCTACAGCTGCTTAAAATCGGGACGCACTTTGGAGAATCAGGCCCTAATTGTCTAAATGTAACCTAATTGTTGCCATGACTATTCTGTTCTTAAATTGATTGAATGTTAAATTGTAACTCGTTCTGAGCTTCTGGGAAAACGGGATAAAAATCTATATAAATAAAGTTGCCTAAAGTGGTTTACATACAGGTTGTTAGATGCCATCGACTTGTGTTCGAGTCCTAGCGACTTGATGACTTGCGGATCTAAAAAGAAATTGGTTCTGTGCTAGTCCGGCGTCATCCCCATGGTTATTTTTCAACTTGTCCAGCCATCTGATTGCAGGTTGCTCTCTTCGCCTGGTTCCTTTGATCTTCTCAAACATGATGTCCTTCTCCAGTGATCCCTCTCTTCTGATGGTGTGACCAAAATAAGGCAGTCCTAACGTCAACATTTGGGCTTTGAGTGACATAGCCGATTTGATCTCTTCTAGAATTGATTTGTTTGTTCCTCTGGTGGTCCATGGCATGCCTAAAATTCTTCTCCAGCATCATAGCTCAAATGAGTCAATCTTATTTCTGTAGTGTCCAGCTTTGCATCCGTAACTGACCACTGAGGAATGAGTGTGTGGACAAGTCTGATCTTCGTTTGGAATGTTACCTCCTTGTCTTGGAATACTTTGTCGAGAGCCTTCATTGAAGAGCGACCAAGTGCTATTCTGTGGAGCATTTCCTCCCTGCTAGCTGCTTCTTTGTTTATAAAAGAGTCCAGGAGATTGAAATCTTTTACAACCAACTTCTATTCTATCGCCTTCAAGCTCAAAATCGTCATTTTCCTTGTTCATGATCTTTGTCATGCTTATGTTCTGTTATGACTTTCGGCTTTGGTTTTTCTCAATAGATACAGCATGTCGTCTTTGCTGCTGGTGATGAGCATTGTATCATCTGCAATATGTTTATATTTCGGCCACCAACTTTGAAACCAACATGCTCTTCTTCCAAATTCAAAAATCTATCTAAAGTGCCTGGAGCAATGGAGTATTAAGTGACTTGCCCAGGGTGACAAAGAGCAGTATGAGGGGCTTGAACCCACAATCTCAAGGTGCTGAAGCTTTAGTTCTAACCATTAGGCCACTCCTTTCTCAAACTAGAAGCCAGAAGCATGACAATACATGTTGCTGTGGGACAGCGGCAGCCTGCATTTATGAGATTGTAAAGTCCTTCTTTTGAAATCTGTTGACAGTGACATCTAATGGTTTGATGTATTATTATACTTTGAGGCTGTTTGCTAATATGCAGTACATGTGCTAAATTCAAACATTTATATGCAACAAGTGCTAACTGTTGGAGTCTTGCCTATTATGTCTCTTTTCTGTTATCTCACAGATATGTTCATTACTATGCATTAAGCACTGGATTCTATAAAGGTACTGATATTTGGCCTCCCAAATTTGAGTGCAGATCCAAGAACAATAAGCTATGTTAATATGCGCTAATTTGGACTATTCTATAATGCTATGCATTCCCCCCAAATTGACATGGCCTTTAGAGAGACATGGGTGGATCAGGAACATTACAAAATCCTCAACAGCGTTTTAGAATACTGGGGGTTACATACCCTACATGTGTGCTAGGATTTGCAGCAGGAAAAGAAATGCCCCCTTTTGCATGGAAACTGAACATGAAAGGGTCCTGTGGCCTGAATATGAGGATCTCTCAGACCCCTCCCCCTGGGAGGATCTCCATTCCCCAAGATCCAATGCAAACTTGAATGTTCTCCCCCTCCCCTAATCTGGTGCATACCTCCCTTCTCCAAGCCCCACCCTGACACCTCACCCCCTTTGGAAAGTGAATGACTGGCCTTTTACCCACAATCATCATCATCATCATCATAACAGTTTATATACCACAGGGCCGTGAAGTTCTATGCGGTTTACAATGATTAGAAAGATGCTACAAATTGAGTGGAACATACATAGAGATTGGTGGCTAATAGTTAAGGGGTCAGTTTTGATGGGAGAGATTGAGATGGGAGAGATTGTACAGATTCGTTACCTAGGTACTTCAAGAACAGGTATGTTTTAGGTGTTTTCTGAATTCACCATAGTTATTTGCGTGTATAATCAGTTTTTCCAGGTCTTTGCCCCATAAGGCTGCTTGATACGATAGATGTTGGTGGTGTCTTTTAAATTTACATCCTCTAGCCCAGTGGTTCCCAACCCTGTCCTGGAGGAACAGCAGGCCAATTGGGTTTTCAGGCTAGCCCTAATGAATATGCATGAAGCAAATTTGCATGCCTATCACTTCCATCATATGCAAATCTCTCTCATGCATATTCATTAGGGCTAGCCTGAAAACCCGATTGGCCTGGTGTTCCTCCAGGACAGGGTTGGGAATCACTGCTCTAGCCGATGGGGAGACAAACTTCAGGTGTGTACTTCTCTTATGCCTGTTGATTGAGAAGGAGAAGAGGTCAGTTATATATTTAGGGGCTAGACCGGAGAGTACCTTAAAGCAGAAACATCCCAATTTGAACTTCGCATGTGCCTCCAGTGTAGGAGCTGGTAGGAAGGGGTTGTGTGATCGGACTTCTTCAACCCAAAGATCAACCTGACTGCCGCATTTTGTACCAGTTGCAGTCTCTGCATGTTCTTCTGGGAGATTGCCAGATGGGCGATGTTACAATAATCGAGATGGCTTAGTATTGGGGATTGTACCAGAATTCTGAATCATCTTCCCATACTGCCAACATTCTAAGACCCCAATTCATTCCAAAAGAACCAGGGATGATGGGTCAATGATGATCCCCTCTTGGTCCTGTTGTAGAGACTTCCTAGCTGAAAATGACATCACTGACTCCCGGGATCATTTACACTTTTTTTTGTTTTGTTATGTTTTAATGAGCCGCTTTGCTTGATTTTGCATCACAGCAGTTCATTAAGGAAAAATATAGTTACACGCCAGGGGAAAGTTTACGACTCTGAAATGCACTTTTGGGAAGCGATTTTGCAAAGGTTCACTTTTTTAATGAAAAATGGTGTGAAACACATTTGGTAAATACACTACAAATTTGGGACAACAAAACTGGCATCTAAATTAACCCCCTCTGTTACTAAGGTACGCTAACCGATTAGCATGCGCTAATCGAATTAGCTTGTGCTAAACGCTAACGCATCCATAGACTTACATACATGTGTCCTCTGATGCCAAATGATACCTACCTGAAAAGTAGGCATGGTTAGGGGCAGAGAATAGGCCTAATTTACTGGTGCCTACCTCAAGGATGCTGTCTAAAGACACCGAGGGCTCCTTTGACAAAGGTGCGCTAGCGTTTTTAGCGAACGCACAAGACATCAGTCCAGAACGGCCACGGCGCTAAACTTCTGAAAAGGGAATTATGAAGGGATGAGATGCATGGTGGGGAAGAAGATTAAGAAGAGTATAAACACTGTAAAGACGCTAGAACAAGCTTGGACTCTTTTTAAAGATACGGTCACCGAGGCACAAAATCTAGATATACCAATGAGCGGCAGCCTCAAAGAGAGCAAACAGAATGTTGGGTGTTATTAAGAAGGGTATTACTACCAGAACGAAGGAAGTCATCATGCTGCTGTATCACGCGATAGTGCGCCCGCATCTGGAATACTGTGTCCAATATTGGTCGCCGTACCTAAAGAAGGACATGGAAATGCTTGAGAGGGCTCAGAGAAGAGCGACAAGAATGATAAAAGGTATGGAAAACCTTTCATACGCAGACAGACTGGAAAGGCTGGGGCTCTTCACCCTAGAGAAGCGGAGACTCAGAGGAGACATGATAGAGACTTACAAGATCATGAAGAGCATAGAGAAGGTGGAAAGGGACAGATTCTTCAGCCTATTGGGAACTACAAGAACAAGGGGGCACTCGGAAAAATTAAAAGGGGACAGGTTTAGAACCGATGCTAGGAAGTTCTTCTTCACTCAGAGGGTGGTAGACACCTGGAATGCACTTCCGGAGGATGTAATAGGACAGAATACATTAAGAGGATTCAAAGAGGGATTGGACAAGTTCCTGAAGGATACGGGGATTGAGGGATATAGATAGAGACGGAGATAGGATGATGAAAGGGTATTGAAAGGTTTTAGACAAAGGATCACTTACAGGTCATGGACCTGATGGGCCGCCGCGTCAGCGGACTGCTGGGCGCGATGGACCCCTGGTCTGACCCAGCGGAGGCAACTTCTTATGTATCAAGGGATCAAAGAGGAAAAAGAATAAAGAACCAGCGTGGCTCACTGTAGAGGTGAAGGAAGCAATCGGAGACAAAAAAAAACCCACATTTAAGGAATGGAAAAGATCAAAAACGGATGAAAACTGGAATAACCACAAACAACATCAACGCAGGTGCCATAAGGCGGTAAAAGGGGTCAAAAGAGACTACAAGGAAAAAATAGCCAAGGAAGCGAAAAACTTCAAGCCATTCTTTCGATATATTAAAGGAAAACGACCCGTGAAGGAAGCGGTGGGACCGTTGGATGACAAAGGAATAAAGGGAGCGCTAAAGGAGGACAAAGCAATCCCGACAAATTGAACACATTTTTTTGGTCTGTATTTACCGAAGAGGATATACACAGCATACCGGAACCCATCAGGCTGTATGCTGGAAGTGAAAATGGGAAACTGACAGGATTAACGGTCAGTCTAAAAGAGGTATGCAGGCAGATTGATAGGCTCAAGAGCGATAAATCCCCAGGACCGGATGGCATCCATCCAAGGGTCATCAAGGAACTGAAAGGGACCATAGCTGAACTGCTTCAACTAATAACCAATCTGTCGATCAGTACAGGAAAGATTCTGGAGGACTGGAAGGTGGCAAATGTTACGCCGATCTTCAAAAAAGGTTCGAGGGGAGACGCGGGAAACTACAGGATGGTGAGTCTGACCTCGGTACCGGGGAAGATGGTATATGCGCTGATAAAGGACCACATCATTGATCACCTTGACGGACACGGGCTGATGAGGACCAGCCAGCACGGTTTCAGCAAAGGCAGATCTTGTTTGACAAACTTGCTGCACTTCTTCGAGGGAGTAAACAGGCAGATAGACAAGGGCGAACCGGTCGACATTGTATATCTGGATTTTCAGAAGGCGTTTGACAAGGTTCCACATGCAACGTCTACTTTGAAAAATTGCGAGCCATGGAATCGAGGGTGAAATACTCACGTGGATTAAAAACTGGCTGGAGCATAGGAAACAGAGTGGGGGTAAATGGACAATACTCGGACTGGAAGAGCGTCACCAGTGGGGTGCCAAAGGACTCGGTGCTTGGACCCGTGCTGTTCAACATCTTCATAAATGATCTGGACATGGAAACGATGAGTGAGGTGATAAAATTTGCGGACGATACGAAGTTATTCAGAGTAGTGAAGACGCAGGGGGATTACGAAGATCTACAACATGACATAATTAGGCTCGAGGAATGAACTGCGACATGGCAGATGAGGTTCAACGTGGACAAGTGTAAAGTGATGCATGTTGGTAACAAAAATCCCATGTACAAATACAGGATGTCCGGGGTGGTACTTGGAGAGACCTCCCAGGAAAAGGACTTGGGAGTTCTGATTGACAAGTCGATGAAGCCGTCCGCGCAATGTGTGGCGGCAGCAAAAAGGGTGAACATAATGCTAGCAATGATAAAGAAGGGGATCATGAACAAATCGGAGAAGGTTATCATGCCGCTGTACCGGGCCATGGCGCCCTCATCTGGAGTACTGCGTCCAGCGCTGATTGCCATACATGAAGAAGGACACAGTACTACTCGAAAGAGTCCAGAGAAGAGCGACGAAGATGGTTAAGGGGTTGGAGGAGCTGCCGTACAGCAAATGATTAGAGAAACTGGGCCTCTTCTCCCTCGAACAGAGGAGATTGAGAGGGGACATGATCAAAACATTCAAGGTACTGAAGGGGATAGACTTAGTAGATAAAGACAGGTTGTTCACTCTCTCCAAGGTAGGGAGAACGAGAGGGCACTCTCTAAAACTGAAAGGGGATAGATTTCGTACAAATGTAAGGAAGTTCTTCTTCACCCAGAGAGTGGTGGAAAACTGAAACGCTCTTCCGAAGTCTGTCATAGGGGGAAACACCCTCCATGGATTCAAGACTAAGTTAGACAAGTTCCTGCTGAACAAGGATGTACGCTGGTAGGGCTAGTGCCAGTTAGGGTGCTGGTCTTTGACCAGAAGGCCGCCGCGTGAGCGGACTGCTGGGCACAATGGATCACGGGTCTGACCCAGCAGCTGCAATTCTTATGTTTTGAGGTGTGGCTGACTGTGGTATGTAGGTTAATGCCACATATTAGCTGCCATAGTGGCACTTAATTGTACCTCAATAGGAGGCATTAAGTACAGCTATGCTGCTATTACTACTTATCACTTATATAGCGCTGAAAGGCCTATGCAGCTCTGTACATTTTGACATTTATAGACGGTCCCTGCTCAGAAGAGCTTAAAGTCTAACTTGGACAGACATATATAGGGTTGGGGATGCAGAACCCAAGGTGAGAGGAGTTAGGAGTTGAAAGCAGTCTCAAAGACGTGGGCTGACATTTGTAGATGGTCCCTTCTCTGAAGAGCTTACAATCTAACTTGGACAGACAGACATGACATATAGGGTTGGGGATGCAGAACCCATGGTGAGAGGAGTTAGGAGTCGAAAGCACTCTCAAAGAGGTGGGCTTTTAACTGGGGCTTGAACACTGTCAGAGACTGAGCCCGCCATAGGTATTCGGGCAGCTTGTTCCAGGTATACGGCGCAGCAAGGCAGAAAGGATGGAGTCTGGAGTTGGCAGCCGAAGAGAAGGGCATAAAAAGGAGGGAGTTACCCGCTGAGTGGAGCTCATGGGAAGATCATAGGGGGAGATAAGCGAAGAGAGATATTGAGGGGCAGTTGAAGGCCAGTAAGAGGAGTATGAGCTATCAAAACAAGATGAAACTCTGGTGGTGGCTGCCCATCCCCTTCTGATCCCTTGCTACCCCCTTCCAATTCCTCCCACTGCCTGGCAGACGAGCCCTCCTTTCTGACTTCAGCCTTCAACAGATTTTATGCTTCTGAGAAAACCCAGCCCTCCTGGGACTCATTTATGGGTTCCCTGGCAGTCAAGTGGAGGATCAATGGATTAAGCTGAATTTTTTTTCCCATGATTCCCTGAAGCAGTTGGCAAAATGCTGGTCATCGTTGGATATGGACAATAAGAGTTATCGGAATTTACTATGAGAGCTACCCACAAGGCTTGACGCTAAGTAAAATTGCAAAATATAAAAATGATTAGCAGTTAAAGAAAAGTGATCTATTTTAATGAGAGGCTTTTTTATGCCCATGATAAGACTAGAGCCAGTTTTGAAGACTAGAAAATGTCATCTGGGCTCACTGAGACTTTTCCTCCCAGTTAAAATGAAGTTTTGTTTATTATGAAGATCAGTATTCAGAAAATAATTTAGTGGAGGCTGCTGCAATTGTTTTGCGAGTTAAATTTGTGTCTTGCCATTAGCATAATGTGGAGTACGGTTTCAGTCTCTGAATTTTATTGCTGACGCTCTCTGCAGTACTTGTATCATGCCAAAAGAGAGCTTCTTTCTGGAGCTTATAGGATATGTACAGTATAAGGGACTTATCAAGGCATGTTTGGATTTTAATTTAAACCTGTCTTGTGGAATCCAGGAAGGCGGGCACATTTCTGTATCTTTTTGCCACATCTTCTTTCTCTCGGCTGCATTTTATGACACTTAAATCTTGTCTTCATAAGATGCACAAAATTTCATAGCACTAACACGTCACCCCTCTCCTGAAAAATGCACATTGGTCACCTATAATCCCACTGGATTACCTTCAAATTACTTTTTCTTACCTTTAAGGTAAAAACAGTTCATGCACCTGCATTTATTGACAGACTGTTAGTTCCCTACACAACTTCCAGAGCTCTCCGATCGTTGCAGCAAAATCTCCTTGCAATCCCTTCCATTCGTCAGATAGTCTTCGATACGACCCGTAAAGCAATCTTCTCGGTTGTAGCTCCTACGTTGTGGAACTCACTCCCATCAAATATGAGACAAGAAACCAATACTGCTAAATAGAGAATGACACAGGGACAAATTTTTCCGCGTCCCCGCAATAAATCATTTTCCCGTCCCATCCCTGTGAGTTCTTTTCCTGTCCCTGCCCCATTCCTGCAAGCTCTGTCCCTATCTGCCCAAACCTCAAGCACTTTCAAATCATAAGTAGCACCATTCTAGAGCTCAGATTGTGATGTCATAATGCCTCATTCCACCAATGCCTAAGCTCCGTCCTCATCTGCACAAGCTTCAAACACTTTAAAATCATAAGTAGCAACATTCTAGAGCTCAGATTGTGATGTCATAATGCCTCATTCCACCAATGCCTAAGCTCCGTCCTCATCTGCACAAGCCTCAAACACTTTAAAATCATAAGTAGCCACATTCTAGAGCTCAGATTGTGATGTCATAATGCCTCATTCCACCAATGCCTAAGCTCTGTGCTCATCTTCACAAGCCTCAAACACTTTAAAATCATAAGGGAGATACTTTTAAAACCAATAGGAGGAAATTTTTTTTTCACTCAGAGAAAAATTAAGCTCTGGAACGTGTTGCCAGAGGATGCGGTAAGAGCGGATAGCGTAGCTGGTTTTAGGGAAGGTTTGGACAAGTTCCTGGAGCAAAAGTCCATAGTCTATTATTGAGAAAGACTTTGAGGAAACCACTACTTGCCCTGGAACGGTAGCATGGAATGTTGCTACTCCTTGGGTTTTGGCTAGGTACTGGTGACCTGGATTGGCCACCGTGAGAACGGGATACTGGGCTTAATGGACCAATGGTCTGCCACAGTAATGCTATTCTTATGTTCTTATGGATTCTTTTGTTGTGCAAATTTTGTTGCAAACTCAAAATATTTGCCCTCATACTTCAACATATTTTGCATATTTGGATCTGTTGATTCTGTTAAGTAGGTCTGGAAGCCTTCAATAGCAGCTCTCTCTACAGTATATTAATTTATTCCTTTGGCTCTTAAAATGTACAGTCTTACCATATACTGGTTCTTATGGAGGAGTCTTTTGTTTATACATCCATTTAAAGCATCATTATGGGCTCACTTTACAATTCTAAAGATGCATGACAGTATGAGAATTGCGAGTTGATTGATAGCTCGTATCTTATTTCATGTTAAAGTACTTTTAAATATAGATTTTAATCTCCTTGAATATTCTTTGCTGTTCCTCTGTGCTTCGATATTTATAGACATCCTTTTTTTCAAGTTTCTTATGGTTAATTATTTCAGAAAAAGCTTGAAGTGATTTACAAAATAATGACACTTGCATGTACACGGAGTCGCGGAAATGTTTTCAGTTTGTTTGTTTCATGGAAAAGAGATGGCTGAGGGGGAGATATGATTGAAGTCTTCAAAATCCTGAGTGGAGTAGAACAAGTGGATCGATTTTTCACTCTGTCAAAAATTATAAAGGTTTCCAAGTTTTATTTAAAATTTGATATCGCTTAGAAAGTTGTCTAAGCGGTGTATAAAGTCATGAACAGATAAAATCAAGGGGGGGGACATAAAGACTAGGGGACGCTCAAGTTTGGTTGTATTTACTATAGAATCATAACAGGCAGTAAGGAAGTCCATGCTTGTGCGGCTGCCATGCGATGACAGCTTTGAGGAAGCTTTTCAAAACCTGGAGAAAGTGCCGGGTTTGGAAAAGCCATCCGGACCGCAGACATGTCCTCAAAAGGAGGGCATGTCCGGTGAAATCCGGACATCTGGTAACCAGTGCTCCCTCTAAGCGGGCGGGTGGTGTGAGCAAAATTTTTTTCGCTGTGCGCTAAAAATATCGGGCGCCAGCGCCAACTCGCCCGATTCTCCTCTCGCCGCCCTGCCATCTCCGTACGCCGTGCGCTGTGACGTGACATTGTGCGCTGCGAGGCAATATTTTGTGCGCCAGCGCACGCCAGCGCAGCTTAGAGGGAACACTGCTGGTAACCCTATTCCTGAGCCTATCGCCTCTTAACTTCATCCTATGCCCTCTCATTCCAGAGCTTCCTTTCCAGTGAAAGAGACTCGACTCGTGCGCATTTACATCACGTATTCTGTTAATATCTATTGCAATGACCAGTTTGTAGATTGTGGGTAGACAAGTTATTTGGTGTGTGTGTGTGGTTAATTTACTTCCTTTATATTTTCATTTCATCTGGGAAACATTGAGGGCTCCTTTTACGAAGGTGCGCTAGCGGTTTTAGCGCACGCACCTGATTAGCGCGTGCTATAGCGCGCACTAGCTGAAGCACTACCGCCTTCTCAAGAGGAGGCGGTAGCGGCTAGCGCGCGCGGCATTTTAGCGCACAATGTTCCGCACGTTAAGGCCCTAACGCGCCTTCGTGAAAGGAGCCCTGAGTTACGCAACAATATTATCGCACCGTTGCATCTTCTTTGGAATGTACTGTATCTTAGGGTTTCCTTTTGCGAAGGTGCGCTAGCGTTTTTTATCGCACGCACCGGATTGTATATAGCGCGCGCTCAAAAGGAGGCAGTTTAGCGCGCGCTATTCCGCACGTTAAGGCCCTAGCGCACCTTCGTAAAAGGAGCCCTTAATCTTCCACAATCCTCCTTTCTTTAGAACGGGGGCTAAGCTAAAACGGAGCCAAACTTTTGAAGCCAAAAGGAGAATATTTTCAATAATTGGATGGTTGCAAAGGCAAATGGGAGCTAAGCCGGTTGTGTAACATCAGATTTGGTTTCTATGGCAACAGAAACGTCAGCTATCTTTTCCTGGTTGATTCTATTAATCTATAGTGGAAACAGTGATCCCAACATATTCTGGATTTATTTAAACAAAGGTGAAAAGATAATCCTTCTGTTGCTTAAAAACAAGGGAAAGTCGATCCCACTAGCATGATGCTGTCTGACAGGTGGATGATAGTAGGAGAGATGTGAGACATACTGTAGTCCTGACCTTCCCTTACTGAATTTTATCAAGAAAGCGATTAAGCTTTCTGCTTCCAAGAGTTGTTGTGAATAGTTTATAAGAAGGTGCTGACAACTTCCCAGATTAGCCTAGAGCAGGGCTGTCAAAGTCCCTCCTCGAGGGCCGCAATCCAGTCGGGTTTTCAGGATTTCCCCAATGAATATGCATGAGATCTATTAGCATACAATGAATGACAGATATTCAGTAAAAGACCCTATGGCATTTTCACGATGTGCACGAAAAACATACAACTTATTACATATGGTTCATAGAGAATGACACGGGGGCAAATTTGTCCCTGTTCCCGCGGGAACTCAATTTTCCTGTCCCATCCCCACGTGTTTTGTCGCTGTCCCTGTCCATTCGTGTAAACTCTGCCTTAACCTGCAAAAGCCTCAAACACTTATGATTTTAAAGTGTTTGAGGCTTGTGCAGATGAGGGCAGAGCTTAGGCATTGGTGGAATGAGGCATTATGACATCACAATCTGAGCTCTAGAATGTGGCTACTTAGGATTTTAAAGTGTTTGAGGCTTGTGCAGATGAGGGCAGAGCTTAGGCATTGGTGGAATGAGGCATTATGACATCACAATCTGAGCTCTAGAATGTGGCTACTTAGGATTTTAAAGGGTTTGAGGCTTGTGCAGATGAGGGCAGAGCTTAGGCATTGGTGGAATGAGGCATTATGACATCACAATCTGAGCTCTAGAATGTGGCTACTTAGGATTTTAAAGTGTTTGAGGCTTGTGCAGATGAGGGCAGAGCTTGCAAGAATGGGCCAGGGACAGGAAAAGAACTCCCCAGAGACTGGACGGGAAAATGTGTCTCCATGTCATTCTGATTTATCACATCCATGCAAAATAGATACCCAGAGTAAAATGCCATAAGCAATGAATGCAGTACTGTTTGAAGAATATTTACTGTGGCTTTCAAATGTGCTTTTTTTTTTTTTAATTACTTATCTGTTGAACCTGAAAAATGTAAAATTACTTCTTGCTATTTTTGTAAGGCTTGGTAAACATATGCAGTTTTGTTTTTTTTGTAGTGCAATAAAGTCATAGTGAGGTTGATTTATATTATTGTGACCTTATCCTTTCTATAATGCAGCTTTACATATGCAGTGCAGTAAAACGCAGCCACTGCTTGACAGACCCTATAACATATCTAAGGCAAACAGGACAAATAGTAAATTAGGGGGTTCATTTATTAATGGGTATTAAAAAGGGGAGTAAGAGGTTAATAGTTCAAGCAGCCTAAAAGGTGGGCTATTAGCCTGGATTTGAATAGGGACAGAAATGGAGCAAGATGTATGACTCAGTAAAAGTCAAAAGGCTGTCCCCATTCAATTAAACACTGTTGCACAATGTTGCCGCTCTCCAAATCAAGTGTCCCCTGAAGAAGGCATCATCTATACACCGAAACAGGAATCCTTGTTGGGACTATATATTTCTGAATAAAGATTGTAATCATTGGTTGAAAAGACACCACCCTTGCCTTTCTCGCTTGTCTATCTATTGACCAAATCAGCTTGGTTAGTGTCTTGGGGTAAATATTAAACAAAATAGGTAACAGTATGGATCCTTGGTTCATAGACAATGGCGCGAAAGACAAAGGCGCACCCAGACAATTGAGCGCAGCGCGGAGGTGCACACCGCTCAAAATTACTGTTTTTAGGGGCTCCGACAGGGGCTTTTGTTGGGGAACCCTCCACTTTACTTAAGACATCGCAACGGCGTTATGGGGGGTTTGGGGGGTTGTAACCTCCACATTTTACTGTAAACTTAACTTTTTCCCTAAAAACAGGGAAAAAGTGAAGTTTTCAGTAAAATGTGGAGGGGTTACAACCACCCAAACCCCCCACAATGCAACGCGATGTCTATTAAGTAAAGTGGGGGGGTTCCCCCCCCACCCACCCCCGTCGGAGCCCTAAAAACAGTAATTTTGAGCGGTGCGCGCCTCCGCACTGCGCTCAATTGTCTGGGCACACCTTTGTCCCGGCGCGCTTTTGACCTGACACCTGGATCCTTGTGGTACCCTGTAGGTTTGAGCCCAAGGCATGGAAATTGGATGCTGCTGAAAACTATGAACTGTTATCTGTGTGAAACACAAGATCTGAACTAGGCAAGTGCCTCCAGTACCTGTTTCTGCTGGTCAGGCTACATTCATCTACAGCAGGGGTGTCAAAGTCCCTCCTCGAGGGCCGCAATCCAGTCGGTTTTTCAGGATTTCCCCAATGAATATGCATGAGATCTATTAGCATACAATGAAAGCTGTACATGCAAATAGATCTCATGCATATTCATGGGGAAATCCTGAAAACCCGACTGGATTGCGGCCCTCGAGGAGGGACTTTGACACCCCTGATCTACAGGGTTTTAGAGCAGTCTAAAAAAAGTTCTGATGCTCTTATTGATCATATACTCCTATCACCTACGTGAAATCGGCCTGACCTTTGTGAACATGGCCCTTGACCGGTTTCAGATTGCACCTACATGGTGTCACAGGGAAGGTGCACAGAACAGTGGAAATCCTAAATTCCTAGATCAGGAGGAGGAAACTTCCCTTGTCATCAGAAGAGGAAGATACTTGCACATGGCTGACAAGCATCAACCTAGCCAGGAAGGGAGTAGAAAACACAGGATTTCCTCTAGGCAGACTTATTTATTCCGAGATAAGGAGTCTGTCACTTTAAAATCTAATCTGATCTAATGCTTGGCTTTGTGTACCCAGACTTCAATCGAGGAACGCTTGTCTCGGTTTACAATAGTTAGTTTAGGCAATAAGAACTATAGAGAAGGAGATATCAAAGAGAATTAGTTACCAAAATGCTTAGTGAATAGGATAGTTTTCAAAGACTTACGAAAAAAAGGGAAGGGAGACAGAGCTTCTTAAAAAGAGTGGAAGATTGTTCCAAAGTTGAGGGAACTTGAAGGTCAACGATTGACCAAAGATCTTGACTCATTTGATACCTTTGCTAGAAAGACAGGATAGTTTGAATTGTTGGTCACCCCCTTGCAAAAAAGAATCTATAAAGGAACTAGGGTATACACAAGAGTAATTTAGGTCCCTGCAAAGAACCCAGAGGGGGAAGCCCTTGATTACATAGCTCTGAAGCCAGTAGGAAGAGAGTTATTTCTTAAACCAATGAGAAGCTACCACACCCATGCTGAGCGCGTTAAACAGGGAAGCATAATTCAATACGGGATAGGTGGCTGAGAGAGTGCAACTCTCCAATCACCAGCTGGAAAGGTAACAGAAGGGCAAACCCAGTGTAGCTACAGCTGCCAGGACACCCAGGAAGGAATTTCTCCATGCTTGAAGGTAAAACCCACTGCTTTGAAAGAGGAAGCCAGAGTGTTTGCAGGGAGTCAGAATCAAAATCCTGAGAGGGTCAAAAGCATTACTAAGTTTTCGGCCAAGCATGCCAGTCAGTTTAAGACTCCAGACTCTGAGGCCCCGATTCTGCAAAGTGCGCCTATCTTTAGGCGTGCTTAAGGTGTCTTTTATACATAGACGTGACATAGGCGCCAGTTTTTGTTGAGGATGCCTACAAATAGATAGGCGCCCCTCGGAACTTGCGTCTACCTTCTAAGGATGCCTAAGTGGCGCCTACCTCCATCTAAGTCTCAATTAGTACTTAAGACCCTTAAATCGCTCATTAAGCACTTAATTGGGATGCCTAAATAGTAGGTGCCACTTTTCAGAATCAGGGCCCCAATTCCCTAGTTCTGAACTAACTCCAGGTTCTGATAAGCGAGAAGTTAATTCTCTGGGAAGTGATAGTAGAGATTGTGACTTTGCCTGCAATCCTAATGTAGCAGAGGATTCAGACATGCAGTGGCAGCCTGAACCAGGTGTCACTAATTCCTTTAGAGTTAAAATTTGTTTTCATGAAAAAAAAAAAAATGTTTTCTGCCTTGTTTACCTGAATGTGAGAAATTCTTGAAACCAAACTTACTATCCAGCAGAAAATTTTTAAAAGATGAAGAAAACTGCTTTACTTCCCCATTGCTTCCAATGAACTGGAGGCAGCAAGGTTAAAGGTCTTGACAAGCAGAGTTAAAAAAGGGGTTTTGTGCCGGAAGAATTTGTTGAAATCTTTATGCTTAAAATTTGTTTGAACTATGAGAGCCAGATTTCCTGAATAGAATTGTTTTGACTCAAAATACCACTACACCAATGATTTTATGGGCGAGAATACGAAAAGACAATCCAAGAACGTAAAACCTTTGAAATAAAAATGATAAGGTATTTTGACATCTACAAGACAGGACGTAACAAATCTGGGCTTTTTTCCCCACTATAAAGACATTTAAAACTGTTCTGCAAACTTTCTGTCTCCTGATGACCCCCCCCCCACCCCCACCCTTCCTTTCTCTGTTTTCCTCGTATATACTGATATCTGTCTACATTTGCTTTTCTTCTGATCTGAAGAAGGCTTACCTACGAAAGCTCATCATAAAATGCATAGTCCAATAAAAACAGTATCATCTTATTTCATTTGTTTTTTTTGTTTTATTTCTTTATATTACCTTCTTTTTCTTCTAAACAATTTCAGTTATCCTGACTGGAAACTGAGAGGTATATCAAAAGGACAATCGAGTCATTTGCTCCTCTTTTCAAGAGCCCTCCGGCACAAGGCCCCGAACCCTGATCCCAGAACCTGAAGTGCTTAATCTAAGAGATTCCCCGGGAGCCTGAAGGTCTGAGGGCTTTGTCTCTGACAGTGGGGTGACTATTGACAGGCAGATAGAGCCCTTGGTTACATATAAAAATCTGATAACTAACAGAAAAGAATTACTGCACCTACATTCCGGCTTTATCTTAGTTTTTTTTGTAATTATTATTGCCTGAGGCATAGTGTGAAATTATTTTCTCATTTCACTTGACGGAATTGATTGGAAAGGCACAGCTACTGTACAGTCAACGCTGAATTAATTATTGTCCTGCCTGGCATTAGTGATACCAAAAAAAGTAACAGGAATATTACGACAAGGTTCTCAAACTTCCGCAAGCAGTTACATAGACTTCATTTGGGGGGACTTTTTCAGATCTGGCATTTTTCTTCTGAATCTTTTAGGGGGGACAATCCAGTACCATGAACCTGCACTCACGACTCCAGGGAGATTTTCCATTGTTTTATATTTTCTACCAATTTATCTTGGCCCAGTAAAAGAAGGGCTTATTTCCAAAATCCACTATGTCCACTTTTGACAACCCCCCCCACCCAAAAAATTAGCTATACTTTCATATGGACAAAGGATACTGTTAATGGTTGAGCTGAAAACCATGGCCCTCTTTTACAAAGGCGCGCTAAGCGTTTTAGCGCGTGTGCTAATCACTAATGCGTCCATAGGATAACATGCATGTGTTAGCGTTTAGCGCGTTTAGCATAGCGCACCTTTGTAAAAGAGGGGGCATGTTTGTCATTCATCTGCAGCCAAGTTAAAATAAGATTTGTTTCTCAAATCAGCTAAGACCAGGTGTATGTTAATTCCAAAACTAGTTAAGTCTTGTACCTTCTATGGCCAAAATCTACCAGGTAAAAAACAAAAGGAATTGACCCCAAGATATCCACAAAGAAGAAAATCCAGAGAAAACCAAAAAAAACTCTGTGGAGTGACGATGTTCCCAAATGGACTTTATTAGAAAGTATCAAAGTTCCAAAGGAATTATTTTATGTGGATGATTTTAGTATACCTTTGGAACTTTGATACTTTCTAATAAAGTCCATTTGGGAACATCGTCACTCCACAGAGTTTTTTTGGTTTTCTCATAATCTACCAGGTAGCATGGCATGCAACAGCCAATAATGCCAGTTTTGTCACATGTAGTTGGATAAACAGGCATGCACAAGAAAATAGAACAAGGACCCTGCGTGCATATAAAAACTAGAAAAAACTAAACAAAAAGTAGGGTCGAAAAGATGACTCTTCTTCCTGGGCACAGTGTCCAAATTCAATTTTTATAATCTCATGTGGAACTCAACATGGTACCATGTTTCAGCAGAAACTGCCTTCTTCAGGGATTCAAACAAAATTGGACACCACAATATATGCAAGCAATGTTTGTGCTTTTCAAGTTTATTTATTCTTGATATCCTGCAAATTGTATTACAGCTAAGCAAAAATGTTTTCTGCCTTGTTTACCTGGCAATACAATAAAATTATTAAGGGTAAATAACTGATAATATTATAAAAAATAATATAGTAAATCATAAAATAATAGATAAAAACATCATACGATACAGTAAGGTAAAAGGGATGAAATACAGTTTGTAATAGAAAAGTGGGGGAAGGGTATTACATGAAGTCAAGGAACAGTCAAAGAGACACAGACTTTATTGTTTTATAAAAACATGTTCTTCCATTTGAATGGTGTCTATACATCCATTGCATATAGTATCTGGCCTACATTGTAAGTCAATGCGGCCGCTATACTTAATCGCGGCAAGGGATCTCCCTGCTGCGATTAGTATAGCGGCGGCGGCTACGGCTGCCAGTCTCCCCTCCCCCACCCCCTAAACGAATGAGGCAGGAGGGATGCCCAATCCCTCCTGCTGAAAGACCCCCACCCGCCCCCGATGATCGATGGTCATGAAGGTGCTCAACCCTTCCTACCAGTAGGCCCCGTCCCTCCCGAAGATCGCCGGCAGGAGGGTACCAAAACCTTCCTGCTGGACCCCCCAAATGAACCCCTCCAACAAAATGCCCCAACCCCCTGCCCGGACCCCCCAACACAACCCCCCAGGCTGACCACCAAGTTGGCTGGACGGACACACACACGTGAGAGGGGCCACTAAAAAGTTCTCAGCCCAACCAAGAAGAGAATGATGTGGAGTTATGAAACTTACAAGTTATTCTACACATTTCTTGACACTTTTCATTTCAATGATATGGTTGGACTGAGAACTTTTCAGCGACTTCCCCCCCCCCCCCTCATATACACTCATATTAAGGAAGAGACCACATTGCCAAGTGATGTAAAAAAAATATATAGAATGACCTTATTTATTTTGGTATTTAGATACTGCCTATTAAGATTATCTAAGTGGTTTACAAGTCAGGTACTCAAGCATTTTCCCTGTCTGTCCTGGTGGGCTCATAATCTATCTAATGTACCTGGGGCAATGGAGGATTAAGTGACTTGCTCAAGGTCACAAGGAGCAGCACAGGGTTTGAACCCACAACCAGTGGCGTACCAAGGGGGGGGGAGGTCCGCCCCGGGTGCCAGCCCTGAGGGGGAGCTCCCGGCCTTGCCGTTCAGTCCCCCCCCCACACCCCCGAAGGACCGCTCGCCCCACTGACCTTCCTGCACCACCTGTGAAGCAGCCAGCAGCAGGATTGCGACGTCAGCGATCCCTGAGCTGCTTGGGCGCTGCTTCCTGCGCCGCGGTCCCGCCCCTCCTCTGACATCAGAGGAGGGGCGGGACCGCGGCGCAGGAAGCAACACCTAAGCAGCGCAGGGATCGCTGACGTCGCGATCCTGCTGCGGCTGCTTCATAGGTGGTGTGGGGAGGCCAGGGGGGCGAGCGGTCCTTTGGGGTGGGTCGGGGCATCAGGCCTTCAGGGTGGGGCGGGCGGGCAGGCAGGCAGGCTTTCAAAGGGGAGGGGGTGACAGGCAGGCAGGCAGGCCTTCAAGGGGGGACAGGCCTTCAAGGGGGGGACAGGCAGGCAGGCCTTCAAGGGGGGGACAGGCCTACAAGGGGGGGACAGGCTATAAGGGGGTGGGACAGGCCTTCGGGGGGGTGCAGGCCTTCGGGGGGGGTGCAGGCCTTCAAGGGGGGGCAGGCCTACAAGGGAGTGGGACAGGCCTTCGGGGGGATGCAGACCTTCGGGAAGGTGCAGACCTCGGGGGGGGGGGGGTGCAGACCTTCAAGGGGGTGCAGGCCTTCAAGTGGGGGGACAGGCCTACAAGGGGGGGACAGGCAGTCAGGCCTTCAAGGGGGGGACAGGCCTACAAGGGGGGGGACAGGCCTTCAAGGGGGGTGCAGGCCTTAGGGGGGACAGGCCTTTGGGGGGGGACCCTGGTTTAGAAGTACACGGAGCGAAGGGGATGTTCAAAGAGACGTGCATATGCCAAACTTTGGGGGAGGGGAAGAAATAATGGGTCTGAAAATAGAGGAGAGGGAGAGAGATGATGGACCATGGGATTTAGGGAGGGAAGGAACACAAAGGGAGAGAAATTGGACACAAGGGATGGTGTGGAGGAGGGATAGAGATACTGGATAGGAGGGTAATTGGGAAAGGAAAGGGAGAGATGGTGGACTCTGGTGTGGTGGGGAAGGAGGGAGAGATGCCGGATGAAAGGGTAGGTAAGAAAAGGTGGATCTGTGGAGGGAGATGAAAAAAAGGAAAGATACCAGACTTCCTGGGGAGGGAAGGGAAATGGAAAGGGAGGACAGAGTTGGCAGATGGATGGTTAGCATGCAGAAAGAAGGAGACCCTGGCAAGCAAGTTATCAGAAGAAAACCAGAGCCTTGGACCAACAAGATTTGAAATATAACCAGACAACAAAAGGTAGAAAAATTAATTTTATTTTCTGTTTTGTGATTATAATATGTCAGATTTGAAATGTGTATCCTGCCAGAGCTGGTGTTGGATTGCAAATGTGAGCTAGGATTTAACAGAGAGAGGAAAAGTCCTTTTTGTTTCTTTATTTTATTTACACCACAGCGCCAGTGTGGTTAGGAGAAGCCAAAGGGGGTGAAAAAGCTATAAAACCCACCAGGAGTTTTGAAAAAAATCACCCAACTGGGCAGGAAAATCGAATTGAAAAACCAATTCAATAGGCTGAATCGAATCGAAATTTTTTTCCTGAATCTGGCAGCATTAGTTTGCGCTACTGTCTTAGACTTTAGGACCTGGGATTGGGGAGAGATGGCATCCTCAGTACTTTATAATGCAAGTGAAACGAGGATTTGGTCAGACTTTTGAAGGGTCTGCAGAAAAAAAATATTGTATAGGCCGGGGACGTGAGACAGCAGGAAATGGGAACTTTTCTTCCTTCTATTTTTGTGAATGGAAAGGCTGAGGATGTCAGAGTTCAGTTAAAATATGTGCTTTATAAGAAATTATAATAATGTGTTTTATAAAGTTTATAGCATAGCTGGCCTACCCAGTGAGGTGTTCCTAGTGGTGGTGGTGGCAGCGGTCAATGTGTTGAGAGGAAGAGGTGGTCTGGTAAATTCTGCTGCGCAAACTCCGGGCCCATTTCCACCCCCCAGTTAGTCCACTCCACTCAACTGGTTCACACACTGAGTGGGTCTTTGGGTGTTGTTTTGGGATCTCTTCCAGTGGTTTATCAGTATCTCTTTCTGGTCCAAGGAAGGACACTTTGTTATCCTTAGCATTGACCTACAGAATATGTTTGTAACAGCGCTGCTTGTGTGGCATTAGGCTATGTAGTGATCGAAAGAAAAAAACAGACCTTTGCACATTTTTGCACTATATGGTGGGTGTATGAGGAGATTCACATTTCCTGCACAGCTAAGTCCATGTGAAGTTACCTTGTGCTGTATTTGACATCTAGCAAGGTCTCTGTTTGAAAGGAAAGATCTAAACTTAAAAATGATGTGGCCAGAAGTTATGGTAAAAGCAGATAGTGTAGCTGGTTTTAAGAAAGATTTGGACAAATTCCTGGAGGAAAAGTCCATAATCTGTTATTAAGACATGGGGGAAGTGTCTGCTTGCCCTGGATCTGTAGCATGGAATGTTGCTATTCTTTGGATTTTGACCAGGTATTAGTGATCTGGATTGGCTACCATGAGAATGGGCTACTGGGCATGATGGACCATTGGTCTGACCCAGTTAGGCTATTCTTATGTTATGTTCTCATCTGTAGGGGCCTTTGTTTTCACTTCTTATTTTAATGTATTTTTTTTCTGGGAACTTATCAGTGTTTTTTATAATGGGAACAAAAATGGAAGAGAATTAATGTGTGTGGGATGAGGGGGTAACTAATTTCTTCAGCTAAATAATTCAATCCACCTCAACCAGACATAGGAGAACTCACGCACCATTCACACACCCTCCAACCAAAAACGTCAAAAGAAAAAAACTGTTCGACAACCTCCTAGCCATTCGAGCTGCAACACTCGACCCCCAACCCTACAACCAATTGACATCGACCACATACTGCAAAACCTTCAAAAAGAAATAAAAACCATTCTATTCAAAAAAACACATAAAACCGAACTAACACAATCAGAACTGTCCCAAGCATCACCTGCAACTACTCCATATGTACTTCTGATGTCATGACAATTCAGACATAATTTATGTTATGTTATGTTATGTTTGGAATATAAGAAAATTTTCACTGCCTGTTTCTATTCTGACCATTTATTCCGTTTCATGGTCATTACAAAAAATATTTTTTTACATGGGGGGGGGTGTCAAAAAATGATGGGCCCCGGGTGCCACATACCCTAGGTACGCCACTGCCCACAATCTCAGGGGGTTGAGGCTATAACTCTAACCTCTAGGCCACTCCTTCCTCCTTCATTACCGTCTCTCGTTTCCTTGACTAAAGTTACCTTCATTTAAATCAGCAAATGAAAAAAAGAATTGATTTGTATAATTGCAGTCTAGTTGAGAAATGTAAGGCATATGTAGCAGCTGAATAAGCCCCTTAGCCAATAATTGGAGCTTTGGTTAAAAATGAGTATTAGCGTGCTCCACAGTTTTGTAAACAGGTCCCTGTGTGGGCATTCATTTCTCTTTAGTGCTTGAGTTTCGAACTGGGATTTCATTTCACGCAACAGCATGCATCTTTCACAAAGGGTTTCATATCTCTCAACAGCACAGACGTTAAAACAAAACCCGAACAAATAACTCACGGGTGCTAAACTTTGTTTTAAATTGTTGTTTTTGCTTCAACCCAGAACTAGATCTGAATAAAGCCTAAACAAAACCAGCGTGGATTGTTCTGAAGAGTGAACGGTGAAAAAAAGAGAGGCAGGTTGCCCAAGTCAATAAGATTCATAGTAATGTGCAGAGCGAAACAATTTCTTTAGTGGCCTGAAAGAGCAGGCAAGGATTTGACTAAAAGTAAAGCATTCTGCCTGCTGTTAATAAGAACCGAACAAGAAGAGTTAAAATACAAAAGCCCCTGCAGTACGACAGAGATGAAGAGAAGAGATATAGAAACATAGAAAATGACGGCAGAAAAGGACCTCGGTCCATCAAGTCTGCCCACTCTAATGACCCACCCCCCTAACTTCACCCCCCCCCAAGAGATCCCACATGCCTATCCCATTTTTTCTTAAAATTTGGCACGCTGCTGGCCTCAATCACCTGCAGTGGAAGTTCATTACGAGAAGAAATTTGTGACTGTGGCAGTCATCTGAAGCCATAACAAAGGTATTCCCATCCTCTCCTTCCCTCGACCCCAATACCCGTTAAATAAAACTAATAGAGACTTTGTAATGGCAAAATCGGCTACAGCTTTATTAACAGTTCCATCACGAACTAAGCAATTGCATCCACAGACGGGTCTCCCATTTAAACTTATAACTTTTCAAATGTTGTTCCTAACTCACCATCCCAACATGTCAAAAATGTCTCTGTCACCCACGTTCCACAGCCATACTAGGCCACTCGGGCAGCTGCAATCCAACCAAAATGCAGCACCCAATATGTCCTGTGGATGGGCTAAACCAACCCACATAGGTTTTGGTAACATGACTTACATGGGACCAGTTCCAACCTAATTTATGTATGTATTTATTTATTTTGATTTTATCCCGTCCTCACAGAAGCTCAGAACGGGTTACCATAGGACATTCGCAAAGTAAATTTAAAGACGTGACTGGTTACAAATAGGGTTGCCAGATTTTACATTTGCAAAATCCAGATCCCTAGACCAGCCCCCCAGGCCCGCCCAACCCGTTACACCCCAGTCCTTCCCCTAATCCCATTCTAGCCCTGGCCCCGCTGCTTGTTCTGGTAGGTCAGCGACACGATGACATCATGCCCCCTTGCCCTACACAATTTCAGGGGAAGCTTTTCAAAACCCGGACAAAGTACCGGGTTTTGAAAAGCCGTTCGAACCCCCAGACATGTCCGGGGAAATCCGGACGTCTGGTAACCCTAGTTACAAAGGAGCACAAAAAAGGAAGCTTATAGAGGAGTCTATTTGCTGATGGCAATAGCAGAAAAGGCATAGTAAGGGGAGAGGGCGAGGGGCGAAGTTCCACTCCAGGTGCTGTCTTGCTAAGGGTACGGCATCCTCCTCTCTGCCCCACCCATCCCCCGCACCTTGCCTTGCCATGCACACATGCCCCTTGCCTTCCCCTGTACCTTTTTTTTACTTCACCGGTGCGAAGTTTCTGCCCGCATCAGCATCGGTGCTCTCTCTGATGTCACTTCCGGGACCCGCACCAAGGAAGGGCCATCAAAGGGTGAGCCGACACTGACGTGGGCGCGCTACTCACGCCGGAGAAGTTGAAAAGGTGTGAGGAAAGGGAATGGGTGCGCGCACGGCAGCGGGGGAGGGACGCCGTTCATCCTTAACTATGCCACTGGAGGAAGGTCTTCACTGCTCTCTGGAAGGCCACCAGCGAGTCCAGCAGCCTGACCTGTGCGGGCAACTGGTTCCATAGCCGAGGAGAAAAAAAAAATGGCTGTGGGAGCTTTTGCATGCAGTTTCCATCTGGAGAGATCTTCTGGGGGGAGGGGAGGGGGGGGATGCTGAGTCGTCTCTCTGTTTCAGAGCGGAGAGAAAGGTTAAGGGTGTACGGATATAGCTTGGATGCTATGTAGGTGGGGGGGTTTGTGGTGGAATCTTTTATGACAGGGAGGACAGATTATATGTCCGTGTCACATGCCAGCCTAACGGCCATTCAGTCAATGTGGACAAAAGTTTCAATCACTGGCCTTCCTCCTGCAAAATCGTAGTGTGTATTGTGCAAAATCATGCTTATGTTATATAAATACTGCAAAATCACATATCTTATAAATAAGAAAAATCACTTATCTTATTGGCATCAGATGAATTGTTCTAAAAACTGATTCTGATTCTAATTCTAACGAGCTCATTTTTCAATATCTTCTTGAAGAACCAGATTCTCTGAAGAAGATATTGCAAAACGAGGAGGAAGGCCAGTGATTAAAACTTTTGTCCGCTTTGGCTGAATAGCCGTTAGGCTAGCATGTGACATGGACATATAGTCTGAGGCCTTTCTATCTAACCTTTCATGAATTAGTATGTTAGAGAAACTGATTATTTATTAGGTTTTATATTTAAAGTTCCATGTTTGTTTTGATTTTTTTTGCCATGGTTGGTTGTGGAATTTTTGAATTTTTGTTTTTGGAATCTTTTATGAGCCATCACAAAATTCTCCGTAGGCTCCTTGCACTAAACGGCGGTCGAGGTTTCTTCTGTGGGCCAATGAGGTCGATGCTCTGATGCTCACAGGAATTCCATGAGCGTTGCAGCATTTGCCTTGCCCGACCCATGGTAGAAACCTCTACTGCAGCTTTGGGAAAAGCCAATGAATGAGAAAGGGCATGCCAACAGCTGCTTCTCTCCCACTTCATTCCTACAACTGCCCCCTCGCAAAAAAAAACAACAAAAAAACCCAAAAACAGAAAAATCCTTCTCTGAAAGAGTAGGAAAGATAGGTTGACTCAAATTCCAGCAAAATGCCTCCAAAACTGTATGTTTTCTATACAAAATTATTGTTCCCAGTGATTGGTGCTCAGAACATACCCAGTACCGGTCACTAGTGTTCCTGTCACTGAAGCTAATATATCGCTAGGGTGGCTCCAAGGGAGGTTCAGCCCAGTTAAAGTACCCTTGAGTCAATGGTGTAGTAAGGGAGGGGGAGGGGGGGTGGTCCGCCCCAGGTGCCATTTTTGTTGGGGCCCCCTCCTTCCCAATACCACCCCCGCCGCGCGAGTGCGCCTCTTCCCCCCCCCCCCCCCGTACTTCTTTCATTTTCCCAGCATAAGCAGTATCATGAACTTACTGCCCGTGTCGGTGTTGGATCTCTCTGATGTCACGTCTGGGTCCTGCGTCTAGTAAGTGATGTCAGAGGGGATGGCTGACACAACATGGGGAGCAAGTTCATGATGATACTCGTGCTGGGAAAATTAAAGAGGTACGATGGAAGGGAAGGGGGCATGCATGGCAGGGGGATTGAGAAAGAGCGGGGGGAGAGGGCAGAGGGGGAGGGGCTCTGCCACCCCAGGTGCCACTCATCCTCGCCACGCCAGTGCCTTGAGTAAATCCAAGGTGTTGATCAAAGTCTTGCTGTCAAGGTGGCCTGCGGGCACAGAGATCATGTGTTTCAAGAGAGCTGATCAGTGATGTGAAATGATTTGAAAACACAGACATTAAAATTTTCTGCCCCAAAAAAACCTCTTTGACCTATCTTTCTTTAATCAAATAAGCCAGTCCAAAATCTGATTCAGTAATGTAATTATGCAGTACAAATATGATGCCAAAACAAGTCTGCTGACCTTTCTTTCTTCGTCGCTGAGCAAGAAAGAGGTTCAGTAAATACATTGCATGAACTCTCTTTGATTGCATTGATTGTGGTAGAATAATGAAACACAATACAGCTCCATTACTACAACCCCGTTAGTTTTCACTGGCCAACTGCTGACTCCGTACCAGAATTCCCCCCCCCAGTAGCCAATTTTCACTTAGGTGCTAACTGCTAATTTGTCAGCAGTTAAGTGCTGCTAAAAATGAGTGGATAGCCCACGATTTAACCAGTCAACGGCCGTTTTTTGGCTGGCTAAATCATTTTGAATATCAACCAGGAAGTGCATCCAGGGGTCTCAAAGTCCCTCCTTGAGGGCCGCAGGAAGTGCATCCAGGGGTCTCAAAGTCCCTCCTTGAGGGCCGCAATCCGGTCGGGTTTTTGGGATTTCCGCAATGAATATGCATGAGATCTATGTGCATGCACTGCTTTCAACGCCTATTCATTGGGGAAATCCTGAAAACCCGACTGGATTGCGGCCCTCAAGGAGGGACCTTGAGATTCCATATATTAACCCAGAAAATGTATGCACAGAAAAAGCAGGCCTGAACACATAAATTCCTTAGGGTAAATTTTTTTTACTATAACTATGCACATTCTTTTGTTTTGAAAATACATAATATAGGCAAAATGTCCTGTTTACATGTTCACAAAAGTCATTATATCAGAACATAATGTAGTAAATTTTTTTTAAAAATATAAGGAAAGAAATTACAACCTAGAAATTTTAACAGTGAAATAAAGCTACACTATATAGAAAGAACAATAACAAGATCAGCTCCCAGGTTCAGGTGTTGGTCTGAGGTTATAATTCTTGCCTGGTGTCAGGATACAAAATATTTTGCTACTGTAACTGTTGTTTCTTCTCTAATCCGCTCCTAGGGAGCGAAGGAAGGGTAAGGACAGATTTCCACAACCCCAGTCTGCCTAGATATTTGGATAACATCTTAGTTAGCCACCCAGATATTATGAAAAGTGGCCTCCAAATGATCTTTTCGCAAACCTCTGCTGGCTGCTCTTCTGGGAAATGTGTAGAGCTACCTATAATGAGGGTCTGTGAGCGTGCTGCATGGCTTCCCATCATTTCTACATCTCAGACTAAGCAATGTCATGTCTGTTTCCTGAATTATATAGTTTCGAGAATGAATCGGGAAAGTCATTTGTCATGATAGTCCCAATGGAACAGAAACACTATTTACCAGTGTACTGTCAGAAAACAGATGTTCAACTTACTGTTTTGGTCATATGAGGACTAACCCAGTTTCAAAGGACAGTCATATGGCCTGTTTTAATTAAAATAGAAGGGGCGGCTGAAAATTTCTCAACCCCTCCAAGAAGAAAATGATGTGCAGCCATGAAACTTTCAAGTTATTCCACATTTTTCTTGACACTTTTCATTTCAATGAGGCAAATGCATCTAGTACATGGGCACAAGTATAGGGAAACCGAGCCATTGTGACATCACCGATGAGGCTGGCTCTTAGGCACTGGTGGAATAAGGCATTATGACATCACAATAGGAAGGACTGCTGAAAAGTTCTCAGCCCACCCAAGAAGAGAATGATGTGGAGCCAGGAAACTTACAAGTTATTCTACATTTTTCTTGATACTTTTTGTGTCTATGATAAGAAATGAAACAAAAAGTGCGGAATAACTTGTACGTTTCATGGCTCCACATCATTCTCTTCTTGGAGGGGCTGAAAACTTTTCAGGGGCCCTTCGTATTCACTTTGTTCATCAAGTTTAATGTTCAATATTTATTAGGTTTTTTTAAATATACCTCCTATCAAGGTTATCTAAGCGGTTTACAATCATGCACTCAAGCATTTTCCCTGTCTGTTCCGGTGGGCTCATAATCCCATAGAACATTAAACATAATAATAATAATAACAGTTTATATACCGCAATACCTTTAAGTTCTATGCGGTTTACAAAAGATTAGTGGAGTACAAGTTGAGTTGACGTGCAAGTTGAATTAACTTAAGGGATGTGGGGAACAATGGGGAGAAAGGGCAAGGGAGGGGAAAGAGGGAAGTGGGAAACATTCAGCAAGTTACTTCCATACTTTGTACCTAATATGCAACCATGTCCTCCTTTTGGGGCCTAGTGTGTCTTTCAGGCTCTTTAATTTTTTGGTTAAAATCTTTCATTTTTTGGCTGCAGTGGAGAGGGTGGGGGGTGGGGGAGGAGAATTCATCAACAGGTGCTACCATGTTACTACTCACTAAAGATGCCATTAGGAATATAATGGGCATCTTTAGCATTTAGAGTGGCGTGTCGCAAACTTTTTAAGCTGCTGGCACACTTAATCTCAGGGCTGCGGCTGGAGGGCGCCCGGAAATGCACAGATGTTGACGTGATGACATCACACACATGTGTGACATCATCACGTTGATGTCCGCCAATGCACGGAGGTCCTCCATTCATGGCCCTGAGCCTCCTATTACCACCGATGGGGGGTACTGCAGAAGGAGGGTGACGGGACTAAAGTGCGCCAGACAATGGCGCGCCGACAAAGGAGCTCAGACAAATGCGCACAGGACATCGGCAAGCTAGATTAAAAGTTAAATTTAAAGCGCTCCGAGGGGGGGGAACCCTCCCCCTCCCCCTCCCTCTCCCACTTACCTTACAGAAGAAACTGTAATTTTTTCCTAAAACAGGGAAAATTACACTTTCCTCTGTAATTGGGGGGGGGGGGTGTTTGTCCCCCGAACCCCCAACGGCAGTGCCAACACTTCTAAGTAAAGCACTTTAAATTTAACTTTTAATCCGCTGTGCTGACGTTCTGAGCTCCTTTGTCCACGCGTGATTGTCCCACGCGCTTTCCCCTATGTACCCAGAAGGAGAGGTGAGGTGTCAGCGCCGACTGGCTGATGACATGATGTGCCTCTCACCGCAATAAATGCGTCCTGTAAGCAGTTAGCTGGCGCCTCTTCTCCTAGCTGGCATCTTGGGACACACCTGGAATCCTCCAGGGCACGCAGCTTGCAATACACTGATAGAGAGGAAAATTCTGCAAACAGCGCCTTAAATTACGGAAATGCCATTTGAAATGGAAAATAATTCTAAAGTTAAAGCGCCTACAGATGCCTAAAGAAAAGATGCTGGAATCGCGCCTCTGGAGGCACCTACTGGCGCCTAATGCCACTACGTGCATGGCTGACGCTGGAAACAGTGTTAGGTGCCGTAAAGCGCCAACGCAGGCGCGATTCCTGACCAAGATAGGCGCCGGAAAGGTAGGCCTGGAAAACCCTGGCTTATATTTCCAGCGCCTATCTTTCCCGGAGGCGCGCTTCTCTCTACAGCGCCATCGTGCGATTGACATGCGATTGGCGGCTGATTTTATAGGCGGTTGCCGATATCGGCGCCACATAGAGAATCGGGGCCTTAGCATGCGCTAATTGTTAGCGCGTGCTAATGTGGTTAGCGCCCGTTGATGAAGTCCTCCCAAGGCGTGTGTTAGCATCTCAGTAAAAGGGGCTCTATATAGCCTTCTTAGTTTTGAAAAGCAGTACACCAAAATTCCATAAAACCTAAATTAAATTAGAAATGCGTTCTCAAGATCGGTTTGAATGAGCAGAACCTGAAGTTACCAAATAGGAAAATGCATTCATTAGCAGGGCAGGATTAACCAATAGGCCAAGTAGGCATGTGCCTAGGGCCCGAAATGGTCAGGGGGGCCCGATGAAGGAGGGCATCAACATTGTTTTTTTCAAACGGCGATGGGCCCCTCCAGCATTGATTGGCAACGCGCCCCCCCCCCCCATCGACGAAAAATAAGACAAGCAAGCAACGCGGGTAAGAAAGGCAACGGGAACTGTAATTGCGCAAGCGGTGCTGATTGCCCAAAGCTTCCCTCTGACGCAGCTTCCTGTTTCCGCCTGGGCGCATGGTGGGATGGGGGGCGGGGCAGGAGGCCCAGTGTACTTGGGTGCCTAGGGGCCCTCGACGAATTAATCCTGCCCTGTTCATTAGCACACATTTGGTTCATTAAGGTGCCTTAAACATTTGTGCAACATTAATTTAATGCCAAATATAACCTATACATCAACACACACACACACACTTACAGTCAACATCTAAACATTAGAATTCTTTAGTGTGGGTTAAAACAACTTTTTAACACAACTGTGTGAAATGAACTAAACAATTGGGAAAAACTGGAGGAAAAGTCAGGTTTTGCCAAAAAACCAACAAAAACCCCCAAACAAAAGTTTTTGCCTGTGGACATCCCTACCACCCATATTAAGACTGATTTAAACCCCTTAATTCCATTAAACCAAAATTTGCATGTACAATTTTGGTCCGGGGCCTCACGTGTGCATGCAATGTAATTGAATAACCAGCTAATTAATTCTGATAATTGGCATCTAAAGAAGCAGTTATTGACATTAATTAGAATTAATTAGATGGATTTTGAGCCCACCGGGACAGACAGGGAAAAATGCTTGAGTACCTCAATAAATTCATGTAAACCGTTCTGAGTTCCCTTGGGAGAACGATAGAGAAAGCTGAATCTAATATAATAAAACGCTAGGCCGCGCATGCGCACTTCCTATGCGTGCGCCGGTTTTCCGTGAGCTGTAGCGACCCATAGGAAGTACGCATGCGCGGCTTACGGTCTAGCCTGCTCCCTGTTGAAAGATGCAGCGGTGGCTACTCTCACGATCCCCGCCTGCGTTCCCTCCCTTCCTGTAAGTTGCCCGTCCCCGCCGCCATCGTTCCCTTGCGCATCGTACTCTCTCCGCTCTCTCTCTTCCTCCCCCCCCGAGGCGGATGTCGGCCGCAGCAGCCCGAGGCGGATGTCGGCCGTGGCGGCCTGAGTCGGATGTCAGCCGCGGTGGCCCGAGTCGGATGTCGGCCGTGGCGGCTGTCGGCGGCTGCAGGCCGTGGCAGCCAAACCCAGAAAACATTTTAACATGGAGTTCAGAAGGAAGGTATGGGGGGAGGAAAATACTGCACAGGGAAGTGGGGTGGGAGGGAAATATTGCAACACACTGAAATGGAGGGGCAGAAAAGGAGTTGATGGACAGGGGAAGAGGTGCTGATGAACAGGGAGGGGGGCAGAAAAATGAAGACAGGCCTACTGCTGGACAGGGGGAGCAGGAAGGAGGTGATGATGGACAGGGGGAGGTAAAACAAAGGGAGAAGGGCTTCTGCTGGATAAGGTGAGCAGTGATGGGGTGCTGGAGGACACAAGGGAGGGAGAATGGACAGGGGGAGCAGGCAAGGGGTGGCAGTGGACAGCCAAGGAAAAAAAAAAAAATGACAGACAGAAATACAGAAAGCAGCTAAGGAGAGAGAAAAAAAAAATAAAGACAGACACACACACATATATTCTAGCACCCGTTAATGTTACGGGCTATAAGACTAGTAAATAAATAAAGGTTATGCTTGTACATTTAGGGGCAGGATCTGTGTCTTAATTTTTTTATACGAGTCAAAAAAAAGCGGGACATGGAAATTGGCAGGTCAGGGGCAGAACAGGAGCATTCCTTTGCATTATGCAAGCAATTAAATTAGATGTAGAATAAGGAACAGACCATATGAGCATATGGAGCAAAAGATAATTTATACCCCTCTTGTACAAAACCGTAGTGTGGTGCCCGGGTGATGGCGCCCTGCCCTCTTTTCTACCCCCCCACTTCTTCCCTGCCTCCCCCCACCGCACACACTTGCACCTTCCCTTCCCCTGCAGCTCTTTAACTCTTTACCCGTGTGAGCAGCATCTCCACCCTGCTGCCCGCACTGGCTTCAGCTCTACCTCTGACATTTCCTGGTCCTCTAGTCTTTGTAAATCTTGATGCAGTAAAAAAATCGATCCACTTGTACCCGTTCTACACCACTCAGGATTTTGGTGACTTCAGTCATATCTCCCCTCAGCCATCTCTTTTCCAGGCTGAAGAGCCCTAAACTCTTTAGTCTTTCCTCAAAACGAGAGGAGTTCCATCCCCTTTATCATCTTGGCCGCTCATCTTTGAACCTTTTCTAGTGCCGCTATATCTTTCTTGAGAACCCAAATAAAAGTATTATCCGCACAAATGACATGGGAAGTGACATGAAACAAACATTTTCTCGCTGTCCGTCCCTAGTCTTAAAACAATGTAGCTCCTGGCCCTTCCTCTGTCATAGGGGTTCTAATGGGATTTCAAGGTCATTTGACAATTTTATAGAAACACACTTCTTTGCAAGTCGGTTTCCATTGATGTGTGTCTGGGATGATAGAAACTCAACTTCAACTGACTTCAAAGGGACTTGGACGTAAATGCTAATGGACATTTTTTTTTTTTTTGTGACATCCATACAGATGTTTTCTAAAGGAAAATAAAACTCCAAATAATGGTTTTAGTAAGTTCAGGTCAGTCCTAAATTTCTGGCAACCCTATCCTCATCCATTATGAAACCTGAAGCCCTGATCACAACAGATAGAATCAAGGACTAAGTACAAACGCCACACTGCGTCGGCATAAACCCAGGTCCGGCCCAAAACTCTCCCTCCTAAAGCTGGGTAGCCTGGCAGCTCTGCTGTCTGCTATAAGATGGCAGCAATCCATGGTGAATTAATGGATTTGCTGCAGCTGGCCACACTTTCCCCCTGCGACCCTGGTGAAATTAATGGAGCAGACGATGACGTGGCAGATGCGTGGGTGGTTGCAGATTGCCGCTAGCATTAAGCGGATGGCACTGCAGGTATGCTTTTATTTATATGTTCTCAAGCTGGAACCAGAAATATAAATCATTGTTTTCAACAGGGCTTGCCAGCATACTCGGTGATGAAAGGCAGCTGATTTGACTAAGTGCACTGTGGACTGATAGCACTTTCCTTGCACCGGGAGTGTTTCTGTTAAATAAGGAGTTGCATTTCCAAGGCCTCTAATAAATAACATTTCATTGTTACCCTACAGCAGTAATTCCCAGACCTAGCCTACTGATTCTCCACCGAAGGGATGTGTATTTGTTAGCATGCACAGGGCTCACGAGTGTGCCTTTAAAACAGCATGCACAGGGCTCACGAGTGTGCCTTTAAAACAGCATGCACAGGGCTCACGAGTGTGCCTTTAAAACAGCATGCACAAAATCAATTTAATCTACAAATTAACATGCAGAAATTCATTTCTGCACAGTAAAAATAAATAAAATCCGGTGCTTTAAGAACATAAGAATTGTCGCTGCTGGGTCAGACCCAGTGGTCCATCGTGCCCAGCAGTCCGCTCAAGCGGCGGCCCTTAGGTCAAAGACCAGCGCCCTAACTGGAACTAGCCATACCTGCATACGTTCTGGTTCAACAGGAACTTGTCTAACTTTGTCTTGAATCCCTGGAGGGTGTTTTCCCCTATAACAGCCTCCGGAAGAGCGTTCCAGTTTTCCACCACTCTCTGGGTGAAGAAGAACTTCCTTACGTTTGTACAGAATCTAAAGGATCCAGGTATCATCCTTGAGGGTACGATGAAACCCTCAGCTCAATGTGGTGGTGGTGGTGGCTAAGAAAGTAAATGGAATGTTAGGAATTACCAGGAAAGGAATGAAATGTCTTTGCCTGATGTGGCCACACCTCAAATACTGTGTGAAATTGTGATTACCGCATCTCAAAAACAGATATAGCGGAATTAGAAAAGGTGTGGAGAAGGGCGATGAAAATGATCAAAGAGATGGTATAACTTCACTATATGGAAAAACTAGAGCTCTTCAGCCTAGAGAAGAGATGGCTCAGGGGAAAAATGATAGAGGTCTATAAAATACTGAGTGGAGTGGGTGAGTGTGAGTCACTTGTTTACTATTTCCCAAAATACTAGAACTAGATTTAAAACAAACAGGAGAAAATATGTCTTCACCCAACATGTATTTCTTTACTCTGGAATTCATTGCCAGAGAATGTAGTGAAAGCAGTTAGCTTAGCAGGGTTTAAAAAAAAGGTTTGGATAACTTGCTAAAAGATAAATCCATAAGCCATTTTTAAGATGGATGTGGAGAAATCCACTGTTGATTCCTAGGATAAACAAAATAAAATCTGTTTTATTCTTTGGGATCTTGCCAGGTACTTGAGACATGCATTAGACAGTGTTGGAAACAGGATAGTGGGCTTGATGGACCTATGGTCCCAGTGTGGCACTTTTAATGTTCCTAAAAATGTCCAAAAATCAAGAAAGAAGTGCAAAAACTACCCAAAAACAAAACCTTTTTTTTTTTTTCTTGCACATCTTTATTCCACAACCAAATGGATTTTCAGGATATTCACAATTGGATCAATATTCAGCTTGCAGGGTAAGCATTCTTTTAACACTGACCACCACTTGCTAGATTAGATTATTGACTGAGATTGCCCCTGACAGAATTTGAACAGTGCCAGAGTGGTCCAGGGGCACAATTAAGGTGGATCTGAAAGTTGTGCGGGCACCAATGATATTCAGTGCTACTGCCCAAATAGCTAACTGGGCAAGTAAAGTCGCTTATATAACAAATGCTGAAAAAGCATGCTGCTAAGCATAGTATGATGTGTGATCTATGCCTTCAGAATTTGCCTTCTCACCAAAGGGTATAAATAAAATTTCCTTATGTAGAAGGCAAACACTCTCTATTTGACCCTGAACTAAAATTCATGAGCTGCCAGGAAAGATCCTGGAAGCAAGAGTTGTCACCTTGGAACTCCCATAAAAACTCTTATGATTAGAGGATGGGCCAGGAGCTATAAAGCTGTGAAAGATGCATTGCTTAAGAAAAGGGATGAGCAGCAGTGACGTAGTAAGGGTGAGGCTTTTACCACATTCTCTGGAAATTTGTTGGCAGGAGAATGTGTTGAAAGTGGTTAGCTCAGCAGGGTTAAAAAAAACCCAAAACACTTTTGGATAATTTCCTAAAACAAAAGTCCATAAGCCATTATTAAAATGGACTTGGACAAATCCACTACTTATTCCTAAGATAAGCAGCATAAAATCTACTTTTTGGGATCTTGCCAGGTACTTGGGTTGGCCACTGTTGGAAACAGGATACTGGGCTTGATGGACCTTCATTCTGTCCCAGTATGGCTACTCTTATGTTCTTATGCTGGCCTTGTGCTTCTCATTTTGCATGATGGCGTTTAGCCACCATCAAGGTATCTGGTCAAATGTTATGCATTTATAAGCCTAGCAATTTTAAAAACACACATTACTCTGATTAACTCCTGAAGTTAATGGGATAAATGCTTTTGGATATTCACCAGTTATGTCCATCCATTCCAGATGTCATCTTGTTGCCAATAGCTACTCAGTTTACACTATGCTTGTTTCAGGTTTCCGGGTCTCACTGCGTCTTGTCAGGTAGAACCAACGTTTCAGCCACCATGCTGTGGCTTTCTTCGGGGTATGCTGTGTTTTTCTTTATAAGGTAGGTCTTCAAGCATTTATTGGATGAGGAGGGGGCGATAAGACCTTGGGGAGACTTTCCCATGCTTCATTCCTTGGGTGTGGGAGGTCTGTTTGCGTATCGGCAAATTCATCATTATGTGAGGTCCTTGGCGCGCCCGGGCTTACGGTTTCGATTGGGTAACCAATTTCGTCTATTTTTTGCCCAATTTTATGCGTGTGGCTTGATGGTGTCTGCGTTGCATGGGGCTTTGCGGCGGCTTACTCCTCAGAAGTCTTATACGGCTTTGGAGAACCGCTGGGGTAGAGATCTGGGCATACCTGGTGAGTCCTTGAACTTTCCTTCCCTTATTGGTCGTATCTCTTCTATTTCTATTAGTGCAGAACTGAGGGAATGCCAATTTCGAGTGGTTTATCGAGCGTATTTTTCCCAAGAGCAGGTCCACAAGGTTGGGGGCATTTCTTCTCCAATCTGCCCTAAGTGTACACTGGGGTGCAACTCCTTTTTTCATGCATTTTGGGGATGCCCTCGAGTGAAAGTCTTTTGGAGAGCCATACTCCGCTTTTTGGAGCGGCTGGTTGGTCACGCTATTCCGATGTCTCCGGTAGGCTTGCTTTTGGATAGATATGAATCTTTGCGAGTGCCTGCTCGGAGACATCGGTTGCTGATCCGGAAGGGTGCTGTTATAGGAAAGAAGGTCATTCTTAGCGTTTGGACGCAAGACATAGCGCCTGCTTACTGGGCTTGGAGGAATCGTTTTCATAATTTGATGCTCTTGGAGCAGCGCCATGCTCGATTATCTGTCAGGCGGTCGAAGATTTTCCTGCAGACCTGGGACCCCTACATTTCCTCGCTTTCCCCTAGGGCCAGAAGTCTGGTCTTAAATTCACTCTGTTGCTGATACCTTATGCTCTCAGCTGTTTTCCCCGGGTTGGTGGGTGGATGTTTGGGTGAGTGTGAATGGTGGGTATGAGTGGTTGGAAGTATGTGGAGTTCGGTGGGTAGGGTGGGATTACATATTGTGGGTGGGAGGATGGGATTTGGTTCTCTTGTTTTGTTTGTTATGTGCTGAGCGGCATAAGCAAACAGCTTGCTCAGCATACTCCTTTCTTGCTGGGGGTTTTTGGGTATGGATTGGGTCTCATGGTGTGGGTTTGGGATGGGGTGGGGGTTTGGGCTTTGGAGTAGGTGGGGATTGGGGGGATTCTTTGGTTGGGGTGAAAATGTGTTTGATGGTACGTTTGGTGTTCGCGACCTTGTTGTATTGTTGTGATGTATTATGTATTTACTGCTGATGTGCCAATAAAACATGATTTATACTATAAGGTAGGTCTTCATTCCTGATTGGTTGAGGTGAATGAGGCGGGAAAGTTCATTGGTCACCAATTTGAATTTTGTTGGGAAAGTCGGTGACAATTTTGAACTTTGATGGGAAAATCAGTTGATGTCTTTTTCCCATAGAATGAATAAGTCTCTATAGACATCACAGCATACCCTGAAGAAAGTCACAGCATGATGGCTGAAATGTCAAGATTTTGGTGCATTTGGTGTATTTAATGCAATGAGAACTGGAAACCTGCAACAAGCATGATGCCAGCCGCGGAAACGCTGAGAGAATATCAATTTACATTAGTTTATTTTCCATTCACCATAATGCTCTGGAGATGTCAAATATTATTTTAAACCCTCTTAGATGATTTATGCTTGCATAGATATTTTCAGTACTTTATAGTTTCAAGGAAACATGTGAAAAAAAAGATGGTGAAATTCTTGGCTTTAATTTCTAGACATTCATTCAGTTTGGCATCATGGTCCTGTTACTCCGTATTTGAAGAGTTAATCCTATGATGGAGATGTGAAAATCAGACGACATGTTAAATCTCAGTGCCCCATGCAGCCTGAGGGATCACAGTGTGCTAAAGCCCAAGATAAAAAAGGCAGACAAAGATTATTGACAGTTTACTATTTAATGAGCAGCTTGAATTGATTTTGTTCCCCTCTGGGGCTTTTTACTTTGCCCTATTTATACCCACAATGCCACGATTAACAAAAGAATTGATACTTCACATCTAAATAATTACAAAGTTTGCAGATTAACCTATTTGCTATTAGTTTGACAAACAGAAGATTCTCCATGCTTGCTTGTATTTTTTTCTAAATCTAGCAGGATACATGACAATGAATAATAAGGAATCACATGGGGCATATTTATCTCTCGATCCCAGGGTTGTTGTTTTTTTTTAAATTATCTTCTGCGGTGCATCTGACATTTATTTTCAAAGCATATGGACTTTCCAGGAGGCCACAATGGTTGTCTATGTGTTTGAAGCTGAGTCCCATAGTTTATTAATTTTGACAAATGAATGCCTTGCTTCAGGAGTCATGATTTTTGTGATCAATAAATGTAACACTGGAACAAAGAATTTTCAGAAGTGCTCAACTATGCACAAGTTCTTCTGTACAAATCCTCCCTTGTGCTTAGGGTTACCATGTGGCTTCAGAAAAAGGAGGACAAATTGAGACATCCGGGTTTTACTTCCATTGTGTGGCGCAGGGGTTAGAGCAGGCATGGGCAACGCCAGTCCTCGAGGGCCGGAATCCAGTCGGGTTTTCAGGATTTCCCCAATGAATATGCATGAGATCTATTTGCATGCACTGCTTTCAATGCATATTCATTGGGGAAATCCTGAAAACCCGATTGGATTCCGGCCCTCGAGGACCGGAGTTGCCCGTGTCTGGGTTAGAGCTACAGGCTCAGCACCCTCAGGCTGCGGCCAGAAGATAACACTGGGGTGACAATGAAAATGCCGGGGCCTTGAGTTTAATAATAATAAATAGGAGACTGACTATGTAGATACTATGTACCAGTGGGAAGAGAGCAAATGACTCCTAAAAACGCTCAGAGAAGTGAAACTCTGAAGGGGAGGTGGATACCTTCCCTTGGGGCAAGAGTTTACCGTCCAGTCATTGCATTTTACTTTACAGAACTTCACTTTCTAGCCACTGGTAAAATTGTGAACAGTTTAAATAATTTATAAATTGACAAAAAATTGTTCAAAAAATTATACAAAAAGACTCTTGCTCATTGGAAACTATACACTTATCTGTGCAAGCTTTTTAATTTGTCAATTTATAAATTATTTAAACTGTTCACAATTTTACCAGTGGCTAGAAAGTGAAGTTCTGTAAAGTAAAATGCAATGACTGGACGGTAAACTCTTGCCCCAAGGGAAGGTATCCACCTCCCCTTCAGAGTTTCACTTCTCTGAGCGTTTTTAGGAGTCATTTGCTCTCTTCCCACTGGTACATAGTATCTACATAGTCAGTCTCCTATTTATTATTTCATTCAATTTACTGACTAGTATTCACATATGAGTCCCTGTATGTTTTTCTAACGGGGCCTTGAGTTTGACACCTGTGCTTTCAAGTTTCAAGCGGTTTACATCTTTATTGTGTTATAAAAAATTAATTAAAAGTCGGGGGAAAGAACATACAAACTTATAGCAAATATTAAGCCAAAAAATTGAAACAAAAGGAGAAAGGGTAAGGATACGATATTAAAATTAAAGAAGAAGGTACAGGAGAAAAGATCAGGGAAGTTGGGATATCTGGAATAAGCCTCTTCTCTTTTTAATTCCTAAATCTCGAAAGCGTCTTTGAAGAGAAAGGTTTTAAGATTGGATTTAAAATTATTTTTACAGAAATCTTTTCTGACCTAGACCTCCCATGTAAAATCTGCCTTCCTGTTCTTATTAATAGGAAGAAAGTTCTGCTTGCTACAGTATTTAATTACTGAAACAAATTGCACAGGTAGAATCTTCTTTATTGGTAAGTTTTTTTTTTTGTTTTTTTTTAATGAGCTAATTAGGCAAGTATCTGTTTTGAATGATTTATGTGGATGATAGGGGGATGAACTAGAAGATAAGCATGTGTTAGGGACAATTTTTCTCAAGTTTAATTTCAGTTCTTTTTTTCAATTCCTCTTTTTATTTTGTTCAGTTTCATTTCATTACTCAAATAAATGTTTTTCTACATGCATAAAGTTGCATCTATGTAAATAAAATTGATTTTATGTGCATAATTATGGCTTTACACGCACATAAATTTATCCATGCAGTGAAACATAATTAAATGAAAGCACATCCCCATCCTAAGGCTTTTTTTTTTTTTGGCTGTTTGTCTATAATTCATTCTCTGTTCTGCTATCCTTCCCAAACTTCTTATGCATCAGAGATATAATTCCAGACTGGCTGTACCACATCCTAAAGTTTCTGTTTTGTCTGGATAGTCCTTATTATATCGGCCATTCATTATCCATAAAAGGCGGATTTAGAATGCCGCGGCCAAGCTCATCTTCGCTAAAAGTAAATTTGACCATGTCTTCCCGCTCCTGGCCAAGCTCCACTGGTTTCCGATAATCGCCAGGGTCCACTATAAATGCGCCTGTTTAACTTTCAAAATCCTATATGGTATCCTCTCTCCCTTTATCCCTCTTTCTTGGAATTCCTCAAACCCTAATACCACCAGATCCTCCCACAAATTAAAACTATCCTTCCCCTCGCTAAAAGGCATTTCCCACACAGGAAAGCTAGGGACCTCCCTCCACTTCAAAATCACTGAGCTCTGGAACAACCTTACCTCCCCTCTTTGGAACTTGAGCTCTCTCCAAGTTTTCCGCAAACATCTGAAAACCTGGCTTTTCTCAAAAAAATGTAAGTCTCCCTCCAACTTAGGAATCAAGGAAACTCTTATATCTTGGCATCCCAAGTCCTCTAAATTTTCTTCACACTTCTACCTCTAACCCTCTGTTGTAGTTCCTTCCTATTTCTCCTACTGTAAATCGCGTCGAGCTCTACGAACGTGGAGATGATGCGGTATACAAACCTAAGGATTAGATTAGATTAGATTGAGTATTTTCCAAAGCATTTCTGCACTGATAATCCTGCTTTTACTGCTGCATAAAGTGATTGCCGTGCTAGTCCACTTTAATTATAATAAATGGGAAAAAACAGAAACCTTTCTTTATGGACTCATGTGATATAGTTGTGGACAAGCCTTTGAAGGCAGAACCACCTTCTTCAGGATATTTAGGGCTCCTTTTACTAAGCTGCGCTAGCGGTTGTAGCGCGCACGTAAGACGCTAACGCCGCCATTGAGCTGGCGTTAGTTTTTGGCGCATAACACGGGGTATCAAAATATATATCAAAATGTATCAAAATATATATAATGAGAAATGGAGAGCATTCCAGTGACAGGAAGGAATAGCGTAGGGGTGCGTGCAGAACGGTGCCATGATATTTCGCTGGGCTGCGACTCTCACCGAGTAGTCATTGAAGACCAGCACACGGGATCCTTCATAATCCAAGGCCCCAGCCTTGCGATAAGCCTGGAGGATCATCTCCTTCTCCCGCCAGTTGGTGTAGCGGGCAATAGCCGTTCTCACTCTCCTCCCATCTGTAGGTTTCGCACCGATGCGGTGGGCCCTCTCGCACCCATAGCGGTTCGTTCCCTCGGGCAGACCCAGTTTGGCCGGCAGCCAGGTGGTGAAGATAGTATACAAGACCTGGTCCGCCACCGTTTCCGGGAGCCCAACGAGCCTCAGATTGTTTCGGCGACTCCTGTTCTCCTGCTCCTCCAGTTTATCTGCCAGCTCCTGGGACGTTTTCCGGAGCGGTTCGCTGAGGTTGTGGGTCTGATCCCATGTGACTCTGGGCAAGTCACTTAACCCTCCTTTGCCCCAATTTTTGGAAATTAATTGTGTGTGTGTGTGGGGGGGGGGGAATAATATGATATTAGGTATTTCTATTTCACCGTAGACTTCTTATTATTATGACAGGCCATGCAATTAATAACTAGAAATTGGAAAAATTGGGAGAGGTTGAATTTTTCTTTTGGGTGGGAAACCCTTTGGGCTCCTTTTTACAAAGGCGCGCTTGCTGCTACTGCCTCCTTTTAAGCAGGTGATAATTTTTCGGCTAGTGCGCGCAAATCTTGTGCGTGCGCTAAAAACGCTAGTGCACGTTGGCAAAAGGAGCCCTTTGTTTGTACTATAGATACGAAAGGATGATTGCAGAACAATCGGGAAATAGTAAGAGGCTCAAAAACATTTGGAGTCCACTGGAGATATTTGTCAAGCAGCAGAATGATTGAATTCTTAATTCCTAGATTTCGGCACACATCCAGGTAGGGGGGAGGGGATGAGTTAATGTATTCAGTTGTTTGCAAGAATATAAGTGCTGCTACTTGATATTGTTGACTGTAAACCTGTTGCACTTTTTATAAGTTTTGAAAATCAATAAAGATTTATATAAAAAACTACAGAACACCTGTCTTCCTTTTCAGCCCCCCAATCCAGACCCAGACCCCTTCTCTCATAACTCACCTTTTGCAGTCCCGAGCTCCATCCCTCTTCTCTGAACTGTCTTCTTTTAACAGCCTCCTTTCCCAAGAACCCCCTTTAAAGCCTCCTTCCCCCACATGTCCCCTTTTTTCAGCCGCTTTTTAGCCCCCAGCCCCCTTCTCCCATCTTTTCCCTTTCAGCCTCCAGCCCCAGCCCCCTTTTCTCACCTGTCCCTTTTGCAGCCCCCTTCTCTTACACATCCCCATTGTCAGCTCCCAGCTCCTTTCTCTAACATGTTCCCTTTTTACAATACCGACCCCAGCTCCAGCCCCCTTCTCCCACCTACCGAACACTACAGAACAGCGTCAAAACTAAAGAACAACGTCAAAATGGGGAAAAGAAGAAAACCTAGGACAAAAAAAGTAAGAAAAATGGATAGACAATGACTAACTGGGATGAGAGGAGATGGGGAGGAACTACAAAATTTGGATAGCAAAGAACAGAGATGGGAAAAAACGAAAAGAGGAGGAAACGAAGAGCTTGGCCAATGTGGCTGGACTAACGTAAACATCCTTAAAAGGACAATCATAATTCAAAAGTGTCTGTAAAAAGAAATGTTTTTTAAACTGGATTGAAATCTGTCTAAGGATGTGATCTCTCTTAAGTGGCTTGGCGCCGAGTTCCAAAGCGAGGGGGCCGTAACAGAGAAGATATTGGTTCTCGTGGTGTTGATGCGCCTTAGTGAGGGGATTGAAAGCAGATTTTGGTTAGAGGATTGGAGGGAGGGAGCGCTGAGAAGAGTGAGGAATCGAGAGTCTCTCAATAAATTCTGGCTGACTTGCAACTCTAGTTTTAAATGTCAACAACATAATCTTATAGGTAATTCGATGTTCAATGGGTAAGGTAATCCGCGCATGCATGGATGCAACACGGTGATGTCACGTGCAAGAGTGCATGATGTCATTATGTCACATGCACGGATGTCATTATGTCACATGCACGGATGTCATCTGGGGGGCAGGGCTGCGAACGGAACAAGGCGGGACTGGGCGGTCATGAGGGTGTGGCTGTGGGTTTGAATTTTCTCACAGATTGTGTAATGGCAGAATTTGAATGTCCTCCATGCACTTCAAATAGCAAGGGGCATGCTTTGGGCAGGATTAGGAAGGGCTCGAAATGAGGACCATCTTAGTCAAGTGGAAAGAAATGTCCGAAAAGGACATTTTTATTTAGACCTGTTTCAATCATGCCCGGGGATAGCTGCCAATTTTAAGCACTTACCATCCATGGTTGGCAGCCAAATCAGGCTGTGCAAAAAGCAGGTCTACCTTTGGTCACTATGGGGGTCCTTGGCGTGCTAGACGTTTTAACGCGTGCTAAATATTAGCACACGCTAAACGCTAATAGTCCATAGACTATTTAGCGCTAAAACGGCTAGGGCGCCTTAGTAAAAGGACCCCTACAACTTAGCCAGTGCTTAAAATTAACTTATCTGGCGACGTCCGAGCTAGCCAGAGATAGGCCGGAGATTTAATGCTGGCCACTGGAAATAACCCAGCATTGAAAATCGGCAGTCAGCGTTCACCGCAAGAGTTAGCCGGCCTCTCTTCCACGGTCTCGATGTCGGCCCCATTAAGTTTTAAGCTCTTTTTTTTTTTTTTTTACTGCTTTGTCTTTTGAAACATGCGTTCAACATACTTCTGTCTTTTTCTCTCATCCACTTGTCTGTATTATCCAATTTTTCAATTATTCAACAACCTGTTGGTTCCATTTACATCAAATAACTGTATATTATATACATACCGTACACACTGTCTGACTATAGTTAATGGATATGATCCTGTTTTTCTTCCATTATTCACTTAGAAGCGAGTCGTACAGAAAAATCAGTAATATAGCAGTAAATTTATGGTGTGCACTGATGCATTATTTTTCCTAATATAATTAGGTTTAATAAGATTCTTTATAATTAGATTTTTAGTAGAAAATCACTCACCCTTGTAGTTTTTAGTTATAAGTCCTTATAATTTCCAGGTACATAATTGAGTATGAAGTGCCCTTGACCACCTTCTCTTTATATCTTTTATTTTATTGGGGATCCCTGGTAATTTCTGTATTATTGTCACAATATCTCAGGTTCTGAAAATACAACTAATAAATAAAAGGAGCACGTACTTAATATAAATATTCTACTAATTTTCTAAACATTCACAATTTATTTATTATTTTTCATCATTTTTAAAAATGTAATTAACACCGCATAAATACATACAAGCATACACATTCAACCCAACCAATATTCTAAAAATTCATTCTAAAGTGCAAACTTATCTCAAAAGTTCATTCTAAAGTGCCTTTCTGTGGTTACAGTCAAAGAGTAAAGGGTAGGGGACTTGGTATTAGAGAGTGGACAAATATTCACCCCGTCCCCTCACTGACCCCGCAGTCTTAATTTTCTTTCCCACATCTCCCTGCTCGAAGCTGAAAGTTGATTTTATGCAATTTTATGGGCCTAAGGCCGTGTATCGCAAACTGTGCACCGTGGCAGATTCCAGGTGTGCTGCGAGATGCCTTAGGAGGAGAGGTGCTGGTGCCAGCTGATTGGTTACAGTCCTACAGGCAGTCTGCCGGCGCCATTTCCTCTCCTGCTATCTGCACCTCTCCCTCTCTAGAACCCCCACCACCAGCGACAATAGGAGTCTCAGCGACGCGGCTGGAGCACATCTGCACATGCGCTGATGTCTACATGATGACATCATATGTGCACATGATGTCATCACATCGACATCCATGCAATTCCGGATGCCCTCTAGCCACAGGCCCGCTTTTAGTGTGCCACAGCTTTAGGTTTTTCAGAAGGCGGATTGCAGCGTTTTGCAGGCGGGAGAGAGTTTTGGTAGGCAGGCCCACTAGTAGAGCGTTACAATAGTCTACGCGGGATAGAACAAAAGCGTAGAGTAGTTGGGCAAATTGAGATTCTGAGAAGTAGGCACGTATGGTTTTTAGCAACATCAGAGGGAAGGCTTACGGATGGCCCACGACTTAGTTCAGTGTTCTTCAACCGCCGGTCTGCAGACCGATGCCGGCCCACAAAATAATTCTTTTATTTCTGCCGGTCCATAGGTGTAAAAAGGTTGAAGAACACTGTTCTAGAACACATAGACGGCGGAATGGGGGAAGGCCACAGGGGTCATGGTTTCTGCCAAAATTCTCAGTTGCTCTGGTTTGGCCCTCCCACCCACCCTTCTGGTGTTTGGGCAGCCACCGCGCAACATCAAAACAGTAGGCCTGCCCGGAACCCTTCATTCTACTTCCAGGGGCAGGCCTGCTCATGGACACTGCACGGCGGCTGCTGAAGATTTAAAACTAATGTGCCAGGAAGAGGTGGACGTGGGACTTGGGAGCTATTTAGAGGTCATGCGCCAGGGTGCGTTCCACTTCTCATGCTAGAACACATGGACAACGTTTGCTGAAACTTTCCAAAAAGCAAGAAATTGTTTAATTAAAAGAGGGCATCTCTGGAGACAGCCTATCAGCCATCGCATCACCTTCAAAATATTACTTTTAGTTTATAAATCTTTAATTTTTAATGAACCTCAATTTATCACCAGAATGTTAATCCCTTATAACACCTCTCGGTCTCTTCGTTCGACATCTCAAAACCTCCTAACCGTTCCTTCTTTAAAAATTATAGGCACCAGAAGACAAGATATGTTTTCAGTTATGGCCCCTCAATTGTGGAACTCACTACCACTGTACATTAGAGAAGAAAAAGATCTTACCTCATTTAAAAAAAACTTTTAAAAACTTATCTTTTTAACGACACTTTTTATCTTTCCTCTTTCGACCTATAATCAGTTGCTTCAGGTCCTGAAATTTTTTCCCCTCCCTTTCGTTTTTCCTCTTTTTGGTTTTTTTTTCCCTTTTAACAAAGAATTGTAACTTTTCCCTCCTACCCGCCCGATTCATGTCTGTTTTAGATTCGTAAGTCTGAAGTTAGTTTGTGAGTCTTCACAACTTTGTTTTTTATGAAGTTCTGGAGGCCACATTACAGTAAAGATGTGCGCAGAATTGAATCGGTTCAGCGGACGGCCACCAGGATGATCTCGGGGCTCAAGGGTCTCTCGTACGAAGAGAGACTGAACAAATTGCAGCTCTACACTCTCGAGGAACGTAGGGAGAGGGGAGACATGATCGAAACATTTAAGTACCTCACGGGACGTGTCGAAGTGGAAGATGATATTTTCTTTCTCAAGGGACCCTCGGCCACAAGAGGGCACCCGCTCAAACTGAGGGGCGGAAAATTTCATGGCGACACCAGAAAGTATTTCTTCACAGAGAGAGTGGTTGATCATTGGAACAAGCTTCCAGTGCAGGTGATCGAGGCAGACAGCGTGCCAGACTTTAAGAATAAATGGGATACCCATGTGGGATCCCTACGAGGGTCAAGATAAGGAAATTGGGTCATTAGGGCATAGACAGGGGGTGGGTAAGCAGAGTGGGCAGACTTGATGGGCTGTAGCCCTTTTCTGCCGTCATCTTCTATGTTTCTATTAGCAAACTGAATAAGCGATTCATCAAATACTAATAAAAACTTGAAACTTGACACAGCAATATGGTGGTGCAAGCTGGAAAATGCTCTATGCTATTGGCTTTTGCTTAGCAGTGATGCTTGGTAGGGATGATTGAGACATTATGCTGCATTTGACACAGTGAAAAAGACCCTTTTGTACGTTGTCCTTTGGCAGTGATAACATCTTATCTGTGCTAGTCTCTGTGTTTTCACTGTTTTGTAAAACTCTTGCTGTTGCTGGCTCCTTGGAGATTTCTGTATTTAGAGAGGCAAAACAGTAATTAAGCAGAGAATGGAATGGCAAGTGACCCACGTTGACCTTCATTTCAGCTTTCGATAGAGCAAAGCTCTTAATTTTTTCAACCTAAAAGGAGCATTTTAAGAACACAGATTCGAATCGGAGTTTGCAGAGCAAGCAGCTCCCAGCGTTGTGGATGCCTTTTCCCGAAGCTTTTGCACAAGACGATAACGATCGTGACAGATACTGTAGCTCTGCTGTTTCATTCCATGTATGTGTTCTAAGAAAACAAGCAGAGCCAGTTAAAGGAGAAATCCAATTGCTTAGTTATAAAGGAAATCATTTTTATTTGAAGTGGACCTGATATGGATCCAGTTTCAGTGCTATGCCTGAGTCAGGGGTTTAGCCATTTAAAAACATAGAGGGTCGGTGGTAATCAGCTTATAAGCCATGAGGTGAGTTAACCCTCGATAGTTTGGCTTATTCATTGGTAATTCTCCTATATCTAAGTGGAGCACATAAAAATAGACATAACGCAAGATAATCAAACACAAACTCCATACCAACAATATGCTGCATTTCCATCGTACATATTTCAAAAGCATATACAAATCCAGCAATTGCCTGCTATCTTAATATGTATAATCAATGATACACCTTAACAAACAAGCAAGTGGTGTTTCAATAATATCTTGCTACGTCTCTAACTATTATAATAAAGCTTAGGAAGGCATTGCATATCACAGTTCCTGCTATTGCAAAATCACTCTTCTGAATTTTTTTCAAAATGAAAACTTAGCCACGCCGGCACAGACGGGCAGAATAAACTCTCTGATCTAAGCGACCGCATTCAGCCTCTGGCATTGAATGGCTGGGTTAGTGCGGCAACCTGGAAGCTGATTAATCAATTCTATAAATAACGTAAATCTTCAAACCTAAATTAGGTGTGGATATCCCCTATTCTATAATAGCAGGCGCAAATATCAGGGATTTCCGCCGATCCACCTATGACCTTCCTAGGGCCACACTTTCTTTATGGAACAATGCATAAAATTTATGTGTAGATTCTGGAGTTTAAAAATATGCATGTGAATTTTAATTAATGCCAATAATTGATTGGATGGATGGATGATGCCACTGAGTTGGCCATCGACTCATGGCAACATGCACAGTGAGGAATTGACCCTGTGATGTTTCATGGAAGGGTATAGGAGTGGTTTTCTGTTTCCTTCTCCTACATAGGGCCCCTTAGCCTACAGCACATGGTACTCTCAGGTGGTCTCCCATTCAGGTACTAACCAGGCCTGACCCTGCTTAGCTTCCAATAGTAAGAGCAGGACTCCTCAGGGCAGCCAGGCCATAGGCTCGAGAATTAACACTGCGCAACAAATTTTAACTTTTTGGGGGGGGCAAGACGAAAATGAGGTATACTTTATAGAATTTGACCTCTTGTGTATGAAAATAGCCTCAGTTTTATCCTATCACATATAGTTTTTGAACAAATTGCTAATATTTATAGCATGAGAAGTCATAATATAATACATTGCGCCGATTTTAAGAGTTCTTATAAATATTATTTTCTAGAATCGTTTTGCAGTTGAAGCGCGTTTATAAGCGAGATTAGAAGCATCTCTAATTAATGTCCAACTAATGGTCAACCAGCATTGATGCATTCCATTTGCCTTATCGTTTCTCCATTGTAGCAATGTCTTGGTGAAACTTTGCCCCGTGCTCGTCACTAACACTACCAAGATTATCGAGGGAAAAAAAATCCAGATGCGAGTGGAGAAAATGATTTTTAGTGACATGTTGCATTTGAGATCACAGAATGCTTTTCAGCATCGTCTCCACCATTTGGACATAGTCCGGTGCCTTCCTATTCCCCAGAAAATTCTCGATTACATTCTTCAGTGCTATCCGTGCACTTTTCTCACTTTAGCTTAAAAATCTAATTTGAGGCAAACTGTTTTGCTATTTCAGAGATTGTTATAACATTTACTCCAAGCATTAGAAAATATGGCGTAAATGTTAATTTTTGCATTATAATGCTCTTTTGTCAAAAATCAGGTCAGTTTTGAATTCAGCGACCCCCCCCCCCCAAATCACTATAGAGCACCCACTACAATTCATGCCCCAAAACCTCTGTTGCACAGTGTTTTCAGCATCCAATTATTGACACTAAGGTCCTGATTATATAAAAGGCATCTACAGTTAGGCGCCTAGATCGGTGCACCTAGCCAATCTAGGCGCAAATTGGCGCTAATAACTGAAAAAGCCATTAAAAATCAATTAAAAAATTATTTTTAAAAATGAATTACCCTAACTGGGTAGATGCCTACCACTTCAACGTAGGCATCTACACCGAGACACCTGCCAGTGCCTACTAGCAAGTAGGCATGGTTAGGGGTGGATTTGGGGTAAAGTTTGGGCACAAATTGAGTTAGGCGCTGGTATTTTAGGATAAGGTAACCCTGGCCTATTATATCGGCACCTAAGGTGTACACACCTACTGGTGCTTACATCAATTTGGGTGCCGCTAGGCACGATTCTACAAATGGCACCTAACCTTGTTTGACATGCGGTAGGTGCAGCTTTTCTAGGGCACCTATTGAGTTTGATGCCATTTATAGAATTTGTCTCTAATTGGCCTCCCACGTTCCCCATGGGAGTGGCCTAAGGGATCTGGTAGGCATCCCAGAATGCACTGCGAAAGGGGCCTAAGATTCAGGTTGGCCGAGATGCCTAAGACCTCTCCTACAGGAGGGGCCTTAAGCGCCTGGGCCAATCAGACCTAAAGCCCCTCCTTGGTGCATCCCATGATGCACCGGGAAGGGGCAGGCTTGCCATTCGCAAGATGGTGGGCCAGCTGGCTGGAGGCAGGAAGGATGCCTCCGTCAGGCCAACAATTTAAGGTAGAGGGGTTCCAGGGGGGGCTGAGGGAGTCCGGTTGGGGGAATGTCTGCGATGACTGGGCATCCCTCCTGCCAGCGATGTACAGGGGGGATGGGGGATGTGCGGGGGGAGGGGGTTTGGCAGATAGGACTGGGCATCCCTCCTGCCTGTAGTCTTTGGGGGGGATGGGTTGCCACTAAATTTATCATGGCAGGGAGATCCCTTGTCGCGATAAGCTCAGTGGCAACCCAATTTTCTAACTGGCGCCTGTGACATGGACACCAGTTAGAGAATTGGCTTAGGCATCTGTCCGTGAGGACAGACGCAATTCTCTATAGGACGCCCATGTAAGATTCTCACAAGACGCTTAGGTGGCTTCTGAAACTAGGTGTCCTATACAGAATCTGGCCCTAAATGCTCCGACAGTGCTCCAATGCTCAAAGGAATTCTATGAGTGTTAGAGAAACATCAGAGTATTTAGCGCTCCGGGCTGTGGTAGAAACTTCTACCATGGCTTAGTATAACTGGACACCAGTCCGGATTTTGGCCAGTGCCTGGTTAACTTCCGGGTTAGCAAAGATACCCAGATATTCAATGCCAGGAACCATGCATGTCTGGCGTTAAATATCGCAGGTTAGGTCAACTCATGACTTACAAACTGCATATCACTGTGGGTTGAATATTACCCTCTTAGATTTTAAACTCTCTGGGAACATGAAAATACCTTCTGTACCCAAGTGCAAATTGCCTTGGATTACCACTGGAAAGATGTGAGGTAAATATTTTTAAAAAACCAAAAATATGGGAGTCAAATGTATTCCTGGTTCATCTGTTGTCCTTTATATTAACCCTTTACATCATTACTTTTCACTGCCTAATTAAAAATTCCCTTTAACTGAAATAAATGCGCACAAATGTGCGTGTTTTATCTTAAATAGGATGAAAAAAGTTCAAGGACAGATGGCACATGACCCAATAAGAAACTCTTCCATTTCACTGCGGTGAATCATTTATCACATAATATGCTATTTGTTACTGGTAATTACTGTAAGTGCCTATTTATTTCACAGTCTTATAATCATCTCAGTAAGTAAAGGACTAATTCATAATGCTAGGAAGTTCTTCTTCACGCAGAGGGTGTTGAACACCTGGAATATGCTTCCAGAGGAGGTGGTAGAGCAGAGTACGACTTTGGGGTTCAAAAGGGGATTGGACGAGTTCATGAAGGAAAAGGGGATCCATGGGTACAATTAGAGGGTTACTATACAGTACAGAAGGCTGTAAATTAATAGAGTAGTAGAGAAATAGATCACTACAGGTCATTGACCTAGGGGGCCACCACGGGAGCGGACTGCTGGGCGTGATGGACCTATGGTCTGACTCAGCAGAGGCAATGCTTATGTGCTTAATAATTCTCAAAAGATGAGACATTTAGGCCCTGATTCTGTAAAGTCCGCCTAAAGTTAGGCACCTATATCAGCACTGGAATGGCGGTAACACCGGGCAAATTGCTTCAGGCTCCCCCGTTACTGCGGTAATTACCACAATAATTGCAGAATTACCGCGGTAAAGATTACCGTGTCACTAGTCCATTCCTATAAGCTTTCATTTTCAGTGACAAGTGTGTTTGAATGGGATACTTTGGACTCCTTTTACCAAGCTGCGATTGCCGCGCGCGCTAGACGCTGACGCCAGCATTGAGCTGGCTTTAGTTCTAGCCGCGTAGCATGGGTTTAGCACGTGCGGTAATTCAGCGTGCGCTAAAAACGCTAGCGTGCCTTAGTAAAAGGGGCCCTTTGTCTATCAGTATCAGAAAGATAGAGAATCGCTGTACTTTCAGGAAATAACTGAAGGCAAGATTGTTTGCAGAGACATTTGCTGTTTCGATATGGATCTGCTGGTGAGACAACAGTTTTGATAATTTATAGAATTAATTCAAGTACTGCTTATTCAAAAAGATTGAAAAGGTAACTTATTATTAAAAAACAAACCAATTCTATTGCTTCCAAGGACTTCAAGTTTGTCTTTTGTCAAGTTTGGACTTTTGCCAAGTTTCTGAATGCAAAATAGAAACCACATAAAGCAGTAAAAAGTCTAATGAGCTCACAGGGCAACCTACACTGTCTAGAGCACCAAATATCTAATCCCCAAAATAATATAATATAATGTGATATACTATAATATGTGAGGGAGAGGGTCCTCAGTGTGAAGGATAAACGAAAGGAGAAATTCTCCAGCGCTTTACACACACGGGTGAAGATATAATAATCTCCACCTGCACACCATCACTGGACCCCTCCGGTGTGCCCCAAATAATCACAAGAACAAAAAATAGAACCCTTTAAAGAGTGGAGGTATAAGTATGCAAAAATCTAAAACCCTCCCTCACCCCAAGAAGGCAAAATGATTAAGGGAAAGAGATGAGGTCTACAGATTGCTAGAACTATACTTTAATTTTTAATTTTTGACGGGAGAACCCTCAGTCACACAGCAACCCCTGGAACGTCCAGGGACAAGCTGCCGCGGGTTTACACTCAAAAAAGTGTTAACTGCGAAACATCCCTGGGCTCTCTCCGTCTACACTTTTTTGAGTGTAAACCCGCGGCAGCTTGTCCCTGGATGTTCCAGGGGTTGCTGTGTGACTGAGGGTTCGCCCGTCAATAATTAAAAAATTAAAAATTAAAGTATAGTTCTAGCAATCTGTAGACCTCATCTCTTTCCCTTAATCATTTTGCCTTCTTGGGGTGAGGGAGGGTTTTAGATTTTTCCAAATAATCAAAAAGCAGTGAACAACTAATTAAGTGATAAATTAATCACAGCACTATAGTGCTCAAAATACTTGAGCGGGGGGAGTGTGCCTTGAAATAGCCTTTATGGCGAAATATGGATTCGTGTCGGCAGTAACAATCCCTCCCCAACACGAATGCAGGTAAGTCTATTTCTTAAGATATACTATAAAGCTCTGGCTAATAAACCCCCTCTTTTATGAACACGTAGTGTGGGTTTTAGCGCTGGCAGCAGTAGTAACGGCTCCAGTGCTCATAGAATTCCTATGACCATCGGAGCAGTTACCGCTGCTGCTGACCCTAAAATCCGCGCAATGCGTTCATAAAAGAGGGAGCAAATAAGAAAACTGATTACAAGTTAAGCACTTCATAGTACAGAAAACAAAAAGTCTGGACTAATGAAGAGATATGATGGTTAACCACTCCAATTGACATGGGGCTCCTTTTACGAAGGCGCGTTAGGGCCTTAACGCGCGGAATAGCGCGCGCTAAAATGGTGCACACGCTAGCCGCTGCCGCCTCCTCTGGAGCAGGCATTAGTTTTTCGGCTAGCGCGCGCTAATTCGGTGCGTGCGTTAAAAACGCTAGCGCACCTTCGTAAAAGGAGCCCATGGTCTTGTGAGTGTCACCTCTGAAGTCCTTGGAAGCAATAGAGTTTTGTTTTGTTTTTAATATGAAGTTACCTTTTCAATCTTGTTGACTAAGCAGTAAACTTCCCCCTCCCCATTCGCGGTTTCAGCACTCGCGATTTCACATAATCGTGATTTTTATGGGGGAGGGGATAAAAAACACCCCATAATTTTGCCTTCCCCCCGGCATCCCAGCCTTACCTGGTGATCTAGCGGACTTTCGGGGCAGGAGCGATCTTCCTACGCTCCTGCCCCGTGTAGATTGCCTATAGGAAATGGCTGCCGTGAGCTTCCGCCGTAGTCTCGTTCAAAAACAAACATCACCCATAAAGTAGTTCTTTCCAATATTTCACAAGTTGATGTTTCAAGGAAAGCAGTTAAGTTATTTATATCAGATGCTATAGGCCTGTGGTTCCCAACCCTGTCCTGGAGGACCACTAGGCCAGTCGGGTTTTCAGGATAACCCTAATGAATTTGCATGCCTCTCACTTCCATTATATGCAAATTTCTCTCATGCATATTCATTAGGGCTAGCCTGAAAACCCGATTGGCCTGGTGGTCCTCCAGGGCAGGGTTGGGAACCACTGCTATAGGACTTGTTTTCAAAAAAAAGATGGACATCGAAAAGACAGCATAAACCAACACTTGGACATTTTACTAGTCAAAGCGTCTAAGTGAGCATTCTCAAAACCGACTTTCCAGACATCTTTCTGGTTACAGGGGGCTGTGGGGGTGGAACCCCCCCCCCCACTTTACTTTATACAGATCGCGCCGCGTTGTGGGGGCGTTGTGGGGGGTTAAAACAGGGAAAAAGTTAAGTTTACAGTATAATGAGGGGGGTTACAACCCCCCAAACCACCCACAATGCCGCTGCGATCTGTATTAAGTAAAGTGGGGGGGCTCCCCAATAAAAACCCCCATCGGAACCCCTAAAAACTGTCATTTTCTTCGGCGCGCACCTCCGTCTTGCGCTCAGTTGTCGGCGCGCGCCTTTATCTTCTGCGGTTTTGTCTATGAACCCATTCTCTTCTTGATTAGGCTGAGAACTTTTCAGCGCCCCTTCTTACAGCTTCATATGGCCACACAGACAGCTGAACCCAGCAGAGAAGAGCAGAGGGGCACTCTAGGGGGTACTGCAGTGAATGTCACATTTAAAAGTACCAGGTACACATGTCACTATAACCTGTTTATTATATTGTTTAGTAAACCCTGCAAAACCCACCCAAAACCTGCTGTACCTACATAAAGATGATACCTGCAGGCATAAGGACTATTGTTGTAGTATACAGGTGGGTACAATAAGTTTTGGGTGGGTTTTGGAGGACTCACCATAATAATAATAATAAATTTAATAATAATCAATAATAAACTCACCATAGAATATAAGTAGGTTATAGTGATGTGTACCTTGGACTTTTAAATGTGACATTCGCAGCAGTACCCCCTAGAGAGCTCCTCTGTTCAGATGTCTGTGTGGCCAGTTTGCTAAGAATGCTGGCTGTTTGAGCATCCAAAAAGCTTGCCTTTCTACGGTTTTCATGTGGATGTCTTTATATTTGAGAAGGGCCATAAAAGACATATTAAGGACCAAAAATGTCTACATGGGTCATTTTTAAAAAATGAAAGAAAGATGTCATACTGTTTTGTGAATGGACATTTTCTCTACGGGATTTCTAGATGTCTTTCCTAAAACATCCCAACTCAGACTTAAGACGTCCTATCAAAAATGCCCCTCCACTTCTCTTTCAGCATTATTTCTCTGGGTGTCCATTTCTCCCTCATTATTTTCTTCTCCCTTTATGGGCCTGCCTTCCTGGCATATTTTAAGAGAAAGGCAAGTAATATATTTCATTTACTGGGGGTATTTTATCAGAGGTATAATTTAAAACCTCCAGCAAGTATTTCTTAAAGGCATCACCTGTGGTTGTGAATGAGTCCTATGAAGTTCAGTTATCAGCTGAGATGGATTCAGGTTGAGCAGGAAGCCCAATGAATAGCAAAAAGCCAGACTGCCGGTAAAATGTTTTAAAAAAAATATTCAGTTAGATTTATGTCTGCCATGAACCCTTTGGGCCAAATTCACTCAAATTCTGGACCTGGAAACATTTCTAGCCCCCAATGCCATGAAATGTGTACATACAGGAACAGTTAATAAGTGAATCAATGCCTACAAGTTGACTCCCAATTAGAACTGCATCCTTGTTCCTCTTTCCCTCACGTGCATGCTCATTCTCTTTCCCTAATTAGGATTACTATATGGCTTCAGAAAAAGGAGAACAGATTGAGACATCTTGGTTTTACTTCCATTAAAAGCAATTGGAAGAGGGGTCCTTTTATTTGGTGCATCAGTATTTCTTAGTTACTTGTGCTGATTATAGCATAGTACCATTTTCAAAAAGATATTTTTTCTCCATGATGAACTGAACAGAATTAGGAGAAAAATAATGTTTCTATGTTCAAATGTTTATTTTTTTCTTCATTTCTCTTTCTGTGTTCTCTTCTTCAGTATAAGCTATGCAGGAATCATACTTCTTAACAGAGCTCCAGTGTCTTAATTACCCCAAACAAAGAACGTATAATCTAATCATTAATCAGATTTAACAAAAATGCTAATTAACCCAAACATGACTAATGTTATTAAACTGAAACTGTTACAGCCACCGTGTGGCTTGAAACTTCCTTAGAAAGGGACAGAGCTTCAATTGAACTAATTTCAGTTCATCCTTACCCTGATTACTTCCTACAAACTAATACGAGGGCGAATCAAAAATTAAAGGCAATTGTTAAATTACGCAAGAACCGGAACAGAGCTAGTGAAATGCAACATATGTACTCGCACGTTGCCTGTCGGATTGTTTATCCACGCTCAGTGTAGCACTCGGCGTTTAGTCATGTGGCAGCCGCGAGGTCAGAAACATAGGCGCTCCTTTGCAAGATTACACCATCGAAGAACAGCGTACAGTAGTGCGCTTTTCTTTGGACAGAGGGAGTAAAACCTGTGGAAATGCACCATTGGATATTGACTCAGTCTGGACGTAGCACCATGAACCAATGAAAGGTTTATGAATGGGTAAACAGGTTTAAAGCAGGAAGACTAGGTGTTATCGACGAAAGTCATTCTGGTCTTCCATCAACATTGAGCATACAAGAGCCCATTGACAGGGTGGATGCCTTGATTAGAGAAGACTGATGGATAATGGTGTCTCAGTTGGCTGCAGATTTGGACATCAGCTATGGATCTGCATTTGCCATAATGCATGGGATACAGGAAAGTCTGCACACGATGGGTTCCCGAACAGCTTACTGATCTGCACGAGCAAGAGCATGTGGAGGCTGCGACCCAGTTCCTGAGACAGTATGAAGACGATCCATGTATTCTGGAGAGAACAGGGTGCATCACTGTGACATATAGAGAAAAAGACAAAGCTTCGGGAGCAGCTGAGAAACTTCTCTGCAGGAATGCAGAAGCTAGTTGAACGATACAACAAACGAGTCGTCTTGCATGGGGACTGTGTGGAAAAGTGATATGTTCAGTTGCTCACAGTTACTTCTATCAAAGCCATTAAATGTAATTTGCCTTTACTTTTTGATTTATCCTCATACCACAATGAAAGACCCTAGGACTTCACAGATAGACCACTCAACTCTCTTTATGCTGATACAAATAATATGAATTTTAATAATCAAATAGTAATAGCTTACAGGAACAAATCACACAGCATACAGAGTGATAGAGCATACACCAGACTGGCCAGGCTGATGGAGAACTTCTGATGAGTTCTGAAACCATGGTTCAGGGAGCTTTCTTTTATATGATTCTGGCAGCTCTGGCCCACGTTGGTGCATGTTACATTTCACACTTTCATTGGTTAATCATATTCATTATTTCATATATTAAGCTATGGATTGGTTAATAATTGAGTGATTCTGTGTCACGCCTCTTTCCATTTGCTCCTCCCTAACTTCCCCTTTTAATGTCCTTTTAATATACCAAGTTCCTCTTTTGAGCACCTGGGCCTAACGGTTTTTCAGCTCTGTGGTTAGCCTTCTTATGTCCGTGGTTCGTCTTTCCTCTGGTGAAAGTTATCATGTTGCTTGTCTTTCCTCTGGTGAAAGTTATCATGTTGCTTATATTTTTCATCAGAATTGTTTTTCTCTATAACTACGCTCTCTGTTTCTAGGAAAAAGCAGAAGTGACTTTCACAGTTCACAGCTTCTCTCAGAGTTGACAATTTCTAGTCAGAGAGCCTATTTTCTTTTTCAGCAACCATTTTAGGTCTTAGCTGTACTCGCCTTGCTTTGGCCTGCTACTGCTGTGACAGGGAAATTCTCGGGGGTCTTCACCTGAGCTTACAGGACTTTCTTTCCCCGTCCTCAACAAGGAACATGTTTAAAAGTTAGAGCATAATAGTATTTCACATTTGCTATACCACAATTACTGCACTAGGCAGACCTAACCGGTTTACAGTCTAAAAAAGAGTTCAACAAAAGCGAGAAAGGAATGCCAGTTTTGTGGATATAAAAATAGAAGGTTTCAAGGTTTATTCAAATTTGATGAAAACACTTTTATAATAAATTCAAAGTGATGTATATGAATAAAATAATCAAATAGAGACATAGAATGGACTAACTATAGACATCATACATGAAAAGGTAGGGATAGGGGGGTTTATAAGAAAAGAACGATCAAGGAAACAAGGGATTAAGGGCAAAAACATTAAGGGCTCCTTTTACAAAGGTGCGTTAGGGCTTTAACGTGCGGAATTGCCGCACGCACTAGACCTTAATGCCAGCATTGAGCTGGCATTAGTTCTAGAAGCGTAGCGCGGGGGTTTAGCGCGCGCTAAAATCCTGCGTGTGCTAAAAACGCTAGCGCACCTTAGTAAAAGGAGCCCTAAGAGATGGAGACCCTGGCAGCTAGAAATGCTTATTTTCCGAGACAAGCATTAATGACGGAGCAAAATATGTGAATAGATTTAAGCAGAACTAATTCCCGAAAGCGTCGACGAAAAGGAAACTTTTTAGTGAACTTTTAAATCGTTCTAGCACTGATTCTTCTCGGAGATGACTAGGTAAATGGTTCCACTGCTGAGCGGCTGTAACCGAAAATATTTAGTTTCACCTTGTGTTAATTACCTTTAAACAGGGAATTGTAAGAAGGTGTTGATTTAGAACATAAGAACATAAGAATTGCCACTGCTGGGTCAGACCAATGATCCATCCTGCCCAGTGCTCCAAATGAGTCCAGTCTCACCAGTTTCGCATGAACTTGTCCAACTTTGTCTGGAGGTTGTTTTCCCCTATAACAGACTCCGGAAGAGCGTTCCAGTTTCCTACCACTCTCTTTAACGTGCCGCTCCTGATTGGATAAGGCCCGAATTAGTACAGGAAGAGGCATTCGGAGCATACCCTGAGTGATTTCCTGCACTCGCGGCGCTCTGGCTGCCCTCCCACTGCCCTCTCCCGCTGCCCTCTTCAGGCTCCCCCATGAAAAACCGTATTCGTGGTTTTTCAAGATTCGTGGGGGTTCCTGGAACGGAACCCCCGCGAATATCGGGGGAGTACTATAGTGGACTGCAAGTTTGAGACATTGCTGCTATCAGCTGTGATGTGTCTCTGAACAGTGTTTCATCTATAATTCATTCACGAACATTACAGGACCATTTCATCGGAATTGCTTCTTAATCATATGGTGTTACCTAAGTGCTATTTATTTTGCACCTATTATTTACACGGTTTATATCATTTGAGGGGGTTTTGCATCACTCTTTCCTCTGTAATGTAGTTCACAGCTATGACTTATATTTTACTGACAGCGCATTCATCTTTAATATGGTATTTCATTAACAGGCTTTAAGTGTTCTGCCAGGTTAATTTATTTATGCTGTACCATGGGCGAACTGTGAGAAAGCATCAAGGCAAGCAATCCACTAAAGAATTCGATATGGAGCCAAAATAACCGGCATACAATCTGGAGATATCAGATTTATTCAAGATGCTTCCAGCAACAGTGCCCGACGCGTTTCACCAAACAAGGCTGCCGCAGGGGCACGCAACTAGCTGGGATCAGAAACAGATTCCACAGGGAATGAAAGCCAACTGATGCAAAAGAACAGCTTTCAGAACATAAGAATTGCTATACTGGGACGGATCGAAGGCCCTTCAAGCCCAGTCTCCTGTTTCCAACAGTGGCCAACCCAGGTTCCAAATATGCAGAGATTAAAAAGACTTATTGCATATAGTTGTTTGTTTTGGGTTTTTTTTAATTTGACGGAGATTAAGGAGACTTATTGCATATTTGGAGTAAGCTGTTCCTTTGCACCCGCTGGCTTTCATTCCTTGTGGAATCTGTTTCTGATCCCTGCAAAATGCTTCAGGCACTATTGCCGGGAGAACCTTGAATAAATCTGATGCTATCTCCAGATTGTCTGCCAACTGTTTTGTTCCACCATGGAAGAACTAAAAAAGAAAAATAAACTTGAATATTGAGGTCAACTGTAGCCGAGAATTTTGTTTGTTCTTTTTTAAGTGCACTTTTTACTGGATTAATGTGGCGAAAAGAAGAGTTGGGTGCCAACATTTACATCAGATTCCAGCTGGTATAAATGCCAACACCCAAATATAGGTGAGGGTTTAGGCCAGGGCTGCCCGAGTCCGGTCCTCGAGATCTACTGGCAGGCCAGGTTTTCAGGATATCCACAATGAACATGCATGAGAGAGATATGCATACCAAGAAGGGGTGTCAGGTCAAAAGCGCGTTGGGACAAAGGCGCGCCCAGACAATTGAGCGCAGCGCGGAGGCGCATGCCGCTCAAAATTACTCTTTTTAGGGGCTCCGACGGGGGTTTTTGTTGTGGAACCCCCCCACTTTACTTAATAGACATTGTGTCGCGTTGTGGGGGCATTGTGGGGGGTGTGGGGGATTGTAACCCCCACATTTTACTGAAAACTTCACTTTTTCCCTGTTTTTAGGGAAAAAGTTAAGTTTACAGTAAAATGTGGAGGGTTACAACCCCCCAAACCCCCATAACGCCGGCGCGATGTCTATTAAGTAAAGTGGGGGGATTCCACAACAAAAACCCCCGTCGGAGCCCCTAAAAAGAGTAATTTTGAGTGGTGCGCGCCTCCGCGCTGCGCTCAATTGTCTGGGCGCGCCTTTGTCTTTCGCGCCATTGTCTATGAACCCCAAGAAGGCAGTGCATGCATATTCATTGTGGATATCCAGAAAACCTGGCCTGCCAGTAGATCTCGAGGACCGGACTTGGGCAGCCCTGGTTTAGGCTCTAAGGGCTCCTTTTACTAAGATGCGCTAGCGGCTTTAATGCACGCTTAACGCGCGCAGAATTGCTGCGCGCGCTAGATGCTAATGCCAGCATTGAGCTGGCATTAGTTCTAGCCGTGTAGCGTGAGATTAGCGCATGCTAAAATTCTGCGCGTGCTAAAAACGCTATTGCAGCTTAGTAAAAAGAGCCCTAAGTGGTATTCTGTGAAGAGCGGTCAGCTTGGAGCTTCCGTTACCGGATAGTGTCCCCGGCTGATTTTTCCCAGCGCCCAAATTCAATGTTTATTGGATCCAGTCCAATATGTTAATGAGGGAGATATTTTTATTCATTGCTCTGACATGCATTTTGTAACTTCTGGATTAATATCACATGATGTGACTTTGATAGGATGTCAAGCGCTTCCAAGTGTCCAGCTGTGCTGTTTGAGAAATTCAGGAAAATGCTACTTTGGAAAGTATAATTTACCACAAAGAAATAATGCAGTGATGAACCGGGCAGTATATCAAATCCCGTCCCCCTTCCCTTTTCAAATAAAATACAATAAATATCTTCCAGCTTCAGGTAGCTATTTTTCAAGAGATAAAGCTTTTCCATTATGCAGATATTTCTGTAGTAACAGCCTGCTTTGCCATTAACTTGAGTTACCGTAACAGTGCATTAACATCACTCCCCATCTCTTCCCTTAGTCCTTTCCTATTATCAATATAAAATCCCATGCTATGCATTTATTACAATATTTAATGTAAGGTAATGGTAATTACTAAGGGTCATTTTTCTAAGCTATGGTAATCGGTAGCCACAAGTAAAATAGGCAGTACCGTGGGACACACTCAGGTAGTTTTGCAATTGGCATGCGATACCCACATGCTAATAAATAGATTTTATTTTTTAGCGCTGGGGGCCGGTTTGGAGGGGGAGGGTAGGTGTAGCCTGAGCTAATCGATTACTACAGCTATATTGCCACATGCTAACTGATTAACAGGTGGTTAACACCGGATCCCTTACTGCCTAGTAAATTGGTGGCGGAAAGGGTTCATGCAATAATTGGGAATATAGCGTGGCACCATTAATGGGAAATGTGGCCATTTTGCAGCCACGATAAACGTGGACTTAGCATGTGGGGAAACCCCCTGGACCTGATTCTGTAAATGGCACCTTAATCGGAAGCCACCTACAAAAACAGTGCCGGCTGCGTGTCAAGCACACTTAAGCGCCGTTTAAAAAATCGTAGCCAACAGCGCCTCTCGCAAAACTTAGCTGCCAGTAACGTAGGCCAGGGTATTACTGGCCTACATTGCAGATGCCTACTTTTTTTTTTTTTTTTAGAATCTTGCGTAATGGCGCCTAAGGTCAACTCCGCCCAGTGGCGCAGTAAGGGGAGACGGACTGTCCCGGGCGCCGTCTTGGTGGTGGAACCAGCACTTCTCCTCTCTGCCCTTTCTGTTCCTTCTCACTCCTTCCCCGCCGTGTATGCACCTTCAATTCCCCGCCACCGTACCGCTAGCTCCTCGCCGGCGTGAGAAATAGCTCCAACCTGCCGCTCATGCCGGCCTTAGCGCTCTCCTCTGACGTGACTTCTGGGTTTTGCAGCTAGGAAGTGACATTGGAGGGGATCCGACGCTGGAGCGGGCAGCAAGTTAGAGATGCCACTTGCGCTGGGGAAGTTGAACAGGCAGGGGGCAGGGAAGGGGCGGACAAGAGGACGAATGGGTGCAACTGCCCTCGCTTTGCCATTGATTCTGCCATTGACTCCGCCCTTAACCACACCTACTTTGACCTTTCTGAGTTGGACATCCTGGAGGGCGAATGTCAAGCAAATTCAAATGTGTAAGCATCAGCTACCATTCCCCCAACTCAGACCAAGTTTCGCTTCACTTCTCCAGGAGGAATGAAACATCAGTTTTGTTTCCTGATTGTAAAACCGCTTAGATAACCTTGATAGGCGGTATATAAAATCCAAAAAAAACTTGAAAACTTGAGCTTGAACATCCAAGAGAAAAACCCCCCCCATCAAACAGCATCCTTCTCTCAAACTATTGTTCCAGCAATATTCCTTTATTATGTCTGGCGTGTAGGGTCCGGTTGGATTTTTATCACAGCATTTTTTATCATTGTACTTTTTAAATTGAATTTTCATGGTTTTATATGTAATTATCTCCAGAACATCTGTATCCACAGTTTTTGATTTCATCGGTGGATTGTTTTCACTGTGGATCATTGGGTCTCCCCATTTTTCTTTGGCGCCTTACCATCCAAGTCTCTCGTCGGAGTAACCGGCAAAAAAACACCAAGCAATCACCAAATAAAAAACACCGGAGCGCCCCTCCAAGATTCATTTATGCGCATGGCAGACATCTGTGACATCGGTATAACGTAATGACGCGCTGTGTCTACGTTTCATCTGATACGTCGTTCAATGTCATGATTTAAACCAAAGGGGGTAACCGTGTTCCATTCAAAAATCACTTTCTGTTCTTAATAAACAAGAGAGTGGGTAAGATTACCTCCTCTTCACTGGTTTATTTTCAACAAAACTACAAAATCCCTTAAGTGCTATTAATTGGGGCTAATTGGCACCGAGTTGTTGTTGCCTGGGTAAATGCACTTAGGCGGTGTTCTATCAATTTAGCTCCTTTTTTTTTTTTGTAGTGCTTTATTTAGAACACGTTCAAATACAACAAGAAAATACACACACACACAGGGCACTCATTAAGAGCACCCCCATAGAAACATAGAAGATGATGGCAGAAAAGGGCTACAGCCCATCAAGTCTGCCCACTCTGCTTACCCACCCCCTGTCTATGCCCTAATGACCCAATTTTCTTATCTTGACCCTCGTAGGGATCCCACATGGGTATCCCATTTATTCTTAAAGTCTGGCATGCTGTCTGCCTCGATCACCTGCACTGGAAGCTTGTTCCAATGATCAACCACTCTCTCTGTGAAGAAATACTTTCTGGTGTCGCCATGAAATTTTCCGCTCCTGAGTTTGAGCGGGTGCCCTCTTATGGCCGAGGGTCCCTTGAGAAAGAAAATATCATCTTCCACTTCGACACGTCCCGTGAGGTACTTAAATGTTTCGATCATGTCTCCCCTCTCCCTACGTTCCTTGAGAGTATAGAGCTGCAATTTGTTCAGTCTCTCTTCATACGAGAGACCCTTGAGCCCCCGGTACCTCAACAGTACCAGCAGCTAAGGAACAGTGTAAATATTTTCCAGAAACACCCCAGTAAACTCCCCCCACATGATCCCCCTCCTGCAGACCCTTAAACCTCCACTCACACACCCCTCCTCCCCTTCTTCCCCCCCTCCTCCCACCCCCTAATTGCTATAATGTGCAAGTACAGGGGGCGTTCCCATGGGCATATCAAGGGCATGTCTTCCAGATGTGCTGCGTAAGTTATAGAATACTGGCAACTTTAGGCATGACCATTTACGCCAGCCTTTGGCATGGCGTAAGTGCTCATGCATAAATCTAAGCACCTGCAGGTTGACGTACGCTCAGTTCTCTAACTCCAGTTTCACTCGCATTTGCAAATACAGAATTTGCGCTTGGCGCTCATATTTTTCGCATCCAATTTACTGATAAGCATCTGCTCCACACTTCTACGTTAGCGATTTCCTTACTTACACACCAGCGCATGCCCTTGAGCATAAATGCATACTTTGTGGCTTCCGGCATTCGGACCCCTGAAGAAGGCGTTCAAAGCCAAAACACGGACCATTTTTTTGTCCACACCACAATCCTTTGATGTGTGTTGTATGGATTCATATTGTCTTGTCTACACCATTTGAACTATTTTGTGAAGAATTGCTACAATAAACTTTGAAATCAAGTACTGTACATCACATCCACAATTTTGTCTTCGTCTTTACTCTCCCACAGGCACCATATGTAAAATATTCCATAGTGCCTGCTGTTTCATGATAGAAGCACATACATCAACCATCATGCATATATGCATATGTGTATTCTATCTGGAAAGAGTACCCATCAAACATAAATAGGAGAGCATGCATAGTACGTGTCTTAGCCTATAATATTTGGCTTAAAAGACCATCCCTATTCCCTGATCACTCCTTTCTCTTTTCTCTCAATATACCTTTTTTTTCTAAACCTCAAACAAAATCTGACCATAGAGCTTGGTGACTTCAGCTTCCTCTCGTTTACATACTGAATACTGATGTACTTTTCTTATAATCCATGAGTCTAATCTCAACAACATATGGCTGTATTATCTCCTCTGTTCAGTTAAATTAAATGGGCAATTTACTATGGCTTTTTTTCCTCTTTCAATTGTGCTGTAAAGCCAAATGAACAAGTCATTGAACTTAATAGCTTTTGAGGTACAATAATCCCTCATGTTTATCAGTTTACTGCAGCAAATGCAAATTGTTATTCAATAAATAAATATTTTTTATATATATAGAAGACTGCATACAGAGCAACCTAAATAATTTAAATTCTGTACACACTGGAAAACCATTTCGATGGATAGCAATGAATCAACCTATAGGTATCTAAGAGGCAGGACTTATTTTTCCAGCAACTGATAAACAGGACTTGTCTGTTGTTGAAGTCCTAGCTCTACAAGTTCCCAGCTTTGCTGCATGTCTGAAAGTTCACTTCACCTTCTTCAATGGGCCTTTACAATCTAGAATCCAGTTTAAATGTATTTATATGGCCCAATCAGAGTCTTAGGCCACACCTATTGCATCCCAGGATGCACCAGGAAGAAGGCCTAAGACCATGATTGGCCCAGGTGCCTAATACCCCTCCTATGGGAGGGGACATAGACATCTGAGCCAATCACGGCCTTATAAAAGGGAAGGCTTGCCATTTTGAAGAGGTGGGCCTGCCGGCTGGAAGGAGTAAGCATCCTTCTGGCCGGCCTTTCTTCAAAAAAGTAAGGGGAGTGTGTATGTGTGAGGGGGGATGGTATTGAGGTTGGTATCAGGGGGGTTTAGGGGCTCAGGGGGTGTCAGTGGTTCATGGGAGTCAGTGGCAGGAAGGAGTAGGCATTCCTCCTTCCAGTCTTCAATAGGGGATGTCAGGAGTTTGGGGGTGTTGGCATAAGGGAGTGGGCATATGTACTGCCAATCTTTAATGGGGGACTTTGAGAGGTTTGGGGGGTGATGGCAGGAGGGAGTGGGCATCACTCCTGTTAATTTCAGGGGTGTAGCCGGGGGCGAGGGTGTCCTCTGCCACAGCTGGCTCAGCTGATCGAAGCAAGGATATTTCTCCTCCCCCCCCCCCCGATCAGCTGAACTGATCCATAGTCCTGCCAACTCAGCTGATTGGGGATTTGTGACGTGATCAGCTCAGCCGGCCACGCCTACAAAGATCTCTAACTGGTGCTGGGTACCAGTTAGAGAATTGGGGGTTAGGCATCTGTTTGTTAGGGCAGACATGATTCTGCATAGGATGCCGGTAAAGTGTTTCCCCGCTCATTCGTGAATCGCAAACTCGCTCATTTGTGGTCTGCTCCGACCGCCTCTACCAGTAGTAAAGTCGGGCTACAACAATCAGGAGCTCAGTGTCAAAGCAGCTCCTGATTGGTGTAACCTGACTTTACTACAGGAAAAGGCAGTCGGAGCAGACCGCGAGTGATTTTCTTTGCCCGCCGGCGCTCCAGCCGCCCTCTCCTGCCTCCCCTGCCTTTTGACAGGTGAAAAACCGCATTTGCAGTTTTTCAAAATTTGCAGGGGTTCCTAGAACGGAACCCCCATGAATTTCGTGGGAGTACTGTACTCAAATAGGGAAGATTAGACTCAAATAGGGCACTGGTCTTTTGACTTAAGGGCCGCCGCATGAGCGGACTGCTGGGCACGAGAGACCGCCGGTCTGACCCAGCAGTGGCAATCCTTATGTTCCTATGATTCTCAGCCGCTTCATAGGTGGCCCCTGAGACTGGCGTCCTACACAGAATCAGCCCCCAAGTCCAGTGATTTTCCACTTCTTCTGTTCCATCGGAAAAATATGGGATGAAAAAAGTGGAAAGTCGCTGGACTAAGGGCTCCTTTTACGAAGGCGCGTTAGGGCTTTAACGCGCGGAATAGCACGTGCTAAATTGCCGCACGCTAGCCGCTACCGCCTCCTTTGGAGCAGGCGGTAGATTTTCAGCTAGCGCGCGCGCGCTAATCCGGTGCGTGCGCTAAAACGCTTAGCGCACCTTCGTAAAAGGAGCCCTAAGTGGAGATTGTTCAGCAGTCCCTCGTATAGTCTGCATGTATAGGGACGATTGGAGAACTAGGACTCCAGACTTTTCTAAATCTAGTTTCAGTTTGTTATGTTTTAGCCGACTGACTACATAAGAACATAAGAACATAAGAACTGCCATCTCCGGATCAGACCTTCGGTCCATCAAGTCCGGCGATCCGCACACGCGGAGGCCCCGCCAGGTGTACACCTGGCGTAATTTATAGTCCACCATATCTTTATATGCCTCTCTTAAGGAGATATGCATCTAGTTTGCTCTTGAAGCCTAGGACGGTCGATTCCGCAATAATCTCCTCTGGGAGGGCATTCCAGGTGTCAACCACTCTCTGAGTGAAGCAGAACTTCCTGACATTAGTCCTGAACCTGTCCCCCCTTAGCTTCATTCCATGTCCTCTAGTCCGTGTCAAATTGGACAGTGTAAATAATCTTCTCTGCTCTATTTTGTCGATTCCTTTCAGTATTTTGAAGGTCTCGATCATATCCCCACGCATTCTCCTTTTCTCAAGGGAGAACAATCCTAGTGTTATAAGTCTATCCTCATATTCCAGTCTCTCCATACCCTTCACCAGTTTTGTTGCTCGTCTCTGCACCCTCTCCAGTAGTTTTATATCCTTCTTTAGGTAGGGAGACCAATGTTGGACGCAGTATTCCAAGTGTGGTCTGACCATTGCCCTATAAAGCGGCATTATAACTTTCTCCGATCTACTCGAGATTCCTTTCTTTATCATGCCCAACATTCTATTTGCCTTCTTTGCCGCTGCCGCGCATTGTGCCGACGGCTTCAGGGTCCTATCTATCAGTACACCCAGGTCCCTTTCTTGTTCACTCTTCCCCAGAGTTGCACCTGACATTGTATACTCGTATTCCTTATTTTTATTGCCTAAATGCATTACCTTGCATTTCTCCACATTGAACTTCATCTGCCATTTCTCCGCCCATGTTTCTAACCGACACAAGTCGCTCTGGAGTTTCTCTCTATCCTCCTGCGATCTGATTGCCCGGCATAGTTTTGTATCGTCTGCAAACTTGATGATCTCACTGGATATTCCTTCCTCCAGGTCATTGATATAAATATTAAAAAGGATCGGCCCAAGTACCGAGCCCTGGGGTACACCACTAGTCACTTTCTCCCAGTCGGAGAACTTCCCATTTATGCCCACTCTCTGCTTTCGGTTTTCCAGCCATTTGCCTATCCATCTTTGTATATCTCCCTCTATGCCATGGCTTTGTAGTTTCCTGAGAAGTCTTTCGTGTGGAACTTTGTCGAACGCTTTCTGGAAGTCCAAGTATATTATGTCCACAGGCTTCCCACTATCAATTTGCTCGTTTACGGTCTCAAAAAATTGGAGTAAATTCGTCAAACATGATTTCCCTTTCCTGAATCCATGTTGACTGGGTTTCATCAAGTCGTGTGCGTCCAAGTGCCGGACTATGCTATCCTTGATCAGTGCTTCAACCATCTTGCCGGGAACCGACGTAAGACTCACAGGCCTATAGTTGCCCGGTTCCCCTCTCGATCCTTTTTTGAAAATTGGCGTGACGTTCGCTATCCTCCAGTCGTCCGGTATCTGTCCAGTTCTGATTGTCAGGTTTGCAAGTTTGTGCAATAACTCTCCGATTTCAACCTTCAATTCCTTTAAGACTCTCGGGTGAATTCCATCCGGTCCAGGGGATTTGTCACTTTTAAGTTTGTCGATCTGATAGTATATCTGGTCTAAGTCCACTTCAACTGTGGTGAGGCTGTCCTCTATTTCTCCTGGAAACACTTTCTCCGCTTCAGGTATTGTTGAGGTGTCTTCCTTCGTAAAGACAGACGCAAAGAAGGAATTTAGTTTGTCTGCGATTTGTTTATCTTCCTTGATGTACCCTTTTCTTCCCTGGTCGTCCAGGGGTCCCACTGCCTCTTTTGCAGGTTTTTTCCCTTTCACGTATCTAAAGAAGGGCTTGAAGTTTTTGGCCTCCTGGGCTATTTTTTCCTCATAATCCTGTTTGGCATCCCTCACCGCCTTGTGACATTTCTTCTGATCATCTTTATGTTTGTTCCAGGCTTCGGTTGTCTTTATGCATTTCCATTTTTTGAAAGAGTCCTTCTTTTCTTTTATGGCTTCCTTCACCTGTATGGTAAGCCATGCCGGTTCTCTTTTGCTCTTTGTTCTCCGATCTTTGGAAATCCTCGGAATGTAGAGATCTTGTGCTTCTGTGATAGTATTTTTCAGTAGGGACCATGCCTGATCTACCGTTTCAAGTTTGTCCACCATCTTCTCTAGTCGTTTTTCTACCATGGCCCTCATGCAATCGTATTTACCCTTTTTAAAGTTTAAGGTGGTGGTTAAGGTTTTGGCATGTTTCCCTTTCCCGATGTCAAGTTTAAAGTTGATTACATTGTGATCACTCGTTCCCAGTGGAACCACGACTTCCACTTCTGTTATCGGTCCCGTTAGGCCATTTAGGACCAAGTCCAAGGTGGCGTTGCCTCTTGTCGGCTCTTTTACCATTTGTTCCAGGAAGCAATCCCCTAGCACCTCCAGGAACTTGGCCTCCTTGCCGCAGTTGGAGGTTGCTAGTTTCCAGTCTATCCCTGGGAAATTGAAGTCTCCCAATATAATTACATTTCCCGTCTTGCATTCTTGTTTGATTTCCTCCATCATTTCTGAGTCAGTTTCCTCCGCCTGTCCTGGGGGACGATAGTAAAGGCCAATTTTCGTATCTGCACCATATTGACCAGGAATTTTGATCCAGAGTGACTCAAGCTTCTCTTTCATTTCTGTTGTAACCATTTCAACAGAATCTATTCCCTCCTTAACATATAGAGCAATACCTCCACCTTTCTGCCCTACTCGATCTCTTCTATACAGTTTGTATCCCTGTAGTACTGTGTCCCATTTGTTTTCTTCATTCCACCATGTTTCTGTTATGCCAATGATATCCAATATGTCATGTCTTGCTATTGTCTCTAGTTCCCCCATTTTGTTACCTAGACTTCTAGCATTCGTATACATACATCTAAATTCCCTTTGTGTTACCTTTTTGGACCTTCTACTCTTGGCCGTCCCTATAGTTTCAAATACGGTATCCTTTACTGCTCCTGTGTTATCACCCTTGTTTGCTGTGTGGTCGTCCTCTCCTGTGTCTGAGTTGTCCCTTCCTGCTTTTTCTCCCTTATTGGCTGTGGGGTCGTCTTCTCTTGTGTAGGAGTAGTAGTCCTTGGCTTCTTCGTCGGGGCATCCTGCTATCCGTGCCATCTTATTAAGTTTGTTGTTCAATGTAGAAATATCATGTGGACAGCCACGGTCAATGATACTATCTGGACGTCATCTGCATCTATATAAGGGGTCAAATCAAGAGACAGAATAAGACTTGGTAGAGGGGCCAGGAATATACTGAAGAGGATGTGACCAATATGGAGCTCTGAAGCATTCCACATTGCAAGTTATACACTTCTCCCTCCGTATTCGCTGCGACAGGGGATTAACAGACCTGCGAATACAGAAAAACCGCACATAACTTTTTCATATGTTATTCGCTGTTTTCTATTAAAAACCATCGTGAATAGGATGAAACCGCGAATAACACGGCGGGAGACCCGGCCCGTTCCTGAAGGAGAGGCAAAACACGGTGAAGAAAGTGCCGGGAATCGGCGATTTTTCTCTTTAAACGCTTGGAATCGGCGATTTCTCTATGCAAGCTGACATAGTTGGGGGGTAGGAGCCAGCAAGCTAAAAACCGCGAATAATTGAAACCGCAAATGCTGAAACCGTAAATACGGAGGGAGACGTGTGTATGGTTTGGAATTGTGTATGGTATTGTTCTTTCCTTTTTTTTTAACAATACCCTATTATTGTAACTTTTCCCCCTCTCTCCCTAAACTCATGTATGTATCATTTGTATCTTGTATTTTTGAATTATCTTGTAAGTTTCTTATATTAAAATTGTAACATGTACATCGCCTAGAATTTATAATAGGCGATTCATCAAAAACTGAATAAACTTGAAACTTGAAACTTGAATAAATATTTCACCAGAGGACAATATTACTATGACTTACCAAGTAGGAATGCAACTATTCCAGTACTCATCTGGTGATGCCCATTTCTGTCAAGATCCATTTTAAATAAGCACTACTTTATTGTCTTGGTCAAAGTTGTGTTGGGTAGAGATGGTGATGCGGAGTAGGGCTGCCTCTGTGCTGTGGAATTTCCTAAAACCAGTTTGGTTTGGATGAAAGACATTAGGTTTAAACAAGGACTCATTTAAAATCAAGTTTCAAGTTTCAAGTTTATTGATTTTTGATATCCCGATCATAAAACAAATATCTGACCGGTTAACAATTTAAAAAAAAATATAATTTTAAATAAGAAAGTAAGAACAAGTTATTGGTGTGTTGGGAGGAGTAACGAAAACATATTAGACATATACTGACAAACATGACTGTGAGGAAGATTTGGAAGGAGGGAAAAAGTTACATAATATTAGAGGAAATGAGATAGAGGGAAGGGATAGTACATGAAGGACAAGGTTGCAAGGTTTAAATGATATGCGCTGCAATGAAAGAGATCGTTTGAGAAAAGGAGAGTAAGTGAACGGATATAAAAGATTAAGATTTATTAAAGGCATCCTTGAATAGAAAAGTTTTAAGATTAGTTTTAAATTTAGGTAAATGAATTTCATCCCGAAGAAATTGGGGGAGTGAATTCCATAATGTAGGGGCTGTTATAGCAAAATTTGTTTTCCTTGTATAGTAAGATTCTTTTAAGGAGGGAATGAAAAGGAGTTTTTGGTCGGTAGATCGTAAGGTACGTGGAGAACTTTGAGGTATTAGTAATTTGTCCAAAAATAGGGGCAGATGTGAAAGTTTGATTTTAAAAGAGAGCAGTAAAATTTTATAAGTTATGCGGTGTGTAACCGGGAGCCAATGAGCCTCCTTAAGGAGCGGGGTGACGTGTTCGAATTTACCTGATTGGTAAATGAGTTTGATTGCGGTATTTTGTATAATCTGCAGACGGCGAATTTCTTTTTGGGGTAGTCCATTTAATAATGAATTGCAGTAGTCTAGGTGAGAGATAACTAATGAATGAATGAGAATAGTGATCGAATCGGTATTTAGGGTGGAAGTAAGTGAACGGATGATACGAAGTTTAAAGAAACAGGTTTTTACAACTGTACTTATGTGATCATGGAAAGTGAGATCTCTATCTAGAGTAACCCCCAGTAATTTTATTTTAGTGTCCATAAGTAAGGGTGTGGATTTGATGTAGATTGTTCCTGGTAATGTTTCGGATTGTTTAATGGGAAAGAGTAAGCCACAAGATTTGGCTATATTAAGTGAAAGTTTATTAGAAAACAACCAATCACTTAAGATATCTAATTTAGTGTTGAGATCATTAATATCCGAAGAGTTTGAAGTGTTGATGGGATAAAGCAGCTGAATATCATCGGCGTAGGCGAAAATTGAAAATCCTAGCGATTGTGCCAAAGACAGAAGAGGGGATAGGAAAATGTTAAATAGAAGTGGGGATAGGATAGAGCCCTGAGGAACTCCGAAAGTTTGAGTTATTGGAGTAGACGTTTGGTTATTTATATGGACTTTAAAATTGCGTTGATGGAAGTAAGATATAAACCAGTTAAGAGCGGGACCTGTGATATTGCAGTCAGCTAGTCTAGATAGAAGTAAAGAGTGGTCAATGGTGTCAAAAGCTGCGGATAAGTCAAGAGAAATTAGTATAACTGATTTTAGATGGTCGTGAAAGTATTGAATAGTAGAAATGAGACCTAGTAATGATAATTCAGTAGAATGAGAAGTTCGAAAGCCAGTCTGATAAGGGTGTAAGGCATGAGTTTGATCAAAGAAATCTGATAGTTGAGAGTGGATCACTTTTTCGATAAGTTTAGAAATAAAAGGCAGATTGGCAATGGGACGATAATTGTTAGGTAAAGAAGGATCAGCATTGTATTGTTTTAGTTTTGGAAAAACTAGAGCTGATTTCCATGCGGTAGGGACACAACAGTCAGAAAAAGATTTGGAAATCAGTTCCCTTAGATACGGTCCAAAGAAAGAGAAAAATCTTTTGATAAGATGAGGAGGGAAACTTTCAGTCTTGTTATTTGGTAATTTTATGGATTGTAAAATAGTAGTTAGTTGAGTTAATGATGGTACTTTGAAATTAGAGAAAGAACTGAGAGGTAGGAAAGTTAGATCGTTATTGGTAGGAAGGGTAAAAGCAGGAGTGGAAGGTCCAAGATTGGTACGAATAGTGGTGACTTTGTTGTTAAAGAATAAGGATAGTTCATTAGCAGATGGTATATTTAAAGCAGGGGGAGAAAGTTTTTTTTTAGAATATTTTGATAGAGATTGGGCAATACTGAAAAGAGTGGATGAATTGCTAGAAGTAGAGATAAGTTTTGAGTAGTAGTCCTTTTTAGTCTGTTGAATAGTCTTTTTATAGTAAGAAGCTTTTTCTTTATAGGAAAGAAGATGACTGGTAGAACGAGATTTACGCCATTTGTTTTCTGCAGTCCGGACCTGTCGACGGAGGAGGATCAAGTTTTCATTAAACCAGGGTTGTTGTTTTCTTGAGGAAGTGTTGAGAATGGGTTTATTTTGTTTGATAGATGAGGGAGCTAAAGAGTCTAATAGGGTTTCCGTAGCTGTTTCCCAGTTGGAAAATTGTTCTGAAATTGGAAGGGAAGAGAAATCTGTAAGATTTAGAGTAAAAGAAGATTGTATTGCGGGTAGAGTTATATTATTTAGATCCCGAGAGAAAGAAGAATTATGTGTTTTTGTAATGGGATTTAGATGAGTTGGAATATTTGATTGCCAAATGATTAGTGTATGATCTGACCATGGTACAGGGATGAATTCGAAAGTATGAAAGAAATGGATCATGGTGATTGGACAGAGAATCATGTCCAGAGTATTTCCTGCTGAATGAGTGGGCGTATGGATGAGAGGTGAAAGAGATAAATCAGATATTGAGGTTAGGAGTTCAGAAGTGTTAAAGTGATTAGGACAGTTAAAGTGAATATTAAAATCTCCAAGGATTATTGAATCAGGATAGGCGATATTGAAGTCAGTTAAAGTGGAGATAAGAGATGAAAGAGTGACTTTAGTTATAGGAGGGGGTAAATAGATAAGAAGAAAGTTGAGAGGAGAGGGGAGTTTAATAGAAAATTGGAGAGATTCAATGGGAGAGTGAGAAAAAAGGTTGGCGGTATTTACTTGAATAGGAATTGAAACATGATGTATGATTGCTAGTCCACCTCCTTTTTTGTTTGGGCGGGGTTGGAAATAGGCTGTATAATTGGGTGGGCAAGCCTGAGTGATATAAGCATCATCTCCTTGAGTTAACCATATTTCTGTGAGACATAGAATTTGGAGGTTATGTTGAATGATAATATCGTGAATTAAATGATGTTTATTTTTTATAGAGCGGACATTTATTAAACCTGATTTAAATGTAAGGGGGTGGTGAAGTTGATTATGCAGTGAATTAGAAGAGGGATGAAGTGGAATGGAGATGAGTTGTCTTGATTGTGGTTTAATGTAGTTTTTACAAATTGTTGGGTTGATATGGCGACGGCCCCAAATGGTTGGGATGGAAGACATGTTATTAGAGGTGGAAATAGAAGAAATATAAGGGACAAATTCTAAGCCATACAGTATCAGGGAAAAAGAGGAGAAAATGCTATATAGTTTAAGAAGAAAACAAAAGAACCTGAAAAGAGAGGAGAAAGTAAACAGGGGTAAAGGGAATAGAAATGAAAGAAGAAGCTGCATGAAGGAGCGCATAAAGGAGCAGGACCTGCTCCTTAGGTGCGCTCCTTTGGCGTGCGCCGCAAAGCAGTGGAATATATAGGGGAGTTTACCAGCGAGGTAAAGTGGGCGGGGTCGTCCGCGCCGCCGCTTCGCGGCGGCGGTCTTTGAACAGAACAAGAGGGCCTGTAGGGAGTGGAAAGGACAAACATCAGACAGGTAAATGGGGAAACAATAAAGGCAGTAAGTAAAACAGCTAAAATATTCAGTAAATCGAGTTACAAAAGATAAAATATAAAAAATATACCTGAGGTAAGACTTAAGAACAATGCAGATAAAACAAACTTGAAATGAATTAAAATTAAATAAAATTAGTAAAAGCAAGTCAAAGAAAGTTATAACGTTGAGAGAGTGAGTCAGCAAGCATAACAGTCAACAACGCAGTGAAGCGTGCGCCGCAAAGCAGTGGAATATATAGGGGAGTTTACCAGCGAGGTAAAGTGGGCGGGGTCGTCCGCGCCGCCGCTTCGCGGCGGCGGTCTTTAAACAGAACAAGAGGGCCAGTGAGGTAAAGTGGGCAGGGTCGTCCGCGCCGCCGCTTCGCGGCGGCGGTCTTTGAACAGAACAAGAGGGCCTGAGGTAAGACTTAAGAACAATGCAGATAAAACAAACTTGAAATGAATTAAAATTAAATAAAATTAGTAAAAGCAAGTCAAAGAAAGTTATAACGTTGAGAGAGTGAGTCAGCAAGCATAACAGTCAACAACGTTCCATTATTAGATGTTCTGCAACCTTAGAGATGAAGGGAGATCGGCTATAGGACAGATGTTATTGACTCGACAACCTCCCAGTTGAGCATTCTCCATTTGTGGACGAATGGAAGCTATTTTCCAGTTCAGGTGCTTGAAAGATCCCAGAAAGTAAATTCACCCCCTCTTCTATGAAACCGCACTAGCGGTTTTTAGCGCAGAGAGCCGCGCCGTTCCCGACGCTCGTTGAGTTCTTATGAGCATCGGGAGCAGCGCAGGCCATTCGGTGCAGCTCTCTGCGCTACAAAAACGCTAGCGCGGTTTCATAGAAGAGGGGGTCAGTTTCTTATTGCATCTTCCCAGGGTTAAGTGATAGTTTTTCCAAGTCTACCTGGCTGATAATTTTTCATAACAAAACAAGAAAGCAGTAATTCCACAACCAAATATCAAATACACCAAGAAAGTGGAATGAAATAAAAATTAACTTTGTCAATTCAATTGCACTGACAGATCATAAATGGAAGAAGGCAAAACTTTCTTTGTGTATTTAATAATTATTCATTGCATTTTCTGCTAGTAACTTAGCAGAATACAAATGATTCACCCTAATAGGCAACATATCAGAACATTTATATATGTAATGTAATGTAATTTATTTCTTATATACCGCTAAACTCCGTTAGGATTCTAAGCGGTTTACAGAAAAATAGGCAATAGGGTGCATTAAAATTATAAGTAAAATAGATACTTAGAAATTCCCTTACTGTCCCGAAGGCTCACAATCTAACTAAAGTACCTGGAAAAATGACAATTAGTAGAGTAATGAAGAAATAAAATAGAGAATAGATGAGAAAAATAAGAAAATAAACATTCTAATAAGATTACAATGATCTAAAGGACTTTGAAAGGTTGAAAAAAGAGGGGAGATAAGAATAGATGCAGAGGGAGAACCGTTGAAGCAATAGAATTCTGGAGAAATTTAAATGAAATTTGAATGATAAAATAAAACAAAATAAGTGGTAAAACAATAAGTGAGATTAAAAAATATATCATAAACTAAAAAGAATTGAAAATAAAATCAAAACAGTCAAAACTGAAGTCCAGCTTGAACGGGCCCACGAGCCAACCGTTGGTCCGATGGCCGGACTGCAGCCCTCCTCCGTCGGCTCTCCCCTGCTGGCATGGGGGAGGAGCGAAGACAGTGTCGGGTGCGGCTGGAACGGGCCCCCGAGCCGACCGTTGGACCGATGGCCGGACTGCAGCCCTCCTCTGTTGGCTCTCCCCTGCTGGAATGGTGTTAGATGGTGTTACAGGGTTGGGTTTTGGTCTTTTACTTTTCCCATCTGTAGCAAATACAGTATCCAATGTAAGTTGTTTTCTTGAAGCCATCTGAAATCACTTTAGTTAAACTGAAGGGATTAAATATGATGCAATGTCAGCACAATTGAATGAAACATCTTAATATAAATTAGCTTGAGAGCATTGAATGAGCTTATTTTATAAAAGGCACATTTACAGCAATGTTGCCTTTGCAAAACTATATTCTTCAAAAATCACTTCCAATATAGTACATAGTACAAATATTTCACTGGCATATTACTGATTTGGTGGTGGAGATAATAATATTAATAATAACTATTTTTGTATACCGCAATACCAGAAACAGTTCAAAGCGGTTTGCAGAGGAAGAGACTATACAGACAGCGATATTCCCAAAGCTTCCAAAATTACATCACCATATTGAAATTAATCAAATTTATCTGGAAGGAAGATGCTTCAAAATAGATATGGAGTCAGAGAAATTTATTAAAGAGATAATTTTTAATTGACTTTCTGAAAGTTTGATAGGAAAATGCATTTGGATGAAAACAGTGAAGGAATTTATTAAAAAAAATAAAAAAATAGCTTCATCGCGTGCCCCCTGGTTCTAGCATTTTTGGAAAGAGTAAACAGGTGATTCACATCCACCTTTTCCACTCCACTCAGCATTTTATCACCCCTGAGCCATCTCTTCTCCATGCTGAAAAGCCTTGGCCGCTTTAGCCTCTCCTCATAGAGAAGAAATCCCAAACCTTTTATCATTCTCATCGCCCTTCTCTGTACCTTTCCTAATTCTACTACATCTTACTATTTGGATGGTTACCTGGATAAAAATTGGACAGCTTTTTCTATTTGGTTAACTATTGGGTTAGCAGCCCAATGATATTGGCTGTTTGGTCTTTTAGTACTGCATTTTCTATATTTGATTTACAAATCTTAATTAAAAAAAATAAATTACATAACTGAATTTTGAAATGAAATTGTTCAATTGAGAAATGATTAGTTAAAGCCATGCAGTCGTACACCTTAATTATTCCAAAATGACTTCATAAACCTCATTTGCTTATTAATTATGAGAGTTCCATTATGGAAATCAAGGTCTTTTGGATCCTCCATCTCAGAGTGTGGCGAGCAAATGATATTAAGAACACATTTAATTTTGTTAGAGCAATATCACCCTGCAAGGAATATCAAATTATCCTACAATTACACTTCTCTACTGAAGTCTCTAGTGCGGTATATAAATATTTAGTCATAATAATAATAACATGAGGGTTCCATATGCTCAGATCAAACATAAAAGCTACTACATATATATATGTGAAGTGGTAGAATATAGGTCATAACACTTTCAGCTTATACATTTTATTTATGTAAGTTTCAAGTTTATTAATACTTTGATATACCGACCATCACAAGTATCTGGTCGGTTTACAATAATAAAAAATAAAAAAAAAGTTATATATAAAAAAAGAGAATAAATAAAAAAAATCTCTAAATAAAATAGGTGGGATAAGGTCGAAACAAAGACGTGATTACGATGGGTTTGAGACAAAAGGGAAGAAAAGGGAAGGGAAAGTTTTTTTAAATTACAATATATAAATGAAAATAAAATGAGGGGAGGATAAAACAAGAGGGTGTCGCTTCCTGGAAGCATTTTTATTTTCCCGTTTTAATTTGGGGACTCAACTGGAATTTTGATAAGAGGAATGTCTTAAGGAGTGTTATTTATTTAATTAATTTGCTTTCTATTCCATGGTCTCCAACGAGCTCAGAACAGGTTACAAGTCAACATACTGTATATGTATCATATACAGTATCAAATAGGTATCATATACTGTATATGTATCATATACAGTTAACAGGTTACAATTTGCCATAGTTAAAATACAGATTTTTTTCAGTACAAGTTTTTATCCTAGTTCAGCACATACTAGAGATCTAATACCAATATACATAGTATATGTATACTTTACAGGTTACAAATTGCTATAGTTACAGTGCAAGATTGTTCAATACCAGGTTTTATCCTAACTTGACATATACTGAAGATCTAGTACCAATATACATTTATTTGTAATCCATTTGGGTGAAGATGCATGTTTTTATTGCTTTCCGAAAGTTCAGGAGTCCTTCAAGGGATCTCATCTGTGGGAGCAGTTGATTCCAGGGGCTTGGCATGAAGTGGGAGTAGGAAAGTCATTTGGCATTTCACAGATGAAGGGTTTTGAGGTGTATTTCATCCTGGGAGCAGAGGGACCTCTTTGGCACGTACGGAGGAAGCTTGGTTGTCATGTAGCCTGGTGCCTTCTATTGCAAGGATTTGAACACTAGCATCAGGCCCTTGAAGACACAACATTTGACTATGGGTAGCCAGTGAGGCTATGATAGATCCTGTGAGTCAGGGTCGTGGGCACGAAGGTTTTTTTAGAATTCTGATTGCTGCATTTTGTACACGCTGGAGACATTGTATGTCCTTCGCTTTCAGTGGGATGAATAGCGCATTGCAGTAGTCCATGCGGGAGAGGACAAAGGCGTAGAGTAGTTGGGTGAAGTCAGACTCAGAAAAGTAGTTCCTTATTTTTCGGAGTTGTTGATGGTTGGACAGTGATAGGTTGGAGTCAAGAGGTATTCCTAGGTTGCATGCTTGGTCCTCTGCAGTTATGGTTGCTGAATCCCAGTGCAGGGAGGGACGGCTGAAATTGCAGTGCTCTTTGCAGATTCAAAGGAGTTCCGTTTTGGAGGTGTGTAGTTGTAATTTGTTGACGGACATCCAGTTGTTGATTTCCTAAACTGCCTCTTGTTACTAGCCTTCTCTCAGTACACACTCGGGTTTGCTTACAAGAGAACTCAGAACTTGAAACAACTTCTAAGTCCAGCGGTTCCTCATTCCAACATAAGAAACTCAGGAGCGGTGGGGGTCACATGGTCTCTGTGGGAGATGCAGCAATTGTGATATCATGCTTAGCTGCAGTGAGTTTGTCAATCCTGGTGATGGGAAACGCTGAATCTGATCATGTGATCTACTGTATTGTTTGCTCCTGCAGACTTATTTATGTGGGACAAACTTCACGTCCTTTGAGACTACGCCTAAATGAACACAGAAGTGCTTTAAAGACAGGGCTAGCCTCAGCTCTTCTGGTTCAACACTGTGATACTCACAAGCATGATCTTTTTCAACTACGCTGTTTGGTACTTGATCAGATTCCTATTCATCCTAGGGGCGGCAATAGAAGACTTCAACTCCAGCGCAGGGAGCAATTTGGGATTTTTCAGCTCCAGACTGTGCAACCCCATGGATTAAATAAAAGCATGGATTGGTTCTATTTTTACTGAATCCCGTCAGCATTTCTAAAGTTAATCATGTCATCATTTTAGTTTTATCTTGTCTGCGGTATTTCTCTAGTATGCTCTCTTTTGTGTAATCAGCTGTTTTTAGCTCATGTGATTGCAATCATTCTGTTTTGTGAATGAGCTGACATGGTCTGCCCGGATTGGCTGGTTTGTGTTCAGCTGACCTGTCACATGATCTTTCTCCTGACAGGGCTGGACATGGTTATAAGCCCAACAACAGTGCTTTGAAAGTTGTGGTTGAAAGTAGCAGTTCGGATCTGCGTACTGTAAGTAGATGGATGAGCTTTTGCTCTTTGTCAACTTTTAGCAGGTGAGCAATTTCATTTCCCCTTTTGGGTTTGTGTTTTGTGTTATAGGATAGCCTGGATTTGGCGCTAAGGCCCTGAAGCAGTGGTTACCGGCCACGAAATGATCGTCGGCCTGGCCTGTTTGTGTTCAGTGGTTTTTACCATGAATCATTCTCGGCTATTTTTTTGCTAACTTTAAACTTGTGCGAAAGTTTTTTTTTCCTATGATGCTTTGGTGGAAGAGTGTGGGTACACCTCTCCATTTGTCTGAGGCTTTTCTTTCGCTTAAGTAATAAACTAGCTTTCTTGGCTTGTGTGGTGCTTTTGTTTTGGAGTGATATTTTTTAATTTTTGGACTATACTTCCCTCCATTCCTCCCTGTTTTTTGTGGTTGTATACTCATTTTTTTAAGATATAGGGATCGATATTTGGACCATGGGAATTAGACAGGCTGACTCCCACGGTTGGCGGTAAGCCCGGATATTCCAGAGAAAGGAAAATGGTAAAACTAGAGGGAGGAAGGCTTAGGATTACTGTTAGGAAATTCTTTTTCATGGAAAGGGTGGTGGATGCTTGGAATGCCCTCCCAAGGTTGCTGGTGGAGAGGAAAATGATGATGGAATTCAAAAATTTAGCACCTACCTGAAAATTCTATATTTTTAAAAAAATTTTAATTGGTTTTTTTTTTTAATGGTGCAGTGTTAGCAAGTGCTGTGTGACAACCAAACTAAAGCCCATAGGGATTTAAAGAGCTTCGGTGCAGTTACCGCACCATCCCGCGCTACTCACCTTAGTAAAAGGGGGCCTAAGTTATGTGCCAAGGTTGGCTTGGTATACTCATCTAGGTGTAGGTGTCTTTTATAGAATCAGACCCTGTATGCCTTCCTCAGGGGTCTTTCTTAGAACTACCCATAAATTGTACTCATTTGGGAAAATGGAACTCAAATAATCTGGTTCTGGTAGATGTCACTGTATTTTCCTAATGTGGATCTTTGCCTCTGCCCGATCCTATCAAGGTCACACCAATAACTTGCAAGTATCTAAGGGCATATTGTACTGTCCCCTTCTCTCACTTTTCCTCCCTTTTATTTTTTTATTTTATCTCGATGTATTTATTAACTTACCAATTCTCTCTTACCCTTATTTGTTCCAGTATGTCAGTTTGTTATACACTCCTCTTTTAATATTTTTTTTGTCATTTTCTTTTAATAAATATTTTATTGTAAAACGTTTAGGTTCCTGTCTGATAAACGGTATATCAAAGAATAAAGAAATTTGGAAAGATGATGGTATAATCCAAATCGGTATCCTACATGACAATTCTGCTCCAGGGCTTCGATCTCCGATAGGGGCAAGGGGCACAATGATGCACATATCTAATATAATAAAACGCTAGGCCGCGCATGCACACTCCCATCATGTGCGTCTGTTTTCCGTGCGGCTGTCGGCCCGTGCTGTTTTTTGCTCTGCCCTGCTCCTTGCCTGAAGTCCTCTCTCCTCCCCAAGGCGGATGTCGGACGCGGCGGCTGTCTCCCCCGAGGCGGATGTCGGACGCGGCGGCTGTCAGCCGTGCTGTTCTTACTTCTGCCCTGCTCCTTGTCTTACTATGCTGCTCCTTGCTGTTTTTCAGTCTGGCCTGCTCCCTGCCGTATTGTATTTTTTAGTTGAAAGACGCGGCGGTGTCTCCTCTCACGATCCCCGCATGCGTCGGACTTCCGATGCAGGTGGGGATCATGAGAGGAGCCACCGCCGCGTCTTTCAAATAAAAAAATACAATATGGCAAGGCGAGCAGGGAGCAGGCCAGACCAAAGCTCCAACTATCTACATATGTTCTTTAGTGACCAAGCCATGACTACTTGCACCAATCTAATCTAAATCTGGGATTTATATACTGTGTCATCTCCCCAAAAGGAGCTCGACTCGGTTCACCTAAAAATCGATAATCGAAGTGAAAGTAGTTGGATTAGAGAGAAAATAACTTATTAATGAAGACCCTCATCTGACATCCTAGAGAGAAGACAATTAATTTTCCCTAGAACTATTTTCTAAGAACTGTTGAAATAACAGTGCTTTCATAGATTTACGGAAAATCTGGAAGGAGAGAAGAGTTCTAACACAAGATCCATGGCTTGTGTAAGTGATAGCACCTAGACTATGGGTGCATGCTTGACATATAAAGGAGGGCTAGAAATGATAATAAACTAAACAAAATATTACACTAGCGTTCTATATAAAACAAGCTCCAAATAGGTGCATTCTAGACAACTAAGGGTGACGGGACTAAATTGTGCGAGGCAACGGCGCGCCGAAGAAAAGCACTATTTTAAAGGGCTCCGACTGGGGGTGTGGGTCCCCCCCCCCACTTTACTTAACAGACATTGCGCTGGCGTTGTGGGGGGTTTTGGGGGTTGTATCCCCCCACATTATACTTAAAACTGAACTTTTCCCCTAAAAAACAGGCAAAAAGTTCAGTTTCAAGTATAATGAGGGGGGTTACAACCCCCCAAACCCCCCACAACGCCAGCGCGATGTCTGTTAAGTAAAATAGGGGGGTTCCCCACCAACACCCCCCGTCGGAGCTCTTTGAAATAGTGCTTTTCTTTGGCGCGCCGTCAACCTTGCGCTCAGTTGTCTGCTCTCAGTTGTCGGCGCGCCGTTGTCTCACGCGATTTTGTCTATGAACCCAACTAAGAGCTCCTTTTAGTAAGCTGTGATAGCGTTTTTAGCACGCGCAGAATTTTAGCGCACGCTAAACCCACGCTACGCGGCTAGAACTAATGGCAGCGCGCGCTAAGCGTGCGCTAAAACCGCTATCGCAGCTTAGTAAAAGGAGCCCTAAATGTCATCATCCCTGTAGAAAATTACCCTTGACAACTTCTGCATCCTCGCTGTGCCCTTCTGCTGTGGACATACAGAAAATGCATCTGTATTGTTGCATGCATTTTATCCATATGTAATCCTTGCCTTCAGTCTAGACTAGTAAAGAATGCTTTTGGTGATTGTAGGGCTGAGTGGATTGACAAGTAGTTCCAGTTGATGAAAAGGCATTTGGTAAGGGAGCTGGAAGACTTCCAAATCTAATCTGCTCTTACACTGGAAAATAAGCTTTTATGTGCACTAGACTTGCGGTGGAATTCATCCATTTAATTAAATGAGCATCAACAATGCCTGCTTTCAGATGTTTCCCGTATTACAATGCCTTTATTGATAGCATCGGTGTTTCCTTAGGCCCCTGTGAAGCTCAGTTGTGATACAGCTCTGCCAGTCACCCATACCTAGGTGCAATTATGTGAAAATGGTGTAAAAGCAATCCTTTCCTGTTATTTTTTTTGTTGATCAAATGTAGACTGTGTGACATATCTTAGTTCATGTAGAAACATAACTAGAGTTGCCGGAAGGATGACATTCCAATTTGAGCTGAATGTTTTACACAGACATGCAAAATGGATGTATGAAACTTGTATTTTTCTGACCTAATTACTCTGGGATCACTGGGGGATTTTGATGTTTTCTTTTAGAGAGCTGAGGTGCTGTTATATCAACATTATGGGCTCCTTTTACGAAGGCGCGTTAGTGGCTTTATTGCACGCAACTTTGTAGATTGCGCTAATCCCTGCGCTAGCCGAAAAACTACCGCCTGCGGTAGCGGCTAGTGCGGCCGGCAAATTAGTGCACGCTATTACGTGCGTTAAACCGCTAATGCAACTTCGTAAAAGGAGCCCTATATATCAGAAAAAAAATGCATGCAATTTATTTTATTTTACTTACCTTTCAGGGTAGGATATGTTGCCTGTTATTATACCTTCCTGTGCTTGCATGAATGTGTTTTTTGTAATGTGTGTGGGGTGTTTTTTTTTTTTTTACTATGTATGTGTTTTTGGAACCTGCTTTGTATACATGGACTGTGGGATATAAATAACCCCCCTCCCAAAAAAAAAGGTAATCCTGTTTACAGGTGAATACATGTGCAACATTAACTTAGAAAAGTTGTGGATGTCAACATCTAGGTGTTTTCGGCCAAGATGTTATACAGGACACACCATCATACCCTGCCACCATAGCCCTGCCTTTTCTGTTCCTTACTCCTACTTCCTGCTCTGCTCCTCTCTGCCCCCCTTCCTAGGACTGAAGTATATTTCTGGTTAGTATTTTGCGCTTGCGCATGAGAGCCCAGCAGGGGGAGTGGCAGGGTTCTATAGACTCCCAGAGAGTTGATGATGGCAAGATTACACTAGAATCAGAAATGTTTCTGTATGGTGAGTTTTAAGGGGAAATTTTCTAGCTCCACACTCATCGTCGAGGGAGGGCCAAGGGGGCTCTGTAGCTACTGGACTGCTTTGGCTTTAATACCCTATGGGGGAAGCGTATGTATGCTGCTGGGGTATTACGCCTCCTGTTCACTTACCAAGGCAGTGTTGTCACATAGCTGACTGCATGCTTTGGGAAGGGAGACTTCTGTCTTCTGGGACTGATTTACTGAAGTTTCTTTGATCCCAGACACAGAGGGGTTTTTTGTTTGTTTTTTTTTTGCCAATTAAAGATATTAGTTCTAAAAAGTGGTGGTAATATATATATAATTCTTCATGCCATTAACTCCTCTGGACCTCTGAGGCTTTTTTCCTCCATTATTATTGAGTAGTTTGAGATCTGTTTTGTTGGTGGTGCTTGGCAATTGTTGGATCTCTGTTTGTTGTGTTTGAGTGTTTCGTTCTTAAATTTAGTCATGGTTCCTTGGTGTAAGAGCTTCTATAAACTGCATCGAACCTTAAATGTGGTTTATAGAATAGCGCTTTTTTTCAGCACCCATTTATTGGGTGCCATATATAGAATTTGGCCTTTACTACATGCTAATGTCTGTTAGCTTGTGCTAAGTTTATCTAATAATTTATTAGAATGAGGATGATATAATGTTTACATTTGGACCTCTGTCTCCTTTTGCTCTTGTCTGTGAGGTGAATTTTAAGATTTTTTGTGTACTCTAAGGGGTCCTTTTATCAAGCTGTGGTAGGGGTTTAATGTGCATAATACCACGCGTTAATCCGCCTGCCGCGCTAGCCGCTAATGCCTGCATTGAGCAGCCGTTAGTTTTTCAACCGGCCGCGGGGGTTAGCACGTGATGAAATGTCCGACGCGCTAACCCCACTAGTGCAGCTTGATAAAAGGACCCCGAAGACTTCCGTATACTTTAAGATTTTTCATGCGTTATGTGCATGTTAATTGTGAACCGCTTTGGCTAAAAGCAGAATACAAATGTTTAATATAAATAAATAAATAAAATAAAAGGCCCTTTAGTTCTTTGAGTACGACAAAGTGAAAGCCTTTTTTTTTTTTTTTTTTAATATCTTTATTAGCAATTGCAAAGGGACATACAACCAGAAGTAAATTAAAAACAAATCTGTTAATTAAACATTTTGTTTTTCTTTTTTTATTCCTCACAGGGCAGTAGCAGTTTTTCTTCAGATCAGATTAAAGCCGACAGTGAACCATTTGCACTGGCCGACATCTTTGGTTTTGCTCCAGGGCTCCTCGTTTATCTCTCATCATGATGTGAGTACATATTCTCATCACTGATAGCGTTCATCTGCATCCCTCTTGAGCGTTACTCACAGGCTAGTCCAGATCCTTCAACGAGTCTGGTCCTAACTGTTCATCTAGAAGACTCCATTTAAAAACATACAAGGCAATGTCATAGTTTCAGCTCTAGAACTGATAACATTAAACAATCAAGTCATTCCAATATGTCAGAAGTATGTTACTTGGGCATTTTGCCAGGAACAATGTTATCCTTTGAAACCTAATAGTAGGCAGTTAGTTAAGAGTAGAGAAAGCCACAGAGTATCCAGATGGAACCAGGAGTCCACAACTAAAAACTAAAAATTAGTTGTATTTAATGACAAAAGGGGAGGCAGCATATCATAAATGTTGAATAGTGTACAATGGGACCTAACACAGTCCATGTTTCGGCAACATCTGCCTTCCTCAGGAGTCGGTATATCCGTGCTAAACTTCACATGCAGAATATAAATCTCAAATGGACAGACCCACATGATAGAAAAGTTTTGTTGCGATTGTTAGACGCGCTGTCTTTAATCTAATCTAAATTGATACCTCTGTCTCACTAAATCCCTATATAGGTCCAAGGTGGCTTACAAGTAACAAGTAATGGGCAGACCGGATGCCGTCATTACTATGTTACTATGTATGTTAAGTAATAGATTTACACTAATACATCAAATCTCTAAATTTGAATTAGATTAAAGTTTTGCTGCGATTGGGTCTGTCCATTTGAGATTTATACTCGGCATGTGAGGTTTAGCAGGGATATATGGACTCCTGAGGAAGGCAGATGTTGCCGAAACATGGACCATATTGGGTCCTATTGTACATCATTCAACAGTTGCGATATGCTACCTCAGTTTTTGGCATTACATAAAAATACCTTTTAGTCCTTTTAATTGTGGACTCCTGGTTCTTTCCAGATACCGTGCGGCTTTCTCCACTTTTGCCTTGTGGTCCGTTTTTTTTTGTGTGGTTTTTCTACCCCCCCTCGCTTTCTTGGTTAGGCAGTTCGTTGAGAAATCATTTTGCATATGATGTGTTATCTGTCTAGAGATTATTGTTGAGTGTTAAGGCAATATGGACTATTGCAATTCACCACTTCTAGGCTAGCCCATTGCTAAAACAAAGATGCTACAAACGATAGAAAATATGTCTTCCTACCTTTTACTTGAGAATATATTACTCCTGTTCTATATTTCCTATATTGGTTGCATATGTGGCTTCGGTAAAATTTAAGGTTAGTAATGTTATCCCACGCATTTAGTTTAGTGAACCATTTCGCATTGGTGATTTCCGGAGCAAAGAACAATCCAAAAAGCTCTTTGGCTCAGATTCTGTCAATGGTGCCTAAATTGGCAGCCGCCTATGACAACAGCGCCAATCACGCTTGGGCGCTCTTTAAAGAATCGCGGCTAAGGCCACTACAGAAAACTTAAGCGTCTGCAATGTAGGCCAGGGTTTTGCTGGCCTACATTGCAGACCCCTAAGTTCTTCTGAGAATTGCGTCTAATGGCGCTCAAGGTCATCTCCGTCCTTAACCTCACCCACTTTGACCGTGGACAAGGTTAGATTCCAATTTAGATGTAATTACATCATCTACCTTCATCGGTGTCTACCAGCACCTACTTTTTCAAATGAGTTTTTAATTGCTTTTTTAATGGCGCAGTCAATTACCACACTGATTAAAGCAAAGCAATTAAGGCCCCATTTTATGAAGCCGCATTAGCCTTTTTTAGCGCTAGCCATGGCGGTATTAGCTCCGACACTCGTAGGAATTCTATGAGCACTGGAGTTTGTACTGCCGCAGCCAGAGGTGAAAAAAGCCTAACGCAGCTTCATAAAAGGGAGGGTAAGTTAGGTGGCAGTGTGGCACCTACCACTACACAACTTATGGCGCTGTTTATAGAATCTGGCCCTTTGTGTTCAAAAGTCCGAAAGAAGAGAGCAGAGTCACACAGACTTTAGTAGATATTTTGTGTGAAGAAAGCTGTTATGAGGAATTATATGTGGTTTACTGTGGGTCCTCGGCTATGAAACTTACTCTACTGAGAATGTAGCATACACTTTTTCAGGGATTTACAAATGAAAAGACTTTTTAAAATATTTTTAAATTTTTTTTACAAAGAATCTCTTTAATTCAGATATCAAGTTAACGTAGTGGTAGATGTGGTGACGTGTCAGAACTGCGGAGGACAAAGGCACGCCGACAATCCCAAGCCAATATTTGAGCACAGGAGAAATGCACACCATCTCTTCTGTCGCTATGAGGCCTTCCCTTTTGCGCTTTCATGGGGTGTGTGGGGGAACCCCCCTCCCATGACACTTAGAAGTCCTTGCACGTCCCATTGGGAGGGGTTGTGGGTGGGAACCCCCCCATGGGGGTGATTTATGGGTGGAAACCTCCTCCCCCACTACACTGAAAACTCCTGAGGAGCGAAAATGGGAAGGAGAACGGGAGTTTTCGTTGTACTTGGGGGGCCCTAACCCTCCCCCCAACGGGAGCGTGAGCACTTCTAAGTGTAATGGGGGGGTCCCCCCCCCTCTCAGAGACAGAAGGCCTCAAAGCAGCAGCGCACATTTCTCCTGCACTCAAATATTGGTGCGGGATTTAGCATATAGCGCTTATTCCTGGACATTGAATTTAAGGAGCTGATAGTCAGCAGTGGTGGCAAGCAGCTTAATTTAAATGCAGAGGCACCAGCATTTAAATTAATATACTGTATATTGAGAGCTGTGGCATTTATAGTACACCCCAGGGAATTATGCACAAAAAAGCCCTGAAAATTGCAGATTTACTATTAGTAATCTGTAACCCATGACTGAATTCATCAGTTAGCTGAAACTTGGAGGATGGCCAATGTAACATCAATTTTTTTAAAAGGGATGGTCTCTGAAACTGGAAACCGGTGTGCCTGACAACAGTACTGGACAAAATGATAGAAATGATTGTAAAGAACCAAATACATAGATAATCACACACTCTCCATTTACCAAAATCACTGGCAACTCATAACATAAAACAGACTTGGGAAGTGAAGGAAAGAGCCTTGGATTTTAGAAACAATAGTCTTTAGGAAATACTTTTCTTACACTTTGCAAGTTTTCATCTAATGCATTGGAAGCGGAGCTTACCTATTTCCCAGTTTTTCCATGATCAAAGAACTTGTTCGTCTCAAGATGAGTCTAAAAATAAAATCTGGAATGTCAAGTACTAGATTGAAATTGAGAGCACATCCTTTTGAGGTGATTAGAAAAGCCTATAAGAGAACCGAGAACTGTTGTGTACGCAGCATTTAAAAACATATCATATATGTAAAGCCAAGCCTTATGTAAAGTCCAAGTCTTGTTGATTTAATGGACCCAACACGGTCCGTGTTTCTTCTTCTGTAGTAAAGCCTTCCTCAGGGGTCGGCCCAGTGGGTGGCGCTCAATAAGAGACTCTTCAAAAGTCAAGGCTTAAAGGCTGGAAAAACAGGGTCAAAATGATCATATTGTCAAAAACACACTGGAAATCTGCACACAGCGTTAAAACTAAAAACTTGGGACTTTACATAAGGCTTGGCTTTACATATATGATATGTTTTAAAGTTATTTTCGACATTTTGCCTCCTGAGAGTCGTAGCCGGGTCTTGAATAGACTCCACCTCTGAACCTGTGCTTCTAGATGTCTCAGCTGTTCCCTGCTTGCGAGTTTTCTGTACATGTGGGGGGATGGGGAGGGGTGGGTGGGGGTAGGGTTTTCTTTGTTGGGGGGTGGGGGTATTGTGGGTCCGGGGAGGACATAAGAGTCCAGTCCTCCGCGGGTGTTTGATGAAACTGTATTCCATGGTTATTATTGATGTTGTACTTACTGTTGCTTAATAAAATAGATTTAAACATAAAGTTATTTTCGTTTACAATAAAATTACATTTGTTCCTTAGGTTGATGTGCACTGTCCCTTCCCCACTCTTTCTTTGCTTTCCTTGTTTATCCGTGGGGTTTTCTTCCTTCCGTTTGGTCTGTTTGGGTGTAAGCAGAATTGCCATAAGCAAAGCAATGAAGATGCAGTCACTAGTGCATGACAATATGACATGATAGTGCAATGCGTGGAATGAATTATTAGAAGACAGTTGACAATTGTTTGGGGATGTTCATTATGTTCATATATGGATAGCTTATAGACATAATTCTAATTTTAAAGAAATATTAAGTTCAACTGTCTTTTGAGGACCTCCAAGAGAGATCAGTACCATGTGGCCATTGTAAGACTTTTGACATCTGCAACAATTACCTTACCCATTACGGAATCTGTGAACCCCACTGAAAGTTGGGAAGTGAGTGTGAGTGATGGGGTTTGGGTTCACTGACTAAATTATTCTGATATTTATTACTAAATTAAGTATTGGTAAGTTGTAAAAGGGTGTCAGGTCAAAAGCGCGCCGGGACAAAGGCGCGAGCAGACAATTGAGCGCAGTGCGGAGGCGCGCGCCAAAGAAAATTACTGTTTGTAGGGCTCCGACGGGGGTGTGTGGGGGGAATCCCCCCACTTTACTTAATACAGATCGCGCCGCGTTGTGGGGGCGTTGTGGGGGGGTTGGGGGGTTGTAACCCCCCACATTTTACTGAAAACTTAACTTTTTCCCTGTTTTTAGGGAAAAAGTTAAGTTTACAGTAAAATGTGGGGGGTTACAACCCCCCAAACCCCCCACAACGCCGGCACGATTTATATTAAGTAAACTGGGGGTGCTCCCCAACAAAAACCCCCGTCGGAGCCCCTAAAAACAGTAATTTTCTTTGGCACGCGCCTCCGTCTTGCGCTCAGTTGTCGGCGCGCACCTTTGTCTTCCGCGTTGTTGTCTATGAACCTGTAAAACTACTGTAATGTAATGAACGGTTGGAGATAAGATTAAAATTGAATTGATTCAGATAATACTTGTTTGCATTAAATATTTAATAGCTGATTTTAAGAATTTGAAATAAATATGCATGAGATCTATTTGCATGCAATGGAAATAGTGCATGCAAATAGATCTCCTGGAGGTCTAGCTGTATGATATGTGTCAGGCTCCGTAAGAAGCTGATAACTTATTTCTGCTGAGTTATATCATGCCTGGTTAGGATGTGTGTGATTGAAACACTCTAAAAACTGATTTTTACTCCTGATGCGGCCTTGGTGGGGGCGAAACGTGGTCCATGCCGGGTATTTGAGACTGTCTGGAATAAGGAATGACGTGCCCCGTTATTGGGATGCACTTTTTAGTCCACTCTTTCTCTTGCTGCGGATTTGTGATAGCTCTCCTTTTTGGAACAAAAACTGGAAATCAGCCATTTTCTGGCTATAGGAAGAACAGCCTCCCAGAAGAGGTGGTGGAGACGGAGACTGTGTCTGAATTCAAGAGGGCCTGGGATAGGCGCATGGGATCTCTTAGAGTGAGGAAGAGATAATGGTTACTGTGGATGGGCAGACTGGATGGGCCATTTGGCCTTTATCTGCCATCATCTCCTACACTGGCTGCCGATGGGGGCACGCACGAAGTTCAAGCTAGGATGTCTCTGCTTCAAGGTATTAAATGGACTAGCCCCCAAATACATTACAGACCTCTTCTCATTCCCAACCAACAGACATGAAAGAAAAACACACCTGAAATTTGTCTCCCCTCCGGCCAGAGGGTGCAAATATAAGAAATACCATCAACAACTGCTATCGTATCAAGCAGCCACATGGGGTAAAGAATTAGAAAAACTAATTGCACACACAAACAACTATGGAGAATTTAGGAAACACCTAAAAACCTACCTGTTCTTAAAATACCTAGATAACGAACCAGGACATCAACCCTTGTAACACCATCACAAACCTGATCTTGTAAACTGCTAACCCTAACCCCTAATCACCAACTACGATCACTCCACTCAATTCATGGAATATTTCTACTTCTCTGTAAGCAGCATGGCACTTCTTGGCCTTGCAGCCCACAAACTGTTGTTACTACTATTAATGTTGATACTATCAGATGTACACAGCAATACTCCTTAATTCGTTGTATGTACAGCTTCTATTTATTGTATTTACAGTTTCCCTTTATTGTTAACCGCCTAGAAGTCGCAAGATTGTTGGCGGTATATAAGAATAAAGTTATTATTATTATTATTATTATTATTATTATCATGTTTCTATGACTGTAGTGCACAGCAAAGACCCATGTTACACCTTAGTCTGGTGTAACAAAAATGTCCAAGGCAGGTGGTACCTTGTAGACTAACTCATTTTAGGCAGGTAGCGATTCCTCTGTGGTATATGCACCAAAGCCCATTCAATTCCTCTGAGGTGTGTTGCATTTACCGCAGGAGCATCCCTTCTGTGGCTTTGAAAAAGGGGCCCTTATTGAGGCCTGAGTTTTAGATCACCAGAGTCCACTAGTGTAACGGACTCTATTCAGTGGCATAGCAAAGGTGAGTCGCACCCAGGATGGTGGTGCCCCTCCCTGCCCTCTTTCCTGACCCCACTACCACGCGTGCCTCTCTTCCTTTCCCCGTAGAGCAGATAAAGGCCAAATGGCCCATCTAGTTTCCCCATACGCAGTAACCATTATCTCTTTCTCTCTCCAAGAGATTCCCACATGCCTATCCCAGGCCCTCTTGAATTCAAACACAGTCTCTGTCTCTACCATCTCTTCAGGGAGACTGTTCAATGCATCTACCACCCTGTCTGTAAAAAAGTATTTCCTTAGATTACTCCGGAGCCTGTCACCTCTTAACTTCATCCTATGTCCTCTCATTCCAGAGCTTCCTTTCAAATGAAAGAGACTCGACTCATGTGCATTTACATTACGTAAGTATTTAAACGTCTCTATCATATTTCCCCTCTCCCGCCTTTCCTCCAAAGTATACAGATTGAGATCTTTAAGTCTGTCCCCATATGCCTTATCACGAAGACCACACACCATTTTAGTAGCCTTCCTCTGGACCGACTCCATCCTTTTTATATCTTTTTGAAGATGCGGTCTCCAGAATTGTACACAATATTCTAAATGAGGTCTCGCCAGAGGTATCAATACTTCCTTTTGTGTACTGGTCATACCTCTCCCTATGCACTATAGCATCCTTCTAGCTTTTGGCATCACCTTTTCAACCTGTTTGGCCACCTTAAGATCATCACATCCAATCACACTCAAGTCCCGCTCTTCTGTCGAAGCTCTTCACTCCCTAATCTGTACCGTTCCCTTGGGTTTTTGCAGCCCAAATGCATGACCTTGCGTTTCTTAGCATTAAACTTTAGCTGCCAAATTTCAGACCATTCTTCAAGCTTTGCCAGGTCTTTCTTCATGTTATTCACACCATCCGGCGTGTCTACTCTAGTGCAGATTTTCGTATCATACACAAAGAGGCAAATCTTACCTAACAACCCTTCAGCAATATCGTTTATAAAAATGTTAAAAAGAACAGGCCCAAGAACAGAACCTTGAGGCACACCACTGGTAACCCTCCTCTCCTCAGAGCAATCTCTATTGATCACTACCCTCTGCCATCTTCCACTCAACCAGTTCTTGGCCCAGCCTGTCACTTTAGGACCCATCCAGAGGGCACTCAGTTTATTTATTAGACGTCTGTGTGGAACACTGTCCAAGGCTTTGCTAAAATCTAAATACACCTCTTCAATTTTCCAGGTGTGAGCAACCTCATGAACCCGCTATTTGCGTCATGTCAACTATTCCTCTGACGTCCCATCCTAGGCACAGGGCCTGGAAGTGATGTCAAAGAGAGGTGACAACAATGCGGGAAGCAAGTTTGTAATGCAGCTTGCGCAGGGAAAATTAAAGCGGTATGAGGGAAGGGGTGCACATACATGGCGAGGGGTGGGGGTGGAAAGGAGCAGGGGCTGCCCCTACCAAGACCACGCCCAGGGAGGACTGCCCTTCCCGCACCCCTCTTGCTATGCCACTGACTATAGTGCTCAACAGCTCAGGCATCAATAAATCATTTAGGCCCTCTTTTACAAAGGCGCGCTAGGCGTTTTAGCGTGGATTTAGCATACGCTAAATCTACGCATGCACTAACAAGTTTCAAGTTTAATATAATTTGATTTTTACGCAATGTCATATATTTCAATGCGTATAACATGTTTCCGTTACATAAAAAGAAAACAGGGTGTACAAAATAAGATAAAATAAGACATTACATATAGATCATTTTTGTTCTATTACAAACTGATACAAACTGGTACAAATGGATAATGGGAGGGTACAAATAGATAATAGAAAAAAAAAAAAAGAGGAACATTTAAGGTAAGAACACAAGGGATGGGATCGCTTAAGGAAAGGTGTAAAATAAATAGAATGAAGATACTTTAATAACTTGTATAGTAAATTCAATTAAGATCTGAGGATATTAATTAAGATTAATTGAACTGTCTATGTTAATAGCCTCTTTGTAAAAAAGGTTTTAAGGAGCGCTTAAATTTTTTTAATTTGATGCCCTATTCGTTAAATTCATTAGGGTCAAGATATTGTATTTAATTGAATACTCTATCTATATATTGAACGCGTCCATAGGATAACATACACACATTAGCGTTTAGCGCACGCTAATATGTAGCGTGTGCTAAAAAGCTTAGCGTACCTTTGTAAAAGAGGGGTTAGTCTCTAAGGTACCACATGCCTCTGCCAGTAATGGGTTAACATGTAGCCCTTTTTGCACGGAACAGTGCACATAAGTTCAGATTAAAGAGTTAAATGAAAAAAAGGTATTTTCAGAACATAAACTGCATTTGTTACTTGGAAAAAAAAAAAAAGACTCTCAGCGATTTAAGGAAACACAAAACCTAGGTGGCACTGAATTAGATGTATTTCTCTTTTATCTTTTAGAAAGCATTCCAATATACTCTTATCAAAGCTAACGCAGGATCCCTACTCTTTCATGCAGCCTATTTGTTTTAGATTATCTAAATTTCCTAATTCAGCCTCCTGTGATCTTTTGGATGTCTATTGCTAGGTAGAACGGTAAATCTCCACAGAAAAAAAATGTGGAAGCTCTCAAGTGGATTTTTTTTTTCATTTGAAACATTCAATCAGATAATACCAGTAAATGAATAATGATGCCTCTCGAGGATTTGTTTCGTGAAGTGTAAAATACGTCTAAAAGTGTATTGAAGCAATATGAGTCTAAGAAATATTCTTGGCATAATAAACAAACAAACAAACAAAAAAAAAACCTGAGAAATTATACCTGTTGGCTATTTACTGCTAATAAGATGTCTGCATGCAGACTTAAATAATACAATGAAGAAACATAAATAAAATTTTACTTAGCTGAATTTGTCTGCAAATAAGAAACTGATATTGTATATTTAAACAGATAACACATCTTGTGCATCATTCTCGAAAGCCACGCCTTCTGCACTCATGTTAATATTAAAGATGAGTTATGTATTTTTTCCTATTCATTTAGGACAGGGGTAGGCAATGATGGTCCTCGAGAGCCACAACCCAGTCGGGTTTTCAAGGTTTCCACAATGAATATGCACGAGATTAATTTGCATGGACTGCTTCCATTGTATGCAAAACAGTCACATGCATATTCATTGTGGAAATCTTAAAAACCTGACTGGGTTATGGCTCTCGAGGCCCGTCATTGCCTACCCCCTGATTTAGGAGTATTAATTTGAAATCTGGATGGTCATAAGGTATCAACTTTGGTGGGTGGCAGCATCCAGCATATCGACATCCATTGTTGTGTTTTTTTTTTTTTTTTTTATGGGGGAGTTCACATCTTCAGCCCATCCTCCGGTCCCTTGTGCAGGTGGAACTGTGGGGTTCAGTATACCGCTACCACTGCCACTTCTTTCTATAATGCCACTAGACAAATGTACCTAGTGGTAAGGGCGGTCAGCCAGGATTTTCGTTTGCGTTTCCTGTGTCGTTTCCAGGAATGTTTGTGTTACTCATTTGTGTTTGGTCATTTCACATCATAACAGCAGTGTTGTTCAGTGTGTGCTCTTTCGAAAGAGGGTGCACTCTGTTCTGTACAGAGGGGAGTATTCTTTCTGAAAGATCGCGCACTATGAACACATGCACAGTGGATTTGTGCATGCACGGTGGTTTGCACATGTGCAATGCATACTTTCTTTGCAAATAGGACTAGATTCAGTAAATGGCACTGAAAAAAATGGTCATGTGAAAGAAGCGACATCCCCTCCCCCTCATACCTTCCTTTTAAAATTTATTTTTATCTTGATGCATTTCACATTGCCCCAACTCCAGAACCTCTCATACCAAAATTGTCTGTCTCGTCAGTCACCTGTGTTATACTTATGAAATGTGCCACTTTCTTTTAAAATTGTACTTTAATTTTAGTATTGCAAACCGACCAGGTTCTCGCTGATAGTCAGTATATCAAGTATAGAATAAACTTGGAAACTTGAAAGAGCAAATATCTCTGCAAGGCCTAAGCAATAGAACAAAACAGAAGAGAAGACCGTTTTCCAATGGCTGAAAAGGAAAACTGAAGAACCAAGCATAGAATTTCCAAAGATATTTAATCAAACAAAGTCTTGGTGACTCAACCCGAGCCGTGTTTTGGCCCTTAGGCCTGTATCAGGAGTCAGAATACTTGTATAACAAAAATGTGTTGACTAAAATCATTGCAGATAGAATAGCGGCTTCTATGAGGGGCCGCTGAAAAGTTCTCAGTCCAACCAAGACGAGAATGATGTGGAGCCAGGAAACGTACAAGTTATTCAATACTTTTCTTAATACTTTTTGTTTCAATGATATGAAATGAAATGAAAAGTGTCAAGAAAAGTGTGGAATAACTTGTAAGTTTCATGATTCCACATCATTCTCTTCTTGGCTGGGCTGAGAATTTTTCAGCAACCCCTTGTATTGTGAAGTCACAACATCTCATTCCACCAAAACCTGAGAGCCAACCTCATCGGTGATGTCATAATGGCTTGGTTTCCCTATACTTGTGTCCATTTACTAGATGCATTTGCCTCATTGAAACGAAAAGTTAGGCTGAGAACGTTTCAGCAGTCCTTCCTCTTGTGATGTCATAATGCTTCATTCCGCCAATGCCTAAGAGCCAGCCTCATGGGTGACGTCATATTGACTTGGTTTCCCTATACTTGTGCCCACTTGCCTCACTGAAACGAAAAGTGTCGAGAAAAGTGTGGCATAACTTGAAAGTTTCATGGCTCCACATCATTCTCTTGTAGGAACTTTGCAGTAGACAGGGGAAAATGCTTAAGTACTTGAAGAAATTCATGTAAACCGTTCTGAGCTCCCTTGGGAGAACGGTATAGAAAATTGAATAAATAAATAAATAAATAACCCTCATACAAATGATCAATTGAAAGTTGTCTCATTCAATAGCAGGACGGCAATAAACTTCAAAATGGTAACAAAAGAAAAAATGGTTAACCCCAGTGGTTTGAATGTCGGCCCTGGGTTGTCCAAGGTTCAGTCACACTCTAGATCAGTGGTCTCCAACTCCAACCCTTTGCAGGGCCACATTTTGGATTTGTAGCTACTTGGAGGGCCGCAGAAAAAATAGTTAATGTCTTATTAAAGAAATGACAATTTTGTATGAGGTAAAACTCTTTATAGTTCATAAATCTTTCCTTTTGGCTAAGTCTTAATAATAATATTGTGATTTATAAGCTAAAGAGACATATGATCAAGAAACGGTTTTATTTTACTTTTGTGATTATGATAAACATACCGAGGGCCTAAAAATAGTACCTGGCGGGCCGCTTGTGGCCCCCGGGCCGCATGTTTGAGACCACTGCTCTAGATCAATAGAGGCATAATGTGATATTCTCAGTTTTGCTCTACTTGTTGTTTTTTGGTGAGGGGTTTTCACAACCGCAGCATACTGTGCTGGAAATATCAACATATTGCCCACAATGATTCAAAGATCATTTTCCTAAGTGACGACTAACCCAGAACCTAACTTTTTGCATCTGCAGTTAGGATTATCTTTCCTTATGCGCACCATTTCCACGTTAAATCTCATCTGTCATTTAGGTTCTCTGTTTCCTAGGTGGTAATTTTGTAACAGACTGCCTGTATGTGAAGACCACATCGGTGCCTATTTAAGCCTCTTTTGTAAGGACATCGACTGCATGTCCTTATAAAATACTAGGAGTAAGCTGAAAGAAGTCGGGGTAAGTTGGTAGCCGTGAACTCTGATTCCCGATCGACAGCAGGCACAAATGCTCTTGGATAAATTACAAAAATCATTTCACTCTACCTGCACTCCAGTCTAGAATACACCTACAGGTGGAATACACAAAGGCGCCTTCTAAACGCTAACATGTGCATGCTAGTCAATGGATGCGTTAGCGTTTAACGCGCGCTAATTCGATTAGCGCACCTTAGTAAAAGAGGGGGAAAATCACACGCCGTGTTGGCACCGTGCATAGTATTACATGCGTAACTCCTGAGGCAATTTTATACAAGCACCTTTTTTACACATGTAAAAAGGCCTTTTGTATGAAAAAAATCTCTATAAAAAGTGACTTCCCCTATGTCAAAATATCTTCCTCCAAAGTTTTGCGGTCCTCTGCTGTTCTAATGACTCACAAATTTGATCACCTCACTCGTCACTCCTCTCTCCATTTATGAAAACGTTCTAGAGCACGGGTTCTAGTACTGGCCCTTCAAGCGCTCCACCAGTGACCCTTTTCAAAGTGACTAAACTGGCCTTTTAGGCCATACTCTCTCCTGGGTTGTTTTTTTTAGCCCGTTTCCAGCCAATAAAAAGGGCATCGCCTCCCATCCCATGACTCTTCAATTTTCTAGATTCTTTTGTTTTCCAGTCTCTGACAGAGCTTGAGCCAGGCGACATTTTCTAAAATTGAAACTTGAATTATTCTCCTCTGTGTGTACTTTAAATTTGATCTGCCGTATAGACACTCAGTTCGATAACCTAGCAAAGGTCTTCTTGTAATTGCTTAGTCTGTTTGAGATTTAACAACTTTGAATAATTTTGTGATATCTGCAGATCTGATCACTATAGTTCATTGTTCTCGTTTCCATATCATTTATAGATATGCAAAAAAGCACCAGTACCAGTACAAAGCCTGTGACAGTTTGCTATTTATCTTTTTTTTCTATTGAGATAACTGACCATTTAGTTCTACTCCATTTTTTGTCTTTTAACTAGTTTTCAATCCACAAGAGTGCATTGCCTCCTAGCCCCTGTCTACTTAAATTCCTCAGGAGTCTCTCACGAGAGACTCCATCAATGACTTCTGAAAGCCCAGATACATTATATTCGCTTGCTCATTTACATTTTTATTACCTCCATTTAAAAAAAAAAAAGTGGCAGATTGGTAAGGCTTGATTTCCCTTGACTAAATTCCAGTTGGGTATCCTCCCATTAATCCATGACTATGAGTTTGGTAATTTAAAAATAAAAATGACTGCCCTGGCGAATAGACTGGTCCATAGTTTGCCAGGTTGTCCATTTGACATTATTTTAGCCGCTCACCATAGATGATGTTAAAGGTACATTACAAATTACAATAGGTATGCAAGTTTATTTTTATTTCAGTACTCTAGGACAGTGGTTCCCAACCCTGTCCTAGAGGGCCACCAGGCCACTCAGGTTTTCAGGATAGCCCTAATGAATTTACATGGAGTAGATTTGCATGCCTGTCACTTCATTATATGCAAATCTCTCTCATGCATATTCATTAGGGCTAGCCTGGAAACCCGAGTGGCCTGATGGTCCTCCAGGACAGGGTTGAGAACCATTGTTCTAGGGCAGTGATTCCTAAACCCTGTCCTGGGGGACCCCGAGCCAGTCGGGTTTTCAAGATATCCCTAATGAATATGCATGAGAGAGATTTGCATATAATGGAAGCGACAGGTATGCAAATCTCTCTCATGCATATTCATTAGGGATATCTTGAAAACCCGACTGGCTGGGGGTCCCCTAGGACAGGGTTTGGGAACCACTGCTCTAGGGTGTATATTATCGGGTTTATGTGATTTGACACTTTTTATTTTCCTAGTTTACCAGAATATAACTTCCAGATTCACTGTGGTTTGGCTCCTCCACATCATCAAGATCTAATACAGGGGTGGGCAACTCCGGTCCTTGAGGGCCGGAATCCATAAGATCTGTTTGCATGCATTGCATCAATGCATATTCATTGGGGAAATCCTGAAAACCCGACTGGATTCCGACCCTCGAGGACCGGAGTTGCCCACCCCTAATATAATATCACATTTAGCATGAGTATCTCTCTCCTACATCCCACTTCTCTTTCTACTGACTTTGTCCTCCCTGACTGTCCTCTTACCCCTTGATCATCGCAATTTGACTTCTTAGTAGTAAGGACGGAATTTTAAACCGTGGTTTGCAAAGTCTGATGAATGTGGTTTTGTCTACTGATATTATGAATGTGAGATTGTGAGTCGCTTAGTTTATTCGGCAGATTATAAATATTTTAAACAAAATAAAAATAAGTAATGGCCCAAATGATTTCTACAGAGGCTTCTAATTTTGAACATGCCTAAAAGAGTGTTTAGATTTTTTCCTCTCTGGCGAACTTCCTTCCTTCCTTTCTCTTTTTTTTTCTCCTGCAGTGCCTTTGCTTTCTCCAAGTGAAGAAAATTGGAAAGAATAATCCAAACTATGGGGTCCTCTTATTAAGGCGTGCTAACCGATTTAGCGCACGCTAAATGCTAAGGCATTCATTATATTCTATGGGCACCTTAGCATTTAGCGTGCTCTAAATCAATTAGCACGCCTTAATAAAAGGACTCCTATATTTGAGTGATGCTAGGCTCCGATTAAGAGGCATCGCCCAGGAAAAGGATCTAGGTGCATTTTGAATAATACATTAAAATTTTCAGTATTCAAAAATATTTAAAAAATGATTAGGAAGTGAATGGAGAATACTACTGAGAATATCATAATGTCTCTGTATCCCTTCATAATGAGACGGCGTATTGTCTGCATTTAGCTTGCCTGACCAATGTAATTCTGGTTGCAACACCACCACTACAATCTCTGAAAAGACAGAGCAGAATTTGAAAAGATACCGAGAAAAACAACCAGTATTACATTACATTAGTGATTTTTATTCCGCCATTACCTTGCAGTTCACGGCGGATTACAGAAGAGGATTTCTGGCCATGTCCAGAGATGTTACAGAGTAGAGCGGGTTGCTTCAGAGCACAGGTGTCAAAGTCGGTCCTCGAGGGCCAGAATCCAGTCGGGTTTTCAGGATTTCTCCAATGAATCTGCATGAGATCTATTTGCATGCACTGCTTTCAATGCATATTCATTGGGGAAATCTAGAAAACCCGACTGGATTCTGGCCCTCGAGGAGGGACTTTGACACCCCTGCTTCAGAGGATTGAAATGTTTCATACGGTGTTAGTTAGTCTTCATGGATTTCTTGAATAGCAGACAAGCAGGGTTTTTATTTCTTTTCTGAAAGTTTTGTAGTCTGGGGGTCGTGATTAGTAGATTGGAGAGCTGGTGGTCTAGTTTTGCTGCCTGTGTGGCTAGAAAGCCATCGTACATTTTTTTCCGTTTTGATGTCTCTAATTGGAGGGTATGTGAATGGCATCTGGATTCTCCTGTGTCTGGTTGTGGTAGTTTGGATAAGGCGGTTGCTCAAGTAGGCTGGGCTGTCACCATTTATGGATTTAAATATGATGTAAAGGATAAAACGACTCTCCTATGATTAAGAGATTAGGGTTCTTCAGTTTGGAGAAGAGGTGGTTGAATTTGAGTTAAAATATTATACAGGTTTTAAAATGATTGAATGGAGTGAAATGGATACATTTAAATTGATTTTTGTAAAGCCCTTTTATCGCTCTGTGGTACAGCTGCAACTTGAATACTGTGTGGAGTGCTGGTCGCCGTATCTCAAAAAAGATATAGCAGAATTAAAAAAGTTACAGAGAAGGGCGACAAAGATAATACAAGGTATGGGACGACTTCCCTATGAGGAGAGGCTAAAGCGGCAAGGGCTCTTCAGATTGGATAAGAGACGGCTCAAGGGTGATATGATAGAGGTCTGTAAAATACTGAGTGGAGTGGAAAGGGTAGATCTGAATCACTTGTTTACTCTTTCCAAAAATACTAGGACTAGGGGGCATGCGATGAAGCTACTAAGTAGTAGGTTTAAAACAAACCAGAGAAAATATTTCTTCACACAACGTGTAATTAAACTCTGGAATTCGCTGCCGGAAAATGTGGTAAAATCAATTAGCTTAGCGGGGTTTAAAAAAGGCTTGGATAATTTCCTTAAAGAGAAGTCCATAGGCCATTATAGAGCTGGCTTGGGCAAATCCACTGCTTATTCCTAGCATAAGCAACAGAAAATCTGTTTTACTACTTGGGATTTAGCTAGGCACTTGGAACCTGGGTTGGCCTCTGTTGGAAACAGGATACTGGCCTTGATGAACCTTCTGTCTGTCCCAGTATGGCAATTCTTTTGTTCTCTTTACAAAATAGAAAGTCTAAGGGACATGCAATGAAATGGGATTCCATTAGTTAGATAAGTTATTTTACAAGAAGTCATGCTATTTTATGCAGAGATTCTGTGCTAAAATATTATGACTTCTGGTAAAATAATCCATGTTAACAATAGCTTGCATTGATAACTTCCTCCCTATTACATGTAAAGCAAAGTGAAGAAAATCTGTATATATATTTATTTTTACTTAATACTAGTTCAGATCTACAATTAATTGTGAGAGGATATGGTAAAAAAAAAACAGTTGTAGCTGGGTTTCAAAAAAAGATCTGGATAAGCTCCTGGGGAAAATGTTCATAAACTCTTTTTAATAATAGAGTTGAGGAAAGGTTACTAAGCCATGGTAGAGGTTTCTACCATGGCCTGGAGCACTACAGTAGATGATCCAATGCTCATAGGAATTCTAATTCTATGAGCATCAAAGTATTTAGCACTCTGGATTGGGATAGAAACCTCTACTAGTGCTGCCCGATTCACGATTCGAATCGGTTCACCGATTCGAATCAGGTGAATCGATTCGAATCAGTTCGTTTCTGTAAAAAAATGGACTTACCGATTCATCCCGATTAAAGTTCATTCTTTTTTCACTGCCGGCCGCCGGACTCGTTCCCATCTACTGTAACTTCCGGTTTTGCAAAACCGGAAGTTACATCAGAAGAAACAAAAGGACGTGGGAGCGTTGAGGGGGAGCGAGCAGACCTCGTGCAGCGGACCAGTCGGAAGCAAAGGGTATTTTTTGGCTGTCTCCGCATTTCTCCTCTCTTCCCCGCGATTACACATCCAGTCGAGTAAGTAACTGAACCAGTAGGGAGGGCTGAGAATCGGCAGGGGGGGCTGAGAATCGGCAGGGAGTGCTCAGAATTGGCAGGGGGGCTGGTGAGTCTTGGGGGCTAGGGATGGAAGCTGAAATCGGCAGGGGGGCTGGGGATGGAAGCTCAGAATCGGCAGGGGGGCTGGGGATGGAAGCTGGGAATTGGCAGGGGGGCTGGTGAGTCTGGGGGGCTGGGGATGGAAGCTGGGAATTTTTGATATGATATTGCCTTGGTTAAATAAAATGTTTAAACTTAAAAAGCAGTGTTATTAATAGTGAATCGAATCGAAAAATTGATTCAACAGGGTGAATCGAATCAAATCAAAATATTTTTCTCTGAATCGGGCAGCACTAACATCTACTGTGGCTTGGTAAAAGGGGGGGGGGATGGACTATCTACTTTTCAGGATCCTATCAAATAGCTGGGGCCTTAGATTGGTCACAAAATGCAATTGCGGGCGTATTCTCATACAACGTGAAAAACAAAACCACCCGTGCCAAGAGTCAAACCAATATTAGCATGAGGGGACAAAAGACCTCAGAGACCTTTAAAGCCACAGTGAAGCAGGTCATGTCTCAATCACTGGTCAAAACCCCAAATGCTTTAGTGCTTAGTGGAAAGTGAACTGCTATTTAAATAAACATTCAAGATCAACAAGATAGCGCTGATAATTTAAGAAACCGCACTTATCTTAAGCAAAGGACGCCACGTCGAGATGCCAGCGTTTCACCAGGACACCCAGGTTTCGTCAGAGGAAGTGCTGTAGTACTTAGAATCAGATATTCATTGAAAAATGGTGCGACTGAACCTTGGACAATCCAGGGCTGATATTCAACTTTAAGCAGCATTGTGGCTTTAACAGTCTCTGAGGTCTTTTGTCTCCTCATGCTAATATTGGTTTGTCTATGGGCATGGGTGGTTTTGTTTTTTCAAATTGCCTTAGATTGGTCACCATTACAAACAGTATAATGGACATGATGGACTTTTGGCCTGAATCAGTACGGAAGTTCTTATGTTCTTAAGCTTTTGCTCTACTTTGTCACTCTCGTAGAAATTAAATGATGTAGTGTTTAGAAAGATTTATCGGATTAAAAAAAAAAAGAACTTTGGATTTTGGAAGGCATATCACTTGATCCCTTACTGGAAAGATGGTTGATGAATGTGTTGTCACTAGCAATGTACAATGTCTACAAATGTCTGACAGATGAATTTGACAATCGGAGCCTAAAGCTTTTCTTGTCATATCCCACAAATAATCAAATACAATATACACAGAACTAGAAAGCAAACCTATTCATCCGTTTCTATTATATCAGATTTGAGAAATTACTTGCATGGTATGTGAGCTGTCATACCAAACTATAATTATCATAGATTTGTAAACCATCAGAAAAGAAAAGGAAAACATTAACCAAAGAAACTTATTTATAGCCTCTTCTGTATGGGCATGAATTTTCCCACATAATTAGTTTGTAGAGTTTATTTTATTAAAAAAAAAAAAAAAAAATATGAAGAAAGCAGAATGCAGTGCTATTGGATTCATAAACAGTTACACTCAGGTTATGTTTCATTAAAACTAGTTAGGAAAAAAGATTATTAGTACCGTATATACTTGAATATAGAATGAGATTTTTGGGCCAAAAAAATGGCCCAAAAATAAGGGTCTCGTCCTATATTCGGGTCATCAACCCGACCCCCCTCCCAGACGATATGGCAGGCCAGGACGGGAGGGATGCCTCCTGTCTCCCATCCCGGCCGACTAATGTTTTTGGGGTTTTTTTTTTAAAACTTCTCCTGTCCCAGCCTACCATTAGACCACCAGAAGGGGTACAGGGTAGGAAGGTGTGACAGGGTGCAAAGCCTGGCAAGGAGTGAGGGGGGCTGGGTACAGAGCCTGGCAGGGCAGGGAGGGAAGAAGGCTGAGAGGAGAGCTTGGCAGGGAGTGAGGGGGGGTTGGGTGCACAGCCTGGTAAAGAAGGGAAGAGGGCTGGGTGCAGAGCATGGCAGGGAGGGGGCTGGGTGCAGAGCCTGGCAGGGGAGGGTGTGAGGGAGGGGACACTGGGGGGAGATCCGGTCAGGGCATGGCACTTGAATATTAAGCCACTGTCTTATATTTGAGTCAACCATTTTTCCTCCTTTTTTGGGCGGAAAAAAAGGGGGGTCTCGACTTATTTTCAGATCAACTTATATTTGATATATGGTATACTATGATATATGGTATACTATGAAAAATATAAATCTCATTTTATGTTGTTAATATTTATTTGCAACCAGCTATTATTTATGAGGTTCATAATCGAAACGGAAATACGTCTAAAAACCCGCTTAAATTGGCACTTGGATGGTCAAAAAGACAGGTTGCCCAAGTGTCAATAATCGAAACTGGGTTTAGACGTATCCAAAAGCAGCTTAGGCCTTTTCACTGCCGCTGTGCATCCAGGGGCATTTTTGAAGGAGTGGTTAGGGTGGGAGGTAGGCAGGATGTGGGCCAACCTAGACTTACCGTATTTTCACGCAAATAACACGCACCCGTATAAAACGCGCACACGTGTATAGCGCGCAGAAATCACGATGATAAGCACAAAAACTTTGGTATAACGCGCTCACGATTATACCGCGCATGCTGCCCGACTCTCCGTTCACCCCCCTGACTTCCGTGCACTGCCCCGCCTCTCCGTGCGCTGTCCCGACTCTCCGTTCACCCCCCCTGACTTCCGTGCACTGCCCCGCCTCTCCGTGCGCTGTCCCGACTCTCCGTTCACCCCCCCCTGACTTCCATGCACTGCCCTGACTTTCCGTGCGCTGTCCCGACTCTCCGTTCACCCCCCCTGACTTCCGTGCACTGCCCTGACTTTCCGTGCGCTGTCCCGACTCTCCGTTCACCCCCCTGACTTCCGTGCACTGCCCCGCCTCTCCGTGCGCTGTCCCGACTCTCCGTTCACCCCCCCCGACGTCCGATTCATCCCCCCCCCGGCAGGACCATTCGCACCCCCACCCCGAAGGACCGCCGACTCCCCGACAATATCGGGCCAGGAGGGAGCCCAAACCCTCCTGGCCACGGCGACCCCCTACCCCCACCCCGCACTACATTACGGGCAGGAGGGATCCCAGGCCCTCCTGCCCTCGACGCAAACCCCCCTCCCCCCCAACGACCGCCCCCCCCAAGAACCTCCGACCGCTCCCCCAGCCGACCCGCGACCCCCCCTGGCGACCCCCACGACCCCCCCACCCCCCTTCCCCGTACCTTTGGTAGTTGGGCCAGAAGGGAGCCCAAACCCTCCTGGCCACGGCGACCCCCTAACCCCACCCCGCACTACATTACGGGCAGGAGGGATCCCAGGCCCTCCTGCCCTCGACGCAAACCCCCCTCCCCCCCAACGACCGCCCCCCCCCAAGAACCTCCGACCGCTCCCCCAGCCGACCCGCGACCCCCCTGGCGACCCCCACGACCCCCCCACCCCCCTTCCCCGTACCTTTGGAAGTTGGCCGGACAGACGGGAGCCAAACCCGCCTGTCCGGCAGGCAGCCAACGAAGGAATGAGGCCGGATTGGCCCATCCGTCCTAAAGCTCCGCCTACTGGTGGGGCCTAAGGCGCGTGGGCCAATCAGAATAGGCCCTGGAGCCTTAGGTCCCACCTGGGGGCGCGGCCTGAGGCACATGGGCCCAACCCGACCATGTGCCTCAGGCCGCGCCCCCAGGTGGGACCTAAGGCTCCAGGGCCTATTCTGATTGGCCCACGCGCCTTAGGCCCCACCAGTAGGCGGAGCTTTAGGACGGATGGGCCAATCCGGCCTCATTCCTTCGTTGGCTGCCTGCCGGACAGGCGGGTTTGGCTCCCGTCTGTCCGGCCAACTTCCAAAGGTACGGGGAAGGGGGGTGGGGGGGTCGTGGGGGTCGGCCAGGGGGGTCGCGGGTCGGCTGGGGGGGCGGTCGGAGGTTCTTGGGGGGGGACGGTCGTTGGGGGGGAGGGGGGTTTGCGTCGAGGGCAGGAGGGCCTGGGATCCCTCCTGCCCGTAATGTAGTGCGGGGTGGGGTTAGGGGGTCGCCGTGGCCAGGAGGGTTTGGGCTCCCTTCTGGCCCGATATTGTCGGGAAGTCGGCGGTCCTTCGGGGTGGGGGTGCGAGTGGTCCTGCCGGGGGGGGGGGGGATGTATCGGACGGCGGGGAGTCGGCCGGGCAAGAGGGCTTGGGCTCCCTCTTGCTCCGATCGTGGATGCGGGTGCGGGTGGGAGCGCGTGCGAGTGGTCGTTCGGGGTGGGGGTGCGAGTGGTCCTGCTGGGGGGGTGAATCGGGCGTCGGGCGGGGTGGGAACTATGTTTGAAAACTTTCGTATACCGCGCTCACGCATATAACGCGCGAGGGGTATGCGCGGTAGGTAAAAACGCGTATAACGCGCGCGTTATATGCGTGAAAATACGGTAGTCATCCTGTGGCGATAATCTGTTCTTGCTATATATTAAAATCAATAAAATCTTTGAACTGAAAAGTTTTTAACGAGACTACCTAGACGGAACTTATACGTATAAGTTTCACAAGCTTATTAAAAAGTTGATGTCCTGCCAAATCAAGCCCAGAAGGTATCCAAAGTGACCAGATAACAACTGCAGGGACAAAGTACAGACCCCCACACACTCCCTCAGTGATCACTGACCCCCCTCCCCCCCCACACACACACATACATACACCATCATAAAAATTGGAACAACATACATACCTGCCTCTGGAACATCTGCACCTGACATAGGAAAGCCTAGTAGAGCTACAAAGAGGTGGCTTAATTAGTCGGGGGGGGGGGGGCTAGTGAAGCATAGAGAGGAGGATCCAAACCCATAAGCCACTCTAACCACTGCATTCATGGTGAAAAACGTGAGCCCACCAAAAGAAACCCAAACCTTACTCTACTGCCATATTGGTGGCACCTGCAGTCATAAGGGCTATTGGGGTGGTAGACAGGTGGGCATAGTAGGTTTTGGGGGGCTCACCATGACCTATAAGGGAGTTGTGGTGATATGTTTATGAAGCACCCTTTTTGTGAAGTTCACAGCAGTGCCCTGTAAGGTGCCCCACTACTCTGTTGCCATGTCTGGGTGGCCAGTCCATCATTTTGCTGACCCCTCCCACATCTAAAAGGTCTTTTTCTAGGTGTTTTGGGCTTGGACGATTTTTTAGATGAGAATGGGGTATACAGATAGAAAACTTCGCGGTCTAGACAATCAAACGGCTGGACATAGAAGTAGACTATTCTTGGGGGAAAAAAAAATATTTTGGATGTATTTTTTGAGAATGGTCTTTGGATGCTGCCGGCTTTGGACGACTAGTGCCTTAGGCCCAAAACGGACTTAGACTTTTTTTTTTATTATGCCGCTCTATAGCTTCACCAATATCAAAATCAGAACGGATTCAAACATGGCTTCAGAACACCATGGACACTTAGGAGAACTTTGGGTTATTTATTTATTTTCATTTGGTCATACCATTCCGTAACAAGATCTTCCAGAAGTAATACATTAACCCTTCTCTCTCCTCTACAAGCAAGGATGAAGCCACAGGGTGGGCCTAGCTGGGCCTGGTCCACCCAGTTTGGGCTCAGATCCACTCACCCAGCTGCCACAGGCCACCAGCAGTGTTGCCTACATGCTTACGGTGGCCAGATTTTCCTTGGCTTTCTCTCTGACATCACTTCCTGGCCCTGCAACCTGGAAGTGATTTCAGAGGGAGCTAGGCCAGCGCAAACAGCAGGCCAGAGTAGTTGCTCATGTTGGCGAAAATTTAAAGAAGTACAGGGTGGGGATGGGAGAGTGTGAGTGTGGTGTGGGGGGCAGAGAGGTGCCAGTGCCTCCACCAAGACAGTGCTTGGGGTGATCTGCCCCCTCCCTTACTAAACCATTGAGTACAACCCAGTATTAATGTGCCTACACTTACACCAATGTTAGATTCTGTGTAAGTAGGGTTGCCTAAATGTGACAGAGACGTGTAAGCCATGCTCCCCCCTGTGTATGCCCTCCTTTAAACTGTAAGTTAAAGCTTTTACAGAATAGCTCTTAGAGCAATTATTGATAAGCACACATAAATGCCATTTACGCATGTAATGCACCAGAAAATGCAAGCACCCAGTTTATAGAATTCATGAGACTTCTGGAAGACCAAACTTGATGAATATATAAAGGAACCAAGTTCCATAAATGTGAAGCTGCATAACAAAATGTTTTTTGACTTATATTACATTACATTAGTGTCTTCTATTCCGCCAATACCTTTCGGTTCTAGGCAGATGACAAAAGAATTGGTCTGGTCATACCCAGTGAGAGTACAAGATAGACAATTAGAAGATTACAAGATAGATGATTAGAAGAAGCATTAGGGTCTGGGGATATAGTGAGAAGGTTAGTTTGACTTGACAAATTTCCTGAATAATTTGGTTTTTAATTCTCTCCTGAAGGTTTTGTAGTTGGACGTTGTGATCAGCAAGGTTGGAGAGGAGGTGGTCTAGTTTCGCTGCTTGACGTGTCAAGGCACATCTATAAAAAAAAACCCTAAAATTAGGTGCAGCCATTTGCCTTAAATGTAGGCCAGCATTTGGAAAATCCGCATCCATGCCTCACCTTGGGCGTGCTTAAGTGTCCATGCATGTCTCTGTACACATGCCACAGATGCCTACAACGTAGGTGTTCTTCCTCAAACCATTTTTTTAAAAACATGGTTGCCTAATGGCAGTAGGATGCCTTCCACCACCTGCAATCGGGACGCGCGTTTCGAGAATCAGGCCCTTAGTGCTCCTTTTTATAAAGCCGCAGTAGAGGATTCTACCATGGGCCGGCGAGGTAAATACTCTGACACTCATAGGTATTCTACAAGCGAAAGAGTATTTACCTCATTAGACTTGGTTAGAAACCTCTACCGCAGCTCTGTAAAAGCCAATGATAGAAGCATTGAAAAATGAAGGCAGATAAATGTCATATTGTCTTTCTAGTTTGCATAGCCCTGACATCAACTATCCCTTCCTCGCCCTTAGAGATGCAACACACTTGTCCCAAGCTCTCTTGAATCCCAAAGATTACAGTCAATCCACTGAAGAAACAACACTGATAGTGATTTGTGTTCCCATATGAGGTATTTCGTGATGAACAGCAGGGCCCAAATACATGAAATATGCCGAGTCATATCTTTAAGTTTTTATTTTCCAATCAATAACTTGTTAAAATTTTTTCAATAGGACTACAGTATGCTGTGCGTGCATTTGGTCTTTTGAAAGATCATATCTAAATGGAGCAATCTCACCGAAAAGTCTGCGCCTCGTTCTATTAAAAGGGCTGGCTCCATAGCAGCCAGGAAATAAATGCACAACCTCATTCCCTTTGCATTTCAAGCTGAAATGTGGCCCGTTTGCTTTCTAAGCAAATATCAAACATATTTATATAATAGTGGGATTAGGAAAATGTTTATGAACCAATTTGCACAAACTGTATGGTAGAATAGGATGTTTCACCTTGCTAAACACTGCCTGCAGATGTAAGTGCCAGATGAGTGGATGCTGTGGCTAGTTGAGCATTCCTAATATCAGATTTGTCTGCCCCATCACCTCCTTAGTCTTTCCTCTCCGCTGCTGTGAGTCCAGACAGGCCCATCCATCAATGGAGGGGGAAATGCAAAGATTGTCCCAGGCCCTGAGTATTGAGTGGCCCTGCAGCAGCAGAAAAAGGCAGGCAGGGAACTGTGCCTCAGTATATACAGAAAAAAAGCGTAGCCTCATTTTCTTAGGCATGGAACAACAAGCAATTGAGGCAGAGAGAGGAGGAACTCATTAGTATACCAAGGGAAGGGGATGTCATTGGTCCCCATAGACCATAAGGCTCAGTAATTGGAATTATTCAGCAGTAAAAGCCTGATAGGTGTTTGGGAGGGACAGAATGTTGATTATGATTGGAGGGGAGGAGGGATAGAGTGCTGGTTGGGATTCTGGGAAGAAAGCGCTGCCTAGGATCACGGAGGAGGGAGAATGCTGACTGGTGTGAGGGATGGGGAGAGTACTAAGAGTCACTAAAGGTTGTTGAGTCTTGCACACATGACAAAAAGCTATTGCCTGATCCTCTTGTATGCTGTATTTCTTGCAGATCTTAGGATATTTGTCTCTCTCAGCATGCTCACAAACCATTTACATCTTCAGAAAACAACAAAAAACAGTTCAATAAAGTTGCAGCCAGTTTTCTTGCCACTAATGAATATGCATGGAGCAGATTTGCATGCCTCTCACTTCCATTATATGCAAATTTCTCTCATGCATATTCATTAGGGCTAGCCTGAAAATCCAATTGGCCTGGTGGTCCTCCAGGACAGGGTTGGGAACCACTGGTCTAGCGGGCTTTCGGGGCAGGAGTGATCTTCCTACGTTCCTGCCCCGTGCAGATCGCCAATAGGAAATGGCTGCCGTGAGCTCCTGTCGTAGGAGACATTTTCTATTGGCAGACATTTTCTATTGGCGATCTGCATGGGGCAGGAGCATAGGAAGATCGCTTCTGCCCCAAAAGCCCGCTAGACCACCAGGTAAGGCCGGCACAGGCTACCCAGCCCAGAGAGGAACGATCTTCGCTCTGCCCGGCCCGACACCGAAGCGGTGAAAGAGGAGGCCGAAGCACCCGCACTGGCCCCTGCAACACGCAAGGAAGGAGGCGATCGGAGGCGGAGACCACCAGGTAAGGTCCGGGGATGGATCAGAGCCGGCACAAAGTTATTTGCGATTTTTCACATTTCGCGGTCCGGCTCTGCCCCTAACCCCCGCGAATACCGAGGGAGAAGTATACTGTGCCTCACACTCTCCCAGAATGCACAACATTTTCAAACTTTTCACCCTGCTATCCATATTCCTCAAAGGAACTAGTTAGACAGATTTGCTTTAATCATGACGTGGAAGGCTAAAATGTCATCAGTAGATAGCCACTAATCTGGCAGTCTTGCCCTGTAACATTCCTCTCCTGCCAACTTTAAACATAGCCGGTTAAAGCAAATATTCAGAAACACTGCACTGTTAAGTGCTACTGAATACTTTCCTGTCAATTTAGATCACTTTAAATATCGACCCCCCACTATGTTCTTATATCAACCCTTCTGAATCCTTTATTTTTTTTTGTTTACATATTCCTATGTTTCATCCAAATTCTTCAAATTTTTCAACAACTCTAAAATTAGGCTATCCTTCCATCCTCTATAATAAAACCGTAAGCGCGCATGTGCACTTAGGAGGCCGTGATCCCTGCCGCTGTGCTATGTGCTTCTGTGGCCGCTTTCCATTTGCGGCGCGTGCAGCTGTTTGCGGTGCGTGGTGGTTTCAGCAGGTTGAAAGCCGGCCTCAACGAAAAAAAAAACCAAAACCATACCGGCCTACACCAAAAAAAAGAAAAACACTTCCCACGGAGACAAACAGGAAGTGAAGGACTGCTGCACGCAGGGGAAATCGAGCAGGAGGACAGGGAGAGAGTGTGAGTGTGACAGGGGGAAGGTAAAAGGAAGGGATAATGGCTACTGTTGGACAGGGGGAGCAGGGGAGGGGTGCTGTTGAACAGGGGGGAGGTAAAACCAATGGAGAAGGGCTACTGCTGAACAGGGGGAGCAGTGAAGAGATGTTGCTAGACAGGGGGGAGAAAAAAGTAAGGAAGAAGGGCTGCTAGCACTTGTTAAAGTAACGGGCTAAAAAACTAGTAGAGAACATAAAATTGAAGTTTAGACCAGTCATTTTCCTGTCAAGGAGCAAGGGTCTGGAATGATATCTGAATTCAAGTCAGATGAATTTGTGATTGCACTCTTTTCCCAAAAAACTTTAAAAACATATCTGTTCACCACACTTGCCCCTCTTTTACTAAGCTGCAGGAGAGGTTTTTACCATGGCCCAGAACACTAAGGGCTCCTTTTACGAAGGTGCGCTAGCATTTTTAGCGCATGCACCGGATTAGCGTGCGCTAGCTGGAAAACTACCGCCTGCTGAAGAGGAGGTGGTAGCGGCTAGCACGTGCAGTATTTTAGCGCATGCTATTCCGCGCGTTAAGACCCAAACGCACCTTCATTAAAGGAGCCCCAAATGCTCCAACGCTTATGGAATTCCTATGAGCGTTGGAGCAACATCAGAGCGTTTAGCACTCCAGGCTGTGGTAGAAACTAGAGAATGTCACGGGGACCAATTTATCCCCGTCCCCGCAGGAATTCAGTTTTCCCCTTCCGTCCCCATGAGTTTTGTCGCTGTCCCTGTCTCTGTCCCGTTCCTATAAACTCTACCTTAATCACACAAGCCTTGAACACTTATGATTTTAAAGTGTTTGAGGCTTGTGCAGATGAGGACAGAGTTTAGGCATTGGTGGAATGAGACATTATGACATCACAATCTGAGCTCTAGAATGTTGCTACTTAGGATTTTCAAGTGTTTGAGGCTTGTGCAGATGAAGACAGAGCTTAGGCATTGGTGGAATGAGACATTATGACATCACAATCTGAGCTCTAGAATGTTGCTACTTAGGATTTTCAAGTGTTTGAGGCTTGTGCAGATGAGGACAGAGCTTAGGCATTGGTGGAATGAGGCATTATGACATCACAACCTGAGCTCTAGAACGTTGCTACTTATGATTTTCAAGTGTTTGAGGCTTGTGCAGATGAGGACAGAGCTTGCAGGAATGGGGCAGGGACAGGAAAAGAACTCGCCGGGACAGAAAAATGAGTTCCAGCGGGGACGGGGAAAAATTTGTCCCTGTGTCATTCTCTAGTAGAAACCTCTACTGTGGCTTAGTAAAAGAGAACCATAGAAACTTGATGGCAGATAAATGCCAAATGGCCCATCCAGTCTACCCATCCATAGTAACCATTATCTCTTCCTCTCTCTCTAAGAGATCCCATGTTCCTAGTCCACGCTTTCTTGAATTCAGACACGCCTTTTGTAAAAGGGGCCCACAATGAGGCTCTGATGATATCCATGGAGATGTTGAAAAATTCTACTCTGTTCTCATTGCAACACCGAGGATCACTGGACCACTTTAAAAGTGCTTAGAAATATAAATCTAGGAAAGAATCTCCAGAGACAACTTTTCTTTAATTGAGTGGCTAGATAGCTTCATTTTATTTCATGCCGTAAACTCCTGATTTCTACCACCGAAGAGTAGCCAAACTAACTGCAAACTACAGAGGTCATTAAGCAATGAAATGATGATTGACTTACTGTTTTCCTTCACTAAGGCTCATTAATGTACTTAATTAACATGTTCCATGTTTCATCTTGTATGGCTAAAGCAAATAGAACATAAAGAAAGACCTTGATATTAAATTGAGAGAACTCTGCCATCATCATATACAGCTGCCTTTTGAAATACAAATGCATGTTCCTATCTTCAGCAATGTATACTACTAATAATGCAAGTATATTAACAAAATAATGGCCTTTATATCAAAAAAATGTCATTAAAGTTCACGAAATCTCCGAAGATTTCATTAACTTTGGTGGCATTTCATGGCTAGAGATTAAATGCGACCTTCCACTTCCATAAATAATTAAAACTTATCCTAGTCCTAAACTCCTTCAATTACCTCCTGATTCCCTCTGTTTTGAATTATATACCATATTAACCCTTATTTTGTATTTTTTTATTGTAAGGTGCCCTACATAGGGCTCCTTTAACTAAGGTGCACTAGTGTTTTTAGCGCATGCAGGAAATTACCACGCACTACGCGGCTAGAACTAACGCCAGCTCAGTGCTGGCGTTAAGGTCTAGCGTGCGCTATTCTGTGCGTTAAAGCCCTAACCCAGCTTATTAAAAGGAGCCCATAGAGTTCCAAATTTGAAAATCTAATAAAATATAGATAAATAAGCCTCAAGTTGAGCAAAATTATTTAAACGGCCAGCAGAGGCTCCTAGTCATTAAAACCACCTGTCTAGAGCTAACCAGACGTTTTCAGTGATAGTTAATTGGATAGTGCCGCTGAAAATGCCCTATTAATGTCCAAGCTAATGCCAGCTAATTTGAGGGCATTCCAGAAGCAGAGTCAGCACTTAACCAGCTAAGATTTATCACATAAAATGCAGTCCTATCTTTTTGCAGCTCTTCTTAGCCACTTAATCACCGAATATTGCACTTAACCATGTAATTTTGTAAACCGTATAGTTTTTATGCAGTATATACATTTTCAAATAAATAAAATATATTTTTGTCAGGTCCTTATACCCAGAAATTTGCTGCCAGAGCCTGGACACGGCCTGGGTATAATCCTGGTGGCAGTCACAAGGCACCGATTGTCACCGGCTGAATATCAGGCTGTACCATTTTAATTGTCTATTCTAATGTGAAACCCAATCTGTCAGCGATATCGCCACTATGGTACTTCTTAGGTTAACTGGATTTTCGGTATAAATTTTTTAAAAATGGACACTTTTAATTATATGCTTATGTTTGTGTTTTCTTTCGCAACGATTTTAGTTTGAGCTGATGGCAATTTCTTGACAAAGATGCTAAATATAAATCGTATTTTGAAGTACAGGATCTACACTGTACAATTAGAGCATCATGCAAAAGATGAATTCTTTTCAAGGGTTCTCTGCGATATTGACAATGTATAATAAGGAAGTCTTTTTAGCTGTAAAGGGTTTCACTGGAAGTCTCTTTCAGTTTCATATTTCTATCCACCATAGCAGTGGTTCCCAACCCTGTCCTGGAGGACCACCAGGCCCATCGGGTTTTCAGGCTAGCCCTAATAAATATGCACGAGAGAGATTTGCATATAATGGAAGTGACAGGCATGCAAAACTGCTCCATGCATATTCCTTAGGGCTATCCCGAAAACCCGATTGGCCTGGTGGTCTTCCAGGACAGGGTTGGGAACCATTGCACTATATAGCACAGGCTCTCTAAGTTTGATATTTAAAAGAACTTATGGAGTTGGCTACAGGTGCCTTTAAAGCGATGTTTTTGATGAAGTGGAAGCATCTTTTATCCTTGTGGACAACTTAGATGTGTTGCCTTAGATCAGTGGTTCCCAAACCTGTCCTGGGGGACCCCCAGCCAGTCAGGTTTTCAAGATATCCTTAATGAATATGCATGAGAGAGATTTGCATACCTGTCACTTCCATTATATGCAAATCTCTCTCATGCATATTCATTAGGGATATCTTGAAAACCTGACTGGCTGGGGATCCCCCAGGACAGGTTTGGGAACCATTGCCTTAGATTTATACCAGGGATCTCAATGTCCCTCCTTGAGGGCCACAATCCAGTCGGGTTTTCAGGATTTCCCCAACAAATATGCATTGAAAGTAGTGCATGCACATAGATCTCATGCATATTTGTTGGGGAAATCCTGAAAACCCGACTGGATTGCGGCCCTCGAGGAGGGTCTTTGAGACCCCCGATTTATACCATTATAACTCAAAGTAATATCTTACAATTGGTAAAAACATTACTGCAGGCTAGTAAAGAGGTCTGAAACAGTCTCTCTCCAGCTTTTACAACTGAAAATCTGTTTATACCCAAATTCCCATCAGTCAAATGCCTGGTTGAGTGACTTAAGGGCAAATTCTATAAGAAGCGCCCAAAAGTTAGGCGCCGATATAGGCACTGTTCGGCGCGATTCAAGTAAAATCGGCTGCTGTTTAATGAATCACGCTGAGCGGGCACCTATTTTGGAGGCGCCCAAGACATAGGCCAGCTCTAGGCGCAACTAAAAAGTTAGGCGCCTATTTGAGCGCTTAAGCACGCTTAAGAGCAGCGATTCTGCAACAAGGCGCCTAACACGAAGCCACGCCCACGGCTAACATGCATAGCGCCTATTTTTTTTGAAGACCGCCTAAATTTTTAGAGGCGCCTTGTTACAGAATCGCGCTTTCTTTATAGGCGCCTGAGTTGTTTTTTTTTAGTTTCAAGTTTATTATATTTTGATTTTACGCAATATACAATATTTCAATGCGTATTACATAATTGTAATGTACAATAAAAGCCAGGGATGACAAATACAAATGAGACAAAATTATACAGACTAATCATTATGTTCTATTAAAGGGGAGAAATACAATTTATTAAAAAAAAGAAAAAAAAGAAAAAAGAACATTTAAGGTTTGTACACAATTAGTGCCGATCAAAAAGCTTAATTGAGCTTGTTAATCAATTTAGATAGGCGCGTATCTAGTTGGGCACCTCCAAAATAGGGGGCCTAAGATTAGGCACCGGTTACAGAATTTGGGCCTTAGCCTTTGCTGATGCAAGAACCAAAAGCAGGTGGCAGCTATGCTGAAGCTGGGGGATTCGAAGCTTTGAGAAGGCCTAATTTTTTCCATTTATCAGGTGAATAGACCTACAAGATGAGTCCACAATCTGAAAACTGGTCACATAACCAGAAAAGATTAAATTCTACTCTTCACGTTCAGGCTCCTTAGGTTTCCCAGTCTTTTTAAACAGGAAGAAATAAAGCATGTGTAGCAGAAAAACTCTGTCTTCTTTTTCTACTTATTGAAGTGCAAATAAAAATCAATCGTTTACCTGCATGTTATCAGGTGATTGCAAGAGGCGACCAGGCAGAGGAAGAGCAGACATGCTAAGAAATACTTTCTTGCCCTGAGTGACTCCAGAGAAATCAGACTTGATGAGAGATAAAGCCTATGCAAGAGGTTGCTACATGCTAGATGGCAGATATACGTACAAGCTAGCTAGCATCCACCATTCACTTCCAGCTTTATGGTCCCCAGCCTTTCGATCAGTAAACAAATGTACAGTCTAGCACTCCACTTTGCATTTTCCCCCATCGCTTTCCTGTTATTTTGACTCTGTTTAAGCAGTGACATAGCGAGGGTGAGAGACACCCCTCTACCCCCACCCAGACTCCTCTAACCCCACCTGAAGCCCCCTAAACCCCCTCAGCCCCCTCTAATCTTCTCTTGATGGCTGGCCAGATGGGTCTTCCCACAATGCATTGGGAAGGGGCAGGCCTGCCAGCTGGACGGAGGGAGGACCTGGCCCCGGCCGGTCATAAAGAGAAGGTTAGAGAGGGGCCGGGGGGGGGGGTCAGGTGGGGTTATTGGGATCTGGGTGGGGGTGGAGGGGGTCTGCAAAGTGGACTGGGGCGGTCCGGCAAGGAGGTGGGTGGTGTCACAAAGATCGTGCCGCTTCAGGGGGAGGGGGGGTATCTGGCAGTAGGGACTGGTCATCCCTCCTGCCGGTGAAGATCGCGACGCTTCAGGAGAGGTGCCATCATAGAAGACTGGGTATCCCTCCTGCTGGCAAAGATCGGAATGCTTTCGGGGGGGGGGGGGGGGGCGGCAGCAGGAGAGATTGTGCATCTCTTCTGCCGCGATTGTTATTTCCACGATTCTCTAACCGGCGTTGTTTGTGACAGACACCAGTTAGAGAATCGTGCTTTTAGGTAAAAGACTGGCCCCTCCTTCGCCTAAAAGGTCTTGTTGGGACTTAGGCGATTTTTGGGTTGGGAATGTGTTCTAAACATACACGTAATGGCATTCTGGGTGATTAAACTGCTGAACGTACAGGTAGGCCATTCTAGAAAAAAAATACATTTTGGCCATTTCGAGAATGAACATTTCCATGCTGCCTACTTTGTGTACCTAGGGCCTTAGGCCAAAAGGGGACTTAGACGTTGGTTTTGATTTTGCCCCTCCACGGGTCTACCCTTGTTCTTAAATCTTATTGTAACCCATTGAATCCCCCAACTCATTTTTCCTACCTGAGAGCAAATAGAATGCTTGGTATAATCAAGAAGGGTATTACTACCAGAACGAAAGAAGTTATCCTGCCGTTGTATCGGGCGATGGTGCACCCGCATCTGGAGTACTGCGTCCAATATTGGTCGCCGTACCTTAAGAAAGACATGGCGTTTCTAGAGAGGGTTCAGAGGAGAGCGACACGTCTGATAAAAGGGATGGAAAACCTTTCATACGCTGAGAGATTGGAGAAACTGGGTCTCTTTTCCCTGGAGAAGAGGAGACTTAGAGGGGATATGATAGAGACTTATAAGATCATGAAGGGCATAGAGAGAGTAGAGAGAGACAGAAAGAGAGAGAGAAAGGGAGACAGAGAGAAATAGAGAGAGAGAAAGGGAGAGAGAAAGGGAGATTGACAGAAATAGAGAGAGATAGATAGAGAAAGATTGAAGGAACTGGGTCTCTTTTCCCTGGAGAAGAGGAGACAGAGGGGATATGATAGAGACTTATAAGATCATGAAGGGCATAGAGAGAGTAAAGAGGGACAGAAAGAGAGAGAGAAAGGGAGACAGAGAGAAATAGAGAGAGAGAAAGGGAGAGAGAAAGGGAGATTGACAGAAATAGAGAGAGATAGATAGAGAAAGATTGAAGGAACTGGGTCTCTTTTCCCTGGAGAAGAGGAGACTTAGAGGGGATATGATAGAGACTTATAAGATCATGAAGGGCATAGAGAGAGTAAAGAGGGACAGAAAGAGAGAGAGAAAGGGAGACAGAGAGAAATAGAGAGAGAGAAAGGGAGAGAGACAGAAATAGAGAGAGATAGATAGAGAAAGATTGAAGGAACTGGGACTCTTTTCCCTGGAGAAGAGGAGACTTAGAGGGGATATGATAGAGACTTACAAGATCTTGAAGAGCATAGAGAGAGTAGAGAGGGACAGATTCTTCAAACTTTTGAAAAATAAAAGAACAAGAGGGCATTCGGAGAAGTTGAAAGGGGACAGATTCAAAACAAATGCTAGGAAGTTCTTCTTTACTCAACGTGTGGTAGACACCTGGAATGCGCTTCCAGAGGACGTAATAGGGCAGAGTACGGTATTGGGGTTCAAGAAAGGATTGGACATTTTCCTACTAGAAAAGGGGATAGAAGGGTATAGATGGAAGAGTACCTTGCAGGCCCTGGACCTGTTGGGCCGCCGCGTGAGCGGACTGCTGGGCGCGATGGACCTCGGGTCTGACCCAGCGGAGGCAATGCTTATGTTCTTATGTTAAAAATAGCCCTCTCAATAGTCCACCTTAAAAAATATGTCAGAGTGGTGTACAACAAGAAAACAAAGGATAAGAATTTTAGAATGTCATTAAAACAGGAAAGACCCAACAAGCACTCTAAGAAGCTCACTCATTCATACTTCCAAACCAATCATACACCATAGGTAAAATGAATGAAAGCTGCTCCCTAGATTGGCCTTCCAAACACTTTCTGAAAGAATTAAGTCTTTAATTTGATCTTATATTGCTTCAAAAACACTCCTCCCACAACTTCTAAAGAAGATTATTTCATCATACTGGAGCCTTCCCAAAAAAGGCCCCTTCCCTCACTAGATATCAAAGGTCATGCCTTTGAGCTACAAAAACCCGAAGGAATGGTACAGATTAGTGAGTGAAGAGCTTATATGCACGACAGAAGAGCAGGACTTGGGTGTGATTGAAACAGGTTGAAAAGGTGACGGCAAAAGCTAGAAGGATGCTAGATTGCATAGGGAGAGGTTTGACCAGTAGGAAAAAGGAGGTATTGATGCCTCTGTATAAGACTCTGGTGAGACCTCATTTAGAATATTGTGCCTATGGGACTGGACCAACTGAGGACCACTCCAGTTCACAACTATAGATACCAGAGATAGGCCTCAGTAAGTCTGACTGGCAGGGTGTCTCTTTTTTTTTTTTTTGGGGGGGGGGGGAAGAGAAGTCTCTTCGACAGAAGGGAGCATTAATGTCTAAGAGGAAGATTTGTTGGACAGTCTGATTGAATAGAGGTCTTTATTGATGCGGGGATAAGGGTGGACATGACTATTAGAAAACCATTGGCCTCTTTAAGATAGTCCCCAGGGGTATCAGGCTGTGAACTGGTGGCCCCGATGTTCCCGTGGATTTAAAATAATGCCAACACAAAGCATAAAAACACTCATTCACAGTAGGGCAGTGTGTTATTGGAATGAATTGACTCTTGTTAAATGATTTCCAATGTCTGGTTACTTAAGATTCTACCAGCAGTGTTTCGCATATGAGATCGCCTTTGGGGCTGAAGTAATCCACACTTACTGTGTCATAAGAATGAAAAAGAGATCATTATTCTAATTGGTACTGCTGTCATTCAGGAAGTCATTTTCACAGTGTATATCTGAAACCAGCGAGGAAATATTTACTGCTTTAAAATGCCAATATGAAATAATCGTAGTTAAAAATTAAATATTTAATTTGTAATCAGCCAGCATTCAATGAATCATAATGCTCCCGGTGAAACAATTACACTGAATTTGACCACCTGGATTTTTGTTACATTCACCCTCCATTTAAAAAAAAAAAAGAAATCTTGTATTCAGTCATTAAGATTTTTGATTGGCGTTGGAGTGAGGGCGTTCTGGTGAAAATGGGATGGCAGATAATTATGTTGTGATGTTGTAAACAAGCCCTGCCATTTTTAGAAATGTTATAAGTAAAATGCATAATTTTATGTGATGTGTAAACAGGCAGATTATAAGCAATGCTCTTTTGCGATAATGGAATATACCAAAATAGAATTTTTTTACTTTTTCTCCACATACTTTTGAAATGCCATGGCACGATCTAGAAATTCCAGTTAAACAGTGAACAGGTCAGCAGGGAGCTGATTTGACTTTAGAACACATGAATGATCACAATAATAGAATCTAAGCTGAAGCAGAGGTCACACAGACCCTATCATACCATTGTGCGACCCTTCTAGAAACAGTGCCGAAAATTGGTTTATGGAAATCTTAGAAAAAACAGAAGGGGCAGCTGCACCACAAAATGTCAATAACTAAATCGAGCGCACACAGCAGGCTAAAAAAAAAAAAAAAAAAAACCCAACACGGAGGTCTGTGTTTACAGCAACATGATTTATTTTCATCCAGAAGTCACATATTTTGCCATCAGGCTGCGTCAGGGGAACTGACACAGGTAGAAAAGGCGACGGCGAATGCTAGAAGGATGACTGGATGCATAGGGAGAGGAATGACCAGTAGGAAAAAGGAAGTGTTGATGCCCCTGTATAAGACTCTGGCGAGACCTCATTTAGAATATTGTGTACGATTCTGGAGACCTTCAAAAAGATATAAACAGGATGGAGTCGGTCAGAGGAAGGCTACTAATAGGGTGCTTGGTCTTCGTCATAAGGCGTATGGGGACAAACATACAGACCTCAATGGGCTCCTTTTACCAAGGTGTGCTAGGGTTTTTAGCGCGCGCTGCATTGCCGAGCGCGCTAACCCCCACGCTATGCGTGAAAAACTAACACCAGCTCAATGCTGGCGTTAGCGTCTAGTGTGCGTGGCAATTTAGCGCGCAGTAAAACCGCTAGCGCAGCTTAGTAAAAGGAGCCCAATATGTATACTTTGAAGGAAAAGTGAGAGAGGGGAGATATGATAGACATTTACATAGAAATATGATGGCAGATAAAGGCCAAATGGCCCATCCAGTTGTTGTTTTGTTGTTTTTTTTTTAATGCAGTTTTTATGATGTTTTAAATTTGTGGTTTCTGTGAGTGGCTTTTTTTTTCCAGCTCTTGTTACATAGCTTTTATATTTTTCTGTGTTTTTGTGAACTGATTATGTATGTAAGTTTGGAACCTGCTTAGCATTGTTGGATTTGCGGGATATAAATATTTTAAATAAATAAAAAATAAATTTTGGCTGCTCATTTTAGTCTCATGGGCATGCTTTACGAGCTGCTGAAATCCGTGTGGATTACTGCCTTGTCAAAGCATTGTGAGGCTTTTTCTCCACTTTTGGGATAAATGTGTCTCTGTCTGGCTAGTGACGTTGTTGTTGCTTTGCCATCTTTGGAATTATTTTGTTGCTATTTCAATTATTTTCTTGAGAGATGTTTAAATACCTAAGTGGCATAGTTGCGCATGAGTGGAGTCTCTTTCAACTGAAAGGAAACTCTTGAACGAGGGGGGCATAGGATGAAGGTGAAAGGGGATAGAGTCAAAAGTAACCTTAGAAAATATGTTTTCATGGAAAGGGTGGTGAATGCGTGCAGGTGGTAGAGATGAAAAATGTATCTGAATTCAAGAAAGCTTGGATCTCTAAGGGACAGGAAGGGGTAGGAGATGGCATGAATGGGCAGACTAGATAGGCTCTATGATCTTTATCTGCCTTCATTTTTTATGTTTCTATGAAATACATTTAAAAAAACATGAACAGTACACATAAAAATGTATGGATGTGTAGCTTATCCCTGAGTCAGCCTGATGGTGGAACATGGACATTGTGTGAGTTCTAGATTGTTGATGTTTTCAGAGTCTCGCCACGTCTGGGTCGGTAGAACTGACATTTCAGCCATCATGCTTTGGCCTTTGCACTCATTTGCTTGGGGGTAATTAAAAAATTAGAGATTGTTAGAAGCTAGGGACCACTTGCTTTACCTAGTCTTCCCACTTGCGATTACCCACTCCAAAGATCTCTAGCCCTCTCCCACCCTTGCCCTGCCTCTAAGACAGTGGTTCCCAACCCTGTCCTGGAGGACCCCAGGCCAGTCGGGTTTTCAGGATAGCCCTAATGAATATGCATAAGAGAGATCTGCATATAATGGAGATGCCAGGCGTGCAAATCTGCTCCATGCATATTCATTAAGGCTATCCTGAAAACCCAACTGGCCTGGGTGTCCTCCTGGACAGGGTTGGGAACCACTGCTCTAAGGTCTCACTTTGTATTTAAGTCGAGCATCACAGTTAAAGACACTCTCCAGAAAAGAAATGGGGTTATCCAGAGGTGGTGACAGAAGAAATGAATTGGATTCTGTTTGTGTTTAGCCCTTTTCTCCTGAGACAACGGGATATAGTGAAGCAAGGCTCTTGTCGAGGAAAGGACTTTGATTTGGATTTTCTGCCACTGGCTGGGTGTGCTGATGGAAGCTTCTTAAGAACTGTGGACTATGAGATACTGCAAGTAGGACGTGTTTAGTGCATAACGTGGAGATTACGGTGCTCTATTGCGAACTGTGACTAAAAGTGTAGAGCACTGAAGATTTTAAAAACACAGCCCCGAGAGTGGATTACAAATGGTCTGCGTCGGGAAATACACATCACGTTTTTTTGAAGGACGTCCCTTTACTGTGCAGCTAAGTACTTGGCTTGTGTGTGTGTGTGTGTTTTGTGATGTTTGTTTTTTGTATTACCACATTTCTAGGCACTGGGATGTAAAGTGCTTTAAGCTTAGTAAGACTCTACAACCGGTAGCTTCACGGTTTTTTTCTCCTGGTGTAGTTTTTTTCCATGGTGACCACCGGATGTAAGAGGCGCCAATGATTTAAGCAGGTCAGCTGAGTACCTGAATGATATAGGGGTTCTGGCATTATTCGCCATTCCGCTAGCTCTGAGGCTCGTTTTGGTTAAAGTTGTGATTTATGCAAGAGGTCTATACACCACAGTGCCTAATCAATTTATCAAATTGGGATATTGATATCCAGAGGCTGACATGTTTCTGTGGCTTTTAGTACTTCCTGGAAAATGCCTCCTTGCTCAATGGAACTGATAGCCTTTGCCTCCAAATGCATTGTAATGTTTTCTGATGACATTTGAGTCAATATATTCATGGCGAACTGGCACTTATGATTAAGAAACCATGTTGTGTCCAAGGGTCAAGCAGAGGCACTGTGATTCACTGGCTGACTGCAGCCATCTCTTTAAACAGGTCTCAATACAAAGAGGGCCTTTTGTTTCTAGATATATGGTAGGAGAAACGTTTTCATTTTCACTACATTTTCTTTTATTTAATTTCAATTTATTATAGAAAGTAAATTTAGAACAGATCACATAGGTGTGAAAGTTAAATACCACATATTCACAAATATAAACCAAGATCTTTTTGTCCAAATCTCGCCCCCCCCAAAAAAAAAAAAAAAAAAAAAATTGAATCTCGATTTATATTTGAGCCAGGACAAAATTTCTCTCCTGCCCTTCTTCCCCAAAGTGACTGGCATTTTTTTCCTTATCTCTCTTCACCAGCTGATACTGACTCAAAAATTATTACATTCGGCCAGTATGAGCATAAACATCAGCACATGCTCAAGGTCTTCCACTGGCCAAGTGTGATGATTTTTGCATCATCTTCAGCTGGGAGAGGAATGTAAGAAGAAAAACGCCAGTGGGGAGGAATTGAAAGAGGGAGTGAAATGCCAGTCACCATGCGGTGGGAGGGGATGTGAGGGAAAGAAATGCTGATCACCTTGGGGAAGGGTGAAGGAGAGACGTAATAGAACATAAACCCTTGAATTATATTCAAATATGCTTGCCTCCATTTCCTATGGGGAAACATTTTATTCCAGTTTATATCTGATTATATACAGTAGGTACACTATATCCATTTTATTAAAACGTAACATGTGCTAAATTATAAGAAGTTAAAAGGTATAAAAGGAGCTTCTTAGCATTTAGCATGCACTAATTCCATTAGCACACCCCAGGGGCATAACGACAGTGTTCTGGGTCCTCAAGCAATAAGAGCCATGGGCTCCTAACCACCTATCAAAAGTACTTAAATTAGATGGAAGCTCTCCAATCTCCTCTCCAGGGCTTCAATAGGCCGCCCACAGCAGTTCCTCCTACATGCCAGAGACAGACCCAGAAGGCTTCCCTCTGATGTAAAATGTACCAGATGGAGGGCTTCCCTCTGATGCGTTTTACTTTAGAGGGAAGCCTTCTGGGTCAGCCATTGGCAGCGTGTAAGAGGAACTGCTGATGGCAGCAGAGATACTGTATGGGGAGGAAACAGATGCTGCTCAGGGTGGAAAGATAAGAAGGGAGGGAAACAGATGCCGCATGTGATGGGGGTGGGGAGTAGGAGGGAAACATGCCGCAGGCCCTGGAAAGGTGGGAAGGGAGTGAAACAGATGCTATATTGCTGTGGGTGGGTAGGAGGGAAACAGATGCTTCAGGGGCTGGAAACATGGGAAGGGAGGGAAACAGATGCTGCATGGTAGGGGCTAGGGCTACGGGGGGTACAGAGTATGGACAGGTACCATCTGGAAGATGGTACAGAGTATGGACAGGTAAGAAGGGAGAATGTAGTCTTGCGGTAGAATAAATAAGCCACAGCATATAACAGGAAGGAATGAAGAGAAGCAACAAAGAGGTAGGAGAGGAAGAAATCCTACATATGATGGAGGGGAGAGAGACATGCATGGAAAAGAGAGAGGGAGAAATGTTGGGAATATGGTGGAAGGCAGGGGGAGATGGTGCATTGGGAGTCGCACATGATTATGGAGGGGAGGAGAGAGGTTTGACCCAGGGCACAAGGTGGGTGGGGGGGGGTGGAGGGGGGAAAGAGAGAGATAGTAGACAGTGGAAAAGAAACAGAAATGTTAGATATGGCAGTGGAAGGGAAGCTACAGAGAAGGAAGATGTATGGAGTATGGAGAAATTAAAAAATGTCAAATGGGCAGGAGACCTTGGCAAGAGAGTTAATAGAAGACAAACAGAAACCAGAGCCTGGGACCAACATGATTTAAATAATAAAATGATGAGACAACAAAGGGTAGAAAAACCCCTCTAATTTTATTTTCTATTTTGTGATTACAATATGTCAGATTTGAAATATGTGTATCTTGCCAGAACTGGTGTTAGCTAGGACCTAATAGAGAGAGGAGGAGTCTTTTTTGTTTATTTTGTTTACTCCACAGCGCTGGCATGGGGGTTAGAGAAGGCAAAGGGGGTGGGGGTTGTGAAGAGGCTACAAAATAAACCCACCAGGACATGTGGAAAAAAAAATGCCCGATTGAGCAGGAAAATCAAATCGAAAAATCGATTCAAATAGGCCAAATCGAATCAAATTTATTTATTTTTTCTTGAATCGGACAGCTCTACTCCCTATTCTAGTTTTTGTTTGTCCCAATTGTCGTCTACCCCTGGCATATGCTAAGCTTTAATTAAAAGGCCCCTATGTGTCTTAATATGGGCAGAAATGACTGCAAAACACTAGACTGAAGCTAGTAAATATTTATGCATGAAATAAGGAAATATATTATAAGCAATTATCATAAACTGCCTTGAACATACCAACTGACAAAAACCACACAGGCCTTCTCACCGTGCTTATTTTTACATGCATAACCCTGGAGTAATATTTTGAAAGCAACTTTTAAAATTACCCCTGGGCACACATTAATTTTAGTGCACATAACAAATTTTAGTGCTCACTAGTGTGAAACATGAAAATGCATATCACTATTAAGTTTCTCTCAACTGCATTATTTATTTCGATTTCGATCCCGTCCTCCCCTGAAGCTCAGAATGAGTTACAAAAAAAAACCCACATTCAGAGTAATTTAAGGACATGACTGGTCATAAAACATGGAGTAGATAGGAGGAATAATATAAAGATGAGTCTGTCTGCTGGTGTCCGCTTAGCTGGAGAGGAGGGTCTTTACTGCTCTTCGGAATTTTACCAGTGAGTTCTCTGAACTTATCTTGTAATATTATTACAGTACGAACAATATTCGTATTTATGCTGACTATATGTAGAACTCAATATGATAATACGCCGGCTAAATATCACATCCCCACATTTATAAAAGGATGATTATGAGAAAATATTTTGATACTCAATCCTCAGAGGGAAAATGTACCCGTTGGCTCAAGTGAATGAAATTCCCTGAACCCACTCTTCACGGGATCTCATAGGATCAAAATATATCATCGTATGCAAGATATTTGTTAAATTTTAAATATTAAATATGAACTTGTACTTAGCTTATAAAGTTCTCTTTTTTTGAATTCATTATATTTAAAATATTTAAAATAGGGTGGAGGCGCTCCTATTTTAAATATAATGAGTTCAAAAAAAGAGAACTTTATAAGCTAAGTACAAGTTCATATTTAATATTTAAAATTTAACAAATATCTTGCAAACGATGATATATTTTGATCCTATGAGATCCCGTGAAGAGTGGGTTCAGGGAATTTCATTCACTTGAGCCAACGGGTACATTTTCCCTCTGAGGATTGAGTATCAAAATATTTTCTCATAATCATCCTTTTATAAATGTGGGGATGTGATATTTAGCCGGCGTATTATCATATTGAGTGGATGAAGTTGGTCCGGCTATTCGTATAGCCATTTGTAGAGTTTGACTATATGTAGAACAGCATTCATCGCACATTCTTTTGCGAGTGTGCTACCGGACTAAGCAACAGAGATTTTCAACTATTTCTCCCTTCTGTATTGCTGTGACCAATGAATAACGCTGCTTGTGAGGCAGCTTGCAAGTAGTGCTATTCCATTCCCAGCTCCATCATGCTGCGGTCCAGTGCTCCTGGGCCGCAGAATGTAGAGGGGAGAGACCCATCTGCCTGTAAGTCACAGTTCCCTTCAGAGCCCCTCTAATCAAAGTGTCCCCCCCCCCCAGCTTAGGGGCCGAAGGATTGTTGCAACTGGGGTAGAGTTACCATATAACTCCAGAAAAAGGAGGCAGGATTAAGACATCCAGGTTTTACTTCCATTGTGTTCAGTGAAAGTAAAACCTGGATGTCTCAATCCGTCCTCCTTTTTCTGGAGCCATATGGTAACCCTACCCCAGCTGCAACAACAATCCCTTGGCCAACTTCCTCCAGCAGTTGGTCATCTCCCATGGGAACACCCTACCTCAAGAGACCTCTTTTCCAAGGCTCTGCCACCTTCTCCAATGCCATGCTAGACCTACCTTAAGAGGAAATGCCTGCTTTCTAATGGTTGATCAAGAGTGATGCCCAGTTGCTTCTGTACATGCCAGCGCCATCATCTAAAATTGGCATGCACTACCTCAACCATAGTCATTGTGGGGTATCCTGAAAACCTGAGTGGTGAAGTGTTTTCCAAAGATTGGGTTGAGAACCACTGCTCTAGTTATAGGTTATAAGCCTGCTCGTCACACTCAACTTACTATTTTTAAAAATAGCACTAGAAAATAAAAACGTTTGTTTATCTATAGGCAATCACAGTGGGAGTTAAACAGCTGCCAGGTCCAAACACTGGACAGCTGTCCAGCTGTGAGTTCCACATAAATTCCCGTGAATTAATTTACCACTGTAAGATGTGGAATACCTAATCAGCGCAGTCACTCAAATGAGGCAGATAATTAATGAAGGCTGGCTATGGGCTCCCATAGGACAGCTCTGAAATGTCTGTTGAGAGCCTGAGGAAAAAAAACAAAACAAAATAACAACTTCGCCAGCTTGCTGGAAATGTTTAAGCGACGCACGTAGCGGAAAGTATGGAATCTAGGAATTATTCAATCAAAAACAAAGGTAAAGGAATTCAGCCGGTTTTTCTTCATGTTTTGATCTTTTCTATTTCATTTGTATTTCACTTTTGGGCATATATTTGTAGGTTTCCTGTCTCCCTTTCATGGAGAATAGTCATGCTTTAGAACAGGGGTAGGCAATTCCGGTCCTCGAGAGCCACAGGCAGGTCAGGTTTTCAGGATATCCACAATATATGTGCATGAGCTAGATTTTGCATCTCAAAGAAGTAGTGCATGCAAATCCATCTCTTATATATTCATTGTGGATATCCTGAAAACCTGACCTGCCTGTGGCTCTCGAGGACTGGAATTGCCTACCCCTAATAGTAAATGGATATGAGTATAGAGAAACCAAGCCATTGTGACATCACTGATGAGGTTGGCTCTTAGGCACTGGTGGAATGAGGCATTATGACATCACAATACAAGAGGCCACTGAAAAGTTCTCAGCCCAACCAAGAAAAGAATGATGTAGAGCTAGGAAAATTACAAATTATGCCACACTTTTCTTGACACTTTTCCTTTCAATGAGGCAAATGCATCTAGTACAGGGGTGGGCAATTCCGGTCCTCGAGAGCAACAGGCAGGTCAGGTTTTCAGGACATCTGCAATGAATATATAAATGAGATGGATTTGCGTGCACTGCCTCCTTGAGATGCAAATCTATCTCATGCATATTTATTGTGGATATCCTAAAAACCTGACCTGCCTGTGGCTCTCGAGGACCGGAATTGCCTACCCCTGCTCTAGAAGAAATGCTTCATTTTTTTTTTTTTTTTTTAAAGGGTGTTATGATTGTTTTAGGAAGGTAACTAGAAGGCAAACCTGTGGTCTCTTTATATAGGAGGCTGAGTGAAGTCTGAAGTAGCCTCTAGGACTCTTTTTACTAAGCTGTGCTGTAAAGCGGCCAGTGCTATCCCCAGTGTGAATCTGGTCTGCACGCTGATGCATGGTGGTAAAATGACCCCATTTTCTATCATTTCCATTAGTGGCTACTTGCTAATTTCCCCATTAGCATGTGCACACTTACCGACACCTCTTTTCTAGGTAGTGACGGCTGCTGCGCTAATCCTACACTAATCGGTTCGTGTGCGACTATATAGCATCGCGGACTGACTAGCGTAGGTTAGAACATGAATGCTCACTGCCCCCAGACACTTCCCCAGTGCTAAAAAAAATAAAGTCTGTTTTTTTAGCGTTTGGGAAGCATGTGCGGACCCCACAATTACCGCAGGACTCTTGAGCACGCCCCGCGGTAGTGTTTACCTCAGCTTAGGAAAAAGGCCCCTCTGTTTAAATATGTTTATGTTTATTCAAACTCTTGCTATACCGCTTAAACTACAAATAAGAGCAAAGTGGTTTACAAAATAATATAATCGAGTAATAAAAGAAATCCATTAAAATAGGGAAGATCATTCAAACAGCGCAGTTCAGTTCACATGCAGAAAATACAAAGGGCTCCTTTTACTAAGGTGCGCTAGCGTTTTTAGCGCACGCAGGAAATTACCGCGTTAAAACCCTAGCGCACCTTAGTAAATGGAGCCCAAAGGGATTCAGACCGCCGAGTCCAAAGGGAAGGCAAATCTAAAGTAATGTGGTTTTAAACTCTTTTTAAACCCCTAAGGATTCTTTCCTTAATTCTATCAGTCCTCTTTTTAGCATGCAGAGTCATCAACACTATATTGGGTCCTATGGCAACATATTTTTGGGACCTTCCACACTGTCTACAGAGCCGCACTTATCCAATCCCTACCTCCATTTGCAGACTTTCTCCAAAGGCAGTTCTCAAGTTCAACTCTCCTGTCTTGCTGTCCTATGACACAGTGACAAAATTCGTCACCGTTCCCGTCCCCGCGGGAAATAATCCCATGTCATTTTCTAGTGTCTATTTCAACCTCGGTCCTTCTACACCAGCATTCTTCAAAGCAAAGCTTGCGGGTCAGTGGTTGTGGCCATTCATACTCTGATTCTTATGTGAGCCATTGTGACATCACTGATGTGATTGGCTCTTAGGCACTGGTGGAATGAGGCATTATGACATCACAATATCTGCTCTGGATACCAGAGACTGTCATTCTGTAGTGTCTGTTTCAACCTCAGTCCTTCTACACCAGCATTCTTCAAAGCAAAGCTGGCGGGTCAGTGGTTGTGGCCATTCATACTTTGATTCTTCTCTCTATCCTTAAAGAATGAGATGAAAATGGTTTCCCTGCAGAGACAAAGTAAAGACCCCCACATACTCCTCCAGTGTTCACTGACCCCCTCACACCCCCACAAAGATTGGAATAAAAAAGTACGTACCTGTCTCCAGAACATCAACATCTGGTATAGGAAAGCCTAGTAGAGAAGCATACAAGTGTCTCAAGTAGCTTGGGGGTGGGCTAGTGAACCAAATAGAGGAGAACCCAGGTCCATAAGCTGCTCTAACCAATACATTCATGGTGGAAAATGAGAGCTCCTCAACCCCCCCTCCCCAACCTACTCTACTGCTATATAGGTGCCACCTGCAGACTGGATAGACCATGGGGGCCTTTTTCTGATGTCACTTAGAGCCAAATTCTACAAATGGCACAGGTATCAGCAGCCACCTAAAAAAACGGCTGGTATATCTTCGACTGTTGAGACTTAGCCACCAAGCCACTGAATATTGGCATAGCTGGCTACGTCCTGGCTGGCCCAAAATGCCACAAAACAGAGTGGGATTGTCCTAATCAGAATGATGCGCACAACAAAATGTGCCCTTCAACTCATCTGATGGTACAAATGCCTTTGTTCATCCAAAAGCTCTTCAATACATCCAATGACTCGACATGTACATGTTTCGGCCAAACCAGCCTGCATCATGGATATGCGGACACCCTAATGTCAGCTGCTGGATTGAAACTTATGAAGCAGTGCCTGCTGCCGCAGCACGTATGATGTCATTCGCTTGTGTGCCTGATTCAGTCCTCTTTGTTTTTTAATTTTTTGATTGGGTCTTTTTGTAGTATTACAACCTCACTCAAAGTAGTTTGCATACAGGCAAATCGTGCACTCAGCACCTGTTGCCCTTTGGTAGGTAGGACCTGGTACAAACGACACTCAGACAATTTCAACTCAAAGTGGAATTTATTAGGCCGCAGCCAGCAGCGCAATATAACATAACTTATCTGCAACAGATGAACATAACATAACAACATAACATAACTATATAACATAGCAACAGCCGCACAGCATATGCCTATCTCCCAGCACGATGTAGGGGGCCGTACAAGCTTCCCCGGCTCGCCGGACCCTTCCCGTGCAAGGAGGTGTCCTCTCCTCAGCGTTAGGTTGCAGTGAAGCTCATGGCCTGGCCTCCCTGCCGTCCAAGCAAGGTGACGTGCCCTATTTCTTAACACTGCCCATATGTATGCTTTTAGACATATGCTGTGCTTACCTTCCAGGTGAATGGCTGCGACGATAGTCGAGGGTGGGTGGGAGGGATGCTGCCTCCTTCTCCTAGCTCTGGCGTCGCTGAAAAGGGGTGCATCCCCCTTCCCACTCCTCTTTTATCTAATCCCCCCCCCCCCTTTCCTCCGCCCCCCCCCCCCCCCCCTGCTAATGGCAACGGCTTCGGCCGATTTGCCATCGCTCCTCCCTATGGGGATCGGAGCTGATTCTCAAATCGTGCACTCAGCACCTGTTGCCCTTTGGTAGGTAGGACCTGGTACAAACGACACTCAGACAATTTCAACTCAAAGTGGAATTTATTAGGCCGCAGCCAGCAGCGCAATATAACATAACTTATCTGCAACAGATGAACATAACATAACAACATAACATAACTATATAACATAGCAACAGCCGCACAGCATATGCCTATCTCCCAGCACGATGTAGGGGGCCGTACAAGCTTCCCCGGCTCGCCGGACCCTTCCCGTGCAAGGAGGTGTCCTCTCCTCAGCGTTAGGTTGCAGTGAAGCTCATGGCCTGGCCTCCCTGCCGTCCAAGCAAGGTGACGTGCCCTATTTCTTAACACTGCCCATATGTATGCTTTTAGACATATGCTGTGCTTACCTTCCACTACCCGTGCTAGCGAAACCTCGCTTAGCGCGGGTTCCCCCCAAGTGTCATGGCTGCGGCTGCGGCCCGGGACGCATCAGTAGCGCTTCTATGCCATCCTGTAGGGTACTGAGGAATATGTCTAGGCCGATATCGGAGAGGTGTACCCCATCCGGTCGGTACAAGCCCGGACAGCCGTCCTCAAGCAGGTCATGTACAATGTAGAGTCCTCTGATGGTAGGCATGAATTTGCACATCCATTTATTTAGTTTTTTTCGCGTTCTCTCTACCGATGAGTGGGATCTAGCTCCTTTCCAAACTAAACGTGGTATTATTTGCGACCACATTAAAGTGGTATGGGGTAGCATGGCGGCTAAAGACAGACAGTCGTGCTGCATTCTCTTAACTAGCAGGACACTGTTCGTGGATGTGATATCGTTCCCTCCCAGGTGTAAGATGATTGTGTGAGGACTGCAGTGGGACCGTAGCGCCCATTGAATGGATGGCATGAGCTGATCCCATAGCATTCCCCTTGTCCCCATCCAATTGACCACTGCTTCGGACATCGGGAAGCCGAGATTAATACCCCCAGGTCTCACCTGAGTTCTTCTCTTGGCCCAATGCACGAAGGAGTGGCCGCAGATCCAGATGTGTCGCAGAGAACCTGCAACCGGGAAGAGGAGATGGGAGAAGCGTTAGTAGAATATCGATTAGTGAGCACTGGGTAGACGGATGTATTTTCGGAATGCAGCAGACTTCCATCTCCCCAAGACTTTTATTTGATTGTCTGAGAGACCCTGGTGTGCAGCAGTGGTTGCTGCTCCTATGCGAAAGGAGTGCGTGCGGAAATGTTTGTCTTGCATACCTAGCTGATTCATGGAAAGTTGCAAAATTCTTGCAAATTGAAAACGGGACAGCGGAGACCCGTCGTAATGTAACAAGAGAAGGCCGGGTGCAATGGGCCTGAGGGCCATATAACGTAGAAAATTGTTTATTGGGCAGACCCGTAGATCGTTGGAGGGGATTAATGATAGCCAGGCGCCCTTGGCTAGTTGGTCGGTTTTAGATCTAGGTATCTTGATAGATAAGGAGGTCTCTGTGAAATGGACGTTGGCTAGTAACATGCCTCCCAACGCTCCTGGACGTTTGGAGGCTGGGACCAGTTCACTAACGCGTAGGGCGCCATGAAAAGCCAGGCAATATGCACACCGGAACAGCGTCACCTCGTATGCATCGCGGCATACTTTTGGCAGAACATGTAGAATCAGAACTAAGTAATCGAGGGAAATAGGGAGGCGGCGGTCAGGGAGGGAAGCCTGCTCGCGCTCCCATCCTCTCATCATGCGGCGCACCACCGCAGCCTTCGTGGGGTTTGGGGAACCCATCGCCTCGGTGAAGAAACTCACACTGGAGAGTGTGGCCGCTATCTTAGTTCTTCGTATGCCCGACTGTTTGGAGTGTAATATAAATTGGACGAGGGAGGGCAATGTGCAGTCCATCCCGGCAGCTGTGTAGTCCGTGAACAGCTGAATATATCTTCGCCGAGTAGATGGTGATAGCGAATTGAGCATCAACTTCCAAACCTCGGGGGTCCAAAGCGCCATACTTCGTCTGGAATCGGCGTTGGGTGGTGTTCTGCTGCTGGGGCCAACGCCCGGAATGCTGCCATCTTAAAGCGAGATAAAGCATCAGCAATGGCATTTTGGGAGCCGGGTATATGCTGCGATTTGACAGTGATGTTGTAGCGTAGGCAAATGAGTACAATGTGTCTTAACAAGTTGATAATGGGTAAGGATTTGGAGGTTAACCTATTAATGGCTTCGACTACGGCAGAGTTGTCAGACCGAAACATAATGGACCTATGTGTTAACAAACTACCCCATAGGTGAAGGGAGACCATGATAGGAAACAGCTCCAGAAATGTAATGTTTTTGAGGATGCCTGAGCTAACCCATAAACTAGGCCATTTTGCTGAAGACCATGCCCCTTGAAAGTATATACCGAATCCCTGGCTGCCTGCTGCATCAGTATATAGCTGTAGGGCGTCGGCATTTTCGGTAGACGATTGCCAGAACACGCGTCCATTGAAATTGGTCAGGAATGAGTCCCATAGTCTGAGGTCGTCCCTGATAGTTCCGGTAATTCTAATGTGGTGGTGAGGCTTATCTGCTCCCACTGTAGCTCTAGCTAGTCGTCTGGCGAAAATTCTGCCTATGGGAATCACCCTGGTGGCGAACGCTAATAAGCCCAGAATTTCTTGGAATTGGCGTAATGTAGCCTTTTTCCGAGTACACATGTGATGTATTGCTGCATGAAGTTTATAGAGTTTGTCTGCCGGAAGGCGTGAAACTTGATTAATCACGTCCAGCTCAATACCTAGGAAGGTGAGAACGCTTGACGGGCCTACTGTTTTTTCTTGTGCTAGTGGGATGCCAAATTGTTTGGCCAGTCGATGGAATGACGACATTAAATGTTCACAGTCATTCTGAGTCTTAGCAATGAACAGGAAGTCATCTAAGTAGTGGACAGCTAAACCATGTGATGTTGTCTGACCAAATACCCAATTTACAAATGTACTGAACTGCTCGAAGTAAGCACAAGAAACAGAACAGCCCATGGGCATACATTTATCAAAATAGAATTGCCCGTTCCAGTGAAAACCCAGTAGGGGAAAAGATTGGGGGTGTACCGGCAAAAGTCTAAACGCAGATTCTATATCTACTTTTGCCAACTTAGTACTGGGGCCAGATGCTTTTATGAATGATATGGCTTGGTCTAGTGAGGTGTACTGTACGGAGCATAACGCAGGGTCGATGAAATCATTAACTGCTGCCCCGGCTGGGTGGGAAAGGTTATGGATGAGGCGGAACTTGCCAGGCTCTTTTTTTGGAATTACTCCAATGGGAGAAACAAGGAAGGCGGGAAAAGGTGGAGTGTCGAAGGGGCCCGCTATCCGACCGAGTTGTAATTCTTTATCGATCTTATCTTGGACTATCTGTTTGTGAGCGTGGCATGATGTGGAGTTTTTAGGAATTCTAAGATGGAGATTGAGTGGGCCGGTGTACGGTATGGAGAAGCCGTCTAAGAAGCCTCTCGTGATGGCGTGTGCGTCCTCCCTCATCGGGTATAATCTTAGCCATGGGAGCAAAGCGCTAGCCTTGATGGGGGAGGGGGCCAGGTGCATCGGTGTGTGTTGGGGCAGGATGAGTGAACGATCTGCGGTCTTTTGCATTCCTGCACTGGCTTGCAGGGTGCGTACCTCCGCAGGAGTGGCAGGCATGTCTGTATTTACAGTTGGTAAATGTGCAATGGCTTCTGTTGAATAGCCTACAGATCTGCTTTCCTGCCATGTGGCCCCCTTGTCGAGGAAATTGGGGGAGAGGCCGTGGTCTGTCTCCGAACCCTTGGGTCCCGCTAGTGGATCTGTCTGGGAACCTATCGGGCAGAAATGGCCGCAAAGCGCACATTTCGTCCATCCATAGATCGAATACTCTATGCTTCCATGTTATTGCTTTGTTTTCTGCCATACTTTTCCGGAATTTAATGTCGTAGTTGAGCCAGGCCCATCCCCCGTATTTCTTGTGCGCCCGGATAATTGTGTCCAAATATCTGATTAAGTAGGGGGATATCTCTGGCTCTCTTTCTACTACTACACTCATGTATATGTGGAAGGCGGATATCCAGTTAGTTAAGGATTTATAGATTTTTGGCTTTCTCTCCCTCTCTAACTGTATGTATATCCTATCAGTCTCTATGTAGTTGTCCTCCTCGGGTTCCCTCTGTAATAAGGAAAACATGTCTACATAGTCTCTCTTCCATATTTTCTCTTTCACTGTTCTAGGGACTCCCGAAGCGAGAGTGGTTACACCACATGTGATGTCATCCCCTCCTCTGCTAACTATGGGGTCTGTCTGAAATGAAGGACCTGCGTTAATAGGTTCCGAAGGGGGTATAGCCCTAGCCTGTTCGGAGATCAAAAGTGCCTCACGTATACTACGTGATAGCGTAAGCTGGTCCTCCGTCTGCCCATTAGCCAACCTGAGAAATGATGGCATAATGTGTGAAGAGAGAGCCTCCCGTGTAACGGGCGCCATCTCGTGTGCTAGAGGTGAGTATGTAGGTGTTAGTGGCTCACCTGGGACCAACAGCGGCTGTGCTGGTAACAACTGCTGTGCTGGAGGTGGGTATGTTGGCGTTGGTGCGGCTTGCGGTGGGGGTGGTGCCGCTTGTGGTGTTGACTGGCCACCAATAAGTAGCTGGTGCACCGTTTGAACCCCGTGCTGGAGTATCTGCCTCTGGAACTCGGCCATTAAGTCGACTAGATCTTGCTGAGATTGTGCAGCCGTCGAAGCTGCCGCTGCAGTTGAGGCCGTGGAAGCCTCCGCTGTTCGAGGCTGTGGTGCCGTAGAAGCTGCCGCTGCATATTGGTGAGACTGTGGTGCCGTATAAGCTGCCGCTGCATATTGGTGAGACTGTGGTGCCGTATAAGCTGCCGCTGCATATTGGTGAGACTGTGGTGCCGTATAAGCTGCCGCTGCATATTGGTGAGACTGTGGTGCCGTATAAGCTGCCGCTGCATATTGGTGAGACTGTGGTGCCGTATAAGCTGCCGCTACGGTTGAGGCCGTTGAAGCCTCCGCTGTTCGAGCCGCTGATGTTGTGGCACGCGTAGTAGAAGCTACCGCTGCAGTTGAGGCCGTGGAAGCCTCTGCTATTCGAGCCGCTGATGTTGTGGCACGCGTAGTCCTAGTCTTTTTTTGACTAGTAGCTGAGGGCTTTTTCTGAGCTGCTGGTTTTGATCGAGGCTTACGTTGAGCCGGCATGTCTATAGAGACAGTGAGGCTGGCTCTATAACTAAGCAAAAGATGCAATATAGGATTAAAGACATCAGTAACAAAGCCTTCACGAGAACCAGCTGGAAACCAGCGCGTTGGTGCATACAACATATACAAATAGCCCATCGTAGCATATAATGGCCAATCGCATATAATAGCTTTAAATAGCATTTAAATAGCATAAAGTAGACAAGCGCGTTGGTGCCAAGTTGTTGTATCGCATATACCAAAGCATACAGTAGACATGCGCGTTGGTGCCATAGCATACAGTAGACACAAGCGTTGGTGCCATAGCATACAGTAGACACAAGCGTTGGTGCCAAGCTGATGTAGTTGTATAGCATGCATAAATATCATAATTTGCATATAATGGCTTGAACTAGCATACCATGGCCTTCAATAGCATAAAATGGCACATAGTTTGAAGCATTCCTAGCATAAATGGCACATAGCATAAAATAGCACATAGCATAAATTGGCACATAGCATAACATAAAAGTAATTGCAGTAGTAATGTCCTAAAATAGCATACTATAGCTTTCAATAGCCAAAATTGGCACATAACATATAAATTGGCACGTAGCATGAAATAAAAGTAATTGCAGTAAATAGCTTAAATGTCCTAGCCTAGCGGAGTTGTGCTGAAGATTTAAGTAAAGCCAACTAATAGCATCTAACAGCGTTGCATAAAATTGGACGCTAAGCATATGATATATAATAGTACAGCAAAATAAAATTCTTACCTTAGTCGGGCCGCAGGGGCAATTAGGTGGCCACCTAAAGTCCCTTGGGCAGTCCAGCTGGGTAAGGGGAGGTGGGAGGTGCAGCGCCCCGAGAGAGAGACGCGGCCTCCCCTACTCCCTCAATGCAGGCACCCTGGATTGTCTCACCACGCGTTCTCCATCGGCGGAGAGGGGGCAGGGAAGCCGCACACGTGGCCAGTGGGCGCGCCGACCCGGAGCCCAGGCCGGGCTCACCACGAGCCTCCAGCCCTCACGCGGAGGAAGGGAATCGCTGGCCCTGCACGACAGCGCCTCGTGGCGCCGGTCAAACGCTGTCGACGCCGCGGGCCGCCAGTCCCCACGCGGCCTGCGGCATGTGAGGAGGGAGTTGCAATTGAGGAGGGAGTTGCAATTGGCCCCCCCCTCTCCTTGAACGGCGGAGCGCCGTTCTTGTGCCGTAGCCCGCGCCCCGAGCAGCCGGCCCCCAACGCGGCCCGTGGCCTGGGGGGGGGGGGGGGAGGGAGAGGCCGGCCCGGAACGCTGTCGCAGCGCCAACGCGACCCGCGCCCTAGGAGGAAGGAGTCGCCGGCTCAGAAACGCCGGCGCGGCTACCGCCGCGACTCCTCTCCAGCGGCGACTCCTCTCAAGCAGCCCCCCCTCCACCCTTTACCCTGCCCCAGCCACACGCGGAGAGAGCCGGGAAGCAGGGCGCAGGGAAAGCGCGATGCTCACAATTTTAATTTTATTTTATTTTATTTTATTTTTTTATACATCGGGAGCCGAAGCGGGGTCCAGCACCGCGCACGGAAAGCCCGGACAACGTGCAGGGCCGAAAGGAAACATCAGGACTGCAGTCGCGAGGCCCGGAAGCAGAATGTGGCCCACTGCCGCGTGGCCGCCAAAGAAAATTCTTACCTGGATCGTTGGTTAGTATAATTAAATAAGTGGTTGTATGTTCCACTATATATATATATATATATTTTTTTTTTTTTTTTTTTAAAGGAAGCTGGTTGGCGGTGGAGCTATGTTGAGAAGGAAAATGCTGCCTCCTTCTCCTAGCTCTGGCGTCGCTGAAAAGGGGTGCATCCCCCTTCCCACTCCTCTTTTATCTAATCCCCCCCCCCCTTTCCTCCGCCCCCCCCCCCTGCTAATGGCAACGGCTTCGGCCGATTTGCCATCGCTCCTCCCTATGGGGATCGGAGCTGATTCTTACTTCAAGCATTCTCCCTATTTGTCCCGGTGGCTTCACAGTCGTATCTAAAGTACCTGGAGCAGTGGAGGATTAAGTGATTTGTCTAGTGTCCCAGGGAGCAGCATGAGGTTTGAACCCACAACCTCAGGGTACTGAGGCTGTAGCTCTAACCACCGTGCCACACTCTCCTCCAATACAATACTAGAAGTGAGCCAAGTATAGAACAATGAAGCCTTTGTGACATCACTGATGAGGTTGGCTCTTAAGTATTGGTGGAATGAGGCATTATGACATCAGGGAAAGGGATTGGGATTTGTATACCGCCTTTTTGTAGTTATACAACCACACTCAAAGCGGTTTACTTCAAGCCCGGTGGGCTCACAATCTATCTAATGTACCTGGGGCAGTGGAGGATTAAGTAACTTGCCCAGGGTCATAAGGAGCAGTGCAGGGTTTGAAACTACCACCTCAGGATGCTAAGGCTAGCTCTAACCACACTCTCCTCCTTGTTGATGGAAAAGCTATATTTGGATGCTGCAGGAGGTTAGAATTAATTTCCTAGTACACGTGGGCCTTTTCCTAAAGTTGCAGAGTTGGACAAAATGCATTGAGCAGCAATTCTTAAACTGTCCACGTCAGAACAAAGTCGGTGGACAAACAAGATCTGTGGAGTTCACATGTATTTTCAAAAAGAAAAAAATCTGCCTATATTTTCGCTTTGAAACTTGACCCAGGTTCAAAGAATAAGACCTCTGCACCATTTTTGTGAGGGTGACTCTTTTCTTGGACGATAAAGGCATGCCAAATTGCAAAGGCAGTCTTCACATCTTTATTTTCTCCCCTAACCTATAGAGCCCGCTCCCTTTCCCCGAGAATAACTGCTCTAATTGTGACCAAAAGAACACAAATTGGGATACTCCAATTTGTATTAAATGTAATAAAGATCCTGGCACATTATCTCATGCTTTTTGGTTGTGTCCTTTGATCAACTCATTTTGGTCTGACATCTTATTATTTTTGGGTTCTTTATGGGGTAATTCAATAGTGGGTTGTCCTAGGGGAATAATTTTTGGTAAAGCATCAGCTTGTGGGGTTTTTGGCCAACTAAAATGTCTTTTATTTCAGAAAGCCTGTATGATTGGGCATAAATGTATTATGCAATTTTGATTGCAGAAAGAATCTCCAAGTTTTTGGCATTGGAGGAATCAATTACATCACTTATTTTTATTTGAGAGTTGGGAGGTTTGAGGTTCGCCTAAAAAAACTCATCTTTTTATGGACGTTTGGGATCCTTATATTAAGAATCTTTCACCAAAAATACGAAGTTTGGTTATCAATGATTTATTATGAAAATTAGGTTTAATAATTACATTCCAGTTATTTATTTTAATTCTTTATTTTTGTCAACTTTCATCCAGGGTGAGGGATTTCATTTAGGGGAAGATAATGGGTAGGGGATGGAATTAAGGAGGGTGTAGATAAGATTGAATTAATTCAAATGGAAATTAAATTTGAAAGAATGATTTAAATTTGTATGAAATATTATTGTAATTCTTTTTGTACTGAATGTATTTTTGTATTATCCTATTGTACTGATTATTTGATTCTTTCAATAAAAATTGTTATACATAAAAAAAAAAAACACAAGTTGTAGAACACTACACATACTTTTCATTATATTAAGAAGGAACAAGTTGCAAGCAGTCAGTCCATTTACTAAAAAAAAAAATCAGTCTTCACCACTGTAAATGGCTTTGAAAATTACCCCTGAGTGTTTTATAATGTAAGCTTCAGGTAAACAGCATTTCTTGTTATTCTTCCATAGCTGAGATGCAGTCTATTTAAGCCATTCCTCTCTTCTTACTGTGTCACCCTGTCACATTTGGTCAGGTCTAATCCCATGAGTTATGATGCAGTTCACTGTCTGTGACACACTAGTTTTTTTATCTAAGTGGGATGGTGACTGTGATCTCTTGGAGATGAAGGGCATAAGTTCAAATCCCATTCCCGTCTCTTGATGTAATGTGTGTGCAGCTGGCAGGTGAATGGGATAATGTAATGCGGCCACTAACCTTTATGGATTGGTGCAATGATACCAGCTAAAACAAACCCCTCTGACTCCATAGACTTTCTTAGTCTAATTGCTATCAAATTGATTAGCTTGCAAGCACAGAAAATGCATCAGTTAGGTGAGGCATGCGAGATTTTTTTTTTTTTTTAACTTGGATTGTCAATTAGAATAAAATTAAAAGTAATAATAGAAAATGAATTTAATAAATTCACCTGTCTAAGGTCTGAATAAGGGGAAATTCCAGAAAGGTAAAATAAAAAGAATGCTTGGAAAATTACTTGGCAGAAAGCCATTTGCATTTATTCATTCACATTAATTTACTCAGGTACTCAAGCAGTTTTTGATCTGTTGTGGGGACCTCACAATCTATCTAATGTACCTGGGGCAATGGGAGGGGGGTGTTAAGTGACTTGCCCAGGGTCACAAGGAACAGTGTGGGCTTGAACCCACTACCTCAGAGTGCTGAGGCTGTAGCTTTAACCACTGCACCACTCTAGAAATCAAAATGTAGTAAAAGTGAACCAAGTATAGGCCAATCAAGCCATTGTGACATCACTGATGAGGTTGGCTCTTAGGCATTGGTGGAATGAGGCATTGTGATGTCACAATACCAGCTCTGGTGATCAGAGGCTGAAACTTTGTCACACTATTTATTTATTCAATTTTCTATAGTGTTTTCCTAGGGGAGCTTAGAACGGTTTATTCAGGTACTCAAGCATTTTTCTCAGTCTGTCTCAGTGGGCTCACAATCTATCTAATGTACCTGCGACAATGGGAGGATTAAGACTTGCCCAGGGTCACAGAGTGCTGAGGCTGTAGCTTTAACCACTGTGCCACACTCTCCCCTCTGGTGTACCTGGGTGGGACTTCTTTTTTAATATGTGGAAGTCTCATGCAAGTCACCTCTCCCATTGCATAGAAACATAGAAACATAGAAAGATGACGGCAGATAAGGGCCATAGCCCATCAAGTCTGCCCACACTATTTACCCACCCTCTTAAGTCTACTGACCCCCTAAAGAATAATTGTAATTATACTGTCACTCTGCTGACCCGCTCATTCAGTCCTAGTGACCCTATCCCTTGGCATGACCTCGTAGGGATCCCACATAGGTATCCCATAGTCCCATGATTCCATAAGTTTTATCATCATGGGACAAACATGGCCACGTTGGGTCATTGATATTACCAGACCCATTAGCTTTTTTTTTCACTTGAATATATGGAGCCGATTTTGTAAACCTTGGTAAAATACACCAATTAACATGGGCCCTTTAATGCGACTCAAGGGGCCAATTTTAAATGCAACTTTCATGAATGTAAATGAGTAGAGGGGTAGCCCGGTGGAAATAGCTACTCTACCTGAATGTGCCGTGCCTTGAACTACAATTGAAAAAGAATGATCCAGAAATCCAAATCCACATAAATGCATGTTTAAACACTTGCGTGGCAGTCGAGGAAGCCCGGTACAAATCTTGGACAAGTCGCTTTACCCTCCATTGCTCCCAGGTACAAACATATGGGGCCTTGTACTAAAGAGTTTCAAGCTTTTGCCCCCTAATGCTGTAAAATTGAATGCCCAACTCACCCCCCTCTATTACAAAGCTGTGCGTACGACTGCTGCATGACAAAAGCCCCCAAAGCCCTATAAATCTCTATGGGCTTCAGGACAGTTACCACAGCAGCAGCCGCGCAGTTTTGTAAAAGGCGGGGGGGGGGGGGGGAGGGTTAGTGTGCAAGGTTGTGCGTGCAGTTTCTAGAATAAGGTCTGTTGTGTGCACATCTTAATAATTGGCTGTTAATTTGACCACCATGGGCTGAAAACTCATCTTATGTTTAAACAATTGTTAGGAGCTTACAGGTTACATAGTAACAACATAGTAGATGATGGCAGATAAAGACCCGAATGCCCAACTTGATTCAATTTAATTTTTTTTCTTCTTCTTCTTCGCTATTTCTGGGCAAGAATCCAAAGCTCTGTCCGGTGCTTAGGTTCCAACTACTGAAGTCTCCGTCAAAGCTCACTCCAGCCCATCTACACCATCCCAGCCCAGCCGCAACCAAACGGCCATATACAGGCCTGCCATTCATCTGTCTTGCTTTGAGCTGAATTTCTGAACCTAGCACTGGAAATCCGTGTTCCTGGGGGGGACATCTTTTTTAATATGTGGAAGTCTGTGCTAGGTTTCTGACTTTTTTCCCCAACCACATTTTATGTCCCTAAATTAAGGAGTTTAGTGAAATTTTGAGTACAAATTTAGACACAGCCCTGGTGAATTTTCAAAAAAGCTAATTTAGTGGCATAATTCTCCGTTAGAAGCATAAAGCTTTCAACTATCTAGTCCAGTAATTTTATAAGGAAATATGTGCATTTTTCTTTTCTAAATTTGCTTCGTGTTACATTTACTAGCTGTGTAAACATATTAGATAAATAATCAATTGATCAATTAACTATTTGATTAAAAATGACTTATGTACTGCAGTATAGTCATGTACATATTAAGAAAATAAGACATACTGTATCTCTTAACAGAATAGATTAGACCAGTGTTCTTCAATTCAAGGTTTGGGGGCCAATGGCAGCCCCCCTAAGACATCTGGGGCTGCCCCCATTGTATTCCTGGGTTTTTTTCTGCTATTCTATCTTTCCACCCAGGCTCAGGACAGAAAGGGGGAAGCGGATTGAGGAGGGAGAAGAGCAACATGCTTGAAGACCAAGGCATTTCTCAACAGACAAAAAAAAAAAACATATTTGGAAATGATCCCAACCTTGAGAATAACCCCTCCCCCCTCCCAATTGCTGTAAATTTGACTGTGGGTTAGGTGGGATGGATGTCATGTCATTGATAGATACTGAAGCAGCAAAACAACAAAAAGATTGTGGAACAAAAGATTGGATGTACCAGTTTGTAGTTTAATAAGTGTCCAAATAACTTAAAAATAATAATCTTAAAAAATAATCCACAGAGGGTGACAGCAGACTACATTGGTGTCTTGTGAGCTGTGCTGCTTGTTTGTAGCCTCTTAACTACTTGGATTTTTTTTTTGTGATTTTTATGTTTTTCTATTTAAGACAGCCAAGGACCTTGTAAGACCCTTGAGGAAGATATTTTTATTTTGCCGAAACATGGCCCGTGTTGGGTCATTTGTATTTTATACATTATTTGGTTTCTATACCATGGGTCACTTGTGACTGTATACACCAGGGGTCCCCAAAGTCCCTCCTTGAGGGCCAAATCCAGTTTTCAGGATTTCCTCCATGAATATGCATGAGATCTATGTGCATGCACTGCTTTTCATGCATATTCATTGGGGAAATCCTGAAAACCCGACTGGATTCGGCCCTCGAGGAGGGACTTTGGGGACCCCTGGTATACACTCTTTGTGGATTGTTTTTAAGATTATGGTTTTGAAGTTATTTGGACGCTTATTAAACTACAAACTGGTCTATCCCATCTTCTGTTCCACAATCTCTTTATTGTTTTGCTGCTTCATTTCCGTTGTGGAATCTTTTAGTACTATTTGGATTTTGTTGTATTGATACGTGGAGAGGCATAATCAAAAGAAACGTCTAAGTTAGTTTTGGGCCTAAGTCGGCTAAGTAAATTGTCCATTCTCAAAAAATACGTCCAAATTATTTTTTTTCCAAAAAATCGTCTAGTTGGACAACCAGCCATTTGATCATCCAGACCACTAAGTCATCTATCATTATACCATTCTCGTCCAAAAATTTGTCCAAGTCAAAAATGCCTAGAACAAGACCTTTTGGACATGGGCGGGGTCAGCAAAGTGATGGACTGTATACCCAAACATTGCACCAGAGTAGTGGTGTATCATACAGAGCACTGCTGTGAACTTCACAAAAAGGGTGCCACATAAACATCTCACCACAACAACCTTATAGGTCATGGTGAGCCCCCCCAAACACCCCCAGAACCTACTAGACGCACCTGTCTACCACCCCAATAGCCCTTATGTCTGCAGGTGCCACTTATATGGCAGTACATAAGGGTTTTGGGGGGTGCACATGTTTCACCATGCAAGCAGTGGTTAGAGTGGTTTATGGGCCTGGGTCCTCCTCTCCATGGTTCACTAGCCTACCCCCCATACTACTTAAGCCACCTCTGTGCAGCTCTGCTTGGCTTTCCTATTAAGATTTTTATGGAGGTGGGGGGTGGGGTCAGTGATCACTGGGGGAGTGGGTAGGGGTCTGTACTTTGTCCCAGAAGTGGTTATCTGATCACTTTAGATGCCTTCTTGTGACTTAGACCTGGTTTTAGATGGCCTAAGTCATAACATCCAAGTTCCGTCTAGGCAGTGTTGTTAAACTTTTGGTTATACATGCAGTACGACTAAGTCTAGGATGGCCCACGTCCCACCCAAATCCCGTCCTTGCCACTCCTCCTGAAACTCCCCTTTTAGCTCTGGGCAGTGTGCAGCACTATGAAGGCCTAAGTCTTTTTTAGATACGTCTAAAACCCAGTTCGCTCACCGGCACTTGGACAACTTGTGTTACTGATCGTCCAAGTGTCGATTTAGGCCAGTTTTTAGACAAGTTTCAAGTTTATTGATTTTTAATATCCCGATCATAAAACAAATATCTGACCGGTTGACAATAAAATTTAAATAGGAAAGAAAGAAATAATTAGTGGTGTTTTAGAAAGATTAGTATGAAAGATAAAAATATCTAAAACGTATGGACAAACCTGACAGTGAGGATGAGTGGGGAGGAAGGGAAAAAAGTTACATAATCTTAGAAGAAATGAGATAGAGGGAAGGGATATAACACAAGGGACGGGGGTGCATGGAATAAGAGATATGCGCTGAAGAAAAAAAAAAAAGTTAGATTGTAAAAGAGATCTACAAGTAGACAAAGAAAAGATTAAGATTTGGCATAGGCATCTTTAAATAGATAAGTTTTAAGATTAGTCTTAAATTTTGGTAATTGGATTTCGTCCCGAAGAGATTGAGAGAGGGAGTTCCATAAAGTGGGGGCGGTTATAGCAAAGTTAGTATTCCTAGTATAGAAGGATTCTTTTAAGGAAGGAATGAAAAGCAGTTTTTGATCTGTTGATCTTAGGGAACGAGAGGAACATTGGGGGATTAATAGTTTATCTAGGAATAGGGGCAAGTGAGAATGTTTAATTTTAAAAGTAAGCAGAATGATTTTATAAATTATCCTATGAGTGACTGGGAGCCAATGAGCCTCTTTGAGAAGAGGAGTGACGTGTTCGTACTTACCAATTCTATAGATGAGTTTGATAGCGGTATTTTGAATGAGTTGCAGCCGTCGAAGTTCTTTTTGGGGGAGTCCATATAGAAGAGAATTACAATAGTCTAAATGGGAAATGACTAGTGAATGAATTAAAGTGTTGATCGAGTCGGTGGTTAAAATAGATCTGAGGGAACGAATGATACGTAGTTTGAAAAAACAAGTTTTTACAACGGAACTGATGTGATCGTGAAATGTAAGTTCGCTATCTAGGATGACGCCTAATAATTTTATTTTAGTCTCCATACGTATTTACGTTTCGATTATGAGCCACATACTGTTCAGCGGTGTCGTGGCAGTATAAGGGAATATATTTGTGGCTCGTCTTCAGCTCATTAGACTCCAAAGTGACCCCTGCTTAAAACTTAATGAAGACCACTGGACCAGGCAATCCATTCTTTGCTTTCCCACCACTACTACTACTAATTAGCATTTCTACAACAATGCTAGACATACGCAGCGCTGAATATTAAACATGAAAGAGACAGTCCCTACTCAACAGAACTCACAGTTTAATCAAAACAGACAAACAGTACCAATAAGGGATTAGGGAATGAAAATCTAATCAATCACTTCCAACCTTCTACCTCTCTCAAACACTTGGGACGAGCCATGTCTTGATCAATTTAAAAAAGGCTGCATGATATAACTCCAAACTAGCTGCCTTAAACATCTCATACCACCATATAAGTGCCATAACAGAAAAAAAAAATCCAAAATCTTCCATGCATTCCTTGCAATTCCTTGGGACTTAACGTGACCTATTCTAAAATAATCTCCTTAACTGAAGGCAGGGCTGGGGAGGGGGGTGGGGGGGGGGGCAGGCAGCTTAAGGGTGATGTAAATGATGTGGTATTTGTTTAATGTTTGTAGAATTTGTGTTGTATGCGTGCTTGTACTGGGAGCCAGTGTGATTCTCGAAAAGCGGTGGTGATGTGGTCATATTTTTTCAGCGAATAAATCAGTCTAAGCTGTATTTTGGACTGTTTGTAATTGTTTAGCATGTTGATTGGGCATGACAGGTATAGGATGTTACAGTGATTCAGGAGTCCTAGGATTAGCGCTTGTACCAAGAGTTTGAATTGTTCGTTGTTGAAGTATTTTCAGATTTGCCTTAGGTTGCACATGATGTAAATTCTGTTTTAGTGTTACTTGAAGTTTTCAGGTAGATGAGGTTGTTTGCTTGGGGGGTTGGTTTGTTCCTGGGATGGTTTTGGGTGGTGTTTGCAGGTCTTCTCCCCCCCAGCTCTGGGGGATATTGTGGTGCATGTCAACCATGTTTATATGGCTTCTCCCTGCTGGGTGGTGGTTTCTATTACTTATTACTAAAACTGGAATTGGAAAGTTGTAGTTTCCTTTTGCTTTCAGGTTTGTTAGGATCAAGAGTAGCAGGACGATGGCTATTTGTTTCTGTTTTGTTATCTTAATTTTGTAGAGTTGAGAGGTGTGGGATGGTTGATGAGTATGTGAGGAAGTTTGGAGTGTGTTGTTTCTTTTGGGGTTTTCTTTTTTTTTTTTCACTGGGTAGGATTTTTTTTTTGTTGTAGGGGGCACTGGAGCGGCATAGGGCAGAGGAGGGAGGGACAAGATGGAGGGAACCTTCCTCTGCCCTGCTGTTCTGCGATGAAACCCTCAAATAGGTCTGAAGAGAAGCTGGAACTCTACTGTGGTCAGAGCCAGGCCCGATCCTCGCGTCTGGAATGGTGTCGAGCAGAGGATGGAGGGGCAAGATGGAGGGAACCTCCTCCTTCCTCATTGTTCTGCAGGGCAGTTTTGGGCTCTGGACCACGCGGTAGCTCTCTGAGCTCTTTAATAGAGCTGAGACAGGGCTGAAGGGGGTCTGATTTAAAAGTGGGCGGGAGCATCGAAGGAGCAGGATCCAGTGTAGTGAGGGGAGATAATGTGGCCTTCCTTCCCCTTCACTGTGCTGGGTTCTGAAACACGCGGTGGCCCTGGGGTCACTGCCTTATAACATAGACATCCAAATTTATACAGCACCCTTGCCTCAAAAAGTAACCTGTGTAACTCTCTATAATATAAGGTTATGTGATCTGTCTTTCGTAGTCTAAAAATTAGATGAACTGTTTTGTATCAGTTTGAGTTGGTAAAAATTCTTTTGGAGACCTCCCAAATATACAATATTGTAATAGTCCAGTATTCCCAATATAAGTGACTGAACTAATAATCGAAATGCACTATCGTTAAAATAAGGTCTGAATGAGCAAAGCTTCCATAGTGTAAAATAGCATTTCTGAATCTGAACATCAACATTAGAGATCATTGATAAATTTCTAGGCCGATAATAAATATTTTAAATAAAAATAAATAAATAAAATGTGTTTCTTCCTTCTTTACAAAATAATAGAAACATGATGGCAGATAAAGGCCCCATCCAGTCTGCCCATCCGCAGTAACCGTCATCTCTTTCTCTCTCCGAGAGATCCCACGTGCCTATCCCAGGCCCTTTTGAATTCAGACTCAGTCTCTGTCTCTACCACCTCTTCTGGGAGACTGTTCCATGCATCTACCATCTTTTCTGTAAAAAAAAGTATTTCACATTCTCAATTTTAAGCCAGCAAAAAGTGTAATCAGAGTTCCAGAATGTGCATAGCCATTGTAAAAGGAGAAACTGTAGAGTTACATTAAAGATGAGCAATGTGCATAAGTTTATGCACAGGATTTTTGCCACTTATCAATCTGATCTTGCGGCTAGTAAAAGGTACTTGTGTGAAGAGCCATTGAAATAGCTGCAGCGTGTCAATTTGGCCTCCAAATGAAAATGTCATCCTACCCTGTTTCCCTGAAAATAAGACCTTTCCCGACAGGGCAGGATTAATTCGTCGAGGCCCCTAGGCACACAAGTCCACTGGGCCCCCTGCCACCCCCCCCCCATTTATTTACCCATTTTCTTATTTACTTCTTTATTTCCATTTTATTTCTTTACTAGTATTTTAGCCCGTTACATTAACGGGTGCTAGAATATATGTCTGTGTGTCTTTATTTCTGTCTCTCTCTCCCTCCTGCTGTCTGTCTCTCTCCCTGGCCCCCTTTGTCTGTCTGTCTTTCTGTGTCTCTCCCTGCCCCTGTGTCTTTCTTCTTTTCTTTCTATTTGTCTCTCTCCCTGCCTCCTATGCAGCAGCATTTCTCTCCCACCACTTCCCTGTGCAGCAGCCACAGCAGCATTCCCTCCCCCTCCATTTCCCTCCCCCCACACCACTTCCCTGAGTAGCAGCAGTGTTTCCCCTACCCCCCTTTTCCCTTCCCGCGGTCTGGCCGGCTCCCTTAGTCCCTTACCGCCCCCCCCCTTCCCTTCCCGCAGTCCTGACTAATCAGGGTAGTAGAAGGCCCCGAAGCAGAGTGTGTAGAGTGCTGCAGACGCTGCTTGAATCGGAAGGTTTCAGGACCCGCAGCCCTTGCCGGACCCGAAGCGAGCTCTGGGGGTTTTTGTTTTTTTTACGTGGGCCCAGCTGGAGCAGTAGGAGAAGCCTGGGAGGCAGGAATTAAAGTCCGTTCCGGCCCCCGCTGACGTCGCCCTGGCCAGTTCACATCCTTCAGACGGCAAGAGCCGCCACGTCCAACAGCTCCGCACCGCCGCGCACATGCGCACTCCTACCTGCGGGTCCCTACAGCTCACGAAAAATGGGAGCACGCAGGTGGGAGTGTGCATGCACGCTTAGGACTTTATTATATTAGATTTTAAAATTCAAAACAAACAACAAAGATTATCACACCAGTGCCAGTGGACATTTTTTCTTCTATGGAACCTCCAAACCAAATCCACCCTTCCTTTCTAGAGGAAGAGATCTTCAGCTAGCAGGGCTTTGGGAAGCCCACCAATTTATATTTTGCATTTGGGTAGGAGGCATGGGGCATGGCAGAAAGAAAATTCAGTACCATTTTATTGGACTAATGCATTTCTCAATTAGCTTTCTGAGATTAAAACCTCTTTCTTCAGGTCAGTAAACTATACTGCTGTTACAGTATCCCTGTCCTGACCTGAGGAAAGGAGTTATGGTCTCTGAATTAGTAAAAAAAAAAATGTATTACAATTAGTCCAATAAACAGGTTCACCTTATTTCCATTTTCTATTTATTTATTTATTAAAAATGTATATACCGCATACAACTATGCGGTTTCCATATCACATGCATAAAATATTGTTTCCCTACGATTATCACATATAACAGACATGTCTAAACAACATCATTAATCGTCCCTGTTCTAAACAGGGATAGAGCACAAATTAAATCAATTCAGAAATATAATCAAACTTTAAATCATACATTGGTGTCAAATAAAATTCTAAAAGGCGATTATAACTGAAATATACCTTAGCATAAGAAGGCATTGGCAAATAATTGAGTTTTCAGCATTTTCTTAAAATTCATCCTCCCCACACAAAACCGCAGGATACCAGGCAAGGCATTCCATAGTTCTACGCCAGCCACAGATATCATAGATGCTCTGATCCTAGCATGTATAGTCAACATTCTACCCTCCAAACTCAATTTCATCCCATTTACATCTCTAAGCTTTAAATGATTATTAACACAGCTATAATGATACTTTATCCTAAAGCAAAAATAAATAAATAAAACAAATATAATTTTTTTTTCTACCCTTCTTGTCTGGTTTCTGCTTTCCTCATCTTCTCATCATTCTCTTCCTTCCATCCACTGTCAGCTCTCTCCATCCAGTGTCCGTCCTCTCCTTCTTCCAAATGGCATCTTCCCTCTTTCTATTTCCCTTTAATAAACTGTCTATCCTGTGCCCCTTCTCTCCTTTGTACATGATTCATCTCAGCTTCACCCCTCTCTCCATTTTTCTGGTCTGGCATCTCTATCTCCTTTACTTCCCTCTCCCCATGCCCTAGCATCTCTCTCCTCTCCTTCTCTTCTATCTCTACCTGTCCCTCCATGGTCTAGTATCTCCTTTTCTTCATGTGCAATACATCTCCCCTCTTAATTGCTCTCTCTCTTTCCTCCCCCTCTATATGCAGACTTTCTCCCTTCCATCCATGTGCATTTCCCCTCTCACTGTACTATCCATATGCAGAATTTTCTCCTTCTCCCCATTTCTCTCTCTCTCTCTATTTACCCCACCTAGCATCTTCCCCATCTCTCTTCCACCCTCTCTCTGACACCAAATTTTGGGTAGCCAGAAATCCAAGTGGGTGGGCATAAGAACCCCACCACATAGGCAATCTAGTCTCTTCCTCTCCCACCTAGGTGATCTGGTCTCTCAATTCCTCTGTTGCCACGACAACCCTGCTGGTGGTGCCATCAGTTTAAGGGATGTCCAGGATGGAAGAGGCTAAGCATAAAACGAGCGAGGTGACCGGAAGCTGCACCCGCGCTACTGCTAAGTCAGGGGGCAGCAGCAACAGCTGCTACTGCCACACGTGCGCTGCCTTCAGCTGGATTGTCTGAGCTGGCGATCTGTGCGCATGCAGCCACGAGAGTGTGAGGCAGCATTTCTGGGATTGCTGATCCGGCGGCAACTGTTCTGTTCTAAGTGGTACTGTTCCTCAGCCAAAGCTGCCCTCTGACGCGCACCGCCCAGGCGGAAACAGGAAGCTGCATCAGAGGGGAAGCTATTACCTGAACACCGTTGCAGGAACGGTTGTTGGAACTTGCCGCCGCTGCCGGGAGGGAGGCGCTGCCAATTTTTTCCCAGGAGGGGGGCCCGGCGCTGCAGATCTTTCCATGGGAGGGGGGGGGCAAAAGGAAAAAAAAATCGGAGTCTTGTTTGGTTCTTCATCGGGCCCCCCTGGCAACTTCGGGCCCTAGGCACATACCTCTTGGGCCTATTCATTAATCCGGCCCTATTTCCTGAAAATAAGCCCTAGCATGATTTTTAAAGATGCTCCTACTGTAAGCCCTACCCCAAAAATAAGCACTAGTTAAGATTGACCCCCGAAACCCCCCTCCCCCCCGAATGTACCCGACATTACCTGACTCCACCCCTGGCACTAGTGCTGTCTGATTTGCTGAAAAAATTGGACTCGTCAATTCAGCAACCCCCACCCCTGCTGCTTTAGGAGGCCTTGAAGTGGAGGTATGTCAGTCTAATGGTGGGAGGGTTGGTAGGGTTCTGCTGCACAGGGGGGATGGGAGGGAGGGATAGAAAGATGCTGCACAAGGGGATGGATGACAGGGGATGAAAGATGCTGCACATGAGGGGGGGGAGAAAGTAAAAAGGAAGAATTGAGGTGGAGGAGAGGAAGGGAGAGATAATTGTTGTACATGAAAAAAATAAGACATCTCCGAAAGTAAGCCCTAGTGCATTTTTTGGACCCCAAATTAATATGACACTGTCTTATTTTGGGGGAAACAGAGTTATGAATATTTGAACTGTTTTTATTTTATTCCAGATGCTTTCACTGTAGGAAATGTGTGGGGATTTTTTTTTTTTTTTTTACAGAACCTGCACTCGCTGGAAACATTTTTAGCATCTTGCATTCCCCCATCTGTGAGGACGCACACTCCTTTCAGAGCTCAATCTGCTAAGCAGTGCGATCGTTTGCCTTTTCCCATCCACTCCCCTATGCTGAATTGCCAGCAGTTCCTTAAAGTTGGCAGCCACCTGTCCTATCGCGTTCCCTGTAACTTTATTCCTGGCATATGCTGTTGGTTTTCTCTTCTTCTCCAGATGGCCGACATGACTTAATTTACATCTCAGATATTCCAGCCGTAATGGTTTTGATCTTCCCAACAATATACATTTGTCCTCGGCACCGTGTTTCAAATCCACCTGTTATTCTTTCCTGGTAGTCCTGATGTTTCTCATTTGACACCTTCACCTTTTAACTTCCTTATCCATGCAGTAAGGATAGTCTAAAATGTCTAAAACCAAATACTGTATGTACTAACACTCCATTTAAATACTGGTGTGTGTGTTTGGGGGGGGAGGGGGGTTTCTCATAAATGCAAAATGTGACTGCCAGAATTCATCAGTTAATTATTCTGCAATTCCTATGTTCTCTCACCAAAGCTCTTAAAAAGAGGCAGCAAAACCCTCTTTTTTTTTTTTTATTCATATCTTCATTTTCATTTTATACTACAACTAGAATCTGCCACTTTTCCCCCTCAAATCATTTTATTCTTCATTATTTCTGAAGGTTTTAGGAAGAGTACTGTTTTTAGCAAGGCCGTTTTCCTGGGCTCCACACTCAAATGTGTTACCATGGAGACTAAGGGGTTCTTTTGCTAAGCTGCAGTAAGCACTAATGCATGCTTCCACAGCTTAAAGGCCCGGTTTCTGTAAATTGCGCCTAAATCAGCCGGCACCTCCCAAAACAGCGCCGGTCATGTGATAATGGTGCCATTAACAGAATCGCAGCTGCCTAAGAAAAAACGTAACCGTCGTTAATGTACGCTATTGTTTTAAAGGCCTACATTTCCGGTGCCTAAGTTTTACGGAGAATCGCGCTTTGTGGCCCCTAAGGTCATCTCCACCCCTAACCATGTCTGCTTTGACCTTGGGCATCGCTGATGCCATGCTGTAGGTGCAGTTCCACTGCCTACTGTTTTTTAAAATGAGTTTTAATGTTTTTAAATGGTGCAGTCAATTACCGTGTCAATTAAAGCAATTAAGTTAAGTTTCAGTAGGCATGATCTAGACGCCTACTGGCACCTAACTTATGCGTGCTATTTTCAGAAAATGGCCCAAAATGCCTGAGTGTGCCCCAATGTTGTTCAGCCATACGAGGGCTGTTCAAAAGGTATCAGACCTTTATTCATAAAAAATACTCGTATTCAGATACAACAATCTTATACTAATGTCCTTCAAAGTAGTCCCTTGGGCTGCCACACACTTCTTCCAACTTTTCTGCCACTGTCGGAAGCAGTGCTGGAACGCCTCACTTGAGATTGCTTGCAACTAGTCCGTCGCATTCTGCATGATGTCTTCTCTTGACTGAAATCTGGTCCCTTTCAGGGGCATTTTCAGCTTGGGAGAAAAGCCAGAAGTCACACGGAGCCATGTCGGGAGAGTAGGGATCCTGAGGAATCACAGGTGTGTTGTGTTTGGCCAGGAAACTCCATATCAAATGTGAAGAATGGGCAGGCGCGTTATCGAGATGGAGCTGCCAATTGCCTGCTGCCCACAGGTCCAGCCGTTTGCGTCTCACGTTACGAAGGCGACGCAGTACCTCTTAGTAGCACCTCTTGGTGATGGTTGTGCCTTGTGGTGCATAGTGGTGATGTACCATGCCACTGGAGTCAAAGAAGATGGTCAGCATGACTTTGACATTGCTGCGGACATGCCTTGCTTTTTTTGGCCTTGGGGATGTTAAATGCTTCTATTGTGATGACATCAACTTGGTTTCTGGGTCATACCCATAAAACAATGGACTTTTAACAAACAATTGCTTCCAACCAAAGAATAGCTGACAACGTGGTGAGAAGCTCTTCATCGCCAGTGATCACTGTGCTGGGAAAGTTGGGATCACTGTTCACGGTCTCCAGCATGTCCTGTGCGATCTCCAAATAGAGTTGCTTCTGCTCGATCGTTAGTAGCTTTGGCACGAACTTCACTGAAATTCTCCTGAAGCCCAAATCTACAGTCAGAATGGAATGAATGGATTCAACGCTGATGCTCACCTCATCTGCAAATTCTCTGATTGTGATCCGACGATCCTGCATCACCAGGGTCCTCACTTGCTCAATGATGATCCCATTTCTGGATGTTGAGGGCCTACCAGAATGTGCTTCACTCTCCACTGATGTGCGGCCATCTCTGAAGCAGTTGTACCTCTCTTTTATCTGTGTGGTGCCTATTGCTTCATCCCCGAAGGCCTGTTGAATCTTGCGGATTGTTTCCACTTGGGAATCACCATGCTTTACACAAAATTTAATGCAGTGGCGTTGTTCAACTTTTTCTGTCATTTTGTCAAAAATGAAAATCCGACGGTGCTCACTTACACTTCCTCACTCATTGGTGGTCTGTCAGCGACTGACAGGTTCTGTAGGCGGGAAAAAATTCAAGCATGCGCATTAGGGTCGCCTACAAATGTGCATCAAACCACGCCTCCCTAGCTTTATTTGTTTACACAAGAAAAATTAAGGTCTGATACTTTTTGAATGGCCCTCATATATCGTATTTCTCATTAGGCACAGAATTGAAGCATAGCACACATTATCACCCAAATTCCATAAAGAGGTGCTAAAAATTGTACGCGCAATTTTGGTTACATACCCAAATTGCATATGAAAAATTAATTGACTAAAATGCTAATTAGCAACAATAATTGCTTTCCTAAACAATTGTTGGTGCTAATTACCTCCTCCCCTGCCTCCTTTTACTAAGCCACAATTGCCATGGCTCGGAGCACTAAATGCTCCGACGCTCATAGAATTTCTATGAGTGTTGGAGCAATGTTTGAGCATTTAGGGTCGGATTCTGTAACCAGTGCCTATGTCGGTGGCCGCCTAAAAGGCAGCCCCCAATCGTGTGTCAATTACACAACAGTGCCATTTACAGAATCACACCTATATTCAGCCAAGATAGGAGGCTGAAATTTAAACCTGGAAAACCCTGGTCTACATTTCAGCCGCCTATCTATGCCGCCACAGGATCTTAAAGCATTAGACAATTACCATATATACTCTAATATAAACCAAGATTTTGGGGCCAACACAAGAGGCCCAAAAATGGGGGTCTTGGCTTATATTTGGGTCGTTGTCCACCTGCCCCCCCCCCCCCCTCCTGTTGCAGGTCTTCATTGGTCCTGCTGTATGGCTTGGTGGGGTTGGCTGAGACAGGAAGGATCCCTCCTGTCTCCTGTCCTGTCTGACTCTGCCAATTTTTTTTTACCTCCCTCCCACCTCCCCAGCATACCTTTTTGAATCCCTGGTGATCCAGTGATATACCGGGCAGGAGCAAGTTTTCCGTACTCCTGTCCTGTGCTGAATTCCTCCCTGAATGGTTCCTCGAGTTATCATGGCCCAGCGGTGTACCTAGGATGGGTGACCTCTCCTCGCTTCTGCTGATACTGAGCCACTCGCTGAATGGCTGCCCCGAATTCTTGCAGGACTTGTGAGAACTCGCAGCAGAAGCAAGGAAAGGTCACTCATGCCCAGTACACCACTGGACCACCAGAGATTCAAAAAGACACATGGGGGGGGGGGGGGGAATAGGGGAAGCGAGAGGGAGAAAAAAATTGGCAGTCAGCTGGGACAGGAGACAAGAGGGATTCCTCCTATTCTGGCCTACCTTGTCATACTATACAAGAATACAAAGTGGAACTAATTGAAGCTTAATGGATTTTATGTCTTCATAAAGCTATGCAATGTAGCATTCCCAAATGATATTTCTTCTGGTTATTTTTTGTTTATAAGGAGGAAAAAAACCTCAGCACAAATGGTGGATCGCCAAAACAATACTTATAGTTGGCTCCAGAGAAACAACTCTATCATTGGCCAAAAAACCTCCAAAAATCACATGTCACCAAAAATTTTTTTTAAGGTATAACAGTACAGCACTTATGTTAATTCTCTACAGAATTTGCTCTGTTTCACCCAAATGGCTTTGTCAGGGGAAGACGTTGTATGTAGAACTGAGTATGACACATTTGTATGCGACGTCAGTGGCAGGTGATGAGCAGAAAGGCGGGATGGCTTCTATGGATGGGCGGATACTTACGTGCAGGGGGGGAGCACAAATTTGACTCAAATGGAAGGGAGGGGGCATGGACATGGGACACAGAAGGGAGGGAGGAAGAGAGCACTAACTTGGGATATAGGAGGGAGGGAGGGAATAGAAAGAGAGAATTGTTGGGTATGAGTGTGTGAGTGAGAGGGAAAGATGATGGCACATGGAGAAAGGAAGAAATAGGAAAATCGGTCATAAGAGATGCATGGAGGAGAGAAGGATGAGAGGGAGAAATGTTAGATATGGTGGTAGAGAGGTAACAGAGGGACAAATTGAAGGGGATTGCAAGGGGGAAGAATGTTGGACAGTGATGGAGGGAGAGATATGGCATTGTGCTGGAGCGGTGTGATAGAAGGAGAAATAGGCATGGGGCTGGTGGCCAGTGGTGAAAAATGCTGCACATGATCCTGGAGATGAGAGAGGGAGAAATGTTGGATGTGACAGTAGAAAGGGGTGGAAGAGATGCCTGGATCTCTAAAGACAAATGGACAGTGAGAGAGAGATAGAGGGAGACTTGTTGCCAATAGGGACGGAGGAGAGAGGAAGAAAAGTTGGACTCATGGAGGGACAGAGAGATGTTGGTTGGGGAAGGGAATGAGGTACGGAGGAGAGGAAGCTTGCAGGAGGCAGAAAGTGTTGGACTCATGGATAGAGAGAGAGAGTGAGAGATGGATTGGGAGGACAGAAAAGAAGGAAAGAGAAATGTCACACTCAGGTGAAGGGGGAGAGGGCAGAGTAAAATGTTGAACTCATGGAGGGAGAGAGAGAGAGAGAGAGATATATGTTGATTGGGGAAGGGAATGAGAACTGGAGAGGAAGTGTTCAGGAGGCAGAGATAGAGATGTTGGACTGGTGGAAAGGAGGGATAAATGTTGGATGTGGTAGTAAATGGAGTGGGAGAGATGCACCCTGGATCTCTCTCTCTTTCTCTTTCTCCCCACTCCCTTTGCAGCAAGGGAGGGAATGAGAGAAGGACAGTGAGAGAGAGAGAGAGAGACATATTGCCAATAGGGGTGGAGGAGAGAAGAAGAAAAGTTGGACTCATGGAGGAACAGAGAGAGATGTTGGTTGGGGAATGGAATGAGGTCTGGAGGAGAGGAAGCATGCAGGAGGCAGAAAGAAAGAAATATTGGAAGCACAGTCAGAAGGAAGTGCAACCAGAGACTCATGAAATCACCAGACAGCAAAGGTAGGAAAAATGATTTTATTTTCAATTTAGTGTTCAAAATGTGGCAGTTTTGAGAATTTATATCTGCTGTCTATATTGTGCAATATATTGGTCTATTTTTCTATAGTTGTTACTGAGGTGACATTGCATATTTTAAAGTCATCTGCCTTGACCTCTTTGAAAACCCCCCAAATATAAATGATAATTAACATTTTTTTTCTACATACAGTGTGTCTTGTGTTTTTTTTAATTTTATGATTGCCATTATGTATTAAGATTATATTGTGTGTATATGAAAACTTGATTGAAGATATTGCATTACAATTAGCACTATTAATATGGGGGTCGGGTCAGCGGCAGAGCTTGGGTGGGTCTGGGGCGGAGCTTGGGCGGGGGTACTCAGTTGGTATTTATTTGACTTAGGGGGTACTTGGCTTGAAGAAGTTGAGAAACACTATTAGAGAATACCGCTGACAAATAACTTTTCCTAAGCATGTGCATGCACTTTTTTATTTGTGTTGTCACAAGCCCGACTCCGGTACCAACCTTGTGCCAGTCAGGAACCCCAGAAATCGCCCTGTGAAGCTGGTTAGGGCCGACCATTATGTCCTACAGTACAGGAACAGGATCATAAAGCTCAGGCTGAGTTCAGGCAGAACTTGGAACATAGCCCTGAGAAAACAGGTTTGGTCCCTTTAAGAACTCCCTGCTTGAAATTGCTGACCAAACAGGTTGGAAGGCAGCCTGAGCTGCAGAAAGCCCTTCCCCTGCGCAGGGCTGGGCGTGGAAATATAGCTCTCCAACATTTAGAGAGCTGGCTGTCCCAGAGGAAGCAGCATCCCCAGGAAGCTCCCATGTTGGAGGAGACTCCACCTTCTCAAGGACCAGCAGATGTAGAAATGCTAAGCCCAGAGGCAGAGGAAGAACTCCAGAGGAATCAGGAACCAGAAGATATGGACTGGAATGCTCTGCCAGAGCTTGCCCTACCAGAGGAAATGGAAGTAAGCTTTGTGTTTGCTTGGAAAAGTTTTTTCTTTGATTTTTGGATTTTGGGGCTATCTTACTGCTGGGAGAATTATTCAGCTGCAGAAATGTTTTAATAGCTGAGAAACTGAATGGACTGTGTTTGCTGAGGAAGGAAAGTTGCTAACAATTTATTTTGTGGTTTGAAAGTTATGGGTTGTTTTTTTTTTTACTCCAAGATGGCCGCTGCAAGCAGAGGCTTAGCTGCAGTTATGCAGCACTAGTAATGTCCTTCCTGGAGCTGTGAAAACCCTGAAGGTGGGGCAGGATTTGCCCGACATATTTGTGGTGGGTTTTTGAGGGTTTATTTTTTGTACATTGCTTCGGCGAGGTACTACTTTGGTAAATCCACCAACCTTCTCCTTAAATTCCTGCAAAGGAGAGAAGAATTATAGCATTGCAAAGATATAGTTTTTGTGTTTTGCCCAAAGACTACTTGTGAGTGAACTTGTGCTTTATTCTGTTGAGGCCATTGTTTGATAGGACTTACCTGGGACATAAGCTGAACGCTTAGGAGTTAACCAGACCAGGCTGGTGAGTACTGCATTATTGTTTTGGTTTCGCTCATGATTGCTGATATTTTTGGATTCTTTTTCCACATTTTGTTTGCCAAGTTTGGATGGGAAATAAATTTGATTGCATTACTTTGACTACTTACCTGTCTGGTGCCATTCTGACTTTTTATCCATAAGGTAAGCTCTCCACCACAGGTACTTCCTCCCGCTTGGGGAAGCACGCCAGGGCTAGCTAGTAATTGTGTGCCAGTCCCTGCCATGTCCTAAGGGACGGCCACGCTACAGTGTATATAAGCTCAGAGACCTGGAGACCACCAGGGAATCAATTCCAATTAGTGTCTCACCATCCAATCATCGCATATATACGGTAGTGCTGGTGACATTTCCATAAGCGATTCTCAGAACTTCAATAACAAACAACTTCTTCACAAAACACGGAGACCAAAGCAGGGCATTACACGTATTTGGGTTCCCTGAGGAAGTCAATGAAACGAAACATGGTCCACATCAGGACCTCAAAGCTTATAAAGATAAGTCTAGTTTTTTGTTTTGTGAAGAATCTGTTATTGAAGCTCTGAGAATCGCTCATGGAGATGTCACCAGCACTATATATATGATGAATGGGTAATGAGACACCACCAATTGGGGAATTGATTCCTTGTTGGTTTCAAGGTCTGAGCATATATACACAAATCAAGAAAACACATGTTTATGAAGAGTTATTTGTGAGCGGTATTCATATTGATGAGGCTTTAGATTTTAATATTCTATTTTTTCCCTTCTACCTTATAAGCTTTCCTTGTTATTGTTTAAGATGTTATACACTTCTCCCTTCTTATTCGCGGTTTCAGCATTTGCGGTTTCAATTATTCACGGTTTTTAGCTTGCTGGCTCCTCCCCCCAAATTACATCAGCTTGCCTAGAGAAATTGCTGATTCCAAGCGTTTACAGAGAAAATCGCTGATTCCCAGCACTTTCTTCACTGTATTTTGCCTCTCCTTCAGGAACAGACCAGGTTATTTGCGATTTCACTATATTCACGATGGTTTTTAATAGAAAACAGTGAATAACATATGACAAAGTTATTTGCGATTTTTCTGTATTTGCGATTCTGATAATCCCCTATCACAGCGAATACGGAGGGAGAAGTGTAGAGTACCTGGAAAAGGGTCTTCCATGCGCTTATGGGCCCTTCTTCTAAGCCGTGTGGTTTTAGCACGGGTGCACGGTAATCACACGCTAATTATTTTCTTGGACGAGGGTGTGTCATAGGTGGAGAATGAGTATTGAAGCACAAAATGGTTAGCACACTGATATTACCACATGTCAACCCCGTTTATACATGCAGGGGAGTCCTTAGTGCCTTCTAAATAGGAGGCGGAAAGTGCACCCGTGTTATTTTTTGTCAAGTGCCGCATGCTAATTTCCACATTAGCGCAAAGCCCGATTTAAAATACAAAATAAAAAATTTGAAAATGGAAATTTACGGCTGCAGCAAATCTGGGCTAAGCCATCAAAAAGCCCAGTGCTAGTAAAAGGACTTTGAGTTAGTTACTGATGAAATCCTTTTGAAAAAGTTTCTTGAAACACAATACAAGTTGTTTTCCAAAATTGTTTTAATGATATGTATACTAGCCAAATAAAAGAACAAAACCAAGTTTTATGTATTTATATGGCGGTCTTATCTTTATTCTTTTAACAGTGATCAAGAACTGCTGGTGCTAATCTGGGCCTAGCCTTTGCGCTTGGAAAAACATGTTCGCACAGCTTTAAGGTAATTCCGTTTGCTATGGAAAAAAATGCTGATGATCAATACAAAGATATTTGCTTTCTAGCCTCGCGTATGTTTAATGCTTTAGTCCACTCTATATACAGAGTTGTGCAAGTAATGTATTACTGAGTTACATCTTATGGCTTATTGTTTAATATAATTTAATATTTTGTCTTTGCCGAGAAGATAACAACGCAGTGAACAATAGACAATAAAATCTAAATCTGAGAGGAAAGAATGCCAATTGTAAAATGAAAGGAAATGAGAAAGAGTAAGAAAAATAATAGTAGCAGTAATATAATACTGATAACATATTACTGGTAATATATCACTAGTGATATATTACTTTTAAAAGTATGAGTAACAACTGTTGAGTGAGCTACTCTCCAAAAGTAATATAAAATAGTCACTAGTTCCATGAGGAAAAGGTATATGTTAGTTATTAGTCTAGGTAGGTTACTGTGAAAAATAATATATAGTACATACTATATGTAGTATATAGTATACTAGTCTTTAAGCCCGTTACATTAACGGGTGCTAGATAGATGTCTGTCTGTCTGGGTATTTTTTTTCTTTGTCTCTTTCTCCTTGCACGCTGCCTGTCTGTCTTTTTTTCTGTCTGTGTCTCTCCCTGTGTCCTTAGTGCCCTCAGTGCCTCCTTCCTAAGTCCTTAGTGCCCCTTCCTATGTCCATAGTGCCCCCAGTGCTCCTTTCTATGTCCTGCGTCTATATGCGATCGGACTCCACCTCACAATCGTGTACAGATACAAGAAAGTGAGGTTACAGCGACTGCCGGACGCGACCGCCGGACACTTAAGGCACAAGTTTTCCATAAAGAATCATTCTTTATAATACCGAGGGTCTCAAAATAGTACATGGGCCACTGATTTACACCAACTTAAACCTGATGTAAATCTTGGCGTATAATGTAGATACAGAGTCCCAGTATTCAATTATTCTGCGTGCATCTTTAGTGGAGGAGTAGCCTAATGGTTAAAATGTGATCCTGGGGAACTGGGTTAAATTCCTTGCCACTAAATCCTCCTCACCCCGAACATAAAAAAAACCTTAGATTGTGAGCCCACTAGGATCAGAGAAAATACCTGCTTATAATGTATACAGTGCTGTGTACGCCTGGTGGCAATATAAAAATGATTACTAGTAGTAGTGAATGTCTCTGATTCTCTCATGGCTATGCCCCCTTTTGAGTTGTGTGCTGTTAAATTTGTGTGCAGTTCTTTATAGAAAGTAATATGTAATTACATTAATGGGTGCCTTTCTTTCTTTCTGTCTGTCTGTCTGTCTGTCTTTCTGTCTTTTTTTTCTTTCTGTCTCTCTCTCTGTTTGGCAGCTTTCTGTCTGTCTTTTTTTTCTTTCTCTTTGGTCGCTGTCTTTCTGTCTGTCTCTCTGGCCCCCTGTCTGTCTGTCATTCTTTCTGTCTGTGTGTCTTTCTTTCTCGCTCCTTGGCCGCTGTCTGTCTCTCTGGCCCCCTGTCTGTCTGTAATTCTTTGTGTCTGTGTCTCTCCCTGACCTCTTGTCTGTCTGTCTGTCTTTCTTTCTTTCTGTCTGTCTCTCTGTCTTTCTTTTTTTCTGTCTGTCTCTCTGTCTGGCCCCCTGCCTATCTCTCTCTGGCCCCCCCGAGCAAACCAAGATTGTTGCCTGCCCCCCCCCCAGCACACCCCTCCCCCCAAAGCAGCCCCTTTTCCCTCTCCCCCTCCACTTCCCTATGCAGCAGTAGCAGCCGGACGCCTCGAAGGATACCCTCCTGCCATTGCTCTCGCCACCGCTCAAACCACCGCACGCATTGCAAGCCGACACACGCCGCATACGCCACAAGCCGCCACATGCCACAAATCGAACATGGCCAAGGAGTCACAAATCACGCTGTCAGGGAACACGCCGTTGTAAGTGCGCATGCGCGCTTAGGGTTTTATTATAGAGGCTAAGACTGCTCACCAATTGTGTTTGGCTCAGTCTTGGAAGTAAATTAAAACATATGCTGACTGGAACATCCTGTGTTATGCTGCACTTCGTTCACCCCTGTGTTTGCATATCCATGAGGTTGGCATCTTTCCTTTTCCTTCTTATAAAATTACCTTAATCCTTCTTAAGTGGTTGGAGGCTGACGCACCAGATTTTACCCTCTGGAGATGTCGTCTGATCACTCTTCTGCTGTGGGAACGGAGAGATGGTATGGATCTTACATCTTTACCGGGACGCTTATTTCAGCGCACATGTGAACCTTTTTGGAACACTATGGGATCCTTTTACTAAGCCGCGTTAGGGCATTAATGTGCGGAATAGCGCGTGCTAGAAGCTAACGCCAGCATTGAGCTGGTGTTAATTCTAGCCACGTAGCACGGGTTTAGCGCGCGCTAAAAGCGCTAATGCAGCTTAGTAAAAGGAGCCCCATGACTCCCTTGGCTCGGAGTCGTCTATAATTCTTTTTGTTGTAACTTTTGCTTTCTTTGCCCTGTTTGCTTGGCTTGACGGAGGGCTGGGTGGTGGGGGTGGGGAGGATTGTTTTAATTTTATTGTCTCATTTGAAAAAGTTGAGCTTGTCTATTCTAGGTTGAGATCTTGGATCTTTTGTACTTTCCTGCTCAATAAAAATTATTTAAAAATAAAATTACCTCAGCATTGCGTAAAAGTACAGACGTTGGCAAAATCATGCTTACCCGTGCACATATTTGGCATGTTCGAAGATGGAGTTTGGATGGAATGTGGGTGGTCATGATTTACAGGGTGTACGCTCGGATTATGAGCTTGAAGGCAATAGAACAGAAGGATTTCAATCTCTTAGGCTCTTTCGTAAACAAAGAAGCAACTACCGTGTTTCCCCGAAAATAAAACCTACCCTGAAAATAAGCCCTAGCATGCCAGTTAATAAGTATGTGAGAAATAAAGGTTAAATGTGATGGATGTGTACGAGTGGGGGGAGAGTTGTTTTTGTGTGTAAGATGTTTATGACCGTTGTATGGAAATATTTTGAATTGCATATTCTTCTGTCTGAATGTTTTTTAAAAAAAAGTTTTCGAAATAAAAAGTGGAGCAGATCAGGAAGCCAGTGGAGACCTAAGCCCCTGGAATTTTGTTCAGTGCTCTAATTATATTTTGGAAAATAATATTAAATATTGAACTAGGCCAGTTACTGGGCAGACTTGCACGGTCTGTGTCTGTGTATAGCCGTTTGGTGGAGGATGGGCAGGGGAGGGCTTCAATGCCTGGGAGGGTGTAGATGGGCTGGAGTAAGTCTTAACAGAGATTTCGGCAGTTGGAACCCAAGCACAGTACCGGGTAAAGCTTTGGATTCTCGCCCAGAAATAGCTAAGAAGAAAAAAAATAAAAATAAAAAAATTTTTTAATTGAATCAGGTTGGGCAGACTGGATGGACCATTCGGGTCTTTATCTGCCGTCATCTACTATGTTACTATGTATCAAAATGACCACGCTGTGGATTTCAGGTGTTCTTGTGGGGTGATCAATTGGTTGGAGCGAAGGTCTGCCCTTGCCAAACTCGATCTCACTGTTTCCATCTCCCGCAACGATTTTCAGTATTAGCGATCAAAACAGAAGCTAGCTAAAAGATTCTGCAGCAAGTGCATTTAGCATAATTTTTAATAGGCTTCCTATTGATCTGTGCCGGGCCTGTGCTTCCCTTTTCTATGGGCTGGTATATATTCCAAGAACGAGCACAGGGAGAGAATAAGAAAATGGAGTGCTGCCAGCTTTTCACAGAGAAGAAATGTTTCAGATAAATAATGTAACATTTGGCTTTCATAGGAAAACACTGTGATTTGGAACCCTGGAGTTTTATTCTTCCTGGTCAATTTTTCTAACCTGTTGTGCTTGGCAGTAGGTGATTTTGCATTGTGTTTTTGTGTTTCATTCAGGCTTTGTTTTTCCAGCTTGCAGACCCATGGGGGGGGGGATCTATTTCCATGTTTGCCCTAGTATTTTAAAATATTTAACCCTCTTAAATGCTTGCGTGCCACAAAGTTGACTGTGCTTTTTGCTCAGTTCTCAATACTGCATGATAATGGAGGGGGAAAAAAGCTCTAATCAAAATTGTATTTCCCTATTGGTTTGTGACCCTGATGTTGGGTGGTTCCTTCCACGGCGGCTCTGTTTATGCTTCAAGACACTGTGGTGTGGTTTGTTTGGGGTTTTTTTTGCAGTTAGGGGCAATTGTAAAAACATTTTCTACAGCTCAAACATATTTTGCATATAGAAAACGCTTCTTATAAAATTTCCAAGGGCCTAGGGCAGGGGTGTCAAAGTCCCTCCTCGAGGGCCGCAATCCAGTCGGGTTTTCAGGATTTCCCCAATGAATATGTATGATATCTATTTGCATGCACTGCTTTCATTGTATGCTAATAGATCTCATGCATATTCATTAGGAAAATCCTGAAAACCTGAGTGGATTGCGGCCCTCGAGGAGGGACTTTGACACCTCTGACCTAGGGGCAGAGGGACAGCCTAGTGGTTAGAGCAGCAGGTAGAGGACTACTGGTGCTCCCTGTGCCTTTGGGCAGGTTATGTAGCTCTCCTGTGCTGCAGGTATATCCTTATAGGACAATTCTATAACTGGATGCCTCGTTTTTGGTTACCTAATGCCTCAGGGTGCCCAGATTCTATCTAATATAATAAAAGGCTACTCGCGCATGTGCACTCCCATCTGCGTGCGTCCGTTTTCCGTGAGATGTAGGGCATTGCAGGTAGGAGTGCGCATGCGCGCGAAGCTAGCTCTCTCTCTCTCTCCCTCCCCTCCTAGGCGGATGTCAGCTGCAGCGGCTGTTGGCGGCCCGAGGCGGATGTCGGCCGCGGCGGCTGCTGGCCGCCCGAAGCTCTCTCTCTCTCTCCCTGCTCTCCACCTCACGCAAACCTAAATCCAGGGAAAACGGCACTACCGGTAGAAGTTTATTTTTAAGATTAAAGGTGCTGCGGCGGCTCCTCTCACGAGCCGCACCTGCGTCGGAGAAGGCTTCCGACGCAGGCAGCGATCTTGAGAGGAACCGCGGCGGCAACTTTAAACTTAAAAATAAATTTCTTCCAGTACTGCCGTTTTTCCTGCTGTGCCCTCTCGATCTCCTTAACCACATGAATGTGCGATGGTAGGCCAGACCGTGGGAAGCAAAGGGGGGGGGGTTGGGGGAAATGCTGCTGCACAGGGATCTGTAAGGGAAGGTAAATACCGCTGCTGCTGCTGCTCAGAGAAGTGGGAAATACTGCTGCTGTTGCTGCACAGGGAAGTGAGGTTGGGGGAGGGAAATGCTGCTGCACAGGGAAATGAAGGGGGAGGGAATGTTACATATGGAGCAGGGAGAGAGACAGATAGAAATAAAGACAGACAGACAGCGGGAGGAAGGGAGACAGAAATAAAGAAAGGAAGAAAGACACAGGGGCAGGAAGAGGGACAGAAAGACAGACAGAGAAAGGGGGTCAGGGAGAGAGAAATACAGCAGGAGGTAGAGAGAGAGAGAAAGAAAGAAAGACAGACATCTATTCTAGCACCCGTTAATGTTAACAGGCTTAAAGACTAGTTATAGAATACTAGCATAACCAGGCATTGGCATGCCTAACAAGTACTGTAGGTCCCTGCTGTTACACAAGCCATAGACCTGAAGTAACAGTGGGGGCCTGAATGCAGCAAAGACATGGGTAACTTGCTGCGTTCTGTAAATTGTGGGCCTAATTCTCTATCTTACACCTAAAAATGGGGTGCTGACTAATGCGGTGCTAAGCATGATTCTAAAAAAGTTAGGCGTACTTTATAGAATCACGTTTAGGGCCTCTTCGATCAAACTGTACTAGCAGTGTGTAGCGCAGTGAGCCGCGCTGAATGGCCCGCACTGCTCCCGATGATCATAGAGTTATTATGAGCGTCGGGAGCAGCGTGGGCCATTCAGCGTGGCTCTCTGTGCTAAAAACCGCTAACGCAGTTTGATAGAACATAAGAGTAGCCTTAGTGGGTCAGACCAATGGTCCATCAAGCCCAGTAGCCTGTTCTCACGGTGGCCAATCCAGGTTACTAACGCCTGGCCAAAACCCAAGGTGTAACCACCTGAGAGTTTTCGTGGCCTAAATACCCGAGCCTAAATTCAAAACAGGGGCCCACATGGCAACATATGCCCACGATCTGCCCCATAACCATAGGCACCTTAGACTAGGCGCTTACCTCAAAGCGGTAGGCGTCTACCAAGTTAGACACTTAATATCCAATTAAGTGCAATTTGTGTCAATTATGAGGTGCTAATTCACAATTATCAGCATCGATTAAATCTGTTAGATAAACTAGGTGCCTATACTGTACAGTGCATATACCACACCAAACCTGTAGTGGAAAATTTTATATCATAATTTTCATGTCACATTGGAGCTAATTCTGCTGCAGCCAGCGAAAAAAAAGCCTAGTACGGCTTTGTAAATGGGGGAGGAGGCCATTTTCTTAAATACATTACAATTGTACTGTTAATTGACAGCACATTAAAAAACGATTTAAAAAATTAATTAGCTGATAGGCAATTAACTTGGTAAGCGTTTACCACTTCAAGGTAGCCAACTGTTTTGAGGTGTCTATCAGAAAGTAGGTGTGGTGGGTTAGGAACAGATTCTGGGTGTATTTTGGCCTAAATGCCATCTACTTAAGCCTATCAAAAAAAAGTCTTCAAAGACTCCAGCTAATCCAGAATACTGCAGCCAAGTTGATCTTTGCAAAACGCAAGTCCGACCATGTCTCCCCACTCCTAGCCAAACTTCACTGGCTCCCAGTGATTTCCAGAATCCATTTCAAATGCTCCTGCCTGGCTTTTAAGATCAGTCACGGCATCCTTCCTCCCTTAATCCCACTATCTTATAACTCCTCGAGTCCTAACTCTACCAGACCTGCCCAAAGGTATAAACTATCCTTCCCCTCTCTACACGGTATTCGCTATGCAGGCAAACTGGGAAAATCCCTTCTCTTCAGAATCACAGGTCTTTGGAACGACCTTACAACCCCGCTGCGGAACCTGGGCTCCCTCCAATTATTCCGCAAGCAACTGAAAACCTGGCTTTTCACTAAAATGTAATTCTATCCCCCCCCCCTTACTCTTCTCTTCTATATATAAGTTCATGCAAACCTTTTTTTTCCCTTCTCTTCCTATATTTTAAGTTCTTGTAAACCGTGTCGAGCTCCACATCCGTGGAGATGATGCGGTATATAAACTTAAGGTTTAGTTTAGTTTAGTTTAGTTTATATCGACTATGTGTGCCAATATAGGCGTTTGACTGTAGATGGACTATATAAAATCAAGGGGGGGACAGCACCACCCATGCTCTTCTCATACTATGCCCAAATGAATACCCCTTTGTAGTTACACGCAATGGAGGGAATTCAATAACTGGTGCTGAAAGTTAAGCACCCCCAAAAATTCAGTGCAGGATCTAATCCCGCTAAAACCTGGCGTAAATGCTAGCATCCAAATTGGGCATGATTGGGCAGTATTCTGTAACGCCATGTGTAGTACCCCCAACATGCCCATTACCGTGCCTCCCTTTTAAGATACTCACCATGGGAGTCAGGCCACATGCCTTTTAGAATAGCGCACGTCCAGATGTATACGCAAATTTTAACGACAGCCAATTAACGGCAGTGTGGTAGATGCGTGGGATAGTCTCCCAGTAGAGGTGATGGAGTCAAAGATTGTGTCTGAATTCAAGAAAATGTGGGATCTCGTAGGGCGAATAGGAGATAGTGGATGCTGCGGATGGGCCGACTGGATGGACCATTTGGCCTTTATCTGCTGTCGTGTTTCTATGTTTCTGTCACTAATTGAGTGTTGGCATCAGTTATTGCAGGTTCAGAACTCATTATGCAATGCGTTTGTGTGTGCATTTCGGAAGTGCACTCAAAACTGAACTCACGACTTCCCCCTTGTTCGCTATGACAGGGGATTAACAGACCCATGAATACAGAAAAACCGCGAATAACTTTTTCATATGTCATTCACTGTTTTCTATTAAAAACCATCGTGAATATGGAGAAACCGCGAATAACACGGTGGGAGACCTGGCCTGTTCCTGAAGGAGAGGCGAAACACGGTGAAGAAAGCACCAGCGATTTTCTCTGTGAACGCTTGGTATCAGCAATTTCTCTATGCAAGCTGCCATAATTGCGGGGGGAGGAGCCAGCAAGCTAAAAACCGTGAATAATCGAAACCGCGATTGCTGAAACCGCGAATTCAGAGGGAAAAGTGTATATAGAATCCAGAGGTGTGCCATTTATGTGCACCCTTACAGCACAGTGCTTAGTTGATTTGCTGACATTTATCTATGAAAGTGCTCATATTCTGTGCACTTGTGTGCTCAAGACTAGAGGTCTAGATTGCAGACTCTCTGGAGACAGGAAAATACAGTATAATCTTGTTATAACAGAGTTGCATTTTTTTGTAAACTTTTATTTAGGTCATCTTGGAACAACATTCAGTCACTGCACAAGCATATCAGCAACATCCAGGACAAAACTCAGCAAAACATTGGTATGGCTCGAAATGATTGCAAAACCAGAACCCTAAAAGATGTTCTAGAGCAGTGGTTCTTAACCTGGGTTTAACCGAACCCCAGGGGTTCAGTGAGTCAGTCTCGAGGGTTCGGCGGAGGTCAAAACACACTTATATAGCGCTTCGGTCATGTTCAATCATCTATCAGTTATTCAGTGATTTTGATCAAGACTGATCATGTACTCTGTTTCTTGATCTATCAATCAACAGCAGAAGTCACACTGATTTGCAGTAAATTTCATTATTATGTTATTATTATTCGAAATATAGGAGAACTTTTTTGTTTTCAAAATTGATATTATTTTTTTCCCTCACTGTATACCTATGTTTTGAATTTGTAAAAATCATATTTTATTTTTCCAATAAAGAAGGGTTCGGTGAACACGCATATGAAACTGGTGGGGTTCAGTACCTCCAACAAGGTTAAGAACCACTGTTCTAGAGCATTATGTCGTACTGTACTGGAAAGAAAAATACTCTGTTATTTTCTTCTGGGCTGCATTTTGATACTATATCACCGGCATACCAAGCGCCTTGTAGGCGGAGCCTGCATGTCCGTTATAGCCGAAAAAAAACTACAGCTAAAAGTGGCTCTGGGGACCAAATTGGTTGTCCGTTATATCCGAAAGTATGTTATATGCGAGTCCGCTATATGCGATGATTTTCTGGATGTTCATAATGGTGCACGGCCGGGACCAGCGGACCTCATCCGCTATAGGCAAGGTTCCGTTATAAGCGAGTCCGTTATAACGAGAGTATACTGTACCTACTGTACTTGAAGGTGACTCTCGTTGAGCTGCAAGCTTCAATCCAAATAAATATAGCAAGCACACCCATGGAAACTTAAGTCCACTGTTCCCTCTAAGCTGAGCAGGAGTCCTCCACCCACAGTCTCACCAATAGAGGGTGCTGTTTTACTGTCACATTTTTCAATTGTGAGGGACAGGCAAGTTCTGCAGGACTCCAGGGAACATACCTGTCCTTAGCGACTGAAAATATTCCACCCCCTAGTGGTAGCAATGCAGCTGGAGGACACCTGCTCAGCTAGGACCCATTTTACTCTGATGCATTAAATTTACCCAAGAATGAGGACATGTGGTTAGAATTTGAGAACAGCAGTTAAAGATTATAAACATGCTATATCAAATACTAAGCAGAGTGATTACTCTACTATCATTAATAGAGATGCTTCTCACATCGGTAAACTTTTTTTGTATAGTTAATAAATTAACTGATGTTTCGCATATTTGCAATAAGACATGAGAACTACCCCTTCAGCTATTCAATTAGCAGATTAATTTCAAATGAAGATAAATAATTTGTTTGCGGAGCTATATATAAATGAGGCCCTGGGAGTTAGATATCTCATTCTTAGATTTTTCTTTCATTTGACTATTATCCAGCAGATAGGATTTGGAGTACGTTTGCTCATACGACTAGAGCTGATTTAAATGGAACATGTAACAAACATACTAAGGGTTTCTTTTACGAAGCTGCGGCAGCATTTTTAGCGCATGCTGCCGATTAGAGCAAGCTAACCCCCCCCCCCCCGCGTTACGCGGATAAACTAACGCCGGTGTCAGGTCAAAAGCGCACCGGGACAAAGGTGCGCACAGACAATTGAGCGCAGCGCGGAGGCGCGCTCTGAAGAAAATTACTGTTTTTAAGGACTCCGACGGGGGGGCGTGGGGGGGAAACCCCTCCCACTTTACTTAATACAGATCATGCCGCATTGTGGGGGCGTTATGGGGGTTTGGGGGGTTGTAACCCCCCACGTTTTACTGAAAACTTTACTTTTTCCCTGTTTTTCGGGAAAAAGTTGTTTCCAGTAAAATGTGGGGGGTTACAACCCCCCAAACCCCCCACAACGCCGCCGTGATCTGTATTAAGTAAAGTGGGGGGGCTCCCCAACAAAAACCCCCGTCGGAGCCCCTAAAAACTAATTTTCTTCGGCGCGCGCCTCCGTCTTGCGCTCAGTTGTCGGCGCACGCCTTTGTCTTCCGCGATTATGTCTATGAACCCTAACGCCAGCTCAATGGAGGCATTAGCATCTAGCACACGCGGCAATATAGCGCACATTAAGCGCGCGATAAAACCGCTAGCGCAGCTTAGTAAAAGGAGACCTAAATCTCATTGTTGCCTTGATAATGGCCCCACCTTCTTGAAGTCTGCTCTACAATAATTTAAATCTATTTTATTACATTGGATAGAGAACTTACTTTCACTGGGGGAGGGGGTTTCCCTAAAGATTATGCAGAGAATATTCTTACACCTATAATGAAGAATCTTATATTATCCAAGAATGTAGTCTCTATCTACAGACCTGTAGCATCAATCCCTTACGTTGTAAAAGTTATGGAGGATCTGGCAATGGAACAGCTGGTGGATTATTTGGATCGTTTGGACATACTGCGTTCATCTCAATTTGTTGTTGTTTTTTTTTATTAAACAAATTATCAAGAATAACTTTTTGTACAGTGTATGATCAAGACAACCAATGAAGAAACTAGAGTAATAATATGAAAATAATTCTTCTGCTTAATCAATTTTAAATTCCCATAGGATCCAAGATGGTAATCTGAGTGAAAGTAGCAAAAAAAAAAAAACAAAACTAAACGTATCAATTTTATCAATAAGGTGGATAACTGAAAGTGGTTCACAGGAGCAATTAACTAACTTAAGTTGTTACTATCTCTCCTTCAAGACGTTTCTCAATTTGGATTCCATTTTGAGCATAGTATGGAAAGCATTATTGTTATTAGAGGAAATAAAATCATTTTGGGGCAAAGGAAAATGAATTCTTATTATGCAACTGGATCGTTCAAGTGCGTTTGATCTGGTAGATCACACCTTTCGTAATATTTTAAATAACGGGATTTAGTTGGAAATGGACTGACTTGGTTTCAAGGGTTTCTGTCATTCAGATCCTACAGAGTCAAGGTGCAAGAAGTCCTGTCAGAAAAGTGGTTGCCACTGTCGGGGGTGCCGCAGGGTTCCCCTTTCCTATTCCATTTAATGTATTACTCTCATCACTAGGGGGAAAATTAGAGATGGAAGGTTATCACATGTTTATATATGCTGATGATATTTCTGTCCTGTTTCAATTGGATGACATATTACAAAGATTTTTTTTGCTAATTTCTCCAGTTTTTAGGATGACACAAGGTGTGCAGCGTAGTCGAATAAACTTATGAGACCAGAAAAAATTGCAACAAGGACAGTGTGGGGAAAGTCAGCTCCAATGACTTCAGAGAGCCCTGGAGGTGTCAGGTCAAAAGCGTGCCGGGACAAAGGCGCGAGCAGACAATTGAGCGCAGCGCGGAGGCGCGTGCCGAAGAAAATTACTGTTTTTAGGGCTCCGACGGGGGGGGAGGAGTGGGGGGAACCCCCCACTTTACTTAATACAGATCGCGCTGCGTTGTGGGGGCATTGTGGGGGGTTTGGGGAGTTGTAACCCCCCACATTTTACTGAAAACTTCACTTTTTCCCTGTTTTTAGGGAAAAAGTTAAGTTTTCAGTAAAATGTGGGGGGTTACATCCCCCCAAACCCCCCCCCAACGCCGGCGCGATTTGTATTAAGTAAACTGGGGGTGCTCCCCAACAAAACCCCCCGTCGGAGCCCCTAAAAACAGTAATTTTCTTCGGCGCGCGCCTCCATCTTGCGCTCAGTTGTCGGCGCATGCCTTTGTCTTCCGCGTTGTTGTCTATGAACCGCCCTGGAAATTGCTGGGTGTGCTTCTATTTTGCTAGCATGAGTGGACTCGATAATACCTCATATACACTTTTGGGGTTTTCAAAAATTTCCTTTTCTGCTTCTTTCACACACTTAGACAGGACTAGGCATGTTAACATTTGAGCTAGCATTACATTTTGATTCCAAAACATATATAATAAGATGAGCTTTTTGTGCATGCTGAAATTGGAAATGATATGGATACAGCAGGTTCTCATTTCAGTGTTTCTACATTGTGGCAGGCGAATGAATGCAATCCTGTTGACTCCATTTAGTGATGAGGTGAAGTGTGAAAATTGTAGGCATTGGTGCAATCTGTAAAATCAGGTGTAATTTCATTAACTCCATGGGCAGGTTGCAAATGCACGGTATATATAAAATGCAAACACCTTTTTTTTTTATATAGAGCTGCAGAAGCTGCAGGGATTATCCTGCAATAGAAAGTGCTCATTGCATTTTTTTTTGTTTGTTTTCAGTTTAGAATCCTTTCTGATATTGGCCCATGATAATTTTTGCTATAAATATGTTCTCGTGTGTTTAGAACCCTGCAGGTGAATATCCAGATCTTGAGGATGGTTTCATATATGGAAATCAGAGTTCTGTGAATCAGTGATGGTTTGCCAAAGGAGTTCTTTTACTTTTGGTTCCTTTCATGGGAAAGATTTGAGAATCACCAAATAAGGATTTTGCTGCACAAACTAGAGATTGACACGGTGACAAAATTCATCACTGTTCCCGTCCCCGCGGATAACTGCGGGAAATAATCCCATGCCATTTTTTAGTGTCTATTTCAACCTCGGTCCTTCTACACCAGCATTCTTCAAAGCAAAGCTTGCGGGTCAGTGGTTGTGGTCTTTGATGCTCTGATTCTTATTTGAGCCAAGTATAGGATAATGAAGCCATTGTGACATCACTGATGTGATTGGCTCTTAGGCACTGGTGGAATGAGGCATTATGACATCACAATATCTGCTCTGGATACCAGAGACTGTCATTCTGTAGTGTCTGTTTCAACCTCAGTCCTTCTACACCAGCATTCTTCAAAGCAAAGCTTGCGGGTCAGTGGTTGTGACCATTCATACTCTGATTCTTATGTGAGCCAAGGATAATGAAGCCATTGTGACATCACTGATGTGATTGGCTCTTAGGCACTGGTGGAATGAGGCATTATGACATCACAATATCTGCTCTGGATACCAGAGACTGTCAATCTATCCCAACCTGAGTCCTTCTACACCAGCATTCTTCAGTGCAAGGCTTGAGGGTCAGAGGTTGTGCCCATTCATACTCTGATTCTTCCCTCTCTCCTTAAAGAATGACATGAAGATGGTTTCCCGCGGTTATCCGCGGGTACGGGAACGGTGATGAATTTTGTCACCGTTTCATTCTCTAGCACAATCCTTAAAACAGACTTATCCAGCCTTTTTCTACCCAGGGCCACATTTTATATTTTGTTATGTTCGGAGCACAAAAATACACACCACTGTATTTTGCCATGTGTTTTGTCAAATAGTGGAAAAATACGACAGTGTGTTGTCCCCCTCCCCCTGTTTTCACCCAGTCTCTCTCTATGCTTCATGTACCCACAGTCTTTCTCTTCATATACTGTCCCATCCACCAGTCTTCACCCAGTCTCTCTCTCTCTCTCTCTGCTTCAAGTACCCCCAGTCTCTCCCCTTACGCAGGTAGGGCTGGTCTCAGTTAAGGCACTGGTCTTTGACCCAGGGGCCGCAGCAGGAGCAGACTACTGTGCGCGATGGACCACTGGTCTGACCCAGCAGTGGCAATTCTTATGTTCTCTTCATGTACTGCCCCTTCCCACCCCAATTTTACCCACTCTTTCTTCTCACTTGGCTTGAGCTGCAGAAGATGCAGCAGGATTCCTGCTTCCCCACTCTGGCATGGCTCTCTGCAAACTTGAGCCACATGGGGCTGAAAGTTCAGGTTGGTTTCATGGCTGATACTTGAAATCACAAGAACAATCCAGATATCCGGTACCACATGGCTCAAACCTACAGGCAGATGAAGAATGGTAGGACAGCAAGAATCTACTGTAAGCACTACAACAATTGCTAAGCTTCCAAGGTCCAGAAAAAAAGCACCTAGTGGGCTGGATTCTAGCCCGGGGGCCATAGGTTGGACAAACCTGCCTTAAAACCTTAAAGGAGGCTTTTGCATGGTTATGCATAAGCCTGGTTCCAACTGCTGATCAAGGATGGGTAGCAAGAAAATTTTCAGTTTCTGTTGTTTCCCTTTTGTCATCACAGGAGATGGGTGTCAGGTCAAAAGCGCGCCGGGACAAAGGCGCGCCCAGACAATTGAGCGCAGTGCGGGGGCGCGCACCACACAAAATTACTGTTTTTAGGGCTCCGACGGGGGTGTGTGTGTGGGAATCCCCCCACTTTACTTAATAGAGATTGCGCCGCATTGTGGGGGCGTTGTGGGGAGCTTGGGGAGTTGTAACCCCCCACATTTTACTGAAAACTTCACTTTTTCCCTGTTTTTAGGGAAAAAGTTAAGTTTACAGTAAAATGTGGACAGTTACAATCCCCCAAACCCCCCATAACGCCGGCGCGATCTCTATTAAATAAACTGGGGGGACTCCCCAACAAAACCCCCTGTCGGATCCCCTAAAAACTGTAATTTTCTTCGGCGCGCGCCTCCGTCTTGCGCTCAGTTGTCGGCACGTGCCTTTGTCTTTCGCAGGGTTGTCTATGAATCCAGGAGATGACACAAGATGACAGCTTAGAAGGAAGACTCCAGCTTTTTCAGGGAAAAAGAAACATTTAGGTTTGAAAGTGCCTGTATATATTATGTGAACTACGGTACTTTTGGTTGTACCAGAGAAAGGAGATATGTCAAATGCATAACCCTTATCGATACCCTCAATCAAAACCTGAACACAGAATCTAGCTGCAAGTCATAAAATTTATTTGGGGGGAGGGGTGTTTTATGAGAATTTAAATACAATCACCTTCTGCTTAACCCAGCTATTAGGGCATTTTGATAACTGCACATGTACAGTGGCACACATCATGTGAGGGTAAATGTAGAAAATAATTGGCACTTTTGTGCTACCTGAAGGAAGACGACAAAATTGGTAAGGGGTTTGAACCAAAAAAAGGATGAGAAGAGACTGCAAGACCTAAACATGTATTCTCTAGAGGAGAGAAGGGACAGGGGAGATATGATACAGACATTTAAATCAGCTTTCAATCAAAAAATGTTATTATCCGAATGGTGGAAAGCTGATTTGTCTATTGTTATTATTATTTTTCTAGTGAGACAGACGTTGAAATACTTAAAAGGTATTAAAATAGAACCAAATCGTTTCCAGAGAAGGGGAAATGGTAAAACTAGAGGGTGTAATTTGAGATTACAGGAGTAATGCTAGGAAATTCTTTTTCACGGAGAAGGGTGGTGGATGCCTGGAATTCCCTCCTGAGGGAGATGATAGAGAAGAAAACGGTGATGGCATTCAAAAAACCGTGTGGGATTAAGCGAAAGCTAGAAGGATGCTAGGTTGCATAGGGAGAGGTATGGCCAGTAGGAAAAAGGAGGTATTGATGCCCCTGTAGAATATTGTGTACAATTCTGGAGGCCACATCTTCAAAAAGATATAAAAAGGATGGAGTCGGTCCAGAGGAAGGCTACTAAAATGGTGTGTGGTCTTCGTGATAAGGCGTATGGGGACAGACATAAAATATGTATACTTTAGAGGAAAGGCGGGAGAGGGGAGATATGATAGAGACGTTTAAATACCTACGTGATGTAAATGCACACGAGTCAAGTCTCTTTTATTTGAAAGGAAACTCTGGAATGAGAGGGCATAGGATGAAGTTATGAGGTGATAGGCTCAGGAATAATCTAAGGAAATACATTTTTACGGCAAGGGTAGCAGATGCATGGAACAGTCTCCTGGAAGAGGTGGTGGAGACAGAGACCGTGTCTGAATTCAAAAGGGCCTGGGGTAGTCGTGTGGGACTTCTCGCAGAGAGATAAACTTGTTCTATTGATCTCTCTCTCCTCAAAAATGGATTTCCTGTCCTATTAACCCTCTTTCTTCCTCCCCTCTTAAAGTCAATCAATTTGTACCTTTGCTTAATCTTTGTAAACAGCATAGAATTTCACGGTATTGCGGTATATAAGCTGTTATTATTATTATTATTATTATAATAGTTACTGTGGATGGGCAGACTAGATGGGCCATTTGGCCTATATCTGCCGTCATGTTTCTATGGTCCAGAGGAAGGCTACTAAAATGATGTGTGGTCTTCGTGATAAGGCGTATGGGGACAGACTTAAAGATCTCAATCTGTATACTTTGGAAGAAAGGCGAGAGAGGGGAGATATGATAGAGACATTTAAATACCTACATAATATAAATGTGCATGAGTCGAGTCTCTTTCATTTGAAAGGAAACTCTGCAATGAGAGGGCATAGGATGAAGTTTTTTTGAATAGCATACCCCTTAGTGAATTCTGTGAATGGAGCAAGTGCATCACACAACTCTGAATGCTAACGGGTGTGCCAATGTCAACACCTTGCATGTATTCTATAACGAGACTTGGGGGTAATTGTCAGTGAGGACATGAAGTCTGCCAATCAAGTGGAGCAGGCTTCGTCCAAGGCAAGACAAATCATGGGCTGCATACGAAGGGGTTTCGTCAGCCGTAAGGCGGAAGTCATTATGCCATTGTATAGATCCATGGTGAGGCCCCACCTGGAATACTGTGTGCAATTCTGGAGGCTGCATTATCGCAAGGATGTGCTGAGACTGGAGTCGGTGCAGAGAATGGCCACCCGGATGGTCTTAGGACTCAAGGATCTTCCATACGAAGAACGGCTTGACAAATTACAGCTATACTCGCTCGAGGAGCGCAGAGAGAGGGGGGACATGATCGAGACGTTCAAGTATCTTACGGGCTGCATCGAGGCGGAGGAAGATATCTTCTTTTTCAAGGGTCCCACGACAACAAGAGGGCATCCGTGGAAAATCAGGGGCGGGAAACTACAAGGAGACACCAGGAAATTCTTTTTCACTGAAAGGGTGGTTGATCGCTGGAATAGTCTTCCACTACAGGTGATTGAGGCCAGCAGCATGCCTGATTTTAAGGCCAAATGGGATCGGCACATGGGATCTATTCACAGGGCAAAGGTAGGGGAGGGACATTAGGGTGGGCAGACTAGATGGGCCGTGGCCCTTATCTGCTGTCTATTTCTATGTTTCTATGTTTCTATATAATGACTTCTTGGCATCAAGATGCCAGTACAAAAATGGTGCTAAGCATATAGAATTGCCCCTTTAGAATTAACCCTGCTATCTCTAGCTAGATTCCAATTCCAACAATATATGCCTTTGCTGAATTCTGATTTCTCTGACCTATTACGCTATCAAGCTTTTCTCTCATTTTTGGTGGTTATGCACCGGCACAGTTTTTCAATACTATTGCACTTTTGCTGAGCTATTATGAAACCAATTATTAATGCAGTATAGAGAAGACTTTACTAATCATATAAATGATTAATCTCTTAGAAATTCTCCATAAATATTCATACTAACTAATGAACATTTTTACATCTTCTATCTGGATAAACTATTTTTTTTCAAAGTCAACTCTCAAGAGAGACTAACAAAGAGCTGTAACAAAAAGCTTGTTTCATTTAAAGAAATAGCGTCCTTGCATTTCCCTTAAGTGTTCATATCCATGTTCATTTTGTGGAATAGAAAGCTGGAATGTATGTGAGAGGGTAGAGATTGGGGAAAGGGGTTTCTATACTAACTACCATTAATGACGGAGACAATCAACACCATTACTCACTTGAGGAAAGAAGAGAACGGGGAGATATGATTGAAACATAAGTACATCATGGGACGCATCAAGTCAGAAGATGATATCTTCTGGCTCATGGGACCCTCGACCACCAGAGGGCATCCGCTGAAAATCAGGGGAGGGAAGTTTCATGGCGACTCCAGGAAGTACTTCTTCACCGAAAGAGTAGTGGATCATTGGAACAGACTCCCACTCCAGGTGATAAAGGCCATCAGCGTAACGGATTTTAAGAGAAAATGGGATACTCACGTGGGATCTTTAAGGGAGTAAATTCAGGGGAGGGGATACTTGTTATGGGCAGACATGGTGGGCTATAGCCCTTTTCTGCTGCTTTTTTCTATGTTTCTATGTTTCATTATACAAACAGTAGAATATAATGAACAAAAATAAAACAAAAGAAAATAAGACGTTATCTTTTTTAATTAAACTAACTTATGCTAGGTTTTTTTTTTTAAACTTTATTGATTTTAAAACTTTGATAGTGTTATACAAATGAAAAATCATACAAACTGCATGAAAACACACTATTAATTATACAAATAGTATCTTAATCATTTTCTCCCCTTCTCGAGGTTTCCTTATGTCCCGCACATATCAAGTACGTTTTAATTACGATCTCTCTGATACCTGGAGCAATCCATCTGGTGTACCGCAAGGGACACCATTATCCCCACTGCTTTTCAATGTCTACATGTCGTCATTAGGTGCACAACTAACCCAGCTGGGGATAAAATTATTTAGTTATGCAGACGACTTTACAATCATTATCCCATTCGCTACCTCTCTCTCGGAAGCCACTCCTAAGGCAACAGAAGTACTAAACTCGATGGAGCAATGGATGACTGAATTCAAACTGAAGCTTAATTCAGAAAAAACTAAATTTTTTGTAGCTTTGCCACACCCACTTGACACTAAAACATCACTGTGCATCAGTAAACGTAGTTAACCCATCCAACCCACTATGAAGATATTGGGTGTAACATTGGACCAGAGTCTAACCATGAAAGACCAGGTGGACTTCTTAGTTAGAAAGGGTTTTTTTACTCTCTGGAAGCTTCAGACCATTAGAGCATATTTCAATGTTTCATCATTTAGAATCCTAGTACAATCCCTTATACTGAGTCCACTAGATTATTGCAATATCGCCTACCTGGCAATTTCCCAGAAGAATATGCGGCGATTACAATTGGTGCAAAATGCGGCAGTCAAGCTAATTTTTGGGTTGAAGAAGTTCGATCATGTAACACCTTCCTACCAACTTCTACCGATGGAGGCACGCATAAAGTTTAAGTTCGGATGCTTTTGCTTTAAGGCACTATTCGGTTTAGCCCCTAAATATATAACTGACCTCTTCTCTTTCTCAAACAACAGACATAAGAGAAGCTCACACTCGAATTTTGTTTCCCCACCGGTTAAAGGATGTAAATTTAAAAAAACACCATCGACATCTTCTCTCACATCAAGAGGCACTATAGGGCAAAGATCTGGAACAATTGTTCACGCCTACTACTTATGGAGAATTTAGGAAACACCTAAAAATATATCTGTTCCTGAAGTATTTAGGCAACTAACCTGTACAATCCTACTCCACAATAACTGATCTCTAGCACTGTTAATAACTAGCTTCTAACCTTGTTAATTCTACTTAATTTGTAACATCTTTTAACCATTGTAAACTGCATAGAACTTCACGGTCCTGCGGTATATAAATTGTTATTATTATTATTATTCTTTTCTTGATTATTAAAATAATAATATATATGATATGGTTTCAATATTATAATGAAATAATTTAACTTTTTGAAATACATTTCCCTCCCCCCTCCCTGGATGTGCAAGGACTCCAGTAGAAATAAAAAGAAGAAAAATAACCCTAATTATAATCCAATAAAATTAGTCAATCTTTAAAGGACTTATTTACACAACATTCCACCACCATCTTTTCATACTTGTAAGAGGGGAGAGTGTAGTTAAAAGCTACAGCCTCAGCACCCTGGGTTTGTGGGTTCAAACCCACGCTGCTCCTTGTGACCCTGGGCAAGTCACTTAATCCCCCCATTGCCCCAGGTACATTAGATAGATTGTGAGTCCACCAAGATAGATAGGGAAAAATGCTTTAGTACCTGAATAAAATCATGTAAACCATTCTGAGCTCCCCTGGGAGGACAATATAGAAAATTGAATAAATAAATAAATAAGTAGTATACAGTTACCCACCAAAAAGTAAAATTAATCCTATCATGGTTTTTCCAATTATTAGTAATCAGTTGAACCCCTATTCCTGATGCTAGGTTTTACTAAACTGTGGAAGAGCTTCTTACCGCGGGTTGGCGAGGTAAATGTTCCGACACTCGTAGGAACCGAATGAGCGTCGGAGCATTTACTTCGCTGGCCCTTAGCAAATTCCTTTATGTACTCTCCCTTCATGTCCTTCTATACTTGTATTATAATGTAAATTCCCCCCATAAATTCCTTATGTTTCCAGTATTGTTGCATTTGTCTTAAGTCAAGATTGTTTTATTTATTGTCGTAAAATTTTTAACAAATTAATTTTATTAATATGTACATCGCTTTGAATTCAGATAAAGCGATTAATCAAATCTTTTATTAAACTTGAAACTTGAAACTTGACCAGTGGCGTAGCGAGAAGTTTGATAAGCGACAGAATCAAATTTTGATAAACTTAAAACATGCGAGTTCCTAAGATGTGGTCAGTATAACTTAAACTGAACTCTAACCAATACAGAGATTCTAGGCAGGGTTTTCTAAAACAGGGGAAGACGGTGATATAAACGGATCGCCACCAACATCCCTACAGCTGAAAGTCACTGGAAATAAAATATTGCATCCTACAAGTCAGTGACATGTAATATTTATGCTGACAAAGTCTGCACCGTGCTAGCATTTCAAAGAGAAATAAAAGAAAGATAAGAGGAAAAGCAATTTTGGGGGGGACTTGTGTGCCTGGGAGTTCATTAGGCAGGAAATGGAAAACACTACATCTTGCATTATGGATTGCATGATAATAGCCACAGTATGGATAAAGCTATTATGATCTTGGGTGCTAATGGTTCCAGGGCAGCAGTAGCCTGAGGATCTCTGATAGACATTAGATTTTTTTCAAGTGCTTTTTCAAATGTTCACATTCTTAATTCTGTATTAGTAGCTAGTTTGTGGTGTAAAACTTACCAGGTTAATCTTAAGCCAGAAGAGATAATTAACCATGCTGTGGTACTCTTTGGACTCTTATACTGTTCTACTTTAATTTGCTAGCTGCAAAAAAATCTTAGACCCATTTTTGTTAGGTGCAAACAAGTTATACTGAACACCCTTTTTCCTTTATTGAATTCAAACATCTCACTTTCTGTAAGCAGTCTTTACCTCACTTCCCACAAGTGGGTCTTTGATTTCCTCTTTGGCTAGCAAGTTCATTGCTAACTACAGAAAGGTCTAGAATCCCATAGTGTGGCTTTCATGTCTTATACAGTTATAAAGTAATGGGATAGGTATAGTTTGCACTGCATGATATGGCTCCATACAGTGAATTAAACTAGATAAACCAAGCCATAGAGATTTTCATGATATCCATAATGACTATGCATGATATAGATTTGTATACAGTGAAGGCAATGCATGTACATTTATCTCATGCACATTCATTGTGGTTATCTTGAAAACCAGACTGGCTTAGTGGATCCTCAGGACAGGGTTGAAAATCATTGCTTTATACCCATGTCACTTGTTACTGTTTGCTAAAATTTCTATTCAAGTCCATCTCAGAAGCAGAGATGGTACATTCTAGCCCATGCTTGTCCAACTTGCGACTTGCCAACTTCATGTTTTGGCCCCCAGAAGCTCTGTGAAGGGCTCTGACTGCACCCCTGCTTCCCCGCCACAACTGGCCTGTGTGCCTGAGCTGCATGGTGCTGGATGTTGAGGCTGTTCCCACGTTTTCAAGTATCATGGGACCCGATACTGTGAGGCCACTCTCAATTTCTGGTGCAGCAAGGCTCAACCGCATGGTTAAGACCAATCAAGGCGGCAAGGCAGGTATCCCGTTGGACTTCATGGAGCTTTTGCAGACCACTTATGCAGCATGGAGCTTTTGCAGAAGAAAAGCAGGAAGAGGACTATTCACAGCAGGACGGCAGGGATCTCATCAAAGCAGCTGAAGCTAAGCAATGGGCAGGAGACATGATGAAGGAGGGGGGCGGGGGGCACATATGTGAGATTTTCTTTTTGCACAGGGCAGGTCTTGAGGAAAATAGGGTACAGAAGCTGTATTTGCCCCATCTGCCTGCATGCTAGATTGGGAATGGGGAGGAAAGAAAGAGAGAGGTGGAGGAGAGAGACAGGGAATGCTGAATGGGCTGGAGCAGTGGCATAGCCATGAGTGGGCCAAGGCCCACCCAGTGGTGACATAAATAGTTATTATAGCTGGTGGAGATCCCGGGGCCCTGATTCCTCTTTCCAAGTAGTCTCCAAGAGGGGTTCCAGCTGCTGATGCTGATGTAGCATGATATGATTAATTTTGCTAGATCTAAGAATTAGAAAGCTATGGCTTGAACTCTGGATATAAGAATTATTAAATGTATTTCTTAAACTAAACTCTGAATGAACCTAGGCTATCAGCCTTCAGAATATTGTAAAACCTTGGTTGGCGAGCATAATTTGTTCCGGAAACATGCTTGTAATCCAAAACATTCGTATATCAAAGTTAATTTTCCTATAAGAAATAATGGAAACTTAAAGAATTTGTTCCACAACCCAAAAACTGTAATACAAAAGTATAAAGTAAAAATACTGTACAAAGTAAAAAAAAAAAAAATATTAACCTGCACTTATGAAAAAAATCATGGCTGATGTGATGGAGACGAGAGAGAGGAGAGGATGAGGATTATTGTGTAGGTTGACTTTCACTATGACATGACGTGCAGACCTCGCTCGTTTAGAACAGTCACTACACTCGCGCAGCATCAGAGAAAGAAGAACCATTGGCTCCGTTGTCATGCGCATATACTGTACGTACTCGTAATGCAAGACCTCGCTCGTTTATCAAGTTAAAATTTAATAAAACATTTTGTTCGTCTTGCAAAACACTTGCACACCAAGTTACTTGCAATCCAAGGTTTTACTGTACTGAAAAATCTGAAACAAAAAAAAGTAAAATACCCATTCTATGGATTGCAAAAGGATGGCAGTGTGGTTAGTGTACCAGTGTCAAACAGAATTCTACTTCCAAGATATGTACAACATAAGCCATCAGTCTCCAAGATATTTACAACAATCAAAAGAGCTGAAGTGTTAACTATCTCTATGGACAATACATAGCAATCAGAGGTTAGAATGACAAAAAAAAAACATTAGACATTTTCAGACAATGACTCATTTGAAATCTCATCACAGCTCTGTCCAGCTAGAAAGCATATGACCAGCCAAACCAGATGACATTATCAGACCTGAATTTTGATTGGACTGCTAAATGTACCACCTGACCCAGCTCCTGTAGTCCTTCCAGCAAGAGACCATCATCTCCTCAAGCTATCATCTGCAGATACAAGACCTCCATTACCAGAGTTAGTTATTTTCTTCCAGCATAATCACTCAGCTTTTCTAGCTGACATTCTCCCCCATGCATACTCAGTCCAATTAGCACCCCTGTGCATGTGTGCATAGGGATTGAACTGAGCATGAGTGGAGGGTGCAGTGTTTGTACTGGTGGCTGGAAATGTGCTGTTAACTGCAATAGGAATGACATTGCTTATGAGGGAGACTTCAGAGAAGACTCCTCAGCTGGCAGAGCCCAGGGATCCTTGCCAACCAAGGTATTCATTTTTACTGCTTAGGGACAGGGGGTAGCAGGCAGTGAAGAAATAAGTGGATCATGCCCACCCGGTCCACCCCCCAGGCCAACCCAAAAACTGAGGTCTGGCTGTGCTACTGGGCTAGAGAGACAGGAGAGATGGGAAATACAGCATAGGTGGAGGGAGAGATAGAGAGACAATGCTGGATGGGGAAAGAGAGGCAGGGGGAATGCTGAATGATGCAGTGGGGAGGGGGCAGAGAGATGGGCAGAAACAAGCAATGCTGGATGATGGGGGCAGAGAAGGAGACAGAGGAGATGATAGAAGGGGCGAGATAGAAAGAAAATACTGGATGACAGGGGGAGAGAATGCAAGACAAGGGCAATGCTGGATGTGGTGGGAGAGAAAAAGATGGGGGTAATAAATGGTGCAGGAGAAGAGAAGAGAGAGAAGCAATGCTGCATGCCAGGGGCGGGCAAGGCCAACACAAAATAATTTTATTTTTAATCTAGGATGAATTAATGTGGTAGCTGTGTTAATCCATTTTAAAAGTCAAAAAATATAAGTAAAAGAATAAATGGAAAATTAAGTGACACCTTTTTATTGTTCTAAGTACAATTTTTTACTAGCTTTTGGAGACCAAAACCATCACTTTCCAGTCTGGACAGTATAGCGTTATTATAGTATGCTTGGAAGGAGGTTTTGGCGTCTGAAAACTAGTTAAAATGTAATAAGTTAGTACAATAAAAAGGTATCACCTTATTTCTCTGTGTTGTCGGAGATTGTGTGAGTGCGTGATCCCCAGAATGAAAGTGTGAGTACATGTGTGCACACGAATTATGGCCTTCCCAATGTTACAAAATATAAAAAGTGCTCCCTGATAGAAAAAAAGGTTGGACAAGCCTGTTCTAGCCTAATTCATCCTTGAATTTTAGAAACATACGCTAGTTATTACAAAGCTGAGGTAGAGATCTCTAGTACCATGGGCCAGTGAGGTAAATGCTCCCATAGAATTCCTATCAGCTTCAGAGCATTTACCTCAGCGGCCCATAGTAGAAACCTCTATTGCGGCTTTGTAAAAGGAGCCCATAATGGTGCCCTCAAAAGGGGGAGGGGGCAGAATTATGACCTCTAGAGAACTGGTTCCCAACCATATCCTGGAGAACCACCAGCCAGTTGGGTTTTCGGGATAGCCCTAATGAATAATGTATGAGAGAGATTTGCATATAATGGAGGTGACACGCATGCAAATCTGCTCCATGCATATTCATAGGGCTAGTCTGAAAATCTGACTGGCTAGTGGTCCTCCAGGATAGGGTTGGGAACCACTGCTCTAGAGATCATAATTCCCTCCCCCCCCCCCCCATGATAGGGTTGGAAACCACTGCTCTCAATGGACAGGGAATCTCTTCCTTCCAAGATTTTGCTTGAAATACTAAGACAAGGAATTTATTTTACTCAAAAAAAATTCCACTGCTCTACCTTTCAGAAAATTATTACTAGCAAGTCAATGAGGATCTCAGTCGGCTTGGCTCCTGAGAGCTTTCATAACCATCTTCAGAAAGTCCCTTACACACCATTTAATTAAACAGCTGCGGTACAGTCAAGGTTCATGCCTCAGGATAGCGGTGCAGTTTCTCTGACGCCACCTACGTGGTCTCCAGCACGCGCGTTCCAAAACCTCTATGGCTATGTTTTATATCGGCTCAGTAAAAAAATATTACAGCATACAAAGAATCCAGCTGTCAGCAGATGGAACTGCCCTGTATAGCAACATGTTTTTGCTAAAGTATGAAATCATTTAGAACTGGTGAACTTGACATTTTGGAGGGACTCGGTATATATTTATATTCGAGGGTGGTTTGAAAAGTTTGGTTAAAAAAAAAACAAGTTAAACAACGTAGTCTACATCGAGGGCTATACACTTACCCCCCCTCTTTTACTAAGGTGCGCTGTGCTTTTTAGTGTGCGCTAAACACATGCTAAACGCTAATGCGCGCATGTTATCCTATGGACACGTTAGCGGTTAGTGCACGCGTTGATTTAACGTGCGCTAAATCCGTAGCTTAGCGCACCTTTGTTAGAAAAGGGCCTTAGTCCAGTCAGTTTCCAGTTTTTTTTCCCGTAAACTCACTGGACTCTGGGGCATATTCTATAAATGGTGCCATAAGTTAGGCGCTGGTAGGCCTTCCTACCAACGCCTAACGTAATTGGAAAAGCTGTTAAAAACAAAAAAATTATTTTAAACCCCCCCCAAAAAAATAGGCGCCTACAAAAACAGCACCTTCATTGTGTCTATGGAGGCACATTAGAATGCCTAAGGTTGACGTAGGCGTGGTTAACCCCGGAAATGAACGTATGCCTCATCAAACACAGACACTGGAAATGTAGGCCTTCAAACTCTGGCCTACATTTCTAGCGTCTATATTTGAGGTAGCCACGATTCTACAAACGGCATCATTGTGTTATTGACACACCCTAACGTGTATAGCCCTCAATGGAGACTACGTAGTTTAACTTGTTTGTTGTTGGGTTTTTTTTTGTTTTTGTTTTTTACCAAACTCTTCAAACTACTCTCATATATATATATATATATATATATATATATATATATATATAAGAACATAAGAATTGCCACTGTTGGGTCAGACCAGTGGTCCATTGTGCCCATCAGTCCGCTCCCGCGGCGGCCCTTAGATCAAAGACCAGTGCCCTGAGTCTAGCCTTACAAGCGTACGTTCTGGTTCAGCAGGAACTTGTCTAACTTTGTCTTGAATCACTGGAGGGTGTTTTCCGGAATAGCGTTCCAGTTTTCTACCACTCTCTGGGTGAAGAAGAACTTCCTTACGTTTGTACGGAATCCATCCCCTTTTAACTTTAGAGAGTGCCCTCTCGTTCTCTCTACCTTGGAGAAGGTGAACAACCTGTCTTTATCTACTACGTCTGTTCCCTTCATTATCTTGAATGTTTCGATCATGTCCCCTCTCAGTCTCCTCTTTTCAAGGTAGAAGAGGCCCCTTTTCTCAAATCTCTCACTGTACGGCAACTCCTCCAGCCCCTTAACCATTTTAGTCGCTCTTCTCTGGACCCTTTCGAGTAGTACCGTGTCCTTCTTCATGTACGACAAGCAGTACATACAAAAAAAATAAACCAGGGTAAAATAGTGTTACAAAAACAAAAACCCAGCTACTACAAAGAGCAGCAGGAATTAATAAAGTCACTCCTAACCCTCCCATTTACATCCCTCTCCCCCAAACACCCACAGTCTCCCTTGCCTCCATTCATAACCATAGTACCCACACTTCTACCTCTCTCTCTCTCTCATTAACAAAATAATCCAACCAGACCATTTATGTGGCAAAAAACACAGCCACAGCTTTATTGGTTAACCATATTCCGTTTACTCTCAATTTCAGTCTTATAAACTGTAACACATAACTCTCATGATTTATCAATTGTAGTTAGTCGGTAATATAACACATGGTGCTAAGGTGCGCTAACCGCTTAGCATGTGCTAATCAAATTAGTGTGCGCTAAAGCTAACACATGCATGTTAGTCTATGGACGTGTTAGCATATAGCATGCGCTAATTCGATTAGCGCACCTTAGTAAAAGAGGGGGATAGGGGTCTTTTTATTAACCTGTGGTAAGCACCAGCATAGGCATACTGCATGTTAAAAGGGCTTAACGTGGGACATGTGCTGTCGTCCGACAGTAAATTTGCCTACCTGCATGTATACACTGCGCGCTAAAATCATTTTTAAAAAAATTTTGGCTAAGAGGGCATGTTTGAGGCGGAGAGTGGGCGTGACAGCAGAAATCAGTTAACACATGAGGCATCGCCACATGCTAATTGATTAGCATGCGGTTAGCACGTGGGCCCTTTAAAACAGGTGTCTGTAAGGGCTAATGCTGTAACTCTCTTTAACGGCTATGCACCAATGTTGGAATTAACATGTGGAAAATGGGAAAGTCGGCCATTTTCCTTCCGTGGCACAAGTGGCCTTAGTGCTTGGGAAGGACGTGTGTAAGCAGCACACTAAGGTCACTTTTGCCACAGCTTGAGTAAAAGTACCCTATAGTCTTACAGTATATGGCGCTAATACCTTGCAGCAGCTAACAAGACAAAACAGCTGGCGCATACCACCAGGATATCTCCACATAGCAGTTTAAAAATTTTTTTAAATAGCCAGGTGTTAATGTTTTTCCTAAGATCTAAATAAGAATGTGAACTTTGGAATAAACCTAAAGTGGAAGATCACTGAACTAAATGTATAGCCCTCGATGGAGACTGCCCCAGCTATGCTGGTTGGGATGAGAACTTTCCTGTGGCCCCTCAGAGTTTGGGATTTTAAGGATGATAATTAATTTCAGAGACTTTATAAACATTTTTATGCATTATTATTGCACAAATGAATGATAACCTTGGCATATTCATATTACTTATTGCTTAGAAAGAGAGAGATCCATGTTCTTGTCATAAAAACAAGTGCAAAGAAAGTCTGATGTTAATTTGTGATAAAAAGATACATATATTATACGTGTTGGTGGGTCTTATTCTGCTGCTACCCCGCTAGTGGTTGGCGTACCCCAGGGTTCTGTTTTAGGATCTCTTCTCTTCTTTCTCTATACCTCTTCCCTCGGTGCCCTGATCTCCTCCCATGGCTTCCAATATCACCTATATGCTAATGACTCCAAGATCTACCTCTCTACATCTGAAATGTCACCTAAAGTCCAAGGAAAAGTCTCTTCCTGTTTGGCTGACATTGCTGCCTGGATGTCCTGCCACCATCTGAAACTAAATACAGTGGTGCCTCGCATAACGAACGCCTCGCACAGCGAACGCTGCGCACAACGAACTTCAGGTCTTGCTTCCTACAACGAACTTCGTTTCACACAACGAAGTCGCCCGAGCTGCATCCTTCCGCCCAGGCACCGCGCTTAACTGCCCTCTCTCCGCCTGGCTCCCTGTGCAGTGGCGGACCGTCGGCTCGCAGGGGGCCGGCGCCTACTGCTGATGCGTTGGGGGGGGCGGAGCTACTCTCGCCGCTTCCCCGATGCTAGAAAAAAAAAAAAAATGAACAGTTAAGTCCCAGTTTTTGCCGCTGAGACTCTGCCCTCTCTCACTGTAAAATTAGACTCTACTTAGTCTGTCTTTAAATTTAAAAAATGTGTGTTGTTTTAAAAAACAATTATGTTTTTAGATGTATCTAAATAAAAATAAATTTATCTTTTTTTATGTCATCTTAGCATATTTTATGCTACAGAACGAATTATTTTTTTTTACATGTATTGTTATGGGAAAACGCGTTTCACATAACGAACTTTTCGCATAACAAACTTGCTCCTGGAACCAATTAAGTTCGTTGTGTGAGGCACCACTGTATGTCAAAGACTGAGCTGTTCCTCTTTCCTCCTAAACCCTCTGCTCCTCCTCCTCCTCCTCCTTTCTCCATCTCGGTAAATAATACTGTCATTGTTCCAGTCTCTTCTGCTCGCAACCTTGGAGTCGTTTTCGATTACGACATCTCATTTTCTACGCACATCCAACAAGCTGCTAAAACCTGTCACTTCTATCTCTTCAGTATCACCAAAATTCAACCCTTCCTCTCTGAGTACACTATCCGCACCCTTGTCCACGCTCTCGTAACCTCATGCTTAGATTACTGTGATTTACTTCTAACTGGTCTCCCGCAGTGTCGCCTCTTCCCCTTGCAATCTGTGCAAAACTCTGCTGAACGACTCATCTTCTACCAACCTCGCTACACTCATATCACCCCTCTTCTTAAATCACTTCACTGGCTCCCTCTCCGCCATCGCATACAGTTCAAGCTCCTATTGCTGACCTACAAGTGTGTTCATTCTGCTCTTCCTGTCCTCTCTTCTCTCTCCTTATACACCTCCCAGAGAACTCCGTTCCTCTGCCAATTCCAGACTTCATTCCTTTCACCTAGCTGCCCCCTATGCCTGGAATAAATTACCTAACTTTATCCGCCAAGCCTTCCCTTACCTTGTTTAAAAGCAGACTGAAAACCCACCTTTTTGAATAGCCTTCAATCCTTAACCCTCTCCCCACTGCCCTCCAACCCAACCAGCTGTTTAACCGTTCCCCTTAACTGTATCCATGATATCCTGGTTGTTTGTCTTGGCTGTTTAGATTGTAAGCTCTTTCGAGCAGGGACTGTCTTCTTTGTGACTGTACAGCGCTGCGTGTGTCTGGTAGTGCTATAGAAATAATTCATTGCAGGGCTGAGATTGTGATGTCATAATGCCTCATTCCACCAATAAGAGCCAACCTCATCAATGATGTAACAAAGGCTTGATTGTCCTGTACTCACCATTGCCCTCCAACCCAACCAGCTGATTAACCATTCCCCTTAACTGTATCCATGACATCCTGGTTGTTTGTCTTGGCTGTTTAGATTGTAAGCTCTTTCGAGCAGGGACTGTCTTCTTTGTGACTCTGTATAGCGCTGTGTGCATCTGGTAGTGATATAGATATAATTCATAGTAGTAATGTGGAGAGTTTCAGTCTTTGGGAAGCAGAGCGGAGCTTGTGATGTCATAATGCCTCATTCCACCTATAAGAGCCAACCTCCTCAGTGATGTCACAATGGCTTGATTGTCCTGTACTCTCCTCTGCCCTCCAACCCAACCAGCAGATTAACCGTTCCCCTTAACTGTATCCATGACATCCTGATTGTCTGTCTTGGCTCTTTAGATTGTAAGCTCTTTCGAGCAGGGACTGTCTTCTTCTTTGTGACTCTGTACAGTGTTGTGTACATCTGGTAGCGCTATAGAAATAATAATTAGTAATAGTAATATGCACAGGGTGGTACATGGTATGCTCATATTACATAGGTTTCAAACTTATTTAATATACACTACATAGATTTTGTGTTTGCATCTAATGTGTTTGCTCTTAATCTGGAATTTTACATGGTTAATTTAATTGCTTTTGGAAGTAGCTCACTTCCAATTAAAATTGTATTTTCCTACAGTTTATATCAGCAGCTGTTTCTCTATGTAAATTTGTTTTCACGGTACATTTTTGCCATATTTTCTGTTATTCTCCTCTCCCTTCATTCTTTTTATCACCCTATTTTGCAGATGGCATATACCAAAGAATTCAATTTCCCTTTCTTCTGAAATTTATTTGAGAACAAACTACCGTATTTTCTCACATATAACGCGCGCGTTATACGTGGGTTTTAAATACCGCGCATACCCATACGCGTGAGCGCGTTGTACAAATTTTTTTTTTACATAGTTTCCCCCCCCCGACGCCCGATTCATCACCCGGAAGGAGCGCTCGCACCCCCACTCTGAAGGACCACTCGCACTCCCATCCCGAAGGACTGCTCGCACTCCCACCCCGAAGGACCGCTCGTACCCCCACCCGAAGGACCGCTCGTACCCCCACAGCCTCCCCCCCTCCTCCATGGAGAAGTCAGAGAAAGGGCGGGACCGCCTGAAGAGGAAGCAGCGCAGCACAGGGCTCTGAGAAGGGGCAGGACCGCCGGCAGAGGAAGCAGCTGGGCTGGCATCCGGAAACAAGGTAGACAGCTTCTCCATGGGGGAGGGGGGGAGGCTGTGGGGGTGCGAGCGGTCCTTCGGGTGAGGGTGCGAGCGGTCCTTCGGGGTGGGAGTGTGAGTGGTCCTTCGGGGTGGGGGTGCGAGCGGTCCTGCGAGGGGGGGGTGAATCGGACGTCGGGGGGGGCATCAGGCTTTCAGGGTAGGGACAGGACTTCAAGGGGGAAATTAGAGTCGGGGCGGGCGAAAAGAGAGTCGGGGTCTCTAGAGGAGAGTCGGGGCGGACGAAAGGCGAGTCGGGCAGCATGCGCGGTATACGGGTGTGCGCGGGATATAAAAATTTCTGTACATAAATTTGTGTTTTTCGCGCGCTATACCCGTGTGCACGTTTTACACGGGTGCGCGTTATCTACGTGAAAATACGGTAGGTACGTGATGGCCAGAACCAACCAACTGAAAAGAACGTCTCTGAGTAATAAGTAGTAAGGAGGAACTAGGAGAAATTTAACTACCTACACATTTCCTTGTATGGGTAATAAATTTAGAAAAAAATTTGGTACATTAGTATAAGACATGTCACATTCCCCCACTTTAACAAAATCGTAGCCCACCTCAGAACAAATTAAGAGTGTGAACATTCGAAAAAGCACTTGAAAAAAATCTAATGTCTATCAGAGATCCTCAGGCTACTGCTGCCCTGGAACCATTAGCACCCAAGATCATAATAGCTTTATCCATACTGTGGCTATTATCATGCAATCCATAATGCAAGATGTAGTGTTTTCCATTTCCTGCCTAATGAACTCCCAGGCACACAAGTCTGCTTTTCCTCTTATCTTTCTTTTATTTCTCTTTGAAATGCTAGCACTTTTAAGTGGTCACACTCCCGTTTGGGGGGGGGGGAAGGTTGGGGAAGGGGAACCCCCCAATACACTGAAAACTTCCATTCGCTCGCTGTTCGGGAGTTTTCAGTGTATTGTGGGGGATCCACCCTATACCCACCCCCCCAGCGGGAGCGCAAGCATTTATAAGTATAGTGGGAGATTCCCCCCCCTACACACACACCCTCATAATGCTACCGGTAAGCCGTAAAAGCTCTGGAAATGGCGGCGTGCAACTGTCCTGCACACAGGTATCGGTGCTTCATTGGCGGTGCGCCAATGACCTGTACGCGATTGACATGCCACCAAACAAACAAGCCTGGAAATGGCAGAGGAAATGATTAAAAATGGAAATTTTCTGGCTCCCCATCCTTCCTGCTAAGATTAGAATTCTTCCATTTCTTCCAATCTTTAGAAAAATCTTTAAAAACACGTCTTTTTAATTATTCTTATTGAGGATGTAAATTATGGGCTCCTTTTACGAAGCCGCGTTAGCGGTTTTAGTGCACGCTAAACCCACACTATATGGCTAGAACTAACGCCAGCTCAATGCTGGCGTTACCGTCTAGTGCAGCCGGCAGTTTTGCGTGCGCTATTACTCGCATTAAACCGCTAACGCGGCTTCATAAAAGGAGCCCTATGTAATGACGATTTTATTAGAACCGGTAATTAGATCTGATCCTTTTATTTCATCAAGTATCTTTATGTAAACCGAGTCGAGCTTCTAATTTAGAACATGACTTGGTTTATAAATCCAAGGATTAGATTAATCCCCCTTTTACTAAACTGCAATAGCGTTTTTTTAGCGCAGGGAGCTAAATCCACTATCGCACTCTAGTAAAAGGGGGGGAAGATTAAATTATTGATTTAAATTTTGGCCTATTTTATATTTGATTGTATCCTGCCTATGCTGGAAAATGTGGACGTTCTTTATTACATCTGCCATTTCACCCTGATATTGTGTTGTCACAGTGGTGTTTGTTCTGTTCAGAGTCGGAGACATCTCTCGCTCCCTGTTGAAGGAATGAGTCACTGTTTTGAGTAATGAGCCAGCTCCTCTCACTGTGAAAAGTGACTGGGGACATGGCACTTCCCATTGATCTAAAGAGATGAATTTTGTGAAAAGAACAAAAAAAAAATAAAAATGAATAAATGAACATAATGTTCAGATGCTTAGAAGCTGAAGAACATTTCATGAAGCTGCAATTAGTCAGATCATCCAGGATTCTACCCAAACTATGCAAAAAGAAAAATGAATTTGTTCTTGCATTGTAAAACACCTACAGCCCTGCCCTTTATCACAGAACATTATGTCGGCTGGATTTTGTTTCAAGCTAGATTAAGACTGTTGTGAGAATGGGGGGGTAATAACAGATTTTTATTATGAAACATGTGTTGGAAAATCTTTTTGTCTTTTTCTTTCTTTCTTTCATCTGCGGCCTCGGGGCAGGGGCTGACTCCACTTTCCTGATTAATAGGGTCGTGTTGAGTGGAGGGGAATGGAAAAATCTTCAAGGCCACAATTTGATGGAAGCTCCTTGTCTTACTCTTATCCTCGGAGTCAATCAGCACGGCCTCTCTTAAGAATAGTGCAGCTCCAACTTGTTTCCAGCCATGACCCTGTGATCACAGCTGCAGCTGAAGTGCAACTTGACCTGTCTATGTAACGCTAGGCCAGGTTGTGATCCCAAATAAGATGTGTGTGATCGGCATCCAGTCTGAATGGTTACTCGGATAAAATATGGTTTTTTTTTAATGAAAATGGCTGAGACAATCTGACCCGAATCTGACACGAAAGGATAAAACGAGGACAGTAATTCCTTTCCGGCCCAACCCAAAATAGAACTAGATTCCTTTTTTCTCTAGATCTTTGCGGGCTGTTGCCTAGACTTCCCCCACCAGCCTTATTCGGTACTGTATATTCTGCAGGTAGCTTGTTAAGGCAGCTAAAGAATATTAGGCCCTCTTTTACTAAGCCGTGGTAGAGGTTTCTGCTGCGGCCCGGAGCATTAAATGCTCTGACATTCATAGGAATTCTTTGAGCGTCGGAGCATTTAGCATTCTGGGCCACGGTGTTCACAGACTGAGGAGGTTAGTGTTTACGGATTGATTGTATGCGGTACACCTATGAATTAACACACATACAATTGACTTACACAACTAAAACAATTCCAGTATGCATACAATGCATGCATTAAAAACAAGCGTGTGAAACAAACCAAATAATATAGCCAAAAATCGGAAAACATTTCAGAACATCTGAAAACAACTGATTTTTGAGGGCCACATGTATCTCTATACTCCACAAAGCTACAGACACACTTCATTCTCCTGACAGTCTGGGTTAGTGACAAGCTTCAAGTACAGAGCTGCCACTGGATGGGGGAAGCCACTGAGCGGGAGATTGTGGCTGACCCGCTGGAGTGTGGGAGATGACCCGCAAAAGCAGGAGACATGGCAGGTCTGCAAGTTGCCTAAACTAAACTAAACCTTAGGTTTGTATACCGCACCATCTCCGCATGCACAGAGCTCGGCTCGGTTTACAGAGGTAGAGAGGAAAGGGAACTACAAAGAAGGGATATAGGAGAGGGACTGAGAAGATAGAGAGGGACAGAGTACTAGAGAACGGGAGGTGATTAGATTTTTGAGAAGAGCCAAGTTTTCAAGTGTTTGCGGAAGGATTGGAAGGAGCTAGAATTTCTGAGCGGGGATGAGAGGTTGTTCCAGAGTTCTGTGGTTCTAAAGGGGAGGGATGTTCCAAGTTTTCCAGCGCGGGATATACCTTTTATAGATGGGAAAGATAGTTTCAGTTTTTGGGAGGGTCTAGAAGAGAGCGGGTTTGAGGAATTCCAGAAGAGTGGGATAACGGGAGGAAGGACGCCATGTAGAATCTTGAAGGCTTTGCAGGCACATTTATAGAGGACTCTGGAGTATACTGGGAGCCAGTGAAGCTTGGAGAGGAGTGGGGAAACGTGATCGAACTTGCCTTTTGCGAAAATAAGCTTGGCCGCGGCGTTCTGAATTAGCTGAAGTCTATGGAGGTTTTTCTTTGTTAGGCTTATATAGATTGAGTTGCAGTAGTCCAGTCTAGAGAGGATGGTGGATTGAACGAGGATGGCGAAATGAGAATGATGAAAGCAAGATCTTACTTTCCTCAACATATGGAAGCTAAAGAAGCATTTTTTTACCAGGGAGTTGAGGTGATCGTTGAAGGAGAGAGAGGAGTCTAAGATGATGCCTAGGACTTTGCTTGAGAACTCAAGCTGAAGAGTGGGGCCGGAAGGTAGAGGGATGGAGGTGATCTGAAATTGGGCCGAGCCAAAGTAGTTTGGTTTTAGACTCATTCAGTTTCATTTGTACAGATTGGGCCCAGGATTGGAGGTTCGTAATACATGTGGAGATGTTCTCAGCGAGGTTCGAGAGGTTCGAGTCGGTTTCGAGGAGGATGAGGATGTCGTCAGCGTAGGAGTAGAGAGTTTCTAGGGGGGATAGATGAAGGAGTTTCAGAGAGGACATGTAGATGTTGAAAAGGATAGGGGAGAGGGGTGAGCCTTGCGGGACTCCACATTTTGGTTTCCAGGCGGGGGATGAGGTACCGTTTGTGTTAACGGTGTAGGAGCGGAAGCGTAGGAATTTCGAGAATCAATCAAGGACTGTGGAGCTTATGCCTATTTCGGAGAGTTGGAAGATTAGGATGCCAGACTCATATTCCTCCTCAGTTTGGTGGATGCTTAGAACGCCCTTCTGATAGAGGTGGTAAGAACATAAGAAAAGCCATAGGTCCATCAAGCCCAGTAGCCCGTTCTCATGGTGGACAATCCAGGTCCCTAGTACCTGGCCAAAACCCAAAGAATAGCAACATTCCAGCATCTCAAAGAATAGCAAGATTCCGGAACCCCAATGAGCTGTGATTCCAGAGCTGTGATTGTAATGTAATAATGCCTCATTCCACAGTGCCTCAGAGCCAACCTCATCAGTGATGGCTTGGTTGTCCTATACTTGGCTCACATAAGAATAGCCTTACTGGGTCAGACTAAAGGTCCATCAAGCTCAGTAGCCCATTCTCATGATGACCAATCCAGGCCCCTAGTACCTGGCCAAATCCCATGGAGTAGAAACATTCCATGCTACCGATCCAGGGCAAGTAGTGGCTTTCCCCGTGTATTTCTCAATAATAGACTATGGACTTTTTCACCAGGAAATTGTTCAAATCTGTAAGCAAATTCAAAAATGTGTAGGATAGACATAGGGGAAGCTTAAAAAGAAAGAAGATGGAAAGGCAACTTGGCTGTTGAGGTGTTACCTTGAGCAAGAATAGTAGGAGCTGAGCCCGATCCCAGACAGACTTGCACGGTCTATGTCCCGAATGTGGCGAGACACAGATGAAGGTTTGACAGCTCCAGGGTAGTGATCATTTTATTGTCTCATACTGTGAGTGGGGGAACTGTGCAACTTTGGAGGGAGGAAAGGCATCTTGGCTGGTAAGATGAATACTGCCAGCAATACAGCACATATCATTCCCATCACGGTTGGAATGGTGATGACTTTGCAACCAGCATTTAAGCATGGGTGACCTAGGCCTACATAGAGTGGTGGGTGAGGCTCCGGCCACCTTGTTGGGCAGACTGGATGGACCATAAGGGTCTTTTGGGGGCAAATTCTATAAGAAGCGTCCAAACGTTAGGCACCGTGCAGCGCGATTCAAGTAAAATTGGGTGCTGTTTAGTGAATCACACTGAGCGGCAGCTCCAGGCACAGCTAAAAGTTAGGCGGCCACGCGAGCGCTTAAGCACGCTTAAGAGCAGCGATTATGTAACAAGGCACCTAACACGTAGCCACGCCCATGCCTAACATGCATAGCGCCTATTTTTTTATTTTAAGGCTGCCTAAATTTTTAGAGGCACCTTGTTACAGAATCGCTCTTTCTTGATAGGCGTCTAAGTTTCAATTATTGCTGATTAAAAAGCTTAATTGAGCTTATTATTCAATTTAGATAGGCGCTTATCGAGTTGGATGCCTCCATAATTTACTGTGGGATGTCTTCCTTCATAAGCAAAGCTCTTCTTTCAGGCCATGACGTGCATCTTGTCTTCCATTCATTTTTTGACAGTGGCTGATAAGTACTTTTCAACTGTTTGAACTCCAGAGGCCGCAGTCAATTCGGAACACTTAAGCCCTACCTCACCAAACCGGACTTTGCGACACTGTTCTCATCATGTAGTCACTTTTGCTTTTTTTCCTATCTTCTTTTTTAATGTTTACTTTCCCCTCGTAATCAATTCACTGTGCCTTGCTTTAACTAGGCTGCCACGGCATATTGATGACTTCAATCAATGATTTCATTCCTTGCCAGATGTGTTCAAAAGGCAGTCAGAAGAGACAGCTTGTATTATGCAATCAGGCTGTGCCAGATTGTTCTGTAAATTTCGCTTCCTAGTTGAACAGATTTTTTTTTATACAAACGGTAAGTTGATCCTCGACAGAGAATACAGAAGGATATAATGCAGTGCAACCAAAGGAACATGCTGTGTCCCAGATGTGTTAGAGCAAAGTGGCACTAAGGGCTTCTTTTACGAAGCCGCGTTAGCGGTTTAATGCTCGTAATAGCGCGCACTAAACTGCCGGCCGCACTAGACGCTAATGCCAGCATTGAGCTGGCGTTAGTTCTAGCTACATAGCACGGGTTTAGTGCGCATTAAAAAAGCTGCGTGCGCTAAAACCGCTAACGTGGCTTCGTAAAAGGAGCCCTAAGGGACCATTTTACTAAATGAATGGCAAAAGAGGCCTTAGCACGCATTTACTACGGGTCTTTCCACATGCCAAGGCCGCTTGTATCACTGCCGGAAATAGGTTGATTTAATTATTTCCAGAATAAATGGCTACATGCTAATTGCGCAATTAGCACACGGCCATTAAAAATACAAGGGGGTGCTGAATAGTTCTCAGCCTGATCAATCTAATCTAATGCTTGGCTTCAATCCAGGAAAGCTCGTCTCAGTTTAAAGTAGTTAGTTTAGGCCAATAAGGACTAAAGAGAAAGAAAAAAAAAAAGAGAAAATTAATTACCAAAGTGCTTATTGAACAGAATAGTTTTCAAAGACTTACGAAAAAAAGGAAGAGAGACAGAACTTCTTAAAAAGAGTGGAAGATTGTTCCAAAGTTGAGGAAACTTGAAGGTCAAAGAATGGCCAAAGATCTTGGTTCCTTTGATACCTTTGCTAGAAGGACAGGATAATTTGAGTTGTTGGTCACCCCCTTGCAAAAAAGAATCTATAAAGATTCCAGGAGAGCAGAACTAGAGGAGTGAAAATGCCTTGAAGAATTTTGAAAATAACACAAGCACATTTAAACTGGATTCTGAAATACACAGGAAGCCAATGAAGACTATGAAGACCAGAGAATGACTTGGGTATAATAATAATAACTTTATTCTTGTATACCGCCCCACCGCATAGTTCTGGGCGGTTCACATCATAGAAGACTGTGCAATCAGTGAAACATACATATGTTGGGGAAATACAGCAAAAAATCATCAAGTTACAAATTTATCAAACAAGTAAGTTCAATCAATGATCTGAAACAGTCAGAACACAGAATTTTCCTGTTTCTTATATTCTTTCTTTGTACCCTGCTTTGATGATCCTTCCTAAGCACTTAATCACATTAAATAAACCTGAAGAGGGTCATTTTCAATAGGATGTTTAAGTCCATTTCAGGACACACAGAGCTGGACGTCCAAAAAGTAGCAGTGATAATCGAAAAGAAGTCTAGGAAGAATGTACCATATAGGCGTCCTAAAAAATTGCCGTCCAAGAGCCATTCTACAGGATACGCAAGTGTCTTGGAAAAGTCTGGATTTATCACCACAATATATCCAAATATAAGCACACCCTAAGCCCGCCCATAGTACGCTTTCCCTTGAATACTGGACACACAGCGAGATGTCCAGAAAGACAGTTTTGAAAATCAGCACTTGGCCATCCCCCCAATTAGGATGTGCAATTGCCGATTTATGAAGCTTTTTGGGCATTTCTGTTTTTTCAAAAATGAACCCCTTAGAGTGCGGCAATGTAGATGTGCTGATTGGCACTGACATGCCCACTCTCAGTCCCCCTCCCCCCCAGGCATCCCCCCCCCCCTGAGAAAAATTTTCAAAAATTATTTAGCACACAGTTTTCATGTGCCCATTCGGAACTAACTGCACATCCTGCAGTAAGCACTTTTATTCTGGTTAAAGCTACAGCCTCAGCATCCTGGGGTTGTGGGTTTGAACCCACGCTTCTCCTTGTGACCATGGGCAAGTCACTTAATCCCCCCATTACCCCAGGTATACTAGATTGTGAGCTCACCAGACCAAACAGGGAAAAATGTTTGAGTATTAATTCATGTAAACTGTTCTGAGCTCCCCCGGGAGAACACTATAGAAAATTGAATAAATAGTGAGAAAAGTTTCACCCTCTGATCACCAGAGCTGGTATTGTGACATCACAATGCCTCATTCCACCAATGCCTAAGAGCCAACCTCATCAGTGATGTCACAATGGCTTGATTGTCCTAGACTTGGCTCACTTCTACTACATTTTGATTTCTAGAGTGGTGCAGTGGTTAAAGCTACAGCCTCAGCGCCCTGAGGTCATGGGCTCATGCTGCTCCTTGTGACCCTGGGCAAGTCACTTAATCCCCCCGTTGCCCCAGGTACATTAGAAAGATTGTGAGCCCGCAAAGACAGACAGGGAAAAATGCTTGAGAACCTGAACAAATTCATGTAAACTGTTCTGAGCTCCCCTGGGAGAACAGCACAGAAAACTGAATAAATAAATAGAGTGAAAAGCTTCAGCCTCTGATCACCAGAGCTGGTATTGTGACATCACAATGCCTCATTCCACCAATGCCTAAGAGCCAACCTCATCAGTGATGTCACAATGGCTTGATTGTCCTAGACTTGGCTCACTTCTACTACATTTTGATTTCTAGAGTGGTGCAGTGGTTAAAGCTACCGCCTCAGCCCCCTGAGGTTGTGGGTTCAAACCCACGCTGCTCCTTGTGACCCTGGGCAAGCCACTTAATCAAGTTTCAAGTTTATTCAGATTCTTGATTAAACGCTTATCCAAAGGTACCAAGCGTTGGGCAGAGATTTTTAAAAGAAAAAAATAACATGGAAACTAACATTTTAATAAATTAGACATACATGACTAATTAAGAAACATACTTAGGCGGACTGGCATACTTTAGCCACAAGAAACAATAGGAGAAAGGGGGAGAACTACAATTTTTTAAGATAAGATACATAAAAGGTAAATATGTAAAGCGGAGGGGACAAAAAAAAAAAAATATATATATATTGCTGGATAATCCCCCTATTGCCCCAGGAACATTAGATAGATTATGCCAGGCCAGGCATGCCAGGCCAGTCAGGGAAAAATGCTCGAGTACCTAAATAAATTTATGTAAATCGTTCTGATGATTAGAAAATAGAGATCTTATGATTCATTTTGAACACGTTTATTTTAGCTTTTAGTTCTTACATCACAATTCTTTCTGTAGGTGTTAGCTATAATTTGTTAATCCAATTTTCTTTGAGGAATTCAAATATTTACTTGAATTTCAGTTTTATAAACAGCAGTGTCCCATTGTACCTGCCCCTTTAAAAGTCATGGAGTGGGTCAGCCGTGACTCTTCACTGCTCCAAATGCTGCCAGTCCTCCCCTGTGCAGTTAAGCAGGAGAGTGGTGGGGTGATGCTGTTCCCACCGAGCAACACTAAAAATGAAAGTGCCATTGGATGGAGTGAAAAAACAAACAAACCCTTTTCTAATTCTGTATCCCTGGGCAGCTGCCTACACTGACTAGTGCAGTGGTCTCAAATTCAAACCCTTTGCGGGGCCATATTTTGGATTTGTAGGTACTTGGAGGGCCACAGAAAAAATAGTTAATGTCTTATTAAAGAAATGACAATTTTGCATGAGGTAAAACTCTTTATAGTTTATATTTTTTCTGCGGCCCTCCAAGTACTCTATTTTTTTCTGCAGCACTCACATTTAAAGTTCAATATCTTTTCTTTCTCAAAACTGGCACATTTCAATCACTAAATTGAAAATAAAATCATTTTCCTACCTTTATTTGGTAATTTCATCAGTCTCTGGTTGCACTTTATTCTTCTTACTGTGCATCCAATACTTCTTCCCTTCTTTCAGCTTCCTGTATGCTTCCTCTCCTCCAGACCTCATTCCCTCCCCAAACTTTTTCTTTCTTTCTCTGTCTGTCTTTCTTTGATTCCATGCCCCATTTATTGCTTTGTTTCTGGTTCCCTGTCCCCCCTCCTTCTTTCTTCCTTCTTCCGTGCCCCATTTTTTGCTTTTTTTTTTCTGGCTCCCTGTCCCCACCCCACCTTCTTTCTTTCTTTCTTCCTTCCTTCCTGCCCTCCCCCATGCCACCGCCGCCGCGGAATAGGCTGCTGCTGCTGCTGCCGCTATCGGGAACAGGCCATCTCCCTGCTTCTCTTCTGTACGGGGCCGACCAACTCTCGCTGCCTGATGTCAATTCTAACGTCGGAAAGGACGTTCCGGGCAGCCAGGCAGCGATTGGCGAGCCTGAACGTCCTCTCGACGTCAGAATTGACGTCGGGCCGCCAGAGTTGGTCAGCCCTGCAGGGAAGAGAACAGTGGACCGCCCCCCCCCCCCCCTTGGTACGCCACTGGAGCAGCAGCGTGTCTGGCCGGCTCGTTCGTTCAAAGCCGTGGGTGGTGTCCGTGTTGTGACATCAGAGAGGCTTCTGATGCAGGAGTGGATAGCGCAAGGAGCCGCCAACCCGCGGCTTTGAGTGAACGAGCCGGCTGCTGCTCCAAAAGGAAGAGAATGATGGCCTCCAGACCGCGGGCCGCAAACAAAACCTGGAGAGCCACATGTGGCCCATGGACCGCGTGTTTGAGACCGCTGGACTAGTGGAAACTCGGAGCCTGCAGGGCTCATCGTGTGAATGCTCCTGCTAGCATGGCTGGTGCAAGATTAATAAGGTATCAGATGTTTGGATGCCTGACTTGGAGGGGAAAGGTTAGACAGAGAAGTGAAAAACAGATGACTTTTTACTGAGCAGTCAGCCCATGGAAGAAGGCACTTTAATGCAAGACATACAGGTCTCGACAGGACTCTAGATAACTTGGCACATGTTCGCATCACATCACCTACATATTCTGTCTGTTTCTGCTTGTCCTGATTAGTTTTAACATTTTATGTTCTGTATGTAACCATTTTGTAAACCGTTTTAATATAAAACGGTATAGAAATTTTTAAAATAAATAAGTTTCAAGTTTATTTGAAATTTGATGAATCGCTTATACATAAAATACTAAGCGATGTACATTAAAATCCAAATTTGAATGTACAATAAAATACAAAATAATGAAAACAAATAAAATACTAAGCGAATTATTATAAAATCCAAATTTGAACATACGTTAAGATACAAAGTAATAATAATAATAATAAATAAAAAAAAGGGGGTTTGACCTACAGACCAACAGACTCAACTGGATGGAAGAGAAGAGGGATTCAGGTTACAATATTAATCATTTTAAAAATAAAATAAAATTAATATTGAGGGAATCCAAGTGCATATGATCTTTATACACCCCTTCTCTCTGAGGAGGTATTGTCAGATTTGTATGCATTCGGTCCCACACATGACCTTTGGAAATCGAGCTTTATCACGGAAGTTTGCTTGACTCGTAGGAGCTGGTATAAACATCTGCTAAAAATGAGCTGCAACGCTCTACAAACTCCAGACATGCTGTTACGAAGGCTAAGAAATATAACAAGCTTTGCAGTTTGACAAGGCGAGGCATGGCTTGTTAAGGGCTGTTGGATTACGTCCAGGTAATGCTGAGGTAGGCCGATTTCCTCTCTGCGATGTTTAATATGCTAATCTCTGAGAACGGGAAATAGTTTCCACAGATCATATTAGGTGCAGGCAGTAGGGCTGAGATACAGACATGGTCACCTTCAGCTGGCTCGATCTGATTCGATTGCAGGCCAACAACATAATTTTAAAAGGTGCAGTCTGTCTGTAAGAGATTAACATATCTGGAGAGAAGAGAAATCATTCCAGCACAAATCCAGTTAAGTCTGGTTTTTTAAAAATAATATCAATGGATATTTCACGAATGACCTTGTTTTAATTTTCTATATCTAATTAATACATCCAATAATATAATTCTACAAGTAATATAATTAAAGGTGATCATCGTAATTGTTTCAACCTTATAGACATTTTTCAGCGGCAGCACTTGTAGCAGCCTAGCTATGTACAAATCATAAGTGCCAACTCTGTGGGTGCTCGAGCACTCCCTAACATTGAACAAACTCCTTCAGTGTCCAATAAGGGGCAATTTGTTCTGAGTTTAGCATGAGTCATAGAAACATAGAAGATGACGGCAGAAAAGGGCTACAGCCCATCAAGTCTGCCCACTCTGCTTACCCACCCCCTGTCTATGCCCTAATGACCCAATTTCCTTATCTTGACCCTCATAGGGATCCCACATGGGTATCCCATTTATTCTTAAAGTCTGGCACGCTGTCTGCCTCGATCACCTGCACTGGAAGCTTGTTCCAATGATCAACCACTCTCTCTATGAAGAAATACTTTCTGGTGTCACCATGAAGTTTTCCGCCCCTGAGTTTGAGCGGGTGCCCTCTTGTGGCCGAGGGTCCCTTGAGAAAGAAATTATCATCTTCCACTTCGACACGTCCCGTGAGGTACTTAAATGTTTCGATCATGTCTCCCCTCTCCCTACGTTCCTCAAGAGTGTAGAGCTGCAATTTGTTCAGTCTCTCTTCGTACGAGAGACCCTTGAGCCCCGAGATCATCCTGGTGGCCGTCCGCTGAACCGATTCAATTCTGCGCACATCTTTACTGTAATGTGGCCTCCAGAATTGCACACAGTACTCCAGATGAGGTCTCACCATGGCCCTGTACAACGGCATTATGACTTCAGGCTTTCGGCTGACGAAACTTCTATTGATACAACCCAATATCTGCCTTGCCTTAGATGAAGCCTTCTCCACTTGATTGGCAGTTTTCATGTCTGCACTGATGATTACTCCTAAATCTCGTTCTGCTGAAGTCCTAGTTAAAGTTTCTCCGTTCAAGAAGTACATCCTGCATGGATTTCCGCTTCCGAGGTGCATGACCTTACATTTCTTAGCATTGAAGCCTAGCTGCCAGGTTGAGGACCAACTTTCCAATGTAAGCAGGTCCTGCGCCATATAATTCTGTAAACTGCATTCACTTACTATATTACATAGTTTGGCGTCATCGGCGAATAGTGTTATTTTACCTTGAAGCCCTTGAGTCAGATCCCCTATGAATATGTTGAAAAGGAGTGGACCCAGGACCGAGCCCTGTAGCACTCCACTGGTCACCTTCGATGTTTTAGAGAGAGTACCATTAACCACCACCCTCTGAAGTCTGCCACTCAGCCAATCATTGACCCATGCAGTTAGTGTCTCTCCTAACCCCATCAATTCCATCTTGCTTAGCAGCCTGCGGTGTGGGACACTGTCAAAAGCTTTACTGAAGTCCAGGTACACGACGTCCAAAGACTCTCCCAAGTCCAACTTTCTTGTTACCCAGTCAAAGAAGCTGATGAGATTGGATTGGCAGGACCTACCCTTGGAGAATTCAGTTGAAAGGAAGCTCTGGAATGAGAGGGCTTAGGATGAAGTTAAGAGGTGATAGGCTCAGGAGAAATCTAAGGAAACACTTTTTTACAGAAAGGGTGGTGGATGCCTGGAACAGTCTCCCAGAAGAGATGGTGGAGACAGAGACTGTCTGAATTCAAGAAAGCCTGGGATAGGCACATGGGATCTCTTAAGAGAGAGGAGGAGATAGTAAATGCTGTGGATGGGCAGACTAGATGGACTATTTGGCCTTTTTCTGCCATCATGTTTCTGTTTCTATAACCACAAAGCTCTATGACCTCACAATGCAGGTGTAAAGAGCCTTAGCCTATAGGAAGAGGGGATGCAAATGTTAAGAGCCTTAGCCAATAGGGAGAGGAAGAGATAGTGGATGCTGTGGATGGGCAGACTGGATGGGTCATTTGGCCTTTATCTGCCATCATGTTTCTGTTTCTATAACCACAAAGCTCTATGACCTCACAATGCAGGTGTAAAGAGCCTTAGCCTATAGGAAGAGGGGATGCAAATGTTAAGAGCCTTAGCCAATAGGGAGAGGAAGAGATAGTGGATGCTGTGGATGGGCAGGCTGGATGGGTCATTTGGCCTTTATCTGCCATCATGTTTCTATGTTTCTATTATTTTGAAACATTGGTTCCGGTAGAGCAAAAGGAATCATGATACACAGCAGTGATGTAGCCATGGGGTAGCAGGGTTGGGGGGGGCCTAGCCCCTCCCCCCAATTTGGATTGTCCCCCCCCCCTCACACACACTAAAACTGAGGCACAGTCTGCTGCTTTAGTTGACAGGAATCCCTAAGCCCCACGAGTGGAAGCCCTCCTCCTTGTGAAGCCAGGCTGATAGTGGTACTTTTCCTGGGCTTGCCGCTGTGCCAGCCCCCACATGCTTGATTTTGGTAAAACTGAGCATGCACGAGGGAGGCCTGCTGTCTGCATATGCTCAGTCTTTGTGCCTGCACACAAGGCCTCCCACGTGCACGCTCAGTGTCACAGAAAAAGCAAACAAACAAGCATGTGCATGGGAGGGAGGGAGGGATGTTTGGCTGGCGCAGTAGTGGCAGGCCAGAAAAATTGCTGCCAAAAGCCTGCTTCCACGAGGAGCAGGAAGTCCGATGCTGGGGCTTGGGGACCTTCTCCAGCTCAGGGGTGTAGCTGTGGCAAAATTTTGTGCTCCTCCCACCTTGAATTCAATCCCCCTCCCCCCTAAGAATTGAATGGGCTTTGATGCATTTACCGTGGCAGCATCGCTACCACGGCTCTGCAAAAGACCTTCATAATAATTAAAGGCTCACGTGTCTTGTGCACTGTTCTTCAGCACTTACATCCTTAAATCTGTATCTTAAAAAAAGAAGCAAATCTTCTTACTTAGTTCTATTTAAAAAATGAGCAATTAATGATAATTAAGCGCGCATAGGGTTTTTTAAAAAAAAATTCTTTATTCATTTTGAAAACTTACAGCAAGCATACAGGAATAAATCATTAGTAACAACAATAACACTTGCAATTCTCATATAATTCTACAAACATAAAAATTATATCCCGTTCCACCCACCTTCTTTCAAATATTATAATCAATTATATCATAAATATAATATAAACACATAATATAGTGAAATTTCCAGAAAACTCCCTCCCACCCCCCTATGTGTACATATATTCATCCAAGGAAAATGATGTTTACTCCTTACAATATCGTTCCAATGGCCCCCAGATCTTTATAAAATTATTATAGTTCCCTTTCTGTATTGCAATTACTCTTTCCATCTTAAAAATATGGCATACTGAATTCCACCAGAATGTATAATTAAGCTTAGTATAATTTTTCCAGTTATTGGTGATATGCTGAATAGCAACCCCAGTCAATAGTTTGTTATTATGTGCTGATATTTGACTTTTTTTTCCTCATAGACATGCCAAACAGAATAGTATCATAGGATAATGCAACATGGTTTTCTAATAGACAATTTATTTGAGTCCATATAGGTTTTAATAGTGTCTTCTTATACATGCATTTCTTTTTATCTCAAGCTCAAATGCTTGATATCACATGCCTCACGCACGAATTCAGAGTACTGTGCAAAGACAGAGGCCTGCTTCTGAAGAGTTACTAACTGAAGTCTGGCAGTGAAGTATCAGGACAGTGAAACTCTGCTAGGTCTTGGACAGGATTTATCACAGTCTTTGCATTGAATTGCACTTAACATTGTCGCTTGAGGTTATCTCTGTCTGCGCTGATCCCTTTCTCTGTTTCTTAATAAGGCTGCTGCACATTTAGGTTCATGAGGAGACATCATTTATATGGTGATGAGTCATTGGTGACTGTAAAAGAAATGAGTGATAAAGCAGACATTAAAAAGACATGTCTCAGAATGGAGTGTTCCAAATTTAGAAGTAATGCTTCAGTTATTGCTTTGGTATTAATTTCCTAGACTTTAGGTACTGAAAATTGCATTTCATAAGACTTGAGAGAGGAAGTGTTGCTTTGGCTCTCTGTCCTATCATAGTGGATGAATCATGCTGGTCTTTATCTACCCAGTTCACTATTTGGCTAAATTTCATCTGGGACTTTTCAAATATTCATAAATCGCCATATCTTCCCAGCATATCAAAACAAATTCATAGTACTATCTTATACACCACTGAATAAGTGTGTAGAATCCTCAGGGGGCTCACTTTCCTTTATTGAGAATTCATAGAAGGATAATATGAGCCAATATCTTCAGTGGACCCTTTTTTTGTATATTTTTTAAAACTTTTTCTTCTTATATGTAAAGTGCAAATGCAGCAGTTGTTTGTGCAAACTTAGCAGTAATAAATAGAAGATGCATAAGAACTTATCTTATTCTTAAAGTGCATTACAGGATCACTTCCATCGACATGCCATGTTTCAAAATTTTCATCAGGGTCGAGGCTCCCAGCCCAACATTAGCAGCCAATCTGAAAGCGGGGCGGGTCCAGGTAGTAGCGCAGACAGCACGCTCCTGCTGGACCATACACCACTGGACCACCAGGCTTAAAGGGTGCTTAAAAAGTTACTGCAGGCGGGGCGTGTTTTAAAAGGAATGGCTAGCAGGCGTGCGTGCCATGTTTTAAAAAGTAGTACCGGGGAGAAGGGGGGGAGGGAGGAAAAATTGTTAGTCGGCTGGGACGGATCCCACCTGTCCCAGCCTACCATTAGACCACCAGAGGTGAGGGGGGTGGTAGGTTACAAGTCATGAAAGGGGAGGATAGGGTGCAGAGCCTGACAGGGAAGGGGGGACAGGGTGAAGAGTCTAGGGAGTGAGGGAGGCTGATTGCGCAATTTGGTTCAGAATGGTTTTTTTCTTGTTTTCCTCCTCTAAATCTGGGATGCGTCTTATGGTGAGGTGCGTCTTATGGAGCGAAAAATATGGTACTCAGTACACAATTATGGTCTCTCTTGCATGTCATAATAATTATGTGCAACACACAAATACATATCTTGTGGGATGTCCTATTAAGTACATTAAGGGCTCCTTTTACTAAGGTGCGCTAGCGTTTTTAGCGCACGCAGGAAATTACTACGCCACACGCTTCTAGAACTAACACATGGCAATGTAGCATGCGCTATTCCGTGCATTAAAGCCCTAACGCGGCTTAGTAAAAGGAGGCCTAAGGATTTAGAATCAGAAAATAATATTAAATATTGAACTAGGCCAGTACTGGGCAGACTTGCACGGTCTGTGTCTATGTATGGCCGTTTGGTGGAGGATGGGCTGGGGAGGGCTTCAATGGCTGGGAGGGTGTAGATGGGCTGGAGTAAGTCTTAACAGATATTTCAGCAGTTGGAACCCAAGCACAGTACCGGGTAAAGCTTTGGATTCTTGCCCAGAAATAGCTAAGAAGAAATAAATTTAAAAATTTAAATTGAATCAGGTTGGGCAGACTGGATGGACCATTCGGGTCTTTATCTGCCGTCATCTACTATGTTACTATGTTATGTTACTATGTCTGAATATTGTCTCTCTTTTGCCGTACCTATACGTGGTAAATGCATTATTATTGTTGCATATAGTCACACTTAGTCCAGGCAACGCAGTCTCTCTTCCTTCTTTGGATCATCTCACTGGGATTCTGCTGCTGGATGATATCTGGACTTTTTTCAAGCCGGCGTATCCCTCCCCGTATATGCGGACTTCATTTCATGCCACGTGTGCACCTCACCAGTTTAAAGAGACTGACAGACATGAAACGCTGCATCATGAACTTTAATTTCTTGGACACTCTCCCTCTCGAGTTGTGTTTACGTCCATTTTGACATTTTGCCAGATTTAATATTCTCTTTATTTTTGTCTCCTGACATTACCTATGAGAAGAAATGATTGTCTTATCCTGTATATTCTTTTTGAGTTACCCCAGTAGGTTTTCTATTAGAGAATGACACGGTGACAAAATTCATCACCGTTCCCGTCCCCGTGGATAACCGCGGGAAACCATCTTCATATCATTCTTTAAGGAGAGAGGGAAGAATCAGAGTATGAATGACCACAACCACTTACCCGCAAGCTTTGCTTTGAAGAATGCTGGTGTAGAAGGACTGAGGTTGAAACAGACACTACAGAATGACAGTCTCTGGTATCCAGAGCAGATATTGTGATGTCATAATGCCTCATTCCAACAGTGCCTAAGAGCCAATCACATCAGTGATGTCACAATGGCTTCATTATCCTTGGTCACATAAGAATCAGAGTATGAATGGCTACAACCACTGACCCGCAAGCTTTGCTTTGAAGAATGCTGGTGTAGAAGGACCGAGGTTGAAATAGACACTAGAAAATGACATGGGATTATTTCCTGCGGTTATCCGCGGGGACGGGAATGGTGATGAATTTTGTCACCATGTCATTCTCTATTTTCTATACTGTGTTGCCTAGATTAGGTTCTAGACCTGTCAAGTTTGACAGTGCTTTTGTTGCTATTATTTACTAACAAAGCTTTAGGGCTCCTTTTATGAAGGTCCGCTAGTGTTTTTAGTGCATGCTACAATGCCGCAAGCGTTAACCCCATGCTCCACGGAAAATACTAACGGCAGCTCTATGGAGGCGTTAGCGTGTAGCACGCGCTAAAACCGCTAGCATACATTCGTAAAAGGAGACCTTAGTTTTTAATGCTTTAATTCTATTTAGAGAGATTGCCTCTTTTACCAGAACCAGAAAAGAATATGTCCTGTACGTATTTATTGCTTTCTCAATTTCAATGGTCATGTACTACTATTAATTCATCTCAATTATTCATCTCAATGGTCGAGTACTACTATTAATTATTTCTATAGCGCTACCAGAAGCATGCAGTCTCATATTATTATGTATATATTGGTTTTCCCCTATGGAAGTGTTTTAAAGAAAGAACAAAATGCACAAATTAAGCTTATAAATAGAGAATGACACGATGACAAAATTCATCACCGTCCCCGTCCCCGCGGATAACCGCAGGAAATAATCCCATGTCATTTTCTAGTGTCTATTTCAGCCTCAGTCCTTCTACACCAGCATTCTTCAAAGCAAAGCTTGTGGGTCAGTGGTTGTAGCCATTCATACTCTGATTCTTATGTGAGCCAATGATAATGAAGCCATTGTGACATCACTGATGTGATTGGCTCTTAGGCACTGGTGGAATGAGGCATTATGACATCACAATATCTGCTCTGGATACCAGAGACTGTCATTCTGTAGTGTCTGTTTCAACCTCAGTCCTTCTACACCAGCATTCTTCAAAGCAAAGCTTGCGGGTCAGTGGTTGTGGCCATTCATACTCTGATTCTTCCCTCTCTCCTTAAAGAATGACATGACGGGAATGGTAATGAATTTTGTCACCGTGTCATTCTCTACTTATAAACACTGTTATTTTCAACAAGAAACTAAAATGAATAATCAGCTTAACGTGACTTGAAGAAATGCACTTATTTGTGGAACTGGACTTTGATACTCTATAAATATATATCTGTAGATATGGGATGTGTTAATCATCTGTTGCATTGTACATTTTTAACTTTTCCGGCTTGAGCAGCACGCCTACGTCGGTGTCGGCTTGCCCTTTGACACTACTTCCTAGGCACGGGTCCAGGAAGTGACATCAGAGGAAGCACCGATGGCTGATGCCGACATGGGCCGCAGCCTCAAGCCGGGGAAGTGAAAAAGGTACAGAGAAGGCAAGGGATGCATGCGCACAGCAAGGAGAGGAGTGGGAGAGGGGCGGAGAGAAGGAAGGGGTGCCGCACCCTTCGCAAGACAGCGCCTGGAGCGGACCGCTCCCCGTGCTGCGCCCTGAAGTGCCAGTATTCTTTAACTTAAGTGCACAACTGCAAGATGCACCCCAGACCTACCCATCTATCTATCCCCGGCCAGACATGGGCAACTCCGGTCCTCGAGGTCCAGAATCCAGTCGGGTTTTCAGGATTTCCCCAATGAATATGCACGAGATCTATTTGCATGCACTGCTTTCAAGGCATATTCATTGGGGAAATCCTGAAAACCCGGCTGGATTCCGGCCCTCGAGGACCGGAGTTGCCCATGTCATTCTATACATGCTCCAAGAACATGAATCAGGTGTCACAGTCAAAGCAAAGGCTAATATGTGAAGTGTGCCATGTTATATTAAGACCTGAACTAAAATATGACTGTTTTCTATCAGGCCGCTTCAGAGACTTTTCTATCTCTTAAATTTGTTTTATTTTATTTTTAATTTTCTAGGTCAGTAAAATGCTGGCGTGGTAGATCAAATCTTAAATAAACATAAACATACTTATTTTTTTTCTTTTTGCAAGATGGCACAGGTCAGACGATGCAGGCCAAATGCCACTTGGTTGGCTGAGCAATTCTGTGGCTTCAAAGCCTTTTAGCTCTTAAAAACACATAGCACAGAGCCTTTGCAAATTATCCAAGATCCGATGTCAGTTAGCTATGCCTCATGATTTCCTTAACACATGTGGAAGGGCTAGATGTAATACAGGAAATATATATAACAGGCAATACTTCTATCCAAATTTGGTAGCTGTCATTTCTGTAAAACCGTTGGTGTGATAAAATGCTGAAGGGATTGTATCTGGTATTGGGTAATATCGTGACCTGCTCTTGATTGGGAACCTAAAGTAGAGGCCCAGCTCAACGTAACACAGAAATTAGAAAGTAGGACACTCGCAAAGCTAAAATTGATTTTATGAGTTACATGTTTCTGTTTACTACTGGCAGTAACAACATGAAAATCAGTGGGGAGCTCTAAATGACTAGATTTATCACAATCCATACCGTTTACTTGACATACAATGGGCACATTTCATTTTCTTGTAAGCCCCAGAGAAATTCCAGTTTTGCCCCTAGCAAATTTAAAGGCCTATGGTTAGAGTATCCAGAGCAGCAATACCTTGCTTAACATACCGAGAAGGATTTAGATCAGTGGGCTCAAACTCAAACCCTTTGCAGAATCACATTTTGGATTTGTAGGTACTTGGACGGCCTCAGAAAAAATAGTTAATGTCTTATTAAAGAAATTACAATTTTTTATGAGGTAAAAACTCTTTATAGTTTATAAATCTTTCCTTTTGGCTGTCTTAATAATAATATTATAATTTATAGCTAAAGAGACATATGATCAAGAAACTGTTTTATTTTACTTTTGTGATTAAGATAAACATACCGAGGGCCTCAAAATAGAACCTGGCGGGCCGCATGTGGCCCCCGGGCCACAAGTTTGAGACCACTGATTTAGATAATTAAGACTATTCACAGCTTAATCCATGTGCTAAAATGATGTAAAGCAGGGGTGCCCACACTTTTTGGGCTTACGAGCTACTTTTTAAATGATCAAGTCAAAATGATCTACCAACAATAAAATTTAAAAAAAACACAAAGCACACTGTACGCATAGAAAATGTTAATCATCATTCCTATTCCAGGGTTTTTCAAAGAGGTCAAAGCAGATGACTCTATGCACTATCACCTCAGTAACAACCATACAAAAATAGACAAATATACCCCCCTCCCTTTTTACTAAACCACGATAGCAGTTTTTAGCGCAGGGAGCTGCGCTGAATGCCCAGCGCTGCTCTCGACACTCATAGGCTCCCTGCGCTAAAAACCTCTATTGCGGTTTAGTAAAAGGGGACCTTAGTGTAAAATATAGACAGCAGATATAAATTCAGACACATTTTGATCACTAAATTTAAAATAAAATCATTTTCCCTACCTTGTCTGGTGATTTCATGAGTCTCTGGTTGCACTTTCTTCTTCTGACTGTGCATACAATCTTTCTTCCCTTCTTTTAGCCTGTATGCTTCCTTTCCTCCAGACCTCATTCCTTCCCCCAACTTTTCCTTCCTCTTCCCTGCCCTTTCTTTCTCTCTGCCTCCCTTTCATTTTTTTCTGTTTCTCTTCTTTCCTTCTGTCTCCCTGCCTGCCCTTTTTCTTTCTTTCTCCCTGCCCTCCCCCAAGCCAGTGCCACTGCCATTACCATCGGGGACCAGGACCCAAACGCCACCAATAACAGGCCCCAAGCTCTCCCTGCTTCGGCCAACCAGCATTCCTCTCCCCGACGTCAATTCTGCCGTCGGGAAGAGAAAGGCTGATCAGCCCAAGATCGTGATCAACCTATTGGGGGAAATGCTGCCGGGTCCTGCCTTCGCGGAAACAGAAAGTAGGCAGGACCCGGCAGGAAGGAAAACAAATGCTTCACTAACCTGTCTCCCGCATTAGCCCGTAGCGAACGCTTGCTTCAGGGCTCTCAACATGTGCGTGCCGGCTTCCCTTCTCCCCCCCCCTCCCCCCCGGACATAACTTCTGGTTTTGGAGGGAAGAGAAGCACGTTAGAGCCCGGAGCATAAGTTCGCTACGGGCTGAAATCTCCAAGCTGGTTTTTTGGGGTTTTTTTTAATGTTCAGCAGCGGCAGATGACAGCTGGGCGGACCGCCCAGCTAAAAGGCCCTAGGGAGAACACTGGAGAGGAAGGCTGATCGGCCCGTAGATCAGGACGGCAACACGAGTCTATCACAGAGCCCGGGATGGGCTCCGCGATCGACTCGTGTTGCCTTCCTGAGCTACTGGTCGATCGCGATCGACGCGTTGGGCACCCCTGATGTAAAGGGTGCTTTATCATTACTTACCATACCTTCTGCTGCCTTTGAAAACAAGCATTATTTAGAATAAATACACATAAAACACTGACCCATCCTTTTACAAAAGCGTAGCGCAGTTTTATAGCGCCTGCAGCGGCGGTAACAGCTCGGATGCTCGTAGGAATTCTATGATCGTCGGAGCTGTTACCGCCAGGGCCGACGCTAAAAACTGCGCTAAAAGGGGGAGTGAGTAAGGAAGGCAAACCTGCTGGAAATGTCCTATCTTATGAACACACACAAGGAAAACAAATGATATGAATGTAATTTCAACCTACCTAATACTGGGCTCCTTTTATCAAGGCGTGCTACGGGGGGGGGGGGGGGGGGGGGGTTAGCGTGTCGGACATTTCATCACGCACTAACCCCCGCGGCAGCCTAAAATCCTAACACCTCGTCAATGGAGGCATTAGGTACTAGCACGGCAGGCGGTTTAACGCGCGGTATTCTGCTCGTTAAACCGCTACCGCGCCTTTGTAAAAGGACCCCTTAGTGTGCACTAAAGATTAGTGCATTAAATGCTAAGGCACCCATTATAGTTCGTTAGCGCACCTAAGTAAAAGGACCCCACTGTTTTAAATCGGCAAAAAAATAAATACCGGCAAATAAAAAATTCAGATAATATGCAGAACACTTCAGATAAATGGTCTGCATATTTTTTGAACATTGTTATTTCTGCAAGGTGCTTGAATTTAAAAGTATTATAATTGGTACTTTTAGGTTAAAATAAGCCCCTCCCCCAACACACCTTTTACGAAGCCACGCTAGCGGCTTCTGCTGTGGTAATCGCTCCGACGTCCACAGGGAATTAATGGACATCGGAGTGTTGATAGCACAGCTTTGTAAAAGAAACCCAAAATGATGGAGGTTTTTCTGGACCATGAATGATAAGCGCGTGAAACCTAAAAGGAAACACTGTAATTCAGTGGAATTGAGGGCAACTGAGGTCCTTTTCCTTCCCAGGAAAAAAAAAAAAAGAGATAAGAAAAATAAGGTATAATAAATTTGTGAAGTTTGTTGTCGACCTGTTTGTTTTTTGTTCTGTTATATCTTACCCATTCTTAAGCCTGGTCTTGTACTTGGCTGAAGGCCAGGCTTGTAATAGCAGGTCTTTGAGGGGAAAGATATTGAACGATCAGTCAGCTAAGTCATGTCTATTCTCTTACTGGTTTGGAAATTGAAAATCTGAACTAGACAGTGATTTAAAAAAAAAATAAAAAATAAAATGTGGATTAGTCAGCATTTTTGCTTTCTCTGAATCCAGGCTGCCCAGTTCCATGCAAACATTACAGTTTCCTGCTCTAGGGTTGTTTAATTAAGTTCCTGCTTATCTAAAGCTCTAAACCAGAACTTACAGCCCATATTCTGCAAAGTTATAGAATGCACTGACTAGGAGAGAGACGGGGAGAAGGGATGGGACTTTATATAGTACTGCCTTTCTGTGGTTACAATCAGCAGTTTACAATTCTGTATGGAGCTGCTTATTTTGTACCTGGGACAATGAAGGATTAAGTGACTTACCTAGAGTCACAAGAAGCGGGTTGTTCCCTCTCTCAAATCCATTAATACACGGAGACAACATATTTTTTTCAGTTGTCGCTCCGCAACTGTGGGATTCCCTCCCAATACACATAAGGGAAGAACGTCTCATCGATAGGTTTAAAAGCAAGTTAAAATGCTTTCTTTTTAACTGCTAGTTTTTTTATAGTTAGGTCACACTTTTTAAGTCCAGCTTTTTATTTTTTTAATCCCTCCCTATTGTTATATTCATTACTTGTCTCATTTACTGTCATACATTGTTTTTCTTCCTCCACTTCTCTTTCGGTCCTGTTTATGTTATGTGATTTGTCTATGTTATTTGTGCTGACGCCCCGAATTTGGTGATGTATCATTGTTTTTAGATTTGTTCATTGCTGTGTATTAAGATTAAGTGATTCACCAAATTTTAAATAAAACTTGAAACTGAAGTGGGAATTGAACCCAGTTCTCCTGGTTTTCAGGTACTCCTTCCCTCCTAAGGAATAGAAAGGCCTTTTAGGGGGATGGTGAACGCATCAACTGCTGAGAGTTATCAACCTGTTAAGATTTCCAGATATCTATAAGGAATATGTGTGAGAGAGGGGGGAGAGGTGCCACTGCTTGCACTGTATCAGTTGCATGGAATGTTGCTACTCTTTGGGGTTCCGGAATCTTTTGTTACTCTTTGGAATTCCAGAATCTTGCTATTCTTTAGAATTCTGAATGGAATGTTGCTACTCCTTGGGTTTTGACCAGGTACTAGGGACCTGGATTGGCCACCGTGAGAACGGTCTGACCCAGTAAGGCTATTCTTATGTAAGAGGAAATATTTTTTCACTCAGAGAATAGTTAAGCTCTGGAACGCATTGCCAGAGGTTGTGGTAAGAGTGGATAGCGTAGCTGGTTTTAAGAAAGGTTTGGACAGGTTCCTGGAGGAAAAGTTATTGAGAAAGACGCCCTGTATCAGTAGCATGGAATATTGCTGCTCCTTGGGTTTTGGCCAGGTATTAGTGACCTGGATTTGATGGACCATTGGTCTGACCCGTAAGGCTATTCTTATGTAAGAGGAAATATTTTTTCACTCAGAGAATAGTTAAGCTCTGGAACGCGTTGCCAGAGGTTGTGGTAAGAGTGGATAGCGTAGCTGGTTTTAAGAAAGGTTTAGACAAGTTCCTGGAGGAAAAGTCCATAGTCTGTTATTGAGAAAGACACGAGCGAATAGAATGCTTGGTATAATCAAAAAGGGTATTACAGCCAGAACGAAAGAGGTTATCCTGCCGTTGTATCGGGCAATAGTGCACCCGCATTTGGAGTACTGCGTCCAGTATTGGTCACCGTACCTTAAGAAGGATATGGCGTTAGTCGAGAGGGTTCAGAGGAGAGCGACGCGTCTGATAAAAGGTATGGAAAACCTGTCATATGCTGAGAGATTGGAGAAGCTGGGTCTCTTTTCCCTGGAGAAGAGGAGACTTAGAGGGGATATGATAGAGACTTATAAGATCATGAAGGGCATAGAGAGAGTAGAGAGGGACAGATTCTTCAAACTTTCGAATAATAAACGAACAAGAGGGCACTCGGAAAAGTTGATAGGAGACAGATTCAAAACAAATACTAGGAAGTTCTTTTTTACCCAACGTGTGGTGGACACCTGGAATGCGCTTCCAGAGGACGTGATTGGGCAGAGTACGGTACTGGGGTTCAAGAAAGGATTAGACAAATTCCTACTGGAAAAGAGGATAGAGGGGTATAGATAGAAGATTACTGCACAGGTCCTGGAGCTGCTGGGCCACCGCGTGAGCGGACTGCTGGGCACGATGGACCTCGGGTCTGACCCAGCAGAGGCATTTCTTATGTTCTTATGTTCACTGCTTGCCCTGGATCGGTAGTATGGAATGTTGCTACTCTCTGGGATTCTAGAATCTTGCTACTCTTTGGGGATTCTGTACGGAATGTTGCTACTATTTGGGGTTCCGGAATCTTGCTTACTTGAGATAATGGAAATGTTGCTACGCTCTGGGTTTTGGCCAGGTACTAGTGACCTGGATTTGATGGACCATTGGTCTGACCCAGTAAGGTTATTATGTTCTTAAATGTTGAAGCTTTTTACAGTATTTTGACTGCTTTTCTGCTCTAAACCCCAGAGTCTATATATGGCAGCTAAAGTTGTGTGCACCACTTAATTGTTTAACAAGCCAATCGATGCCAATAACTGGTCACTAAGATGCATGAGCATGTGAGAAATCCCTGGCCCGGTTTTCCAGGAACCCTGCACATTCATCCAATCAGCACACACAAACCACTTTAGAAGGTGCAACAGAATGTTTTATTGAGACTTCTGCCTAAGCCTATTTCCTCATAGGCTCAGAAAAGGCAAACATATGCTTTTAACTTTTATATCTCGTGTCTAGTGCAGTAGCCTGTACACTTTAGGCAGTTAGCCGTATCATGTTCAGTCCAGTAACCTCAGCTTTTGGTCAATCTCCCCAGTGCTCTCAGGTTTATAGCACCATAAGTCTAGCTCCTACTTTACCCATTAAATAGTCTAAACAGAAGAATATTTAGGAGGAAAAAAAACCCTTTTCTCCTGCAACAGTTTCAACTGGCTTCAGCTTAGATGCCACACCCCAAACACAAGATAGTCACCTTTAAACAAGCAGGCTCAGTCTACAGCAGTCTTGGATTAGAAGCTCATCTCTCTAGTGATGGGAATAAATCCTTGATGGGTTCTCAGCTAACTTTCTCACTCCAGTCCTCCCCAGGGCTTGAATGCAGCCACGGCTAGGGAAGGTTTCTCTCCTTCGGGATCCTTTCCTCTGTGGCAGATAAACCTCCCTGCTGAACCCCACCCACTGACTCAGCAGGGTTACCTTGCTAAGATAGCTCAGCACTGAACTATAAAGCCCAGTGCAGCCTGGGACATGTAGTCCGCTCAGTCTTGGGCAGGCAGCAGTGGCGTACCAAGGGGGGGGGGCGGTCCGCCCCGGGTACCAAGCCCTGAGGGGGTGCTCCCGGTCCGGTCCAGTTACCCCCCCCCTGCGCCGGGTGTCGCGTCTGGAAACAGCCTGCAGCAAGATCGCGATGCCAGAGATCTTTGCCTGCTTCGACTGTTTCCTCCGCCACGGTCCTGCCCCTCCTCTGATGTCAGAGGAGGGGCGGGACCGCGGCGGAGGAAACAGCCGAAGCAGGCAAAGATCTCTGGCATCGCGCGATCTTGTTGCAGGCTGTTTCCCCAGGGCAGTAGCGTACCAAGGGGGGCGAGGGGGAGGTCCATCCCGGGTGCCGCCTTAGGGGGGGGGTGCACAGCTGGCCCGGTCCCTATCGCGCTCCTACCCTCCCAGCGAAAGCAGCATCGGCGCCATTATCGAAAAAGGTAATGGCGCCAGGCCTTGGAGCACCAAGGCAGACCGCTTCTCCCCCCTCCCAGCCGAAACCCCGCTGACCATCCTATCTCTCTCCCCCCCCCCAAGTGAACCTTTCTGACCCTCCCAGCGAAAGCAGCAAACCTCCCTCCAGTAGCGTCGGCTTTATCCTCCCTCTGCCGCATCACTGATGACGTCATCAGTAACGCGGCAGAGGGAGGAGAAAGCCGCGAAGGAGGTTTGCTGCTCTCGCTGGGAAGGTCGGAAAGGTTCACGGGGGGGGGGAGATAGGAGGGTCAGCGGGGGTTCGGCTGGGAGGGGGGAGAAGCGGACTGCCTCGGTGCTCCATTACCTTCTTCGGGCAGCAGCAGCATTTACAATTCGCTGCTGTTGCCGGCTTCAGGCCTTGTTCTCTGCCGGGTCCTGCCTACTTCCAGTTTTCATGAAGACAGGACCCGACAGAGAGGAAGGCCTGAAGCGGGCAACATCAGTGAATTGTGAATGCTGCTGCTGCCCGATGAAGTTCAGGACATCAGGACATCGGGGAAGGAGCAGGGAGAAATCGGCTGCTGGCTTGGGGGTGAGGGTAGGGAAAGAATCGTGGAAGTGGAGAAATCGGCACGATGGCTTTGTGCAGGCTAGGGGGAGAGAGAAAGAAAGGAAAAAATAAAGAGGGGGGGCCAGGGGGAGAGAGAAAGAAAGGCAGAAAGAAAGAGGGGGACCAAGGGGAGAGAAAGAAAGGCAGAAATAAAGAGGGGGACCAAGGGGAGAGAAAGAAAGGCAGAAATAAAGAGGGGGTCAAGGGGGAGAGAAAGAAAGGCAGAAAGAAAGAGGAGGGCCAGGGGGAGAGAGAAAGAAAGGCAGAAAGAAAGAGGGGGACCAAGGGGAGAGAAAGAAAGGCAGAAATAAAGAGGGGGGTCAAGGGGGAGAGAAAGAAAGGCAGAAAGAAAGAGGGGGGCCAGGAGGAGAGAGAAAGAAAGGCAGAAATAAAGAGGGGAGCCAGGGGGAGAGAGAAAGAAGAAGGACCAGAGACTCATGAAATCACCAGACAAAAAAGTAGGAAAAATGATTTTATTTTCAACTTAGTGATCAAAATGTGTCCGTTTTGAAAATTTATATCTGCTGTCTATATTTTGCACTATGGCCCCCTTTTACTAAACCGCAATAGAGTTTTTTAGCGCAGGGAGCCTATGAGCGTCGAGAGCAGCGTGGGGCATTCAGCGCAGCTCCCTACGCTAAAAACCGCTATCGCAGTTTAGTAAAAAGGGAGGGGGAATATTTGTCTATTTTTGTATAGTTGTTACTGAGGTGACATTGCATAAAGTCATCTGCCTTGACCTCTTTGAAAACCCGCGGAATATAAATGATAATTAACATTTTCTCTGCGTACAGCGTGCTTTGTGTTTTTAAAATTTTATTGTTGGTAGATCATTTTGACTTGGCCACAAAGGTAAGGGGGAGGGAGGGAGGGGAACTGCTGAAAGACATCTAATAATCCTTGCAGGCTTGACTGCAGGGAATTATTTTTGTAAAATCATGTTTTGTTATGTGACTGGCATTATCTAGACTTTAATTTCTATGAATGAATAGAATGAAAATGATATAAAATTACTTGCTTGTTTTTATGTGCGTGCGCTGAAGGAAAGTGGAGAGAGAGTGGGCTGAGGATGCTGAAGGGAAATGGGGAAGAGAGTGGGGAGAAGACGCTGATTTATAAATTGACAATTGTACAGAATATTGTTTCTTTTTATACTTTAATATAAACAATTCAAGGCTTGTGTGGATGGAATCAGGTGGTTTGCGGGGATGGGGACCGAGCTTACGGGGATTAGTCCAATAAAATTGTATTTTTTTATATCTCATTATTTGTTTTATTTTTATTTGTTAATTTATAAAGTGGTGATTGTTATGTATCAGTTTTTTCAAATTTACATCTACTGTCTTTATATTTTGCACTGTATTAGAGGACATGTGTTACTGTTTTTTGTGGTGTTGCATTGTATCCAGGGTCTGGTTTCTTGGCGGATCAGTTTAACTTTTGTCTACATATTTCTATTTTTAGTTTGTGATTATTCCATTTTGGGCGAGGGTGTATCTCTGTTCTGTGTGTATGAAAAAGACATAGTTTTCAGTTGGCATTGACTACAGGACCAATTGACTGTGCGGGATCTGGCTTGTTTAGTTTTACAATGTATGTGTTGGTGTTCTAGTGCTCACTGCAGTGTTTAAGATGCAGCCTTTTCCTAGGTACACTCTTGTGGTGCGATATGTAGATTGGTACTAAAAATCATATTTTTCATATAGATGGGGGGGGTGTCAAAAAATGATGGGCCCTGGGTGCCACATACCCTAAGTACACCACTGCCTGCAACTACTCCATATGTACTTCTAATGTCATGACAATTTAGACATAATTTATGTTTTGTTATGTTTGGAATAATGGTTACATATATGAGGTTCAATAAAAGAAAATTTTCACTGCCTGTTTCTATTCTGACCATTTATTCCATTTCATGGTTATTGCAAAAAAAAAAAAAAAAAAATTTTTTTACATGGGGGGGGGGGGTGTCAAAAAATGATGGGCCCCGGGTGCCACATACCCTAGGTACGCCACTGGCAGGCAGCCCCTGCTGTAAGGAGGTGGAACGGTAACATTAGCGGAAGATAACCCCTTACTCTTTCACAGAGCACTAATTGGAACTAATTAGAATGTATATGTATTCTATATGTTAGAATGTAAGCGTATTCTATATGTTTTATTAACATTTGATATACCGCTTAAGCATATTACAGATCTATGCAGTTTACAATACATTACATGTACTTAAAACTTCCCTATCTGTCCCGAAGGATCACAATCTAGCTAAAATACCTGAGTAAACAATTATTAAAATAGAAAAGATATAACAAAATTCCACGAATTGTGAGGGAAAGATACAATTCAAATAATAAAAAAAAGAAAAGAAAAAGATAAAAAATAAAAAGAATAAAATTAAAAATATACAAATAAGTTTAAGAGATTGGCGATTGAGCAAAATAAGTTCCAATCTGGTGCTAAGTCCACTAGAGCTCCACATCTGTAAGGAAGGATCGACACAGAGAAGGGATGGTGGGCTGTGACGTCGTCCCTGCCAGAGGTGAAGGAATCAATGGCTGCAATCTGGGCCCAAGAGCAGAAGGCAAAGAAACCTGGAAGAAGAGGCAGGCCATGAAAGGTCATCCAACACTGCACACCATCCAGGCAGGCCCCACCGATGCAAGTCAAAGTGGTGCACGAAAATTCTAATGTGTGAATTCTCAAAAGGGGCATGGCCACAGGAAGGGCATGGGTGTTCCTAAAATTACACACACAGTTATAGAATATGCCCAATCTGCACAGAATTTAGGCACGAGCCAGGTTTTAGGTGGCATTGATAGTCGCATGGAACCAGTCACTTCATGTATTCTATAAATTGTGCCTTACTGTTTATATAATCGTGCTAAGTGCATTTTTTTCTGCTCCAATTTTTTTTTAGCACTATAAATAGAATTTACCCTTAAATGCATATTAACAATGTTTTTTTTTAAAAAAAAAAGATTGTAGAGGGGCATATCATGGGCAGAGAGTGTGCAGTCCAATGCTTCCTGATTAGAGCATGTTAACTGGATAACGCAGACTTAATGCGGGATCCCTTAGCACCTCCTAAATAGGAAACAGGAAGTGTTCCTGCATTCATTTTTTGCAGGTCTCATACACTAATGGCTACAGTAGTGCATGACCTGCAAGTAAAAAAATGCTGCATTCAATCAAGGCTTAGAGTATGGGAAAGTCCCATGTTAGAATATATTAAGCCCAAATTTCAGCATATTAATAAAAGGGTGCCAATGTGTGCTACTGTATTAGTGCATGCTAAAGCAGTTAATGGGCATTATTAGTAAATATGTGCCATTGTATAATATGAGTCCTGGAGTAAAGAGCATATATTACCCCTCCCCCTTTTACAAAACTGTAGCACGGTTTTTAGCACCGGCTGCAGTAACAGCTCCGACAATCGACCCTCTCCACCGCCAGCAGCCCTCCCATGAGGAAACAGGAAATCACTGCCGAATGACAACTTTCGGGGTAGGCCGACAGCAGCACGCTGATCTCGTTGACACTGCTCAAAGATTTATAAAAAAACCACCAAGGTGGAGGTAGGTGTGGGGGAGTTGGGAGTCAAAGAAAGACGTGATGCGGCAGGGTCCTGCTAGGGGGGGAAGGAAGGAAATAATGTGATACACATTGACCAGTGGGGGAGCAGAGCCACTGCCAATTTTTGGGGAAGTCACTGCCCCTGGCCCCCCCCTCCCCATTCCTACGCCTATGAAATAGCACATAGCCAGCTATCTGCCAATATTCCGCAGGAATATCCCATTTGGCAGATAGGTGGTGATTGTCTATGTTACATGACATAGTCGGTCACCATCAAAATTCAGTGGGTTGCCTGTGTACTTCAGCAGCCAGATAGACCCAACTAAAAATTAAGTCTATCGTTGCCTGCTAGGACTTAGCTGGTCATCTGATGAACATCGGCTTAGCCAGCCAAATCTAAACTGGAAATTCAATGTCGATTGCTGGTTATAGCACCACCATTGAATTTCCAGTTTTGCTGCGGACCGCGGGAGGCAGCTGGCTATTTTCCGCAGTCTGAATATTGGGCGGAAAGTCTTTAAAATACCATGGATTTAGTGAGTTTTGGCACAGGAATAAGCTACAGTAAGTGAGTTTTGCCTTAATAATGAAATTAATCACATAATTCAAGGCTGACAAAAAATGGACTGAGTCTTGGAAAAGTGCTAAATCTAGTTCTATATTAAATTTTTTATTCAAAAATTTTATTCTATATTTACTATACTGCTACAAACATACAGGTAGAACTAAGGGCTCCTTTTACTAAGGTGCGCTAGTGTTTTTAGCGCGCGCTGAAGATTAGCATGTGCAAACCCCACGCTAAATGAAAAATACTAACGCAAGATCTATGGAGGCGTTAGCGTCTAGCGCACGCGGCATTGTAGCGCACGCTAAGTGCCTGCTAAAACCACTAGCGCACCTTAGTAAAAGGAGCCCTAAGTGGTTTACAATCTAAGATTTGGGGGAGGGGAAAAAAGGAAAAGAATGCCATTGTGTTGATAGGAAAGAGGCTTATCATTCGCATAAGACAAAGAACACCATCATGTAGATGGCAATGAAACATATCACTCACACAAGACACAAGGTAGAGTGTAGAGACTGGACTAGTAGGACAATGATTCCTTCATGGAATAAAATGCATCAGAGACCCAAGTTCTTCATGCTAAAGATGAAAAGGCTTGGGAGACTAGCCACGTCTTGAGGGCAACTTTGAGAGAGGAAGAGAATTCCAGGAGGATGGGCTTGCAAAGTAGAATGCTCGGTGACATGTGGACTCAAGTTATGCCTGATGTGATCCAGGTAATACTAGACAAAAGTCATTCAGTGAACGCAGAGGTTCAGAGGATGGGATGGACTATAAGGGATGGCTAGGCAGGCAAGGTATATCACTAAAAAATAACGACGACTACCCCAACATTGTTGGCTGGGCTGAGAACGTTTTGGCGGCCCCTCATATCTACAAGGGTGAAATAAAAAGTCGCGACTCCACCTTCAAAACTTTTCTTTACATGAAGATATTGTAATGAATTCAAAAGTTGAAAATAATGCAGATATATAGCCACAGTAAGTTCTTAAATGTGTAGAAGCTTTAATTGCAAGGCTCTCGCTTGCATTATTGAAGTCTTGTTTCTGAAAATTGTCATACGTGTAAGTATTTTAAAGACCAACATTCATGACTTTGTGTCAAGAATAAATCCTAGTGAGCTTGTTTTATAGGTATATAATTGGGCATCATTATCCATAGATAATTAGACAATTGCTGTGATCTTCAGAGGATCCCTTGCCCCTTTCAAGCAGATGGGTTTTAGCTACAGTTACTGTAGCAACGCAAAGGCAGGCAGTCTGTTCTTTCAGGTTCATCTCACCACGTTATCCCAGTGACTGGTCTTTTGTCAAGATGCTAAATTAATATGTTTATTTTGGGTGTAATTAAATTCTTTGCTATTACCTTTCCATTTGCCGTTAGGACAGAATGAGCTCATTCATTTCGGTCGCGTTTGCCATTTAATTGAATAAAGTAGCTAAAAGAAATATCTGTGATCAACTCCTATTACACCTTGAGAAGAAATGAGTCTCTGTTTAGCACAAAATGTTCTGAAAAGTGCTTAGGCATATTATATGAAATAAGCCTTTTTAGATGAGCCAACAAAAACCCATCAAACATTCTAATCTTTTTATTTTACGCAGTGCTTTGAATCATTTTGTCACTTTACAGTATTATCCTAAGAACAGTATAGTGTTAAATGGAAACTTGAGTTGACTAATTATTCATCTGGGATTAGAGTTTAAATCCCAGCTTTGAGGCCGGCCCTAATACCAAATCCCACTGATCTACATTTCATTATGTTAAAGCTTTAATATGCTTAATGTTAAGACTGTCTCATTTGAAAGTGTGGTTGCGGTATCAAGAACAGTCAATCAGCACCGCTGCGTAAACGCTGTCTAGTTAACTCAGAGCTATAATTAATAGGAGGTTATGAAACTTGGTCAGCTGAGCAAACGTTTAATAGCTGCTCTCAGAGAAAGCATATTTGGTAACCTTTGATAAACAGAGCACAGCAAATAAAGGAGTTCCTTCTACTGTCCTGTGCTAGGTCTACGTATACCTATTGCAGCAAAGAATACCCTAAAATGGAACGCACGAAAGCGTTCCATTTAAGATTATGGTGTATGGGTTTGTTTGTTTTTTAATTTCTTGCTTTGTACAAAACGGAGTACAAAACACAGACATAATAAAAAGCAAAACGCATACATCATAAAATACTAATACCATACTAATAAACATAAACACACTTCACATAACGAATAAAATTATCGCACCAGCGTATTAAGGCCCTCTTTTACAACTCATGTAGATTAAACTTCTATTCCCAGACCTCAAACACCCAAGATACTACTTATTTCATTGCTGGGGTGACATATTCATCAACGGTCTGGTTTTGTTAATTTTAGTGCAGGTAAGACCCAAATTAACCCATGCGGTGCTATAATACAATTTTTAAGATGGGCCCGATGAATTTTCACTTAGTCTAAATTTATAATGCAGTTTGTGTTTTAATGCGGGATAATAAGGAATTTTGAAGAGTATCAGCCCCTGAGGAAACTTGCCAGTGCAACGGCTGGGTAGCCGTCGGGCTATAAGCTAAGTGCTCTTCTTAAAAATTGTATTATAGCACCGCATGGGTTAATTTGGGTCTTACCTGCACTAAAATTAACAAAACCAGACTGTTGATGAATATGTCACCCCAGCAAGGACACGAAATGAAATAAGTAGTGTCTTGAGTGTTTGAGATCTGAGAATAGAAATTTAATCTGCATCAAGTTGGTTCACAAGGTAAATGCTCTGACACTCATAGGAATTGAAAGAGCGTTGGAGCATTTACCTCCCTGGACTGCGCTAAAATACTCTACTGCAGCTTGATAAAAGGGGGCCTTAATTATTCAGCTAGACTTAATTGACACTGATAATTGAAAAGCACCGTTAAAAAGTAATTACAATTTTTTTTCTGGTAGGCGCCTACTCTGAGGCACCTACCAGAAAGAAGGTGTGGTTAGGGTTGGATTCTGGGGAAGATTTAGGGTGTGGTTTAACTTCAGCGCACTCATTAAAGCCAAGAAAGCCCTATCATAAATGGGAGTGTGCCTAAGATTTCAACACCTACTGGCTCCTAAGACCACTTAGACACCTACTAGGTGTGATTCTATAAACAGCACCTAGCGGATGGTTGACAATTCCGCTCAACGGCACCTACTGATTAGGTGCCATTTATAGAAGCAAGGCCAATATCTGTAAAGAATAATGTATTGTTTGATATGAGCTACTGCACCATTGGACATGAGATTTCTTCTTTCAAGCACTGATAAAAACATTATTGGGACTGAATACGAGAAAAAGTGAGCAGCGAGTCTCAAAGTTAAAAATTGTCTGGCAGATGCCACTTCCGATGGTCCTTTAAATGCATAAGGTATAACACTTGTAACGGATGAATCTCTTATTGAATATCCCAGGCAGTCATGATATAGGTGAATAATATATTGATTCAGTGTAATAAGACCACACATTTCTAAAGTCAAATAAATGGGAAAGCGAGATTTATGTAATCCAAGTTTCAAGTTTATCAAAAATTTGATATACCATCTTATCATTTATTTCAAGGTGGTTATACATTTTAAAATAGGGTAAAAAACAATTTAACATAACTTTAACAAAATAAACATACACGATTAGACAAAACAATAACCTACACGACTGGACAAATGGGTACGAATGGAAAAAAGGGGAGAACTGCAATGATTAAAGAAAAGTAAGGTATACAGGTATAAACAAAAGGGTGGGGTTAAAAACAAGTAAGTCCAATACGATTTAAATTGCTCAAGATTACTTATCTCTCTTAGAGCATTTGGTGCTGAGTTCCAGAAGATCGGGGCAACTACTGAAAAGATAGTGTTTCTTCTAGTGTTAATATGATGAGCATTACTTAGTTTGGAGTTTTAATATAAAAGTATCTATGAGCTGGGATTTTGTGTAGGTGTGTATTATATCCTTACATTTGAAGATTTTGTGCCTATTAAAACATTTAGGTGTTAACATTTCTACTTGCTTTTCACATGGCCCACGTCAATTAGGCTCTATTCTATTACAGAATCTGAACACTACCCTAGAGCACACATTTTGGGTGCTAGTTTCCAGCACCCTCCACACAACTGTGCCCATAATTAATATGCGTAACTGCTGTATATTGCTGCTTACATGTATAGATTACATATGCTGCTGGCGCCTCCCAAGAGATACCCCCAAATCTGTCCTCTTTTTGATTCTTCATGTATAATAAATAGTACATCCAGAACTATACGCAAAAAGATGTTTGATAACCTTCTGGCGACGCAAGCAGCAAAACTTAACCACTCCATCTCCAACCTGTTGACGGCAACGAGCGACTTCAAAACTTTTCGAAAAGAAATCAAAACCCTACTTTTCAAAAAATGTATCCAGATATCTTAACCCATCCCTTCCCCCTCCTCCTGGATAAATTCTCGCCAAAAATCTCCACTTAAATAATCTCTTCCCCCCAAAACACCAACCAAGTATTCAGATCCGTGAAATGTAACATAATCTTATTTGTTCTCTAACTGTAATCTATTTGTTATATCACACAGTAACGTACAGTCAATTTAATATCCAATTTGCAAGTTCTTCCAGAATTAATCCAGGTACCTCTCCTCCCTTGTAAACAAAACCCCCGCCCTCCAAAACTGTTGTAACTTCACTGGAAATGTCCAGTTAGCTCTTTTGTAATCCGCCTTGAACTGCAAGGTATAGGCGGAATAGAAGTCCCTAATGTAATGTAATATATTTTTTTAAATAGCACTTACTTTACTGAGCTGGCTCTGCATATTTTCTGGATAGCAGGAGGGAGAAAAATGCCACAGGTTGGGTTTCTTCAGAAGTAGAAATCAAAACCCCTTGTGAATACATGAAAATGTTCAGTCCTTTGTAATGGCAGCTCTTTCTTTCCAGCACCCTTTTATTCCAAAAAAAGAAGCTCCGAAGTTCTTCATTAGCATCCACGTCTGATTCTTTTTAAGTAGAAACATAGAAACATAGAAACATAGAAGATGACGGCAGAAAAGGGCCACAGCCCATCAAGTCTGCCCACTCCAACAACCCTACCCCCTTGAATTTACCCCCCTAGAGATCCCACATGTGTATCCCATTTCCTTTTAAAATCCTTCACGCTGCTGGCCTGAATCACCTGAGGTGGAAGTTCATTCCAACGATCGACCACCCTTTCGGTGAAGAAGAACTTCCTGGTGTCGCCATGAAATTTCCCACCCCTGATTTTCAGCGGATGGCCTCTTGTGGCAGAGGGGCCTTTAAAAAAGAAGATATCATCCTCCACCTCAATACGGCCGGTGATATATTTAAACGTCTCTATCATGTCTCCTCTCTCTCTACGTTCTTCAAGTGAATATAGCTGCAATTTATTCAGCCTTTCTTCATACGGGAGGTCTTTGAGTCCCGAGACCATTTTGGTGGCCATTCTTTGAACCGACTCAACTCTCAGCACATCCTTTTGGTAATGTGGCCTCCAGAATTGTACACAATACTCCAGATGAGGCCTCACCATGGATCTGTACAATGGCATTATAACTTCGGGCTTCCGGCTGATAAAACTTCTTCGGATGCATCCCATCATTTGTCTTGCCTTTGATGAAGCCTTCTCCACTTGATTGGCAGTCTTCATGTCTTCGCTAATGATCACCCCCAAATCACGTTCCGCCTTGGTCCTAACTAAGGTTTCACCATTTAGTGTGTAAGTTTTGCATGGATTCCTGCTGCCGAGGTGCATGACCTTACATTTTCTAGCATTGAAGTTTAGCTGCCAAGTCGAGGACCAATGTTCCAATAGAAGTAGGTCCTGCGTCATACTGTCTGGTAAAGTGTTCTCACTTACTATGTTGCATAGTTTGGCGTCATCGGCGAATAATGTGATTTTACCCTGAAGCCCCTGAGTCAGATCTCCCACAAATATGTTGAAGAGGATCGGGCCCAAGACCGAGCCCTGAGGCACTCCACTGATCACCTCCGACGTTTTTGAAGGGGCACCATTTACCACCACTCTCTGAAGTCTACTGTTTAGCCAATCACCGACCCATGTAGTTAACGTCTCTCCCAGTCCCATTGATTTCATCTTGTTCAATAGTCTGCGGTGCGGAACGCTATCAAAAGCTTTACTAAAGTCCAAGTAAACGACGTCCAGGGACTCACCCACATCCAGTTTCCTTGTTATCCAGTCAAAGAAACTAATCAGATTGGATTGGCAGGACCTGCCTCTGGTAAATCCATGTTGGCGGGGATCCCGTAGATTCTTCTCGTCTAGGATTGTATCTAATTTATGCTTAATTAGTGTTTCCATGAGTTTACTCACTATGGATGTGAGACTCACCGGTCTGTAATTCTCAGCCTCTGTCCTGCAGCCCTTTTTGTGGAGTGGGATTACATTGGCTGTTTTCCAGTCCAAGGGGACTTTTCCCGCCTTCAAGGAAAGATTGAAGATCACAGACAATGGCTCTGCCAGGACATCACACAGCTCTCTAAGCACCCTGGGGTGTAGATTGTCCGGTCCCATGGCTTTGTTCACTTTGAGTCTTGATAGTTCGCAGTAGACGCTGCTGGGTGTAAACTCGAAATTCCAGAACGGGTCATCTGAGCTATGCCTTGCTTGCAACTGTGGACCGGACCCTGGCGCCTCGCAGGTAAAGACTGAGCAGAAGTATTCGTTTAGTAGTTCGGCTTTATCGGAATCTGATTCTGCATAAGTCCCGTCTGCTTTCCTAAGGCGTACTATCCCATTTGTGTTTCTTTTCCTATCATTGATGTACCTGAAAAAGGATTTATCCCTTTTCTTAATGTCCTTTGCTAGATTCTCTTCTATCTGAAGCTTGGCCTCTCTGACTGCCGTTTTGACAGCTTTGGACTTGGCCAGATAGTCTTCTTTTGCTGCTCCTCTTCCTGAATGTTTGTAGGAAACAAATGCTTTTTTCTTTTTCTTAACGAGGTCCGAGATTTCTGTAGTGAACCACTGGGGTCTGTTATTCCTCCGTCGTTTGCTTGTTGTTTTTATATAGCGATTTATTGCTTCATGTAGGGTAGATTTCAGGTTTGCCCACATGGCCTCTACATTATTGGTTTCGGCATGGTCTTGCAGTGCCCGATGGACGAAGTCTCCCATGCGTTTGAAGTCAGTGCCACGAAAATTTAGGACCTTTGTTGTTGTGGTCGATCTGGAGAAACCCTTCCGAAGGTTGAACCAAACCATGTTATGGTCGCTGGAGGCTAGCGTATCACCTACCGAAACTTCTGATACGCTGTCTCCGTTGGTGAGTACCAGGTCTAGTAACGCCTGGTCCCTAGTGGGCTCCAATACCAATTGTTTGAGCTGTGCACCCTTTATGGAGGTTAACAACCTTCTACTGCCGCTAGTTTGTGCGGTAAGTGCATTCCAATCTGTATCGGGCATATTAAAATCCCCTAACAGTACTGTGTCCCCACGCAAGGTGATGTTTTCAATGTCCTCGATTAATTCCATATCCTTTTCTACCTGTTGTCTCGGAGGTCTGTAAATCACACCAAGATACAGGCATTTTTCATTTCCTCTAGCCAGGTTCACCCAGAGGGATTCCCCGGTATACTTAACATCTGTGATTATGGTAGTTTTGATGTCTTCTCTAGTGTATAGAGCTACCCCTCCTCCTAACTTGCCCTCCCTGTCTCGACGGAGTAAGTTGTAACCCGGTATAACCATATCCCACCCGTGTGAGTCCGTGAACCAAGTTTCGGATATCGCCACTACGTCTAGGTCGGCGTTCATTATTTCCGTCTCTAAATCTAGAATTTTATTGCCCAAACTGTGTGCATTGACGTACATAGCTCTCCATACCTTATGTTTGCTAAGTCCCTGTATAGAGTTTCCCGCCTGAGTTAGTGTGACCCCCGATGTATTGTTTACAGTGTGTGCACTTACCTCAGACTCAGAGTGGCGACTCACCTCCTCAGGATAGTTACTTACTGCTCCAGAGAATGAACGGATACCCTCCCCCAACTTACCTAGTTTAAAGCCCTTCGAAGTAGGCGGGCTAGTCGACGTCCGAATACGTTCTTACCTCTTCTGGTCAGGTGGAGTCCGTCTGGTCCCTGAAGTCCCTGCAGTGCCTCTCCATGGTCCAGAAATCCAAAGTTCATCTCCCTGCACCATCCATGTAGCCACTCGTTAGTCCTCTGGATACGCTCCTCCCGGGCTCTACCCTTACCTCTTACCGGGAGGATTGATGAGAAGACCACCTGCGCTCCCAACTGCCTCAGCTTCTCACCCAGGGCTCCAAAGTCTTTGGGTATGGTCTCCGGGGTGTTCCTGGCAGTGTCATTCGTCCCAACGTGGATGAGAAGCATGGGGAAGTGGTCCTGTGGTTTGAGAAGTCTATCTAGACAGGTGGTGACATCTCGGATTCTGGCCCCAGGCAGACAGCAAACCTCCCTTGATTGTATATCCGGTCTGCAAATTGGTCCCTCTGTGCCCCTTAACATGGAATCCCCAATGACCACCACCCTGCGTTTCTTTGAGGGGAGCTGTTCAGTCGTCCCTGGGACTGGGGTCATGTGTTGGACGTCTTCCTGTTCCTCAACTGCAATCCCTTCCTGTAGGATCTGGAATCTGTTTCTCAGGGCGATTTGTGGGGTCGATGTAAAACTGCCCTGTTTGAGAGAAAAGGAAGAAGATGAAGAAGAAACTGAGAAAGGGGGGGGTCTCCTGTGCTTGCCTGTGGAGGAGGTTACCAGCTGCCAGGAGTCGGCGTCCCCAGCCATTTCCTGTACCCCAGTCGTTGGTCTCAAGGCTGAGGGTTTGGGTGTCACGAGGATGGAATTGTCCAGTGCCTGCTCGGAGATTTGGGACAGCTCCTGGACTACGCCGTCGATGAAGGCCTCATCCTCTCTGATGCTCCTCAATCGCCTCACCTCCTCCCTTAGGCTCAATAGTTCCTGTAATATGTCTCCTTCCAGCTGTCCCATCTCCTCTGTCTGTGTAGAAACAGAGGTGTATTGCTGGGGGGGGATGGCCTCGGTCTGCACACACGCCTCTGTCCACCATCCAGGGTCATCCTCCGTCTGTACATAGGCCATAGCCATCCCCTGGATCCCTCCGGTGACTGGAATGCTGGTCTTGATTGCAGTCCTGGTGCTTCTTGTTCTCCCTGCCATTTCAAATTGTTATTTAGGTATGCCTGCCTGTTAGTTAGTTGAGAAAGCCTGCCTGTTAGTTAGTTTGTGAATTTGAGAGAAAAGTCTGCCTGTTTAAGAGCTTGAAAGAAAGGAAAAAGTCTGCCTGAGAGTTTGAAAGAGAAATCTGTTTGCTAGTTTGTTGGTTTGAGAGTTTGAGGGATTGGGGTGTCTGGGAAGGTCTGCCTGCTGTGTAATTAGAGAGGATGTATAATTAGAGATATGTAGTTAGAGAGGATTGCCTGCTTGTTAGCGAGTTAGAAAGAAAGGTCTGCCTATTAGGATTAAAGATAGATGGAAAGTTTTGGATGTGTTTGAGAAAGACTGTTTCTATTGGTTGTCTGTGGTTTTGCTTACTGTTTGTTGTCCCCTGAGAGTTGTGATTTTGCTGGTGCTACTGTGCGTGCGGTTGAGTGTTTGTCTAGGGAGTGTGGTGTTCCCTGAAGCTTGTCTAGGTAACTGACTGATGTATTACGATTTGGAACCCTCTGTGGGCTGCTTAGCTCCCTGGCTCCTTCTTAAGGCTCCTTCGCCGCGCGCCGAACGGCTGCGCGCCGTTGGCTCCCCTCCTTTTAAGGGGGAGTCCGGGCGCTCTGACTCGCTGGGGGGTGGGTGGAGCTTCCGACTCACTGGGGGTGGGCGGAGCCTCCTCTCGCCGCTACCCCGCTCTGCCTGCCTCCGCCTGCTCTTTCCCTCGCGACCACGCTCTTACCAGCGTTTCTCCTCTCCCTCTCCTGCTGGTGCCTGCTTGAGCTGCTGCCTCCCCGACTCGGCCCGAGCAAGTTCCCTTGTGCCGCGGTTCTCCTCCTTTTAAGGGGGAGTCCGGGCGCTCTGACTCGCTGGGGGGTGGGTGGAGCTTCCGACTCTCTGCCTAATATAATTCCGCTTAATTGATGGAAATGCAAGTTTGCCACTCTTGGAACAGATCATTGTACAAAGGTCAACCAAGCTGGAAAGTGAATCCACCGACAGTTATTTGAATAAGTAAAATAAAGACTTTTTTTTCCAGATCTTTTAGGTAGAAGGAATGATCATCATAACACACAATGGACTTAGAATGAAATATCGTACGAAAGTTTGATTTTGGCAGTACCGGATCAAAAGATCTATTAATGGGCGAGACAATTAACTACTCATACACCCTGATTAACATTAGCTGCGACCAGTACTCTCAAGTCTCTTTCCTGGGGGGGTCTCTCCAAGTACCGCACCGGACATCCTGTATTTGTGTATAAGATTTTTCTTACCGACATGCATCACCTTACACTTATCCACATTAAACCTCATTTGCCATGTCGCGGCCCATTTCTCGAGCGTGTTTATGTCACATTGCAGGTCTTCGCAATCCTTCTGCGTCCTCACTACTCTGAAAAACTTCATATCGTCTGCAAATTTAATTACCTTGCTCGTCGTACCAATTTCCAGGTCGTTTATAAATATGTTGAAGAGCCCGGGTCCAAGCACCGAACCCTACGGCACTCCACTCGTGACACTTTTCCACTCCAAGTATTGTCCATTTACCCCCCACTCTCTGTTTCCTATCCGCCAACCAGTTCTTAATCCACGTGAGTATTTCACCCTCGATTCCATGGCTCGCAATTTTGAAAATCCAGATTTACAATGTCAAAACTCTTTTACAAAACTTAGATTTAATAAAAATGTCAGTGTTAACTTAAGTCACTTTCTGCCTCCTTTACTAACACGCAGTGTGGGTTTTGGCACCGGCAGTGGCGGTAATTGCTCCGACGCTCATAGGAATTCTATGAGTGCTGGAGCAGTTACTGCCGGCGCTGAAACCCGCACTGCACGTTAGTAAAGAGGAGGTAAGCTTGAGCTGTAATCACAAGCTTCCAAAGAATAGCAAACTGCCAACATGCATGTTTCGCAATCGGCATCAGAACTAATAAATCTGAAAAAGAAAGAAACAACAAGTATCTCATATCCACTGTATTTCTAAATAAAATCAAAACCAAAAATAAATCTTAACTGCGCTTACTGTTAGTAAGTATTTGCCTTAATTCAACATTCAAACAACTCCTGCAATATGGCAGTGTAGTGTCTAAAAACACATATAAAAAATACCTCACCACCCCAAGATTGCGAGCAAACAAGACATGAAGGATGAGAGTGTTATCCACAATGATAGAGAACTGGGGAGGCCGAGAGGTGGGTTTAGGCGGGAAAATGATAAGCTCCGTTTTAGCCATATTCAGTTTTAGATAGCGGTGGGACCTCCAGGCGGCAATCTGTGCTATGCTTCAATTCTGTGCCTAATGAGAAATACCATATTCGAAGGCCATTCAAAAAGTATCAGACCTTATTTTTTCTTGCATAAACAAATAAAGCTAGGGAGGTGTGGTTTGGTGCACATATGTAGGCGACCCTAATGCACATGCTTGAATTTTTCCCCGCCTACAGAAGCTGTCAGTCGCCAGCAGACCGCCGATGAGCGAGGAAGTGTAAACGAGCGCCGTCTGATTTTTCATTTTTGACAAAATGACAGAAAAAGTTGAACAATGCTACTGCATTAAATTTTGTGCAAAGCTTGGCGATTCCCAAATGGAAACGATCCGCAAGATTCAACAGGCCTTTGGGGGACGAAGCAATGGGCACCACAAAGATAAAGGAGTGGTACAACCACTTCAGAGATGGCCACACATCAGTGTAGAGTGAAGCACGTTCTGGTAGGCCCTCAACACCCAGAAATGAGATCATTATTGACTAAGTGAGGACCCTGGTGATACAGGATCATCAAATCACGATCAGAAAATTTGCAGACGAGGCGAGTATCGGCATTAGATCCGTTCATTCCATTTTGACTGAGGATTTGGGCTTCAGGAGAATTGCAGATCACACAGGTCATGCTGGAGACTGAACAGTGATCCCAACTACCTCAGCATAGAGATCACGGGTGATCAGTCACGGGTTTATGGGTACGACCCAGAAATCAAGTCGAAGTCATCACAATGGAAGCATTCAACATTCCCGAGTCCAAGAAAAGTAAGGCAGGCCCTTAGCAATGTCAAAGTCATGCTGACAGTCTTCTTTGACTCTAGTGGCATGGTTCATCATGAGTACGCACCACACTGCACAACCATCACCAAGGGGTACTACCAAGAGGTTCTGCGTCGCCTTCGTAACGCTGTGAGACACAAATGGCTGGACCTGTGGGCAGCGGGCAATTGGCAGCTCCATCATGATAACGCACCTGCCCATTCTTCACATTTGATACAGAGTTTCCAGGCCAAACACAACACACCTGTGATTTCTCAGGCTTCCTACTCTCCCGACATAGCTCCGTGTGACGTCTGGCTTTTCCCCAAGCTGAAAATGCCCATGAAAGGAACCAGATTTCAGTCCAAGAGAAGACATCATGCAGAATACAACGGACCAGTTGCAAGCAATCTCAAAAGAGGCGTTCCAGCGCTACTTCCGACAGTGGCAGAACATAAGAACATAAGAACTGCCATCTCCGGATCAGACCTTCGGTCCATCAAGTCCGGCGATCCGCACACGCGGAGGCCCTGCCAGGTGTACACCTGGCGTAATTTATAGTCCACCATATCTTTACATGCCTCTCTTAAGGAGATATGCATCTAGTTTGCTCTTGAAGCCTAGGACGGTCGATTCCGCAATAATCTCCTCTGGGAGGGCATTCCAGGTGTCAACCACTCTCTGAGTGAAGCAGAACTTCCTGACATTAGTCCTGAACCTGTCCCCCCTTAGCTTCATTACATGTCCTCTAGTCCGTGTCAAATTGGACAATGTAAATAATCTTCTCTGCTCTATTTTGTCGATTCCTTTCAGTATTTTGAAGGTCTCGATCATATCCCCACGCAGTCTCCTTTTCTCAAGGGAGAACAATCCTAGTGTTATAAGTCTGTCCTCGTATTCCAGTTTCTCCATACCCTTCACCAGTTTTGTTGCTCGTCTCTGCACCCTCTCCAGCAGTTTTATATCCTTCTTTAAGTAGGGAGACCAATGGAACTATTGGAAGAAGTGTGTGGCAGCCCAAGGGGACTACTTTGAAGGAGATTAGTATAAGATTGTTGTATCTGAATACGAGTATTTTTTATGAATAAATGTCTGATACTTTTTGAACAGCCCTCGTATATAGATAGATAGATAGATAGATATCTTTTTTTAAATTGAGCTAGTCCAGTGGCTCAAGTCTTTTCCTGTCCAAGCCTGCAGAGGTTGAGTGTATAATTCATAGAGCAGATTTGGAAGGAGAAAGTCATAATCATCGCACAATAGCACCCTCTAGAGTTGTGATTGAAGGGTTCTAGAAGGGGTAATGGTTCCTGCTGTTGCAGTGACTGAGTAGTTAAGGTGGGATAGGATATAAAACAGAGCTGGTAGCTTGCAGGAGCAAGAGGAAATCAAAATAACAATTTAAAGAATATAAAAACTTCAAAACAAAGTAAATCAACAACAAAATGTCATAAGACATTCAATAAAATGAAAATAATCCAAGAAGCTGCCATGGTAATCCTCAAAGACTTCATTAGCTTCAGTAGAGCCAACTGCAGGATGATGAGGTAACCTGTGGGAAAAACACAGAATGCCATATATTTCAGCAGTTATAAATGTGCATTTGCTTGATTGAGCAAGTTAATTAACATCAGAAGGCTGTTTTAATGGACTTCAGGACTCATTCAAAATAGCTTCTTTTTTCCGACTCTTTTGGTTCTATGGACTAATCTGAGTTAGCACTTTAACAGAGGGAGACTGTGGCTCAGTGGTTAAAGCTACAGCCTCAGCACCCTAAGGTTGTGGGTTCAAACCCACGCTGCTCCTTGTAACCCGGGGAAAGTCACTTAATCTCCCTTTGCCCCCAGGTACATTAGACAGACTGTGAGCCCACCAGGACAGACAGGGAAGAATGCTTGAGCACCTGGATAAATTAATGAAACCTGTTCTAAGCTCCCTTGAGAGAATGTTATCGAAAATTAAATAAATAAATTCTATTTGTTAACCCACAGGTGTCAAAGTCGGTCCTCGAGGGCCAGAATCCAGTCGGGTTTTCAGGATTTCCCCAAGGAATCTGCATGAGATCTATTTGCATGCACTGCTTTCAATGCATATTCATTGGGGAAATCCAGAAAACCCGACTGGATTCCGGCCCTCGAGGAGGGACTTTGACACCTTTGTGTTAACCCCACAGGCCCACATTGACTTACCCCAGCACACAAATGGCATGCTGTAATTATTATGCTTTAATTTTTGTAAACCATTTTAATGTCTTAACCCCCCCCCCCCTTTTTACAAAACCAAAGAGCAGTTTTTTAGTGCCGGCCACAGCAGTAACAGCTCCGACGCTCATGGCATTGCTAGTGCTGATTGAGGCGTGATTAGCACATGAGTCCTTATCACCTAGAACAGGGGTAGGGAATTCCGGTCCTCGAGAGCCGTATTCCAGTCGGGTTTTCAGGATTTCCCCAATGAATACGCATGAGATCTATGTGCATGCACTGATTGGGGAAATCCTGAAAACCCGACTGGAATACGGCTCTCGAGGACCGGAGTTCCCTACCCCTGACCTAGAAGATACTGAACAGCTTAGCTCTACTGGATGTTCTTCTATTGTGACTGTTGTATTTATGCAGGAAATAAATAATACTGTGATGACTTACTCTTCCCCCCCCCCCAATTACTAAGCCACAGTAGAGAATTCCTATGAGCGTTGGAGCATTTAGCACCCTGGGTAGCGGTAGAAACCTTTTTCACGGCTTAGTAAAAGAAGACCTTGTTTTGGTATTTATGGTTTTTACATATTTACACTGAAACATGGAGACATAAAAAAATGAAGGCAGATAAAGACCATATGGCCTATCAAGCCTGCCCAACCATGCCATCCACTATACCCCTCCTCTCCCTTAGAGCTTCAGCTTGGCTATTTGGGTAAATTAGTCAAGTATTGATAAATACATGAATAATACTGCTTATTATTTTTATAGCACTACTGGGCATATGTTGTTCAATTTGTTGGTGATAAACATATAGAATATGTCCCTTCACCAAAGACCTTACAGTCTAAGTGGTTACCTGAGGCAATGGGATCTAGCACTTGCCCGGATTGAGTGGACGGCCTTCTTTGGTGTTTGAATGCCTGTGATTGGTGGATCGTGTCTGGAGGTGGAGCTTGTGTGCTATTTCTGTGAAGTGGTGTGAGAGCCTGAAGAGCTTGGTAGGTCTGGATAGAGCGTATGAGAAGCAGTGAAGTTGAAACCCCTGACGCAGCAACCAGAGTGAAACGGAGGGTTCCCCGTCGGGTTCAGTGGCTGCAGAGCCCAGGAGGTGAAGGACTGAGAGATCCTGGATGCTGAAGCAGCTAAGTTGTTCTCTTTTTTTGCTGTGTTCCACGCTGAATCCTGGACTACTTTGCTACAATGCTGATTTACCCATTTTTTCACAATTGAGGGCTGTGTGTCCCGGTGTGTTTTGTAACATCTCCCTGCAGGCTACCATAGAGCTTTTTCTACTGGTTCTATATTTTGGAGTACAGGGTTAGCCTTGAAAGGTGGAGATTTTTGCCAGATGAAGCTGAACTGAGGCTTTTTCTCCACCTTTCTTTCCTTTCTTTTTCCCTGTTACTACCTGTTGTGTGATTGGCTTGTGTGTGTGTGTGTGAAATTAAAGCCTGTTAGTGTTGCAGAGGGGAGGTTTGCTGTCCATATGGGGTTCTGTTTTAGAGGTAATATCTAGCACTTGTCCAAGGTCACAAGGAATGTTAGTGGCAGAAACAGGATTTGAACCCTTGCTTCCCAGCCTATTACTTTAACCCCTAAGTTGTTTCTCTCCCATGATGATGTTTCCAATACAATCCATAGGTTTATATACCAGATCATCTCCTATACCAGGGGCTCGACTTGGTTTACATAATGAATTTTAAGTGAGGTAAAGACTCGGAACAAATTAGAAAAAATACTAAGGGTGTCTTTTATTAAGGTGTACGAGCCAATTTAATGCACGCTATATAGTAGTGTGCGCTAAATGCTAACGCGTCCATAGAATATAATAGGTGCGTTAGTAGAAGACCCCCTAAGTTAGTTGAACATGATATACGGCCTCTTTTACAAAGCCGCGCGGCAGCACCCCCGAAGCCCTTTAAATCTCTACGGGCTTCGGGGCCGTTAGCGCAGCGCAGCGCAGCCGCGGCTTTGTAGAGGAGGCCAATAGTTCTAAGTCTTCTGACCTCATTTTGGAATAATCAATCAATGACTGTTAAAAAAAAAGTGATGTTTTCAAAGATTTTCTAAAAGTTTGGAGAGAGCGCGAAGTGTTCTAATCTGGGAAGGAAGTTCAAGACGGTAGAAAAGGTTTGAAAAGTTCCTTTGCTCTGTAATTCTAATTACTGCATGCTTAAAACTGTCTGTTTTCCAGAGTTAACCTCAGAATTTTTAAGCATTTCCTATTGATTATTTTTATTGACCTGGCTGCTTGAATTGAAATAATTAATTTTAATATTTTGCCAGTCGGCTGTAGAAGTAATGCATAATTTTAGGTGAGGATTTGAGCTTTTCAAAGCAAAGTATTATGCTTATTGCTGGAATTTCTCAAAGTTTCATGGGTGCTTTGAGTCAAATCTACTCCATGCTAGAATGTCATTTGAGGTTCCGGAACACACATAGGGCCAGATTCTATAAGAGGCACCTGAAGTTAGGTGCCCCTTTTATCAAGCTGCTCCGACGCTCAGAATTCTTATGGGTTTTGGAACGCTTACCTCACCAGCCCGTGCTAAAAACCTCTAGCGCAGCTTGATAAATATCTAAATGAAAAAGCACCAACAGAAACTTCTCTTTATTCATTTAGTACCAAGGTTGCCCAGGATGCTCTTTACAGGAAACTGCCATCATGTTTGAAAAGAGGAGACTGAGAGGGGACATGATCGAAACATTCAAGATATTGAAGGGAATAGACTTAGTAGATAGAGGCAGGCTGTTCACCCTCTCCAAGGTAGAGAGAATGAGAGGGCCCTCTCTAAAGTTGAAAGGGGATAGATTCCGTACAAACGTAAAGACGTTCTTCTTCACCCAGAGAGTGGTAGGAATCTGGACCGCTCTTCTGGAGGCTGTTATAGGGGAAAACACCCTCCAGGGATTCAAAACAAAGTTAGACAAGTTGCTGCTTAACCAGAACATACGCAAGTAAGGCTAGACTCAAATAAGGCACTGGTCCTTGACCTAAAGGCAACCGCTGGAGCGGACTGCTGGGCACAATGGACCGCTGGTCTGATCCGGCAATGGTAAGTCTTATGTTCAAGCTATGCAATGTTTTGTGTTACCTCATTTGGATGGTTGTAATGCTTTATTTTGTGGATTGCCGAAGAAGACATTGCAGGTAGAACAGAACGTGGCGGCAAGAGCGATTGGAGGAATCTCTCGTAGAGACTGCATTGTTGGCTTGCCTGATTCAGTTCAAGACCTTGGTATTTGGTGTTCATGGCTGTTCAGCAGATGTTGCCAAAGGCAATTTCAGATTTAATAGGGCCGTTTGCACCTGCTCGCACATTGCGTTCCGAATCACAGTGTCCGCTGGAAGTTCCCTCTCTGAAGGTTATTGTCAGATCGACAGTTTGTTGAAAGGTTTTTAGAGTAGTGGGTCCACAAATGTAGAATACACTTCCTGATAATATTTATCTAATTCCGTTGCTTTTATCCTTTTGTAAGATATTGAAAGCTCTTTTGTTTAGGGAGGCTTTTGCAAATTTACCATGAGATATTTTTAGTGCTAGATATTTTGGGGTTCATAATCGAAAGAGAAAAACGTCCCAAAACCGACCTAAGTCGGCCCATGGACGAACATTTCTCAAAAACGTCCAAGTGCCGATCATCAAACCGGGTTTTGGACGTATTTCTAAACGACTTAGGCCTTCATAGTGCCGCTCAACGTCCAAAGCTAAACGGGGCGTTTCGGGAGGCGTGTTGAGGGCGGGAATTGGGCGGGACGTGGGCCGGCTTAGACTCGTTCAGCATGTATAACCGAAAGTTAATCAACAGAGCCTAGAGGAAACTTGGACGTTTTGACTTAGACCATCTAAAACATGGTCTAAGTCACTAAAATCCACCTAAACTCACCACATATGCACTGAAAACACATAAAACAGACCCCCCCCACACACTACCCCAGTGATCACCAACCCCCTTCCACCCCCATAAAAATTTTAATCATAACTTTAAATTTCAGCCTCCAGACCATCATCACCTGGCTGCCTAGCATAGGAAAGCCTAGTCGTCCAGCCCAGAGGCAGCTTAAGTCATCTTGGGGGTGGGTTTGGGACCCATAGAGAGATGGACCCATGCCCATAAGCCCCTGTAATCACTGTATTGATATTGAATCATGTGCACTCCCCTATACACCCCCAAAATCCTTTTGGACTGGCATATAAGTGGCTGCTGCATCCATAAGGGCTATAGGGATGGTAGATAAGTGGGTCTAGGGGATTCTGGAGGTGGGTTGGGGGGCTCACTGTCACCTATAAGGGAGCTGTAGTGAGGGGAAGCCATGGCACTCTGTTTGTGAAGTTCACAGCAGTGCCCTGTAAGGTACCCCACTATTTAGGTGCCCTGTCTGGGTGTTCTGTCACTCACTTTGCAGGCCCCTCCCACGTCCAACAGGGCTTGTTCTAGACGTTTTTGACTTGGACAGACATTTGGACGAAAATGGACTAAAAAGATAGACATTTTAGATCACATCTACAGCACGTATAATTTGGACGATTTTCGAAAGTCAAAAGACGTTGGACGTCTCTTTCGAAAATGGTACTTAGGCTCTTTTTGACTTTGGACGACTTGCGAAATGGACGTAAAGGGACTTGGACGTCCCTTTCGATTATGCCCCTCTTAAGTATTTTGGGTTGTTTTAAATCTGTAAATTATTTTCCTTTTTAAAAAAAAAAAAAAAATTATTTTGACATGTTTATTTAGTTTATGTATTTATATATTGTAACCCACATAGATAATGTGATATGTTTGATATAAGTATCTAATATAATAAAACGCTAGGTCGCGCATGCGCACTTCCTATGTGTGCGCCGGTTTTCCGTGAGCTGTAGCAACACATAGGAAGTGCGCATGCGCGGCTTACGGTCTGTCCTGTTGAAAGACGCAGCGCTGGCTATTCGCATGATCCCCGCCTGCATTCCCTCCCTTAACTTTGCCGTTGCCGCCTCTCCGCTCTCTCTCTTCCTCCCTCCCTCCCCCCCGAGGCGGCACAAGAATGCAGGGTGGAAGAGGCGCTTGCGCTGGGCGTGTTTCAACTACCAAAAAAAATACGGCAAGGCGACCAGACCAGACCGGCAAAAGTGAAATGGATTTTAAAAAAATGCTGCTTGAAAGATAGGGTGACAATAAGTAAATAAATAAAATAGATGAAAGGGGGAGTTAATTACCCAAATCACTTTCGCGATTCTATAAAAGGTAGATGCCTTTTGGGGGTGTTTGTGGGATGGAGAAAGACATAGGCACTGCTTGGCTTGATTCTCTAAAGAGCTGAGGTGCGGCACCTATGTTTTTTGATAGGCGCCATTAGGCGTGATTCTGTAAACAGTGCCTATGCGTGATTGACTTGCGGCTGGTGCCATTTTTATAGGTGCCTGCCAGTGTGGGCACCATTTATAGAATCTGGCCCATACAGCCTCTTTCTTTTCACATATAAATGTTTCACAGCATCTACTGTATATTCTTTATCATTACATATGCATCTGAGCTGTGAAAATCTCTGATGCCTGTCTTAGAAAGAGCCAGTAGCATGAATCTTTATTCTGTCAGATGAGATAAAACTACTCAATATTTCCTCACTTTGAACATGGATATCAATATTCATTTTTCAGCAGCAAAGGGACCTTTTAATGTTTGTTCATGAATCGATGTGTTTGAAATTAATGCAAGTGGGCCCTGAAAGTGATTATTTTACCTGTTCTCTGAAAAGCTTAAGGGCCTTTTTCAGGAAGCTTAACTGCTAGTTCACCCGATTATAAGGTGCAGTTAATGCCATCTGTATAAGGTGGAAAAAAGGCCCTATCTCTCCCTCTCCTTCCCAGGCGAGGTGATCTACTCTGGCCAGACTCTCCTCCCCGCAACCTTCCTTCTGACGCACTCAGCCCCGGCAGGAACAGGAAGTTGTGTCAGAAGGAAGGATGTGAGGTCAGCGCGAGTAGCATGCATGAGTCATATTGCTCGCTGCCAGCAAAGATCAGCCCTTTAAAGGTAGGCAGGAGGAGAGATTTGGGGAATGTTTAGCTGGCGGGGCTTAGGAATCCCCACCAGCTACTTCAGAGATATGCTGCCACTGGGTGGACCTGAGGCCAAAGTGGTTATGTCACGGTGGCACATCAATCGCACACAGGTCATTGGCATACTGACAATCGCACGCTGACGCATGTGCACAGGACAACTGTACGCCGCCATTTCCAGTGCTTTTATGGCTTACTGGTAGCGTTATGAGGGGGTGGGGGGAATTCCCCACTATACTTATAAATGCTCGCGCTGTATTCTGAAAATACCTCTTTCAACAGGATGACCAATTTAGAGAGATGGTTGTTCTGCAATCCCCTTACCTCCTCCCCCGCACCCGAAGTCCCCCCTCCTTCATAGCTTCCATCCTCAAGAGCTAGGAGGGGGAAGATGGTTCAACTACTATGCCTGCAACCAAAACCCAACAATATATTCAACAAAAGAGCTCAGCCTTTTGTATCAATCCTGACCTCACTACTGATTGGTGTCTCACCCAGCACCAATTTTCCTTCTACTCCCATTCCTTGGCTCCAGAAAAAAGGAGGACGGATTGAGACATCCTGGTTTTAGTTCTATTGTTTTCAATGGAAGAAAACCTGGATGCTTCAATCTGTCAGCTTTTTTCTGGACAACTCAACAAAACAAAAATAGGAACTGTGATATCTATTTCAACCTTTGTAACCAAAGCGGTGCTCAGAGCCGTATAACGGTAAGAAAATCACAAATCGGGGAATGCTCCCCTGTAGGTGTTTACAATCATCTTTCATTGCACCATCTTCTTTTGGTAGAAAGGTGATAAAATAAACTTCAAAAAAATTTTGTGTTCATTGTGGTGAAAAAAACCACAATGAACACTTCAAAGTTTTTTTGAAGTTTATTTTATCAACCTTTCTACCAAAAGAAGATGGTGCAATGATAGATGATTGAAAATATATACAGGGGAACATTCCCTGATTTGTGATTTTCTTACTATTATACGGTTCTGAGCACCACTTTGGTTACAAAGGTTGAAATAGGTATCACAGTTCCTATTTTTGTTTTGTTGAATAGTTCTACACTTTGGGAACGTTAGTGTTTATATCCTTTACCCAGTAGTTTAATTGGGCCTTTTTCTGGAGCCATATGGTAACCCAATCCTTGCCTCTACTTTATCCCTCTTTTCTTTCTCTACTGGAGATTTATTCATTCTTCCATTTCCCTGATCAGATCATTTTCACCTGTCTATACCTTTCTGTTCCCACTCTCCCCCTGCCTATTCTTTTACTTAACTGTCCAGAAATATGGGCATCCTTGATTCAGATGACTATTAGGAGCTTCCCAGTGGGGAAAGCTCCAGGCCTTGATGGATACTCGAACTGTTTCAATAAGACTTTTCAAAGATATTTGGTGGGCATACTAGCTCTAGTTTTCAATGCTTTCCCTGAGGATGGGGTCCCTACCTCTATGAACACAGCAGGTACTACTGTCCTCTGTAAGCTGGATCGGGATGATACTTGTTGCAGATCATATCATCCTATTTCTCTAATAAATGTTAATCTTAAAATGTTTGCTAAAGTGTTGGCTACGAGGCTAGCTCAACATCTTCCCCAGTTAATTAATTTGAATCAAGTAGGTTTTGTCCCCGGAAGGCAAATTGTGGATAATGTAAAGAGAATTCTCAACCTGATGTGGGTGGCAAAACAGGAAAGATTATCATCTGTTTTTTTGTTGTTTTTTTAAAAATAAATCTTTATTCATTTTTAAAAGCCAAAGGGTTAACAAACAGTTAGTACAATAAACATCTCTCATTACAATCAAATGATATAATAAGTACATAACACCCCCCTCCCGCACCCTCCCTCCCTTTTAGAACTTGAGGAACTACGGTTGCAGGAGGCACAATCCAGGGGTCTTATCTCTACATTGTATAAAATGATCAAAGGCCACCACTTTTGGAAATCCTTATTTATGAAACAGCGGGAATCTGATTTGGGAACTGAGTTTGATGTTTCACAGTGGCAGGACATTATCCTATCTCTCACTAAATATAGGGTTCCTTTTACAAAAGTGCGCTAGCATTTTTAGCGTGTGCTAACCGAAAAAATACCGCCTGCTCAAGAGGAGGCGATAGCGGGTAGCGCACACAGCATTTTAGCGTGCGTTATTCCGTGCGTTAAGGCTCTAACGCACCTTTGTAAAAGGAGCCCATAATGTTTCAGCTCGATTAAGAGAGTGTAATTATAAGGTATTACTTTAATGGTATTTAAGCCCCCGAATGTCTCTCTAAATATACTTCTGAGGGCTCATCTCAGTGCTGGAGAGGTTGCCAGAATAAAGGGACATACCTACATATGGAGTGGGAGGCTGTATCTGTTAAACCTTTCAGGGACAATGTGATTGATATTACAAACTCTACTGCTACCACTATTAATTATTTCTATAGCGCTACCAAACGTACACAGTGCTGTTCTAGAGTAACAAAGAAGACAGTCCTTGCTCAAAAGAGCTTACAATCTAAACAGCCAAGACAGACAAACAGGATGTCATGGATACAGTTAAGGGGAACGGTTAATCAGCTGGCTGGGTTGGAGGGCAGAGGGGAGTACAGGACAATCGTGACATTACTGATGAGGTTGGCTCTTATTGGTGGAATGAGGCATTATGACATCACAAGCTCAGCTCTGCTTCCCAAAGACTAAAACTCTTCACATTGCCACTATGAATTATTTCAATAGCGCTACCAGACGTACGCAGCGCTGTATAGAGTCACAAAGAAGACAGTCCCTGCTCAAAAGAGCTTACAATCTAAACAGCTAAGACAGCCAAACTAAATGTTATGGCTACCGTTAAGGGGAACGGTTAATCAGCTCTAGTACCTTAACCTTTTGATCCTGGTCCTGGTACATGTTTGATATCACAGGAAATTAATCACGTGGATTTTCACTCAGAAGACCATTGCTGCTTGTTGGCTGAGAGATGTACTATTGCATTTACTTGGAAATTCTCTGAGAAGCTTTCTTTGACTCTTTGGCATGACAGCTTGAGATATATCCTTTCGATGGGAAAAACTGGCAGAACTTAAACCCCTTTCCGAGAACAATTTTGTTGAAAGCTGGGCCTCCTTTCAGAAATATTTGGCCTCTTTGGTTATCGGCACTTGACTGCAGCGGTTCTTAGTGTTCTGTGGCACGATTTTCATGACCATAGATCTCCAGAGAATGGAGGAGGGTGGGTTTGCACAGAAAAAGGAAGGCCCATTTTATGGAGGTGCTTTTTCATTTAGATAGTTTCAAAGGCAAGTACTTATGTACCTTGTCACTGAAACCTGGTAAAAATACCCACAGGCTTTGTCCTAGTACAGACAGGTTGGAAACGTGCCCTGATTAAGCACAAACTCAATGCCTGCTTTCTAATCTAACAGATTGGACAATTTGAATATCTACACAGCTCCTGCCACGGGTGGGAAGTAAAAGGATCTGTTACCACTGAACCCATTATCTCAGCGCAGCAGGTCCACAGCAGACACTTGCCGTGGCAGTGAGGGAACATTTGCATTCCCCCTGCAGTCCTCTCTGGTTGCAAAAGGTGCTCGGTAGACAATTTATAATGCCTCTACTCTCCCCTGCTGTTACATTAATATAATGAATTGGGCACAGGTGTTTCTCATGATTAGCGGGAACTTTCTTCCTTGGGCCTGTTTGGTAACAAGAGCAGATGTGACGGCAACAGTGACAGTGGCCCCAGCAAAAGCACGAAGCTCAAATTAATAAAAGTCAACCCAGTCTGTTGGCCTTGATGGCCTTCTGAACAGCAGGACTTTTACCTTCCTTTATCAATTGCACTGTCACGGCAGCCCCTTCTAAACCATTTCATTCCCTAAGACGATTCAGAAAGCAGTAAAACCCTTTGCTTTCTTACTCAGAAGCAATGCAGACTTGTATGTATCAATCAAATGTATTTCCTAGATTCTTTTCCTAAGGCAACCTATGCATAATTATGAAATGTGAAGAGCAATTCAGTAATTTGGCACCGATGCTTACACACCACTTTATATAAAAGAGATGAAGTAGGATTTGAACGTGGATCTCTTGATTTTCAGTTTGCTGCACTAACCATTAGGCTACCACTTAGAAACATGATGGCCCATCTAGTCTGCCCATCTGCAACATCCACTATCTCCTCCTCTCCCTATTGGCTATGGATCTTTACACCTGCATTGTGATGCCGTAGACCATTATTGTTATAGGCTAAGACTCTTAACACTTGCATTGTGAGGTCATAGAGCTTCATGGTTATAGAAACATGATGGTAGATAAAGGCCAAATGGCCCATCCAGTCTGCCCATCCACAGCATCCACTATCTCTTCCTCTCCCTATTGGCTAAGGCTCTTTACACTTGCATTGTGAGGTCATAGAGCTTTGTGGCTATAGAAACATGATGACAGATAAAGGCCAAATGGCCCATCTAGTCTGCCTATCCGAAGTAACCTTTATCTCTTTCTCTCTCCGAGAGATCCCACGTGCCTATCCCAGGCCCTTTTTAATTCAGACACAGTCTCTGTCTCCACCACCTCTTCTGGGAGACTGTTGCATACATCTACCACTCTTTCTATAAATAAAAGTATTTCCTTAGATTACTCTAGAGCCTATCACCTCTTAACTTCATCCTATGCCCTCTCATTGCAGAGCTTCCTTTCAAATGGGTATGTGTGGCCATTTTATAAGATGGATGTTCCTACGCTATGGTTGAATTTCTCTGGGATCAATTCTCTTCAACATAGAGGACTTGGGGCAAAGCTCTGTTTCTGCATGTTTGAACTGTCCTGCTCTTTAGTTCTCATCTGTAATGTCGCTTATCACTTCCTGGAAGCAAAGCCAGCAAGTTTAGTAATGAATTAGAGTTGTGGACTTGAAATTGTTTGGGGGGGGGGGGGTGTTGAATGGGGAAGGAGATGGTATGCCGGTGCTTTGATTGGCCAAAAGGGAAAGGAAAGCTGATACCAGTGGTGTAGCGGGCACACAGAACGGTGGCTCCCCCCCCCCCCGCCTGTCCCCTGCACCTTCCCGCCCCATTCCTCTTTAACTCTTCACTGGCGCGTGCAGGAAGTGACATCAGAGGAAGAGCTGAGGCTGACACGAGCGGCAGGTTGGAGGTGCTGCTTGCCCCAGTGAAGAGCCAAAGAGGTACGAGAGTGGAGGGGGCGGAGAGGTGCCGGTGCCTCCACCAAGACAGTGCCCGGGATGGTCCGCCCCCCCCCCTTACAAGACACCTTTTGACCTTTGCTTCCTTCCCACACCCCAAGAAGTATGACAAATCCCAGAGATGCCGAACAGCAGAGAAGACAGTGGGAACGGACAATGAGCATTCCACAAGAATGAAGTGTGAAATAAAGTCTTGTTCATTTTTTTGACTGTTTTCACAGTTATTTTGGATGTACAAACTAGAGAATGACACGGTGACAAATTTTCCCCAATCCCCGCGGGAACTCAATTTCCCCCTCCCATCCCTGCGAGTTTTGTCGCTATCCCTGGCCCATTCCTGTAAGCTCTGCCTTAATGGCACAAGTCTTGACCACTTATGATTTTAAAGTGTTTGAGGCTTGTGCAGATGAGGACAGAGCTTGCAGGAATAGGGGCAGGGACAAGAAAAGAACTCGCGGGGACGGTACCATGAAAATGAGTTCCGTGAGGATGGGGAAAAATTTGTCCCCGTGTCATTTTCTAGTACGAACCCTGTGTTCTGTTAGATTGGGTTCTCGCACCAACAAAGAAGTTGTTTTAATCTGCGAATCCTGTGTTACAGTGACCCCTGATGCAGGCGTTTCTGTTTGCTGAAACACAATACCGTGTCGGGTCCATGTTACTGTACGTCTGAGATTGAAATAAACAAGGCTTTACTTCACATTCACACCGTTGGCTCTTGTGCTCTTTGTCCAGTCCCACAGCCTTCTCTGCTGCTTTGCTTCCCTCCCATCATTCCCCCTCTCTGGTTCATAATTTTGATACGTGACTATGTGTTTGAACCTTTCAATAATCTCTACCACCCATCTCCACATCCTCCCCACCCCACCCAATGGTACTCTCTGGTTTATTGAAAGTGGAATATGTCTATTTTATTATGTATATTATCTTATTATATTTGATGCATTATTGTTGTAATCAGTGCCTTGATGTTGTATTTGATGATGTTTGCATCGATAAAACTGTTTGAATCTAGATTCTTCCGTTTGTAAAATGAACCTTCATGCTGGTCATTTCCAGCACATGGATGCCCATCTCACGTGTATTATGGAACAGGCCTCGCAAACCGAACATTGACTCAATTTGCGCCCCCCCCCCCCGAGAACCGGTGTCACTCCCCGCCCACAAATGCCACCCCCGCCCGCCCAAACAGAAGCCCTTACCCCGATCTGGCACCGGCACGCAGCACCAACCCATAGGACGTATCGGTGCCAGTGCCCGAAGATCCTGCCTCTTGCCTGGACTGGGCCTTGAGCATCTGCGCATGCTGCACCGGCATATCCTGTAGGTTGGTGCTGCGTGCCGGTGCCAGATCGGGGTAAGGGCTTCTGTTTGGGCGGGTGGGGGATGCAGGTTCACGGGGGGTGTTCACGAGTGGGGGGACGATGTCGGTTCTCGGGGAGGGGGGGTGGAAGTGCACCAGTGGCCTCGGTGGTTGGGGATAAGGTGGAGCAGCACCGGTGGCCTCGGGGGTGGGGGGTGAGGTGGAATAGCGCCGGTAGCCTCGGGGGGGGGGGGGGGGTAGGAAATGAATCAAGCGAGTTTCCCTTCCTTTCTATGGGGAAACTTGCTTTGATATACAAGTAATTTAGTTTACGAGCATGCTTCTGGAACGAATTATGCTTGTAAACCAAGCTTCCACTGTATATGCAAGGAAAACCAATACAATACAATACAATTTTTATTTGTATACCCCAAATACCTCAAAAGAAGTTCAAAGCGGTTAGCAAAGACAATAATCAATACAATAAAAACATTTTTTTAAAATCACAACTTTTTCAAAACATATCCCTTAAACAAATGAGTTTTCAAGGCCTTTCTAAAGCTCTTATAATCACTCATTGAGCCAATCTGATCTGGCAAAGTTCTCCAGAGTTTGGCAGCTTTGTGCAGAATCACTAGCCTGCTCCGACGGGACCTGTTTCGCCAGATAAAGGCGTTCTCAAGGGTTCTTAAGGAGCCCAAAGAGAGAAAGGATGCTTGAGTGAGCTCCTTAAGAACCCTTGAGAAAGCCTTTATGTGGTGAAATGGGTCCCGTTGGGGCAGGCTAGTGATTCTGCACATTAAAAGATAAGTGAAAACACTTTCTGTTGTGATGTTTCTTTTGATTTGGTTCATTTAATTATAACACAAAAGTAAGTGTTAAGTAAGACATCATGGAGGAGGTGAAAACAAGGGTCAAGACTGAGTATCATTTACCCACTGGAATATTTGAAATACACAATTTGTGTGCAATTGAATGGGTGTTTGAGACCCTTTAGACCTCTTTCCATACTGGACACTCGGAAGTGGGGTGATTTGCCATTGAGAGATCCCTTCCTCCCCCAAGGTGAGGTATTGGGTTCTGTCCCAGCTGTAGAATCACCGTGTGCCTCCTCCTTCCCTCCCTCGGAGAAGCAGCGTAGGCCTTCCCCTCCATAAGTTCCCACGACAACCTCATAAGATTGCCAAAGTCTTGAAAGGTTGCCATGGGAACTTGCAGCAGACTTTTTTCAGCGAGACTGCATGGGCAGGAGTGTAAGAGGATCACTCCTACCCCAACTCACCTCATTGGACCACCAGTGACTAAGGTAGACCTGGGAGGGGGAGGCCTGCACTGCTTCTCTGAGACAGGATGGGAGGGAGGGGTGCACGGTGATTCTACAGCTGGCTGACAGCCAGGACAGGACCTGACATCTCACTTCGGGGGGGGGGGGGGGGAGTGATCAATCCCATCCAGGCTCAGTTTCTCGCCTAATTGTTCTTTTAATATACCATTAATAAATCTGCTGTACAGCACATCCCTCTCCTCTCAGACCAGAGATCTTTGATCTAAGCAATCCCAAGGTCTCAATTGACTTCTAACGCATCCCTGCATTGTAACGTCTCCTTAAAATTCAGAAACTTCAAAATGTAATGTCTAATGAATTGTCTTCTCGTAATGTCATGCAAAGTTCCTTCGTAATGTCCTCCTTAGATTCTGTTATGATCTAATGCATTCTTCATTTCTCGCTGTTAAGTCGCCCTGAGCCTCTAAAGGTATAGCGTGACACACAAATAACAGATTAGATTAGATTCAGTTAGATTAGATATATCACCTCTAGGGGTTTTTGAAGGAACATATATGGCATGGATAAAGTTGCATGTTGATTTGCATAAAATATAAAAGTATTCTAACAGTGTGGCCTAGTGGTTAGAACTGCAGGCCTCAGCATCCTGAGGTTATGAGTTCAATCCCAGCCTCTCCTTTGTGACTCTGGGCATGTCACTTAATCCCTCCATTGACCGAAGTACCAGATAGTTTGTGAGCTTGCCAGGACAAATAAGGAAAATGTTTAAGAATACCTGCTTACTGGTCAGTGTATTATAAACCACCATGGGTGAATTATTTTGTGTACAGCTGGTATTAGCAAACTCTTTTTTAAAAATGGGGTTTAGGAAGTCTGGATGTGCCATTGGAGTACCAAGATTATGTCAGGGGGTGCAAGTGCCAAATTGGGGGGGGGGGGGAGGGAGTGATCAGGTGTGTCAGGCGGTGTGGGTGCTGCATCAAGAGTTGGGTCTATGTCAAGGGGTGCACATGGTTAGCTCTGTGTCAGGGTGTCTAGATGCACCATTGGGGTGATGGGATTGTGCCGAGTGAGGATACTGGTGCCATATTGAAGAGAGGTGATTGGATCTGTTTCAGGGGGTTTGGATCCTGCATGGGGAGGGTATTGGATCTGTGGCAGGAGGGTGAGGGTGCTTAATGGGGGGAGGGGGACATACAAAATGGTTGCACAATCCCAGCCAGATGTCATTGTGACAGCACCTGGGGCTGTATTACCTGCCTGAGTCGCAGATGGACCAGGTGCTGAGGGCAGATGTGGAGCGCTTTTATCGCACATGAATTTTTGGATTAAACATGCCATGTGCAAAACTTAGCACAGTTTAGGAAAAGGGCTTCTTAATTCCTAAGACTGTTCAGAAACCAACGAAAAGCTATAAACATTTAACAAATGAAGAACTGTGTTTATGAGTATTAATCATATTCATTTCTTGGTTTTGTTCCTACCAACATTGGAGTTTTGCAATTTAGCCCTGCAGGGAATCTCTTTCTCTAAAAGACAAAGTTCTTTTTAAGAAGTTGACATATCTTTTAGATAAATTGAAATTTAGCAGCCTGCTGCATTTCCATATTTTGGGTGAGCTTGCTCAGGAATTAAATGCCAGTGGGATTCTTGGCACTGAGATGCTTTAAAATGGATTGCGTATTTCCCCCTAAGAAGCATTGTTGGTTTTTACTAAATCTTATAAATTACTATGTTTATGAGCTCTTTATTGACTGAGAGCAAGCAAACAGTTACAGATCCACTTGCAAAATTAATGGCTCGGGTTCCTTGTTATTGTATCTCATTTTTATGCTTGGAAAGTATGCTGTGTTTTTTTTTTTTTTAAACTCAAAACAGTACAAAATCCTCACTCAACAGGATAAACCATTCAAAAACGAAGAACAAACCAACTTGTATCATTCTTCATCATTCTTTATTTGAAAAATTTTTCTTTCTTGCTCCAGCATATTGTAAATGAGGTGAACATTATATGAATAAGTATTTATTAAATGTGTGGGTTTCCAATATTATTCCATCATCAGCTGTGGTCAGGGAGGTATTTATTTATTGATTGATTGATTATTGAGCATTTATTGAGAAATGTAACTATGTAATTAATATTAATAATGGAGGTATTTATTGATTCATCAGGGATAAATGAACTTGAATGATAATCATAAGTGATAAATTAATTTAAACAAATATGTCTATAAGATTTGCATTTTTGCACATTTAATATAGATTATTAGTATCTTTGATTATTAATTAAGTTTTATGAGTTAAAATGCAGTTCGTTCAGGATGTTAAAGATTAATTCATGATAATTTGTGTATTAATTATTTAATTTATATTGTATAGTGCTCCTAGCTGGAACCCTTGAAAAAGCCAGTTTGGCAAAACGGGTCCCGTCGGGCATTTGAGCGCTGGAGCAAGAAAGAAAAATTTTTCAAATAAAGAATGATGAAGAATGATACAAGTTGGTTTGTTCTTCGTTTTTGAATGGTTTATCCTGTTGAGTGAGGATTTTGTACTGTTTTGAGTTGTTCAATTTACCTCACTTCCTATCTTCAACAACCTTTTTTGTAGTTTTTTAAAAAAACCCAAACAAGCAACTTTTCAGATTTTGCTGACTGAGGGGAACTGATGAATTACTTTAGTTAAAGAAGCAGGATGCAAACCAGTTTATCATAGCAGGGAAATAAGAATTCAGGTTTTGCTTCTCCCACTGGTGTTTCTCGTTATCCTAGGTGAGTTACTTAACCCTCTGCTGCTTACAACCTTGGAGGTAACTTTATAAACATAGAAAAATGAAGGCAAATAAAAAACCATATAGCCTATCCTAGGGGTAGGCAATTCCGGTCCTTGAGAGCTGGAGCCTGGTCAGGTTTTCAGGATCTCCACCATGAATATGTATGAGATGGATTTGCATGCACTGCCTCCTTGAGATGCAAATCTATCTCATGCATATTTATTTGGCCAGTGCGGGGGTTAGCGGGTGATGAAAAGTTGCACGCGTTAACCCCGCTAGTGCGCCTTTGTTTCAGATAATTTAATAATATATAATAGATTCAATAAATATCTTTTGATAGCCTTTAAATAAGCTTTAGCTTGACTTGTCATAATTTTAACTTCACTTATCTTATTATGTGTGACCCAGGAGGGAATGACCCGACATGTTTCGCACTAGGATGCTTTATCAAGGGTCCCCCATGGCCACTAAGGTCATCCAACTCCTAGAATGCTTTGATTCAGCAGCACAATGTCTCTCCTGAGGGTCTCCTAAGGGTCTTTTCCCCTCTCATTCCATTACAATGTGTTTCTTCAGTGAAAGTTGGGCTTGGAGTTAGTGACCAACTTTAGGCACTATTTATAGAATTCCCCAGTTAGAGGGTAGTTATATAAGGAAGCCCCTAGATACAGGTGCAAGAGCACTATTCTTCTGCGCCTAAATATGAACCTCATAAAAAACAAAGAACCCCCAAAGCTTTTATTTAGAAACTGTCAAATTTTACAAGCATATAGGCCCTGATTCTATAAACAGCGCCCACTGGTAGGCACGTACATTGGCCGGTAGGTGCCTAAATTGGTAGGTGCCTATCAACTCATGGTAGGCATTTACACCAAGGTGCCTATCCTAAAAGTAAGCATTGTTAATGGACAGAGTTTGGGCATGGATTTGTTAGGTGCTGGTAGACTTCGACATTATGTGCTAGTATTTTAGGCCAAGAAAACCCTGGCCTAACATACTGGTGCGTAACTCGATTTAGGCATAAACAACTTCCAGTCTTTAGAACCAATATTGATCAATTAAGACCAAACATTTACTATTTCAAAATATTCATGATCCTCAGAGGGCTAGACAACCCCAATGGTTCACGTGAAACAGATCACAGAACACGATCTTCATTGGATCATTTTTATGAATTTTTTTTAACTTTTTCTATTTCTTTTTTTATATATATAAATTCATTTATCCCTATCATAATACTTAGCTTAATAGTTGTAGCAAGTATTAAGGGAGCGCCTCTACCAACATGCTCATGTTTCAAAATAGCTTTCGTCAGGGTCGAGGCTCCCGTTGTTAAATCTAAAAAGATAAATAACAAAAATAGACCGTTTAACATAGTTACAATAGAAATATGGATATTCTCACTGGCTAAGATGGTGTATTTTTGTTATTTAACTTTTAGATTTAACAATGGGAGCCTCGACCCTGACGAAAGCTATTTTGAAACATGAGCGCTCCCTTAATACTTGCTACAACTATTAAGCTAAGTATTATGATAGGGATAAGTGAATTTATATATATATAAAAAAAAGAAAGAGAAAAAGCAAAAAAAAAATTCATAAAAATGATCCAATGAAGATCGTGTTCTGTGATCTGTTTCACGTGAACCATTGGGGTTGTCTAGCCCTCTGAGGATCATGAATATTTTGAAATAGTAAATGTTTGGTCTTAATTGATCAATTTTGGTTCTAAAGACTGGAAGTTGTTTATGCTTAAGTTATTATTAGATTCCAGTTATCGGATAGCCTTTTGTATCCTTACTATAACTCGATTTAGGTGCATCTAACTTTCAAGTTATATTATTTTTAATATACCGACCACCGGCATGTATCTGGCTGGTTTACAATGCTAAAAAAAATAAAATAAAAAGTAAAATAATAATTATATAAGGGGGAAGAGTGAACATTAAAAAGACAATTAGCAAATACTAACATGAGCTTGAGGGTAATAAGGGGAAGGGAGGGTCAATAATTTAATTATTAAAACAAAATTTTAAAAGGAAAGGAAGGGGAGGATATAACATCAGGAAGGGGATAAGCAGTTGAGACGATTTTGCTAGCTTGAATGGCCTGTGTTAGGTGCCGTTTTCTTAGGCGCCTCTTGAGGCTCCTTTTATAGAATTTGGCCATTACTGGATGAAACATAAAAATACTTACTGAGTTACTTTGGACAACAGGAGCTTGGTGGGAAGCTATTTTTGCCATTTCTTTACTATTAACTTGGGAACAAATTTGAGTGCACTGTCACACCAAATATCCTAACCTTATAAAAGAATCAAACTCCTTCATGATTTGGAGCTGATCGGTAGAAATAGTTGCAGGTCGACGCCATAGGAAGAGGTTATGAGCAGGGCTGGATTTAGATGAAAAGAGGCCCTAGGCTATTCCACTTATGAGGCCCTTTCACCTCCCATTTTTAAGTTTGTAAATTACATGAGAGATAATAAAATACATCATTACTGTGATATATATCAATATGTTAAATGAAACATGTTGTTATTGGTACTAACCTTTATAAAAAATGTGACACGGATAATAAATAAAAAAAGGTCGAGAACACTTATTTGGACATTTATTCTCAGCACCATATATAGTACTTGTAACAATAACTAATCAAACATAACACACAACATTGCCCCTTCCTATGTCCATAATGCCCCCAGTGCGTCCTTCCTCACCTCACCCCCCTCCGATGCCCGCCTGCCTCCCATTCCCCTTCCATTGAACACCCCCCATACCATCCTGCCTGCCTGCCTTCCATTAAACCCCCACCCTCCCTCCGACGCCAGCCTGCCTGCCTCCCATTCCCCTTCCACTGAAACCCCCAACCCCACCCCACCCCCGATGCCAGTCTGGGCCACCCTGTCCTGACGGATCCACATTTTGCCTCTCTCCCCGCGGGGCTGGGCTTTGCCCAGCTGTTTCCGGACTGACGTCTTTCCCTCCCCGATCCTCCTCCCAGGGCGAGAGAAAGAAAGGGAGAAGCCGAGTCGGCGCCCCGTTGCGGCCGGAGCCGGTTCCGATCCCGAAGCGTATAATTTCTCCTTATTTTCAGTTCAGTGTTTTAGTGTTCACTGTTTTTAGAATAGTGTAATTTTAATTTTGCTAACAATTTGAATGTAGGCCCCTCTTGATCTTGAGGCCCTAGGCTGAAGCCTAGTTAGCCTATAGGAAAATCTGGCCCTGGTTGTGAGTCTGTAATTGCTTTTGATGAAGGAAACGAAATGGGGTACTCTGTCGGGCAACCAGTCTTCACGCTTTTGAGATAAGCATTGGATTGAACTTTTATTTTCACATATACAGCTCTAACCGATATACATGATGTTTTGAGAATGAAAAGTACACTGGGTTTCAGGAATTTATTTTTCACTTTCTGATCTCTTCAGTGGATTGGAACTTTTCTATATATTTGTACATATTCTGTGAAAGAACATATGATGTATAGGGCATATCTATAGAGCACCTTGTGTTAGGTGCTTTTGTGGTAGGATATAGCCCTTGTGGACTTGCTCATAGGTCATTATTAAGGTCCTCTAATTACTGACTTTCTACCATGTGATTGCAATAGACAAAATAACTAATTACTAAAAGAACAAATCCTAGTTATAATACACAATATACTGAGGAGACACAGGGCAGGTTTTTTTCTATGTGGTACATAAAAATATGCACAGCAGAGCAAAAAAAGGCAAGAGAGATGTCCTTAAACAACCAGTATATAGCGTTATTGTTAAAAAGTCCCAACAAGGATCCTAGTTTCGGCATCCAACGATGCCTTCATCAGGGGATACTTAAAGCATAAAATAAATAAACAAACATGCATATCTGAATAAGCATATAAATGAGACACAAAGGGAATAATATAAGAATATAAAGGATATAGAAATTCATCTGTAAACAGATATGTTAAACAATATGACATAATAAAACATAACATGATAAAAAAAGACATGATAAAAACAAAATGTAATAAAACCATATCATAATAAGAACATAAGAATAGCCTTACTGAGTCAGACCAATGGTCCATCAAGCCCAGTAGCCCGTTCTCACGGTGGCCAATCCAGGTCACTAGTACCTAGCCAAAACCCAAAGAGTAGCAACATTCCATTCAGAATCCTAAAGAATAGCAAGATTCTGGAATCTCAAAGAATAACAAAAGATTCCGGAACCCCAAAGAGTAGCAACATTCCATGCTACCGATACAGGGCAAGCAGTGGCTTCCCCCATGTCTTTCTCAACAGCAGACTATGGACTTTTCCTCCAGGAACTTGTCCAAACCTTTCTTAAAACCAGCTACGTTATCCGCTCTTACTACAACCTCTGGCAATGCATTCCAGAGCTTAACTATTCTCTGAGTGAAAAAAAAAAAAAAATTCCTCCTATTGATTTTAAAAGTATTTTTCTGTAACTTCATCGAGTGTCCCCAAATTTTGTAATTTTTGACAGAGTGAAAAATCGATCCACTTGTACCCGTTCTACTCCACTCAGGATTTTGTCATATCATAATAAAGAACATATCCTAATGGATAACAAGAGGCCAAAGGGCCTAGGCCAACTCACAGATATGTACAATCATGAAATAAAATTCTCATAATGATATGCAGAAGCATCTTGAACTGTGAGTACCGGTACATATAAGCATATGATGATGGATATCATGAGAACAGATAAAGTAATCATGTTAAAAAAATATGCACTGGGTTCTGGGTATGACCATTTGCTTTGCGATGGTGTCATTATTTCAGCCTCAAGTCCTGATGACACTTAAGGTGAATCCAGGACTTGTGTTAGGTTGAGGATACAGTTAAATATTGGTTTCAATGAAATTAATATTGTAACACAGGAGACGGCTGCTGAGTTGCGTTGTCATCGATTCATCAGATGGATTATTTTAAGGGAATAATGAACGGTACACAATTAATGAACTGAGAACATTAATACTCCAGGTTGTACAAAGCGTGAGATATGCATTAATTTTTTCAACTTGTGGATTATCCTGAAACCAACTAGGACTGGATTTATTTAATGCCTTTTTGGCAATGGACTTTATATATTATGATCATCACTTATTGTTTTGTGAATATTCTCTCTCTGCTCATTTTGGGGGAAAAAAAAATTGAATTGTAGTTTGGACCTCATAAAATAAATTGTTTATGATTAAAATATAAGGTTTCTAGCTTCTAAGTGAATAAGTACTGTAATTAATAATGGTGAGGAGAGCAGACACTGTTTTTGACGTGTTGAAAGACAGGATGGATTGTTTATCTTCACACCCCGATGCAGCTGGAAATGTGAAATGCTGGCTGACATTGGTGTGATTGATTTCTCCAACAACAGATAAGCATTTCAACATCAAATTTAAGATTATTTAAAGCTTGTTTTTGTGCATTGCATGAAGCCACCCTTATATTCATAGTGAAGGTTTTTTTATGCCGGTGATCACCCCAGTAGCCACCTACCCATATTCAAACAGGAAGGTGGTGGGGTTCTGAGGCTTTTTCCTTCTCACTTTAAAAATTTGGGCGGTCTTAGATTTATGTGGATAAGTGTAAGGTAATGCATGTCGGTATCAAAAATCCCATACACGAATACAAGATGTCTGGGGCAGTACTTGGAGAGACCCCCCAGGAAAGAGACTTGGGAGTACTGGTCGACAAGTCAATGAAACTGTCTGCACAATGTGTGGCGGCGGCAAAAAGGGCGAACAGAATGCTAGGAATGATTAAGAAGGGGATCATGAACAGATCGGAGAAGGTTATCATGCCGCTGTACCGGGCCTTGGTACACCCTAACCTGGAATACTGCGTCCAGCAATGGTCACCGTACATGAAGGACACAGTACTACTCGAAAGGGTCCAGAGAAGAGCGACTAAAATGGTTAAGGGGTTGGAGGAGTTGCCATACAGTGAGAGATTAGAGAAACTGGGCCTCTTCTCCCTCGAACAGAGGAGATTGAGAGGGGGCATTATCGAAACATTCAAGATAATGATAGTAGATAAAGACAGGTTGTTCACCCTCTCCAAGGTAGAGAGAACGAGAGGGCACTCTCTAAGGTTAAAAGGGGATAGATTCTGTACAAACGTAAGGAAGTTCTTCTTCACCCAGAGAGTGGTAGATAACTGGAATACTCTTCCAGAGGCTGTTATAAGGGAAAACACTCTCTAGGGATTCAAGACAAGGTTGGACAAGTTCTTGCTGAACCATAACATACGCAGGTAGGGCTGGTCTCGGTTAGGGCACTGATCTTTGACCTGGGGACCACCGCGTGAGCGGACTGCTGGACGCGATGGACCACTGGTCTGACCCAGCAGCGGCTGTTCTTATGTTTGTAAGTTCTTACACCTGTACTTTATTCATAGTAGGATTGCTGAACTTATTTCTATAATTGCTTCCTATCAGCTTGTGTTCTCAATATTAATAATGATGTGACTATGTAGAAGCATTTTCCCAGAGAGGAAGAGAAAGAAGAATGGAACAATGAAGACTACTGCTACTATTAAGTATTTCTATAGCACTACCAGACATGGTTCATAGACAGTAACGCGGAAGACAAAGGCGCGTGCCGACAACTGAGCGCAAGACGGAGGCGCGCGCCGAAGAAAAAGACTGTTATTAGGGGCTGCGACGGGGGGTTTTGTTGGGGAGCCCCCCCACTTTACTTAATACAGATCACGGCGGCATTGGGGGGTTTGGGGGGTTGTAACCCCCCACATTTAACTGAAAACTTAACTTTTTCCCTAAAAACAGGGAAAAAGTTAAGTTTTCAGTAAAATGTGGGGGGTTACAACCCCCCAAACCCCCCACAATGCCCCCACAACGTGGTGCGATGTGTATAAAGTAAAGTGGGGGGTTCCCCCCCCCACAACCCCCATCGTAGCCCCTAAAAACAGTCTTTTTCTTCGGCGCGCGCCTCTGCACTGCGTCCAGTTGTCTGCTCGCGCCTTTGTCCCGGCGCGCTTTTGACCTGACACCACCAGACATACTCAGCGCTGTACAGAGTCACAAAGAAGAAAACAGTCCCTGCTCAAAAGAGCTTACAATCTAAACAGACAAGACAAACAGGGCTGTCATGGATATAGTTAAGGAGAATGGTTAATCAACTGGCTAGGTTGGAGGGCAGAGGGGAGTATAGGACAATTAAGCCATTGTGACATCACTGATGAAATTGGCTCTTATTGGTGGAATGAGGCATTGTGACATCACAATCTCAGCTCTGCTTCCCAAAGACTGAAACTCTGTACACTACTATTACTACTATGAATTATTTCTATAGCACTACCAGACACATGCAGCGTTGTACAGTCACAAAGAAGACAGTCCCTACTCAAATAGCTTACAGTCTGAACACACAAGACAGACAAACAAGATGTCATGGATACAGTTAAGGGGAACAGTTAATCAGCTGGCTGGGTTGATGGATATTGGAGAGTAGGGTTATGGATTGAAGGCTATATCAAAAAGGTGGGTTTTCAGTCTGCTTTTAAACAAGGTAAGGGAAGGGGCTTGGCGGACAAACTCAGGTAATTTTTTCCAGACAATTCTATAACAGGGTGCCTCCCATGTTACATTGATTTTCTAGTACTATACTAGTACCCATATATTTTCAATATGGTACAAAACCTTTTCAAAATAACAGGGTGTCTCCAGTTAAGCGCCACAGTAACATGGGTAGCAAACATATCCTATAAGGATGCTAGCATGCCCATGTCCCTATAGAATACTAGCATATACCTGCACTGATTCACTTAAATTAAGGGATGTCCATTTGTGACAATTCTATAGCTGGTATAAAAAGGTTACAAAAGTGTGCTAGCATTTTTAGCACACGCACCGGATTAGCGTGCACTATAGCGCATGCTACCCAAAAAACTACCATCTGCTCAAGAGGAGGCAGTAGAGGCTAGCGCGCGGCATAAAACCGCTAGCTCGCCTTTGTAAAAGGAGCCCTAAGTGTGGCATGAAATATGGTCAACATACAGTATTCTATAAGGTATTTGTACGTATTACATGCCTCTGGGTAAGAAAACATTTGGGCAAAAAAAAAAAAAAGAAAGTTTCTCATAGAATTTGCGGGATCCGCACCTGATTTAGGCACAGGGATTTACACTAGGGTTCAGTTGGTATAATTCTTATGCCTACAAGTTGGGCATGGATCCCGGAGTTATGCACTGTTCTATAAATGGTACCAAACCTGTAGTGCCATCTGTAGAATAGCACTCAGACCCTGATTCTATTAACAGTGCTTTTCAGAAGCTCGTGTATTGTAACACCATTGCAAAGCTCATAGAAACCGCTCTGAATTGACGCCCTCCAGTCATTAGAAGCGATACAGAAGCTTTCAATAAACAAAAAAATTAATTGGGTGGTAGGCGCCTAACTCGGTATGTGTCTACCGCTGTCTGGTAGGCTCCTGGCCCAAGGAGCCTAACAGAAAGTGGGCATGGTTAGGGTCCGATCACGGGTGGATCTTGGGCATGTTTTGCGTCTAGGTGCCTACATTGGACAGGTGCCTAACTTAGAAGCCGTCAATTAGGCCAAGATAACCCTGGCATAAATAGGGGTTGCCAAGTCCAATTTAAGCACCGCTAGGTGAGATTCTATAAATGTCGTCTAACTGAAGATTGACAAGTGCTAAATGTCACATTCCTCGGCGCCTATCTTTTACACACTGTTAATAGAATCAGGGCCTGAGTGCTGTTCTACAGATGGCGCTACGGGTTTGGTACCATTTATAGAACAGTGCATAACTCTGGGATCCATGCCCAACTTGTAGGCATGAGAATTATACCAACTGAACCCTAGTGTAAATCCCTGTGCCTAAATCAGGTGCGGATCCTGCAAATTCTATGCATCTTTAGTGAATGCCCCTAAACCCGCCTATGCCCCAACCATGGCCATATTCCCTTTTCAGTTGCACGCTAAAGGATTTACAGATGCATCTTCAAAGAATAGCACTTAGAAAGATGTACACATAAATCCAACTGTTGCCAATTATCATCAGTAATTGATAGTACACAATTCTTGGCGCTAACAGGCTCTTTACTCAATTAAATTGTGCACAAGTTCAAGTTTGCATGTGAAATTTTAATTGCCATTTATGGAATTTCCCTCCACATCAGTCAATTCCTTGAAGGGATTTCCCTCCTACAGTAATTGAGTTAAGTATTCGCCACTCCTTATTGGTTTCCAACACATTCCAATACCAAATGTCAAAAAGGGGAACTTGGTCTATTTTTCCCCAGCTGAAAGTGTTCCGTTATTGCAACTCTAAACAGATGAAGTTACATTCACAACATTAAGTCCTGCTGTTTATTGATGTGTTTCTTATCGACACCCCATTACAGCACCTATCACGTTGCCTAGGTAAGAAAGAAAAGAGACCATCTGCAATTAAGTCTCATTATTACACTCCAGTTTGTTCAAGCTTTTCTAAGCTAATATTCTGCTTCTTGAGTTAATTTTTTTACTTTCTGAATATCATCTTTTTTTTAGGTTATTAGATTTGTGCTGCTTGATTGAAGTAATGTAGTAGGTGAGCAGTTCATATGTACCTTATTTTTCATACTATAAGACGCACCTGACCATAAGACGCACTCTAGATTTAGAGGAGGAAAACAAGAAAAAAACCCCCCCAACATTCTGAACCAAATTGTATACTAATATATACCCAGCACTTTTAAATTCTGTCCAAGCCCCCCGGCAACTTTAAATTCCATCCTAGTCCCCCCCTCCCCTCACCTTCATCAGTCATCATTTTTACATACCCCCGGCACCTTTAAATTCTGTTCCAGCCCCCTGGCACTTTAAATTCCATCCCAGGCACCTTTAAATTCTATCCCAGCTCTCTCCCCACGGTGGTACCTTTAAATTGTAGTGGTCGCTGGACGGATGCCTGCTGATTATGTAGGGCCAGTGGTGCACAAACGCGCTAATGCCTGGCCTGTGCCACTTCCTGATTGTGGTGGTCACTGGACGGCTGCTTGCTGATTACCGGTATGTTGAGGCCAGCGGCGCACAATTGCACTGCTGCCTGGGCACTCACTACTTCCTGAATGGCTGCCGTCAGTTCTCGCGGGATTGACGGCAGCCATTCAGGAAGTGGCGCACACCCATGCATTAATGCACTTGTGTGCCGCTGGTCCCAACATACCAGTAATCAGCAGGCAGCTGCCCAGTGACCGCCACAATCAGGAAGTGTCAAGGGCCCAGGCATTAGTGCGCCGCTGGCTCCGACATAATCAGCAGGTTGCAGTCCAGTGACCACCACAATTTAAAGGTATCACCGGGGGGGGGGGGGGGGGTGGTATATTCGCTTCTTAAGACGCACTCTTATTTCCATCCACTTTTTTAGAGAAAAAAGTGCATCTTATGGAGCGAAAAATACGGTAATTTATAGGTTGAGATGATATAATCATATGATTTTTGCTCATGTAGAGGATCTTTATGTTGTGCAAGTCCTGAAATCCCAAGTACTTCATCTCTCTGGACTTTCCAGATATGTTCCCTGTTATAAAATTAACTTCTTTGGGGCACCAAGGTTGTGAAACTACATATGTTGCATCTATTTTATCTCCTTTGAGTAGATTGTAACCTTTATAGAGCAGGATCTACAGTGCTGCCTCTTGTCTACTGCTAAGGAAATGAGAAGCAGCAGCAGCTTAGGTGGACCTGCTTCATAGCAGCTGTGAACGATTGCCTTTCTTCCAGAGTGTTTTGGGGTTTGTTTGGTTTTTTGTTTATTTTTGTTTTTTTTTTTTGGGGGGGGGGTTCACATAAGCATAATAGAAGAATAAGTGGTTAAGATTTAAAGGTCATCTTGAAAAGGTAGATTTTTAGGCTGGATTTGAACAGGCGCAGGAGAGTGAACATGTTTATTTTAGACATATGGTTCAGCAAAGTGGAAGGAATGGCGTCTGGAGCATGTGGTGGAGATGGGCACAAAGAACGACATTGATGGAGGGGTGTAGAGAGATAAAAAGGAGCTGTCTGCTATTGGTAGGTCAATGAGGAACGTTTGAAGTGTACGTAGAAATGGACAGTGAGCCAACAAAGTGACTTAAGACAGTGGCAGACATGTGCGCAGCAGAATTTGAATTGATTGGATGGGAGAGCGATGGTTCAGTGGCTCTCAGAAACAGGTTGTAACAATTTAAGCAGGAGGTGATGAGTGTGAGTAAGGGTTTTCAACATGAATTGAGGTTGCAGGCTGGTCAACAGGAGTAATGTCAGGAAAGGTTTCACAGATGTCTGGAATGCCCTCCAGGGATTAGACAAGTTCCTGCTGAACAAGAACGTGAGCTGGTAGTCTCTGTTAGGGCGCTGGTCCTTGACCAGAGGGCCGCCGCGTGAGCGGACTGTTGGGCATGATGGACCATTGGTCTGACCCAGCAGCGACAATTCTTATGTTCTTATGTATATAATACTGTGAGCTGCCTTTGATAAAGGCGGATTAAAAATGTTTTAAATAAATATCTTATATTGATAGAAAAGAATGTTCATAGTAACCAATGTATATTGAACTTACAAGAATAAATTCAGGGGAGATTGCTGTTCAGATTTACTGTTCAGGTTTATTCTTTCCTTTATTTTAATGCGCTGAACTGCGTGGCCTAATTAAGTTCATTTGTAGACATATTGCCATTGTAGTAAACAATTACTTTATCACTTCATATGTTAAATAAAATCTATGAAAAATTGTAACTAACATTGTAACTTTTAGGTCATGAAGTTCAATTATAGCATTTTATCTCGCCTTGGTTCTAAATTAGAAGCTGTGCACCGTAGTTGATCATAGAGTGATAGGTTCAGAGTGTTCCTGGGTCTTGAAAGGATGGGTAGAAACCTATGCTTTCACCACTAGGTTTCTCATACCAAAAACTCACCGTGAAACATCATGGAAATCTGATGGTTGGGGAGTCTTGGAACCCCTTATACTAAACTTAAGCAGCTCTGCAGGAATCGGTGTGATCTGTTAACACAGGCCCACGCAAATAGTTAATGAAGCGGTTTGACATAGCATGTGGGGGGAATCATGGATGGAATGAATGCATATGTGCGTAGATTTTGAAGTACACATCTTCATTGAGTAGGGGTTGTTGACCATGCTTACGTTCCAGGCACACGCTCTATCACATATGCTGGTATTTTATAAAGACAGCAACTGCCTATTTATCTTTATCAAATTATGCCTAGGTAGATGTCCTTTAATAAAATTACCCTCTTGGAAGGTAATTCTGTAATTTGGCAACTCCATTTAAGGCATCCCTCTGGCCAGCCATCTAAGTAAGATAAGGGGGAGAGGATGGCAGTCATTGGAGGCACAGGGGTGTTGCGTGGTGGAGGGAGAGAGTGGGCATCTGTCCCGCTTTCAGAGGGATGTTGGGGGGGGGTGTTGCTTGGTGGCAGGAGAGTGGGCATCTCTCCAATTGCCAAGGGAGGGTCAGGGGTGTGTTGCTTGGCGGTGAGTAGGAATCTCTCCCATTTCTGGGGGTGGGGGAAGCGTTGCTTGGCGGCAGGTGGGAGTGGGCATTTCTCCCACTGCTGGGGGGTGGGTAGGGGGTGTTGGTTGGTGGCAGGAGAGAGTGGGCATCTCTCCTGCTGATCTTCAATTTGTTTTTTTCTTTTGTTTTATATTATTATTTTAATTTGAGTGTGGGGTGGGGGGGCTGAGCTGTCAAACCTTACTTTCCTATCAGTGCCTGTCGGTAAATTATGGCTGCAAATGTGGCACAATGAGGTTAGAGAATCACTCAGCGATTATAGAGAATCGCTCGGAGTGTTTATTTTAATATTAATGACCTCATTGTACTACATTTGCATGGCAGTATCGGACACTGCTAGAAAACTCGGAAAAGACCTTGGTAAGCCATTTTGATAATCTGTCGCTAACATATTTGCACGCTAAACTGGCTGGAACAGGTTTAGCGAGCACGTTAAAGGTAGATTTTAGTTTTGAGAATCTGCCCAAAGAGTTTTGTTTTACCTCCGTAACCTTGTCTGGCTGTCTATAATTCAAAGGCCCAACCTCAACCCATGCTCATGCTATCATAAGCGGTTAATGCTTGATTTGCATGCATGTTATTGTGCACTGAATGTTCGAAGGGCTTGAGTGCGGGTGTTAACACATGTGCTAAACATTGCTGTAAATTATATTGGACTGCGTTTAAGTGGATGCTAATGAGCTCAGTTAGTATTCCTTCACAATGCACAGCAAAATTGCTGTAATCAGTGGCGTAACGAGGGAGGTTGGCGCCTGGGGCTGTTGTGCCCATCATCGTGGTGCCATTCACCCCCACACACACTCTACCCCGCCACTTGAGCACCCCACCCACCCCCTGCATACCTCTTGAAATGTTCTCCAGCATGAGCAGCATCTTCCGTAGCAATTCACAAAAGAAAGGCTAAGCCACTTATCCCAAAGCACAGTCTTCTCCCTTTTGTGAATTGCTACGGCGACTTGCAGATGTATTTGCCACATTTTAAGCGAGCTTTGTGACATTTTTAGGAAGATCTTAGGCATCACGACATTTTACCAATAGACTCCTGAGGCAGGCCTGTTTGGGCCGAAACACGATCGCGTCGAGTCACGACATAACAGTAAAAGATATTGGGCACCAGAGTCTTGCTTCGTTGTTTGTTCTTCAGCACCAATTAGTCATGCGTATCATCTGCATAAGATTTTTTGAGCATCTCTTTGCATTCTTTTCTGCATTATGATCTACGTGTTATGCTTTTCTGCACCCTGCTATGAGCGCCGGCTCCTTAGACAGCTGAAATAAAGTACATCATTGAATTAACTGCAGAAAGTCAATTTCCATGCATTGAAATTAATTTATTAACCAAAAAAATGAAACAAAATATGTCTGGAAATCTGGAGGAAAACCCAAAAATGAACTAAAATTTATCTGCACATCTCTGAACACGAGAATCTCTTAAGAACATAAGAACATAAGAAGTTGCCCCCGCTGAGTCAGACCAGAGGTCCATCTTGCTCAGTGGTCCGCTCCCGCGGTGGCCCATCAGGCCTAGTGCCTGAACAGTGATCCCTGATTAATTTTATAACTTACCTCTAATCCCATCCCTATAATCTACCTCTGCTCTTATCTGTACCCCTCAATCCCTTTGTCTTCCAAGTACCTATCCAAAGCTTCTTTGAACCCCTGTAGTGTGCTCCTGTTTATCACATCCTCTGGTAGCGCGTTCCATGTATCCACCACCCTCTGTGTGAAAAAGAACTTCCTAGCGTTTGTTCTAAACTTCTCCCCTTTCAATTTCTCTGAGTGCCCCCTTGTACTTATTGATCCCCTTAATTTGAAAAATATGTCCCTGTCTATTTTTTCTATGCCCTTATTATTTAAAGCGTAATGGTTATAAGATACTGCGTTTGCCAAACAAGGGCTTTTCGGCAGCTTTAAAGGGTAAGAATTGGTCCACCAAAGAACCCATGCACTATGTTTTCCAGGCCTGTAATCCTCAAACTGTCTGCTCTTTACTGTGATGTGATCTCCACTACCAAGGTCAAACGGTACGAGACATGATTTAATTATTTCATTTAGGGAGTGAGTTATCAAGGCGCAGTTAAAGGAAAGTTTTAATCATAACTTGATTTACCATGAGATTCCACAACCTGCAGTATCCCAGTACCACAGGCTGTTGAATCCCATGGAAAAGAATAACATTGCTTGAGATCCACTTTGCAAGCAGACATTTTATGTACCAAGGAGCATTGGGCCTGAAAGCTCTGGCTCAATGCTCTTGGGCCATATCTTACAGGGGCTGTCAGAGCTTCTCCTGATCTACCCCCCCACCCCCGATTGAAGTCCCCACCCCAATCAAGCCTCCCCCCGATCTAGGACCAGTCTTTTCTGTTCGAAGACCCTATCTCCCCTGATCAAGGCCCCAAACCCCCTGATTGACTCTCATCAAGGACCTAAACCCCTCTTATTGAAGCCCCCACACTCAAATCAATGGTCCAACCCCTCTGGTTGAAGTCCCCACTCCCAAAAGGACATACCGGTACCATTTGATTCACTGGTGGTCCAGTCGTCATTATGCAAGAGCAATCTCCACTCATTCCTGCCCTGTCTTGCTCCATATCCAAAAATGATACCCACTAGCAGTAGTCTTGTAATACTGCTAGTAGGGGTCTCCCCCGCCTCTAATGTATTACACATTAACGTATAAAGACCGAAGTTTGTGGTCACAAAATTAAACAGTGTTTGAAGTCTGAAATGGAGAAACTGTCCTGGAAGAAATTTACCGATCTACGAGATCAAATAAAATCAAAAGTTGCTAGTCCTTATTCTGATATGAATTTGTGAATTAAAATCTTAGTCAAATCCCCAAACTTCCAGCTCACGTTAATTTTTGCTTTAGTGTTTATAAAATAATATAATTATTTGAAAATCTTGTGTTCTTTCATCTTCGCATTTGCCGTTTGGTTCTATACCAGTGGTCTCCAAAGAATAGTTAACCAATTCTAGCTTGACAGAGCTATTGGGCCTCTTCAGGAGAGGCGAGGAAGTGGGTAGACCTGGTTTACGAGCAGCGACCCCCTGGGCAGAGCAGGAAAGCGGTCAACTGTGCAAACACCTTCTCACTCCGCTAGAGAACAGTAGGAAAGTCTCCATCCCTGTTAGATCTGAGAGACCACAGGAAAATCTAAGCAATGCACACTCTGAAGGAGTCTTTCCAACAGGAAAAAAACAGCCGGTTTTCTAAGAGGATTATTACAGGGGGAAAACCATGACAGATTAAATGTAGGACACACAGAAATGCATAGAGAGTGCCTGCTCTTTATGCCCTTTTCTTCCCTTTTAAGATTGGCTTTTCTCGAATCTCCACTTTGTGGTCCAGCTAGATGAAATAAGAATCAGTGGGTCTTCCTGATTACCTCCTTATAGACCAGAGCAGAAAACAAGGTAGATGGGAGGTAGCTGACATTTCTGGTTAACTGCAGGAAAGAAAAATGCAAAGCTTAGATACAGCAAAATCCAGAGCTTCGGGAGCTCGGTGGATGGTGCACTGCTTAAGCCCTAAAGCTAAGATTTCACAGGGAGGTGGGAGGGTGAAAGAGAAAGTGAGCGCAAGGAAGCGAGGCTCTGTCACCAACTCCCAACCCCTCCATTCCCTTTTTTCTCAGTGCCAACTGCGGCGTTCCTTATGAGTTCTTTCTCTCTTCCCCTTCTGTATCCAATCTATAAACGTACGTGTCTAAATGTATGCAACATTTTGGTGCTCATAAAATAGTGGCACTTACAAACGTGATTGCTATGTTTATATTAAAAATATGATAATCTGCCAGTGGAATGGGACGATTCAACGCAGCTAGTTCACTATGGGATGTGCTGAATCGTTCGGGAGAGAATGACTGGATCTGTCTGTGGGAGGGGAGTGTGTGTAGGGTTTTATTTGGAGAGGGGGGTTGTACTTTGGGGAGGTGAAGGGCAGGGCAGGATTAATTCATCGAGGGCCCCTAGGCACACAAGTACACTGGGCCCCCTGCCCCACCCCACCATGCGCCCAGGCGGAAACAGGAAGCTACGTCAGAGGGAAGCTTTGGGCAAGCAGCACCGCTTGCACAATTACAATTTCCGTTGCCTTTCTTACCCACGTTGCTTGCTTGTCTTACTTTCCGTCGATTGGGGGGGCCACATTGCTGATCGGGGGGGGAGGCCCGTGTTGCTGATCGGGGGGGGTCCCGCGTTGCCAATCAATGCTGGAGGAGCCCATCGCCGTTTGGAAAAAACAATGTTGATGCCCTCCTTCATCGGGCCCCCCTGACCATTTCGGGCCCTAGGCACATGCCTACTTGGCCTGTTGGTTAATCCTGCCCTGGTGAAGGGGGCATAGCCCCTTCCACAATGAGGCCTCACAGCGTTCCAGACACAACTTCCCGTTTGGAATGCAGGTTGGTCCAGAGGATGGAGTCAGTCCAGAGGAAGGCTACAAAAATGGTGTGTGGTCTTTGTCATAAGGCATATGGGGACAGACTCACCCAACCTCCTTTGGTCACCAGTAGAGAATGACACGGTGACAAAATTCATCACCGTTCCCGTCCCCGCGGATAACCGCGGGAAATAATCCCATGCCATTTTCTAGTGTCTATTTCAACCTCAGTCCTTCTACACCAGCATTCTTCAAAGCAAAGCTTGCGGGTCAGTGGTTGTGACCATTCATACTCTGATTCTTCCCTCTCTCTTTAAAGAATGACATGAAGATGGTTTCCTGCGGTTATCCGCGGGGACGGGAACGGTGATGAATTTTGTCACCGTGTCATTCTCTAGTCACCAGATGTCGGGTGTTTCAGGAATTCCCAATTGTGTTTCTCAGTGTTTGAAAAGGGCAACTTTCCCCTCCCCCACCTTAATTCTCCTGAGTCAGGGAAAGTCTTACTCTGGAGCTTTGGCTCAGCATAGCTTCTCTCTTTCCTAGCCCTTCCCCCAACCTTGTTCCTGTTGGGGCTCAGGATTTTAGCAGGCTTCATAAACCAAGGAATATAAGCTGGTTTAGCTCCTAACATAGGAGCTGGCTTGAGCACTGGCAATGTTTCATCAGAATGTGCAGCGTGTCTGCCACAATATGCCTACTTATGCCAATGTTGTATACAGGAATCTTGTCATCCAGATGCCATGATAGAAGTTGTACTTAGTAAACTAATGTTGGCATACTTTATAGAATTGATGTCCTACAGGCAAATTCTATATAGACCGCCTAAAGTTAGGTGCCTACCACTGGCGTAATAAGGGGGTGTGAACTGCCCTGGGCGCCATGTTAGTGGGAGTGCCGACACCCCTCCTCCTCTCCGCCCATGCTTCTTCCCACCCCCTCTCGCCACGTGCATGCCACCCCTTCTCATAATTCGTGGGAGCAAGTGAAGAAGCCACTCAGCGCCGAGCAGGAGTGCCAAAGCGCGCTCCTGCTCTTTGACGCTCAGCGGCAGAAGAAACACGATCCTGCGGCAGCGATTTCCTTTTTCTGCACAAATGAATGACTGCTGAAAGAAGACTTCTGGGGCAGGTCGACGGCAAGACGATGATTGTGTCGACGCTGCCCAAAGATTTTAAAAAACAAACATCGGGGAAGAGGTAGGTGTGTGGAAAAGTTTGTTAATTGCGCCAAGCTTCCTCTGGTTGGAGACCCGGTATATAAAGTTAAGTTTTAGCTTAGTTTAGTTGAAAGCTGAAGAAAGAGGTCGTGCAGCAGGGTCCCGCTAGGGGGGAAGGAAGGAAATAACATTATACACACCACAGGCTGGGGCTGGGGGTAGGGAGTTGGGAAGACAGGGAGGACAGATGCTCAGGGGGTTGAGAAAGACAGAGAGGGTTGGGAAGGACAAATGCATGGGCTGGGCTGGGGTGAGGAGGGGGGTAAGAAAGGAGGAATAGAGAGATGCTGCACAGGTAGAGTAGTGGGAAGGGAGAGAAAGAAATGCTGCATGTGGGGGAGGGAAAAGGAACGGAGATTGTTGGACATAGGTATGTGGCGTGAGAGGGAAAGAGAGATGATGTATATGGGGAAAGAAAGAGGGAGAATTGTTGGATATGATAGTAGTGGAGAGGAGGGAGGGAGAAATGTTACACTGAGAGGGAGGAAAGATGACTCAAAGAAGGGAGGGATGTCAGACCACTGGAATGGGAAGGAGAGAGAGAGAATGAGATGATAGACCACAGATTGGAAGGGAAGGAGGGGAGAGAGATGCCATGCAGCAGAAAGGAGAGGAGAGAGAGGTTGACCTCGAGAAGAGAGAAGGAAGGAGAGAAAGATGCCAGACCATGGGAGAGGAGAGAGATTCCAGGCTATGGGAAGGAGAGGAGAAAGATGCCAGACCATATGAGGAGGGAAGGGGGAAGACAGAGATGTCTGACCATGGGAGAGGGATGAAATGGTGCATAGGGATGGAGGGGAAGGGGAGACAGAGGGAGGAGATGGTGCACAGCGATGGGTGCGACAGGGAAGAGATAAGAAGAAATGCTTCTTATGGATAGATGGGAATAGGGGAGAAGAAAGAGGGAGGAGATGATACACATGAATAGATGGGAAGGGAAGACATGGAAAAGTAGATTTTAAGAAGAAAGCAGAAAAATGAAAGAAAGTTGTATGTTAAAAGTTAATGCTATAGATGGATGTATGGCAAAAAGTGAAGGAAAGGAAAACAGCAAATGGATAAAGTGGTCCTGGATACACAGTTAAGAGCACAGACAAAAGGAAGTACAGCCAGAGACTGGGAAAGATGTCTGAAAACCAAAATCACCAGACAACAAAGGTAGAGGAAATTATTTTATTTTCAATTTAGTGATTGAATTGTGTCAGTTTTGAGAAATTACATCTGCTGTCTATATTTTGCACTATTAAGGAAGAAATGCATTTGTTTCTATTTCTCTGGGGTTGTACTGCATGCAGAGTATTGAATCTTAGGGTTTCGTTTATATATATATATATATATATATCCTATATAATAAAACGCTAGCTGCGCATGCGCACTTAATTGTGTGCTTCCATTTTCCCTGATCTGTGAGATGTAGGTCCGTGGCCTTGCAGGAGTGCGCATGCGCGAGTCTCCAGCCTTACTTTCAAGCACCTACCACTCGCCGCCAGCACTGGACTTCCTGCTCTCTGTGTCAGCTCCTCTCACCAGCGTCTGAGAAGGCTTCCGACCCTGGCGGGATCGAGAGGAGCCGTGGTGACACCTCGCGGGGCTGGAAGGGAAGCCCAAAACACTACAGCTGCGAAGGGATACCACGGTCCCGACTCAAAACCAGCTGATTCCAGCAGCGTGTGCAGCACTCTACACACGCTGCTTCGGGGCCTTTTACTGCCCTGATTTGTTCTGCCGCGTCTCTGATGATGTCATCAGTGACGTGCCAGAGTAAATCAAGGCAGTAAAAGGCCCCGAAGTAGCGTGTGTAGAGTGCTGTACAAGCTGCTGGAATCGGCAGATGGTCGGACCGCGGGAAGGGAAGGGTGGGGGCGGCAAGGGACTAAGGGAGCAGTCAAGACCGAGGGATGGGAAAGGGAGGGGGGTAAGGGAAATGCTACTGTTGTACAGGGAAGTGGTGTGGGGTGGGAGGGAATGCTGGTGCTGCTGTGGCTGCTGCACAGGGAAGTGAGGATCTAAATGCTGCTGTACAGGGAAGTAGTGGCGGGGAGGGAATGCTACTGCACAGAGACATGGAGGGGGAGGGAATGCTGCTGTGGCTGCTGCCCAGGGAAGTGTGGGGGGGAGAGAGACAGATGGATAGAAAGAAAGCCAAACAGCGAGAGGAAGGCAGACAGAAAGAAAAGAAGAAAGGCACAGGGGCAGAGAGAGACACAGAAAGACAGACAGACAAAGGGGGCCAGGGAGAGAGACAGACAAAAAGAAAAACAGCGGGAGGGAGAGGGACACAGAAAGAAAGACAGACAGACATATATTCTAGCACCCGTTAATATAACGGGCTAAAATACTAGTATATATATATATATATATATATTAGTACTTTTAGGGCTCCTTTTATGAAGGCGCGCTAGGGCCTTAACGCGTGCAATAGCACGAGCTAAAATGCCACGCGCACTAGTTGCTACCGCCTCCTCTTGAGCAGGCGGTAGTTTTTCGGCTAGCGTGCGCTATAGCGCGTGCTATCCGCTGTGTGCGCCAAAATGGCTAGCGCGCCTTCGCAAAAGGAGCCCTTAGTTTGTGGTCCTGTATTTGCATAGGGGTTATCTGTGTTCTGGTAGGAATGAATGTTGAGAAGCATACAGTGTGCTTTGTGTAGTTTTATTTTGTGGTTAACCATTATGTATTGTTAATAAGATTATATTGTGTGTATATATGGAAAATGAATGGAAAAAATGGTATTACATTTAATACTGTTATGGGAGCGGGGTCTGGGGTGGAGATTGTGCGGGGTCTGGGGTGGAGCTTGTGATCCTCCCCCCAAAAAAAGCATTCCACTACCTATGCCGGACAGGACTGAGCACTGCCATTTTAAGGGGTGGGCACACAAGAGGCAAGAGATATTTGGCTTTCCTCCTGCCTCCAGCTAAAAGGTATGAGGGTATGGATTTCACTAGGCTGCCAGGGCAAGGGTTTGTGAAGTAGCCCAGTTCAGAGACCTGACTGGTTGGATCAGGTTGGCTCAGGTCCATTGGGGTGGGGGGGGGGGGGCGGAGGTCAGAGGGGTCCACTGGACCACTGGGAATTTCCAGGTAAGGAAGAGGGGTCAAGGGTCCACTGGACCAGCAGGGAGTTTCTCAAGGTTGGAGGGGAGGTCAGGACCTGGGGTTGGGTTGGATCAGGTGATTTCAGAGAGGACCATTGGACCACTGGAGTATTTCTGATCCTTGAGGGGAGTTTGGGGGTCCACTGGACCACTGGGAAAATTTTTTTGTTGGGAGGGGTCGAGACTGGACAAGAGCTTACCGCACGTCCTAAAGGTCTTGTTCTGGGCGTTTGGGTCGTGGACAAATTTTTAGTTGAAAATGTGGTATAAAGATAGACGTAGTGACGGTTGTGGACAATCAAATGCCTGGATGTACAGATAGATGATTAAAAAAAAAAAAATTAGACATACTTTTTGAGAATGGACATTTTGCTGCTGCCGACTTTGGGTGACTAACGCCCTATGTGCAAATTGGACTTAGACGGTTTTTTAAATTATGCCTCTCTCTATGCACACACATTTTATACCTTCTTTGGAACCTGTGTCCATTTGTGCAGAATGTAGTTTTGTGGAAGCCAACCTGAAGGACGCTGGCTCAAGGCTGCTTAGTGCCTGATACCTGTGAACACTGGGGTGGGGGGAGGAGGTTAAAGTTTGATAATAATAAAAAGAAGCATTCCATTTCATCATTTATTCTTGTTCTTTCAGCTTAGAAAACCCCCATAAAACAAAGGAAATGCACATCCCTAAAAGTAACATATTACCGTATTTTCACACATATAACGCGCGCGTTATACACGATTTTACAAACCGTGCATAACCTTGCGCGTTATACGCGTAAGCGCGTTGTACAAATTTTTTTTACATAGTTCCCCCCCGACATCCGATTCACCCCCCCCCCCCCGAAGGACCGCTCGCACCCCTACCCCGAAGGACCGCTTGCACGCACCCGCACCCCCACCCCGAAGGACCGCTCGCACGCACTCGCACCCGCACCCCCACCCTGAAGGACCGCTCGCACCCCCACAGCCTCCCGACCCCCCCCCCCATCATGTAGACGCTGCTACCAGTGTCCTGCTGTTTCCTCTTGGCGGTCCCGGCCCTTCTGTGAGCCCTGCGCCTGCGCTGCTTCCTCTTCCGGCGGTCCCGCCCTTTCTCTGACATCAGAGTTCTAATGGAACTGTTATTAATATTACCATAATTCCTCTTATTGTCTTACTAGCTGAAATAAGGCTAAAATACTGTGTAATGCAATGTGCAAGTCAATTAACCTTATCTTTGCAAAAGAGATTTCCTCTAAATTGCTAATTGGCGGTCTATAAATAAGTTGAAACTTAGGTCTCCTTTTAGTAAGCTGCGCTGGGCATTAACACGTGGAATAGCGTTGAGCTGCCGTTAGTTCTAGCTGCATAGCACGGGTTTAGTGCACGCTAAAATGCTACGTGCGCTAAAAATGCTAGCGCAGCTTAGTAAAAGGAGCCCTTAATGCTTTCAAAACGCTGTCCTTTTTTCTTTGGCCTTGATCTGATCTCCCAGTTTTGCCTGCCATTTTGGCGTAAGCAACTTACCCTTGATAAGTCTGTTAAAACATTGGACGTTATTCTTCATCGTCAACTATCTTTTTCTTCTCACATCTCGACTGGGCCAGAAACCCTTTTTTTTATTCTGCGACAAGTTTGTGCTACTCGTCCTCTTCTTGATAAACATTCTCTTCATCTCCTTTTCATTCCCTTGTTCGTTCCTGCCTTGGTTATCGTAACTCCATTCTTTATGGAAATACATTAATATCAATTCTGTCGCACACAGGTTATTCATAACGCAGCTCTGCAAAAGTTTAACAGCGTGACACCATTTTTTTTCCTACCATCTCTTTTCGTTTGCCGTTTCATATCCTTACCATGTCATTTCGCGTTATTCATTAAGGTTCCCCCATCTTTCTTACTTACTTTCTTTACTCTTTACCAACCTGTTTGTACCTTACGCTCTACTAACCCGGCATCTTCTTGGTTATTCCCTCACTTCTTCAAATCTGTTCTCATTTTGCACGATCCGCACACATGTTTTACTAAACTAAACTAAACTAAATCTTGGGTTTATATACTGCACCATCTCCACATTTGTAGAGCTCGGCACGGTTTACAAGAATTGTAATGAGAAAGGAACTCCAAGGGAGGGATGGGTGAAGATCAGAGGGGGAGAATGTTAGCGGGCTGGGATATCAGAAGAGGAGGGAGTGTTAGGTTTTTGAGAAAAGCCAGGTTTTCAGATGTTTACGGAAGGGTTCGAGGGCATTCAGGTTCCGAAGAGGGGAGGCAAGGCTCGATGAATCTGAAGAGGAGGGAGGTCCCCAGTTTTCCTGGGTGGGAGATGCCTTTTAGTGAGGGGAAGGATAATTTTAGTTTTTGGGTGGGTCTGATGGTATTGAGACTTGAGGAATTCCAGGTGAGTGGAATTAATGGAGGAAGGATGCCGTGGAAGATCTTGAAAGTTAGGCAGATGCATTTGAAGTGAACTCTGGAAATTATCGGGAGCCAATGAAGCTTAGAAAGGAGCGGTGAGACGTGATCGAATTTACTTTTTGCAAAGATAAGCTTGGCCGCGGCATTTTGAATCCGTTGGAGTTTGTGAAGGTTTTTCTTCGTTAGGCTTATGAAAATAGAATTGCAGTAGTCCAATCTGGAGAGGATGATGGATTGGACAAGAACAGCGAAATGTTTTTGATGGAAACAGGATCTTACTTTCCTCAGCATGTGTAGGCTGAAGTAGCATTTTTTTACCAGGGAGTTGAGGTGGTCATTGAAAGACAATGTGGAGTCAATGATGACGCCCAGGACCTTGCTGGAGAATTCAAGCTGCAGAGTGGAGCCAGAGGACAGTGGGATTGAGGCGGGTAGGTGAGCTAATTTTGGGCCAAGCCAAAGGAGTTTTGTCTTGGTTTCATTCAATTTCATTTGGACGGTGTGGGCCCAAGATTGGAGGTTCGAGATACAAGAAGATATGTTCTCTGAGAGATTGGTGAGGTTCGAGTCGGCCTCGAGAAGGACAAGGATGTCATCAGCGTAGGTGTAAATTGTTTCAAGGGGGGATAGATGGAGGAGTTTTAGAGAGGTCATATAAATGTTGAAAAGGATGGGAGATAAAGGTGAGCCTTGCGGGACTCCGCAGGTTGGTGTCCAGGGGGGGGATGAGGTGCCGTTCCTATTGACAATGTAGGAACGGGAACGGAGGAATTTTGAGAACCAATCAAGGACTGTAGAGGTGATGCCGATCTCGGAGAGTTGGTAGATCAGTATATCGTGGTGGACAACGTCGAAGGCGGCGGAAAGATCGAATTGTGGGAGGACAGCGAACTTGTTACGGGAGTGAAGTTGTTGGACCTTGGAGATTAGGGAGCTCAGTAGGGATTCTGTGCTGAAATTGGGGCGAAAGCCATATTGGTAAGGTAGGAGAATGGAAAATTTCTCTAGATAGGATGAGAGTTGGGTCGATATGATGGTCTCGAGCATCTTGGTTAAAAGAGGAATATTTGCTAATGGGCGATAGCTGGATGGTGAGGAAGGGTCGAGGTCGGGTTTTTTCAATAGAGGGGTTAAGGCGATATGGCCCATTTCTGGGGAGAAAAGGCCTGAATGTAGGGCGAGGTTTAGTAGTATGGTAATGGAGGAAATGGCCTGAGCGGGTATTTCCTCATAGAGATAGGAGGGGAAAGGGTCTAAAGAGCAATTGCATGATTTCAGTTTGAGACAGAGTTTGAGGATGAGGGATTCGGAAATGTATTCGAAGGTTGCCCAGAATCTGTCAGCTGGGATATTATTAAAGGCCGTTGGAGTAGAGTTGGAGTCAGTGCAAACTAGGGAGGTGTAGGAGATAGCAGGTGGGAAGGAGAACGAAGGGTGGTGACCTTTTCATTGAAGAATTTTGCTAGGACTTCGGATGAGGGAGAGGAGGGGAGAGAGGTAGAGTCTTTTTTGGAGGTTAGAGAGCGCCAGATTTTGAAAAGTGTACTACTCTGGTTGTTGGATCTGGATATGTTCTCACCGTAGTAGTTCTTCCTAGCCTTTTTTAGTGCCGAATTGTAGAGCTTAATGTTGGCTCTCCAGGACTGCCTGTCTATAGGGGAGTTAGATTTTTTCCATATGCGCTCTAGGGTACGGCATTTCTGCTTTAATTCTCTGTGATAAGGGAGGTACCAGGGGGCTTTGTGAGGATAGGAGATGGATTTGGTGGAAAGGGGGGCAAGGGAGTGGTAGGTGGACTCGGAGAGGGAGGTCCAGTTATGCCAGTTGGATTCAGGATCTGCAGGCTTGGGAGCGGAAGAGAGTTATTTGAGAAATTTTGACCAGAATAGGTCGCTAGAAATTTTTTTGCGAAAGGAGATTGAATTGGAGGAGGGGGGAGGGGCCCCGAGGTGCGACCCTTTTTTACTAAGGTGTGCTAACTGATTAGCGCGCGCTAATTGAATTAGCACCTGCTAAATGCTAACGCGTCCATAGACTAACATGCGCACGTTAGTGTTTAGCGTGCACCAAATCGGTTAGCGCACCTTAGTAAAAGAGGGGCCTTAGTGTCATTGCGCCCACTCTTTGGAATTTACTTCCTCCCTACCTTCATTCTGAATTGTCTTTTTTTTTTAAATTTAAGGCCTTATTAAAAGCCTACTTTTTCTTACTTGCCTTCCTTTCTTCAATGTCATGATTTTTATTTCATCTATTATACTTTTCTCAGCAGCTATTTTCCCTCGGTTCACTTGTTTTGTGTCTTTCTTCTCCCTCCCTTCCTTCCCATTGTTTTTAATTGTAGGTTTGTACTTTAACTCCTTATCCCCGTCCTAATAATAATTTGAATGTACCGCTTCTGTTTTTCTTTTTATGTAAACCGCTTAGATGTATTGGCTATTTGTGGTATATTAAATAATAGTGAAACGTGAATGGTGTTATTTATCTGCTATATTTATGTCTTGGGTTGACTGCAGACTGTTTGATATATGATTATGTCCATGCAGTTTTAATCTGTCATTTTTACGTTGCACCTGGTCTGGCTTATTGTTAAATTACTCTGAAGTACTAGCTACAGGTGCAATTCAAAAGCATTCCTCTGTGCTTTGTCTGTTTGTATATTCAGAGGAGATGAATTAGGCCTTCAAACGATACGAGCAAGAGGACAGATATTTGACTGAAAGCGGGCGATTACTTTTTTTTTTTTTAGATCTATGGCTTTTTCTTTTGATATTATTCCCAAACTAGCTGCTCTTTACCCCCTCTTTTACTAAGGTGCGCTTACCGATTGACGTGCGCTAAACGCTAAAGCGTCCATAGACTAAGGGCTCCTTTTATCAAGCTGCGGTAGGCGGTTAACGCGCGGAATACCGCGCGTTCAACCGCCTGCCGCGCTAGTCCCTAATGCCTCCATTGACGAGGCGTTAGTTTTTTGGGTGTGCCGCAGGGGTTAGTGCGTGACGAAATGTCCGACGCGCTAACCCGCGTAGCGCACCTTGATAAATGGAGCCCTAACATGCACACAGCATTTAGCTCGCGCTAAATGGATTAGCGCACCTTAGCAAAAGTAAATCGGTTCGCACTTTAGTAAAAGAGGGCCCAAGTCTAAAAAGATTTTCCTCGGTTGCCAAGAGGCCAGTTTTTAGCTGGTGTGGTCAGTTTTAGATAAGGGAAGGAAGTGGCTGGTAGGTCAGAAGACTGGTCAATGCCTGTTTTCTACTGTGGAGCAGTTCTATTCAGGCTCTTAGTTCCCTGATTGCTGACCAAACAGACTGCCGCACTGTCGGAATGCCATGTACCCTCCCACCTGGGACCTTTGGCATGAGTGTCTAGGAGTCCCAGGATGGGTAGGGGAAGAGATCAAGGGAATTGGAGGGGGGAAGGGTTAGAATGGGACATTAGAACTGAGGGTGTTGGGGAACAGGGTGGGGGATAGGAAAGGGGAATATAGAATCACAGAGCCAGGGAGAATCAGAATAGGGGGTTTGGAGAGCTGAGTGAGGGGGGGGGGATTAAAACGAAGGATCAAATCTGAGATCTGGAAGTTGTGCAGCTGTTGCGCAATATATTCTGTGCCAGCTCCTGCGTAGCTAAGTGGTGAAAGATAGGACAGCCTGTTGTCTGGTCTAGCCTAATCTAATCTGAGATTTATGAGTCGCATTATACCTAAATAGGTTAATTTACAGCACAAATAGGTTAATTTACAGTACAATTTAAAGAGATACAATTTAGTATAGTACAAATATGCTACAGGTGATACATTACAAAACAATTTGAAGATGGTAATAGTAAGGGGGGGGGTCCATCCCAGCCACTCTCTTGGGGGGGGGGGCGCCGGCACCCATCCTCCTCTCTGCCCCTCCCCGCTCCTTTCCGACCCCCCAGCCGCTCACGTTCACCCCTTCCCTTCTCTTCCCTTCCCTCGCGTCTTTTTAATTTTCCTGGTACGAACGGCATCATGAACTTGCTACCCACATTAGTGTCGGCTCGCTCCGATATCACTTCCGGGTCCTGCGCTTAGGAAGTCACATCAGAGGAAGAGCAGGCCCGACGCGGGCAGCAAGTTCATGACGCTGCTCGTACCAGGAAAATTAAAGATGTACAGGGAAAGGGGGCACACTCACGCCAGGGGGGTCGGAGAAGTGGGCGGAGGAGGGACGCCACTGCCCCCGGCACCACTCACCCTTGCTACGCCACTTCAATTCAAAAGGAGATAAACTAGTATTGTTTAAAGAGTGATGCTGTGAGGTAGAAGGTCCTATCAACCTGCTTAGCTATAAAAGAATCGCCTGTGCCCATATACATGCCAGTTACCCTTCCCCCAACTCCATTCCCAGACTACGCCAACATATGACAACCTACTTGCGACACAGGCAGCAAAACTTGACCCCACCATCTCCAAGCTGCTGAACACAACAACTGACTTTAAAGCGTTCCGAAAAGATATCAAAACTATACTATTCAAAAAACACCTCCCAACAACCTAATCTCCCCCCTTTTCCTATCCCAACTGCACATTCCTCGCAATACTTCATCCCTTTAGGCAACATCTAATCAAGTCTCTAAAATGAATCCTCAATATATACCCGGATCTGGCCTCTTTTAAAACATTGTAACCACTGAATGTCTCAAAACGTCCGATACCTCTATATGTAACCTGAATCTAGCTTTCGGCAATGTAATGTAATGTAATGTAAAGTTATGTAAAGTTATTAATGTAAAGTTATGTAAAGTTATGTATGTAAAGTTATGTAAAGTTATTAATGTAAAGTTATATAAAGTTATTAATGTAAAGTTATGTATGTAAAGTTATGTAAAGTTATGTAAAGTGTGTAATGTAAAGTTATGTAAAGTAATGTAATGTATTGTAATGTGTTGTAATGTAATGTAAAGTTATGTAAAGTAATGTAAAGTTATGTAAAGTAAAGTATGTAAAGTTATGTAAAGTAATGTAAAGTTAAGTAAAGTATGTAAAGTAATGTAAAGTTATGTAAAGTAAAGTATGTAAAGTAATGTAAAGTAATGTATTGTAATGTCATCGCCTGGAAATGTCCAGCTATCTTCTAATGTAATCCACTTAGAACCGCAAGGTACAAGCGGAATAGAAATCACTAATGTAATGTAATGTAATGTAATATTAGTGAGATTTTGATTGTGTGGTCTGAGCCAGCATTCAGCAGCCCTGTCCCATTAAGAGCCACTGAATGTCCATGGTGACACACTCAGAATGAATGAAGCGGGCATGAGCCTCTCCTTCCGCTTAAACCGCTCTTTTTGCGAGGGTCTGCTGCTTTTTCAGGCAATTGCACGAGGGCAAAATAGCAGAGATTTAATTTAGAAATGGAGTAGGTGATTCTGTAGCAGCAAACGTATATATACTGTAGGTGCCCAGAGTGACCTGATTAATGCATATTTTATAAAGGAAAGTAGAATGATGGAATATTGACTTAGCAGTTAGACATGTTTGAACTAAGGTGTGAGTTCATATGCCAGCCATGGATCCTGATGAAAATGCTTGTGCTTAAATTTCAGTGATACCTGTGTAGCATACAGTATTCTGTTACCGTGTTTCCCTGTGTCTCCGGGTTTATCATATTACCGTGTCTCATATTAATGTTGGGTCCAAAAAACACACTAGGGCTTATTTTCGGAGATGTCTTTTTTTTTGTGTGTGTGTATGTGTGTGTACATCGATCATCTGTCACCCATCCCCTTATGCTGCATCTTCCTATCCCTCCCATCCCCTCCCCCCGAGCAGCAGAACCCCGAAAGCAATTTCATTGTGTTGCGTTAGATCTAATCAAATCTAAGCATTGTTCTTGCATGCCACATCTTCCCTATGAAATAGAGCTTTAAATGGTTAACAAATAAACAAATTACAGATCATCCTTAAACTGAATTTCAGATGTCATAACATTTCTGAAATAAGAAAAGTCTTGAGATCTTTGTGGAACAGATAATACGAAGCCATTCCCCCCTGCAGAACCCCGATGACCCATCCCCCTATGCAGCATCTTTCCATCTCACCCTCCCATCCCCCCATGCAGCAGCACCCCGACGACCCTCCCACCACGAGGCCAATATACCTCTGTTCCAAACAGCAGCGGCGGCAGCACTGAACAGGCTGCTTCGTGGCCTTCCCCACCGGGGCCCTCCCTATGCCGCATCACTGATGTCATCATCAGTGATTGGGCAGAGGGAAGGCACCGGCGGGGAAGGCTGTGAAGCATCTTGTCAGTGCTGCCGCCGTTGCTATGTGGAACGGAGGTATGTCAGCCTTGTGGTGGGGTTCTGCCGCATGGGATGGGAAGGAGGGATGGAAAGATGCTGCGCAAGGGGATTGGTGAGAGGGGAGGAAAGATGCTGTACATTGAGGAGGGAAGTGCTGCCGCTGGCGAATTGGGGAGTGTTGGGGACATTTGGGAGGGGTTTTGGGGGTCGATCCAACTAGGGTTTATTTTGGGGGTAGGGCTTATATTAGGACCTACCCCGAAAATCATGCTAGGGCTTATTTTGGGGGTAGGTCTTATTTTTGGGGAAACACGGTAGATACAGATTATATGCCCTACCCATGGTCCGCCCACAAGCTATGGACTATTGAAGATATGTGTGTAGCTAAAGAATAGCACTTAAACAGCATGGTGACGTATATAGGTTGTAAGGTGGTCCCCACAGCCAAGGGCCACTTAGGGACTCACCTTATAACCACTATGATCATCCCAGTACCCAAAAACACACACATCCATCCTATCACACATGTCTGTGGATAGACAATAACCTTAACATTACTCTCTGAAAAAACTTAATTTTTCAGAAGCTCTGACTATCCCACGCATACACAGAGAATAACGTGTCACGTAATAAATGTACAAACAGAAGAAATCTTAGAACTTAATATTTATTTTACTTATTTATTTAAAATCTTGTACCCAGCTTACTTCTAAGTGGTCCACATAATACATTCATAATTATAGGACAATACAACAATAAAATAGTCATACATAACTTTCACTCTTCGTGATTAGCACAGATCATTTTTCGTAAAAAGCCTCTACAAATAAAGTTGTCTTCAGCGCCTTTTTAAATTTCCGAATATCAGAAACTACTCTAAGTGATCCTGTCAGATTGTTCCTCAAAAACACCCCTGCCGCCAAAATTATGGAAGATCTTGTTCTAACTTAATGTAGGGTAGTTAATTCCTCACTCATTAATCGCAGCGTTCTCTCTGATCTCAGTGGGAGATTAGGTTTGCATATTTTCAACACCTGACTCAAATATCAGGGGACACCATAATGTAATGCTTTGAAAATCAGTACAAGAACATTATAAGCAATCTGACATTTTTCTGGCAACCAGTGACGCTGTCTCAACAAGGGTGTCACAGGTGGCAGAATCACCACAGATCATAGACAGAAGAGCTATACTTGCACAAATGAGGGATAAAAACTGGGTACGAAGAAAAAAAAATATAATGTATGTATCCGAGAATTCCTATGGCAAACTAAAGTTATCTGTTGATTCCTAGCAGGAAAATTTTCCCCGATTAGTTGAGCCGGTAGGACTCGCCGAAAATGCGGCTTCGGGGTGTCCTGCTGGTTTAGCTGATTGGGGGAAATGCCCCTGCTGCAATCAGCTCAGCCAGCTGATTGCCAGCTGAAACCCTTCCAACCTGACATCACTAGGAGAGATATCCACTCCCTCCTGCCTGAACAACCCCTCATCCCCACCCACCTGACATCAGCAGGAGGGATGCCCAATCCCTCCTGCCTAAATGACACCCCCCTCCCCCCCCCCCACACACACACACCGCCTGACTGGCCCAGGTGCCACTGGGAGGGGCCTTAGGCACTTGAGCCAATCATGGCCTTATGCACCTTCACAGTGCACCCTGGGGTGCACTGGGATCAGCCTAAGGCGCTGATTGGCCCAGACACTTAAGTTTTAAAATTTCCCCCTTAGTGCCTAATACAAAACCAGTTATGTTTGGGGGTTCTGGATACAAAGTTAGCACTTGCTGATATTCAGCCCCTAAGCAGCCAGGTTTAGCATATAAATGGGACCACAGAAAAGTCTGCCCTATCTTTGAATGCTAACCCATGGCCACTTAAGGCCTGAAAATCAACTTAAGCAGCGATGTGGTAGCTGGCTTAATAATAACTGGCCAAAAGAAACCAAAATATAAATATAAATACCAATAACGAATACCAATACCAAAACGAGTAGTGAATATTATTGAACAGCCTTCTTGACTGCATGGGACTGAGTGATTTAAGTTTAACGGCGAATGGACCGATAGTTATGACTCTTCATTGAGTGAATTTAAGCGAGCGGGACTGAGTAACGAGCGGAATTGAACAGCGATGATTGGTGAACTTTGAACTTTGTCCCACTTTGGATTTACTGAGCTAAGTACTTTTCACTGTTTTTCACTGTTTTTTATTACTTTCACGAACTATTTGTGACAGGTGCACAGGGCTCACTGCGCTGTGGTTTGATGGACGAGACTGAGGATATTACATTGATATTTATATTTTCCTTTGTTTTTTGACGATTTTTGTCATTCTTTGCATTTTGGTTTTTTTCATTTTCACATTTTGTGTTTTTTTGTATTAGGTTCCAGGGAGATTTTCTTTGGGGTGATTTTCTCTCCTTTTGCTTTAATCTGGGGATGATTGTGCTCCCGATTATTTTGTAACATATATATATTTTTCTATACAAATTACATATAATATAAGGATAATATGATGTACGGGGCAGGGTTTATTTAGATTTATTTCTAAGTGCTTGTCACTTCATAAACACCTGCCCGGGGCCAACGGTTGTTACGAGGGCACTGGGCCCGTACTGATTGATCCTTTTATTTATCTTGTTTTCATTAATTTCTTTTATCTTGGGAAGCACATTTTTCTATATCACCTCCAGGGTTATTCAAGGACAGATCATCACCTTTAATACCAATTTTTTGTAGTTTGGTTTAATAATAACTGGACATTCAAAGCCGAAGCCCACACAGATCTCGGCTTTGAATATCCAGGAATAACTTCATTGTCAGAGAGCAAAATGCTCACCATCACCGGCTGAATATTGACCCTAAATATTTATGCATATAACTAGTGCATAATTGTTAGCATTTACTTTATCGAATTAATAATAATTTTTTAATAATAATTTTATTTTTATATACCGCCAAAGCCATACTAGTTCGAGGCGGTTTACAACAAGAAGAGCTGGACAGTCAGCAAAAAAAATAAAAAATAACAATGAAGACTTTGGTTACATAAAGTCACAATGTAGGGAAATCAAGTACATGTGATAAAAGTACAGGGGATATTCATGTGGGATCTCTAGGAGAGTAAGAATCAGGGAGTGAATCATTGGTATGGGCAGACTCGATGGGCTATGGCCCTTTTCTGCCGTCAATTTCTATGTTTCTATGAGGTTTAAGAGTTCTTGGTTACAAATTGGTTAAAGAGGTTGGTTTTAACTAGTTTTCTGAAGTTAAGATAGGAAGAGGAATGTGTGATGATGTTGCCTAGCCAGCCGTTCCTGTTGATTTGCTTGGAAGGCTAGCGTTCTGTTAAGGAATCTTTTGTATTGGCAGGTTTTTATTGAGGGGTGGCTGAACATATGTATTCTACGTGTGGGCCTGGTGGAACAATCCAATTTAAAATGGGAGGTATAGGGGGGCCATGCCAAGAATAGATTTGAAACAAAGGCAGGTAAATTTGAACAGCACTCTTGCTTCTAGTGGCAGCCAATGGAGTTTTTGATAGTAGGGGGTTATGTGATCCCATTTTTTTATGCCGAAAATCAGTCGCACTGCTGAATTTTGTATAATATGGAGTCTTTGAATGGTTTTCTTGAGGGACCCCCAGATAGATGATATTACAGTAGTCAAGCAGGCTTAAGATGGAGGATTGTACCAGTAGGCGAAAGGACGCTGCGTTGAAGTACTTTCTGATGGTTCTAAGTTTCCATAGTGTCGAGAAGCCTTTTTTGATCAGTGACTCTGTGTGAATATCTAGAATGAGGTAACGGTCTAGCGTCACTCCCAGGATTTTTATGGAATCGACGATAGGGAAGGTCTGTCTGTTCAGGGAAATTGAAGTGTCTTTGATTTTGTCATTCGGGTTCGCCAAGAAGAATTTGGTTTTTTCAGAGTTGAGTTTCAGTTTGAACTCGGTCATCCATGACTCAATATGCTTTAATGTTGATGCTAGATGGTTCTTTGTTTCGGGAGTCAGGTTTGTTAGAGGATGGACTATGGTGATGCATTCAGCATAGATGTAAAATTTGATTTTTAATTTTTGTATTAGGGTCGCCAATGAGGCTAGGTAAATGTTGAATAGGGTGGGGGGATAGCGGGGAGCCCTGTGGGACTCCGCATGAGTTTACCAAGCTGGAGGATTGATTGTTATCACTACGGACTCGGTACGATCGTTTAGTCAGGAAACCTTGGAACCATTTCAATACATTACCGGTGAGTCCGATTGACTCCAAGCAGTCAGCTAAGATGGCATGATCGACTAAATCGAAGGCACTATTCAAGTCTAGCTGAAGGATTAGTGCACTAGAGCCTTGGCTGAATAGATTCAGGAGGGAGTCCAGCAATGAAGCAATAATGTTTCCATGCTGAAACCGGAACGAAAACCTGATTGGTTGTCATGAAGTATGCTGAATTTGTCCAGGTACGATACTAAATCCTGGTTTACCAAGCCTTCCATCAGCTTTACAAAAAAGGGAATGTTTGCAATGGGCCAGTAATTCGAAGTCAACTTAATAGATTCCTTGGGATTTTTTATAATCGGTGTGATTAGTATCTGACCTAACTCCTTGGGAAATGTACCAGACAGCAATAGAGAGGAGAGCCAATCATGTAGCTTGGCTTTGAAGGTGACTGGAGCGGCTTTCATGACGTTAGGTGGGCAACTGTCTAATCTGCAGTACGAATCGGCATATTTCGAGTAGAATTTGCAGAATTGATTCCAGGTGGGATAGAGAAATTGCTCCAGAGCATGTCTACCCTGGGTTCGTCAATGTGTTGGACAACTGGGTAGTTCAAGTGGTTGGTTGTGGAGGTCGGTAAGTTGGATCTTAGGTTACTCTTCTATTGCCCCAGATTAAAAAAAAAAAAAAAAGATTATGAGCCCACCTGAAACAGAGAAATTACTTGCATATAATGTATGTATATAATGTATGTATATAATGTATGTATATAATGTATGTATATAATGTATGCATATAGAAAGGCAGTATGTGAAATCCATGACCATTTGCACTCCCTCTTTTCCTCTACCACCCTAAACACACCTACAAGAAAGCTGCTTTTCCCTGGAGTTAAAAGTGCACATGCTGCAGAAAGGTTTTTAGCTAAGCCATTTTGCATGGGACAAATTGGTATATACCCACATAAAACCTTTGAAAATCACCCTCCCATGCAGGCTTCAGATATTCCTTTGGACCCTGAACATCTTTAATTAACGATTATGAGTTTAGCAGATGTATCTTCAAAGTCTCATAGCATGCATTTGGTACATACAAAATTAGCATAAAACTTGGGAAGGGGGGAGGGGAGAGAATATGTGTGGGGAGGTCTCTTCCTTTGGTGCTATCTGCTTTATAATTATGAGCAGGCACAAACCATTTTCAATAACAGTGCTTCAGCAAGTAATAAATTCTCTATTAGGAGAAATCGAAACCTTTTCTTTCAGTTCAATCTAACTAAAGCCATTAAAGAGCAAACTCTCGAAACCCTCTTCATGCTGTACCAGCAACACCAGATTTTGCTCAGTCAGGCTGAAATAAAATTGCATTCCTGTGTCCCAGCTTAAGAATTTCATCCATAAATCTATTTTTCCAATTTTGTTATAAATTAGTTGAATAAGTATTGGCCTTTTGTAGGTGACATGATCACGAACCAGCACACCAATTTAAGCAATGCTGTTATTATGTGGTATTATTTCTGTATCTCAACTCACACATTTCACCACCGTAAATGCATTTTTAGGTAATACGATTTGATCTAGGGCTACATTCTCCAATGGCTCTGCACAATCACAGCATCACTTGTAGGATGCGCGTTCCTTCTCTGCATTATCTTTGGGAAGAGCAAATGTTTTCCTCATATTAGTAAAAAAAAAAAAAAAAAAAGAGTTTTTGTAAAAGATGACATTTCACTTAAAGCTGTTTTCTATTGAAACAATTAAATGTTGGTAATTTGTCAGCTGGATGGAGCAATAGCGACTGTCTGTAGCAATAATGATGATGATGATGGTATATCACTTTGAACCAATTAAGTCGGGCACTGTAATTCATTTTATAGCAATACAAGGGGGCCGCTGAAACGTTCTCAGCCCAGCCAAGAAGAGAATGATGTGGAGCCATGAAACATGCAAGTTATTCCACATTTTTCACTTCAGTGAGGCAAATGCATCTAGTAAATGGGCACAAGTATAAGGAAACCAAGCCATTGGGACATCACTGGTGAGGTTGGCTCTTAGGCATTGGTGGAATGAGGCATTATGACATCACAATAGGAAAGACTGCTGAAAAGTTCTCAGCCTAACCAAGAATAGAATGATGTGAAGCCAGGAAACTTACAAGTTATGCCACACTTTTCTTGGCACTTTTCATTTCAATGATATGAAATGAAACAAAAAGTGTGGAATAACTTGTAAGTTTCATGGCTTTACATCGGTGGTCTCAAACTTAAACTATTTGCAGGGCCACATTTTGGCTTTGTAGGTACTTGGAGGGCCTCAAAAAAAATAGTTAATGTCTTATTAAAGAAATGACAACTTTGCATGAGGTAAAACTCTTTATAATTTATAAATCTTTCCTTTTGGCTAAGTCTTAATAATAATATTGTCATTTATAGCTAAAGAGACATATAATCAAGAAACTGTTTTATTTTACTTTTGTGATTATGATAAATGGACTGAGGGCCTCAAAATAGTACCTGGCGGGCCGCATGTGGCCCGCGGGCCATGAGTTTGAGACCACTGCTCTACATCATTCTCTTCTTGGTTGGGCTGAGAACTTTTCACCAGCCCCTCGTAATCACAAAGTACTCATCTTTGTTTGATAACACTATAGCTTCATAATGCAACTTAACAGAATGGAAATTTTTTATTTTCTTAAAAAAAAAAAAAAAGCAAAGATCCCAAAAAGACACATAAGAAAAGTCAATAAGTCCTGCTAATGAATTTCCAAAGACTCTCTTCTCTCTCCCCTCTATAGCGATTAACTTGTCCTTTTGATCACTCTCTCCTCAACAATGAATTTCCTGTCCTATTAATTCTCTTTCTTCCTCCCCTCTTAAAGTCAATTCAATTTGTTACCTTTGCTTAATCTTCTGTAAACCGCATAGAACTTCACGGTATTGCAGTATATAAGCTGTTATTATTATTATTATTTTACCCCCTCTTTTACTAAGGTGCGCTAACCGATTAGCGCACGCTAAACGTTAACGCGTGCGTGTTAGTCTATGGACGCTTTAGTGTTTAGCGCGCGCTAATCGATTAGTGCACCTTAGTAAAAGAAGGGGTAAGAATATTTAGAGAAATCAATCTGAGAGAAAAACTTCAGAAGGCAATTACCCAGTGTCTACACTTCCTTTTTCCCCATTTTGTTTTGGCACCTTTAAGTTTTTTGTCACGGTGACTGTTTTTACATTGATTTGCCTAATAAATTGACAGACTTATCAGTGGCGTAGAGAGGGTAGGAGGCGCCCAAACGTGTCTTCTCCACCCCCCGCTCCTTCAGCACCACACTCATGCCCTCCCTTCCCACCCCCAGTACCTCTTAAAATCTTTGCTAGTGTGAGCAGCTGCTCCCCTGCTGCTCGTGATGGCTTTTCCCTGGCCCTGCGACCCGGAAGTAATTTCAGAGGGACCCAGGCCAGCGCATGCAGCAGGCTAGAAGTAGTTGCTTGCACTGGCAAAGATTTTAAATAGGTACTGGGGGGGAAGGGAGGGTGTGAGCATGGTGTGAGTGAGGGGGGAAGAGGTGCCAGTGACCCCACCAAAATGGTTCCCAGGGTGGTCCGGCCCACCCTTACTACTCAACTGGGCCTTATAGTCAAAGCAAAATATCTAGATAACTACTACAGTTGTCTAGCGATATTCAGCTGTGGACTAGGATGGATCAAAGGTGGACCTAGAGCGGAGAACACAGTTACAAAACTCGCAGTGATAGTCTTTGAGCCAGGTAAGAACATAAGAAGTTGCCTCCGCTGGGTCAGACCAGAGGTCCATCGCGCCCAGCAGTCCGCTCCCGCGGCGGCCCATCAGGTCCATGACCTGTAAGGTGATCCTTGTCTAAATTATTTAGTCCCCCTTGTCCTTCTATCTATACCCTATTATAACCTATCTCTACCTCTATCTATATCCCTCAATCCCCGTATCCTTCAGGAATTTATCCAATCCTTCTTTGAAACCCGGTAGTGTACTCTGTCCTATCACAACCTCTGGAAGCACATTCCAGGTGTCTAGAAAAAGGGGTAGATTGACTGAAGGGTCATAAATTTTTGCACTTACAAGACTTTAACTGCAGATGTTAAGGTGTGATAAATGCAAAACCTGTGCGGTAAACCAAGGGGGAGGGGGATTTGCATCCTGTATCTGCCCTGCATTTGCCGGGGGAGGCAATCACTGACTGCGCAAACACTTCATTACAGGTAGTGCCCGGTAGTGTGGACTTGCGCGCTCAGGAAAATAAAGGTACAGGGGAAGGGAAGGGGGTGCACACGCGGTACGGGGGGTGTCGGGAAGGAGCAGGGATAGTGAAGAGGGCAGGAGAGGGGCACCACCGCCCTGGGTGCACCCACTCTCGCTACATCACTGTTCCATGTTTTTTATTTTATTTATTTCTACCCCGCCTACAACTGAACGGCTTACGATCATGTACATACATAATATTGTAAAGCAAACATTCTTAATAATAAAATACTGGCATAATGCATCGCAACAGAATCATTCAGTGGGCCTCTTCTCCCTCGAACAGAGGAGATTGAGAGGGGACATGATCGAAACATTCAAAATACTGAAGAGAATAGACTTAGTAGATAAGGACAGGTTGTTCACCCTCTCCAAGGTAGGGAGAACGAGAGGGCACCCTCTAAAGTTGAAAGGGGATAGATTCCTTACGAATGTAAGGAAGTTCTTCTTCACCCAGAGAATGGTAGAAAACTGGAATGCTCTTCTGGAGTCTGTCATATGGGAAAACACCCTCCAGGGATTCAAGACAAAATTAGACAAGTTCCTGCCGGAACGTACGCAGGTAATGCTAGACTCAGTTAGGGCGCTGGTCTTTGACCTAAGGACCGCAGCAGGAGTGGACTTTTGGGCACGATGGACCACTGGTCTGACCCAGCAGCGGCAATTCTTATGTTCTTATGTTCTTCTCAGGTTTAAAGATGCAGAATTGTTTTGCTGTTTTTTTTATTTTCTATGATGAAGAATAGATTGTAATAGGGAATGTGTTTTTGTCCTGTTTATGTAGCTCTTATGAATGCTTTTATGTAACCCGCATAGTTCTTTGGAGGTGCAGGATATAAATGTTTTAAATAAATACATACATTAAAACTTCTCTTAATTAATCAAGATGTGAGTTTTTAGGTGTGTGGGGGGGGGGGGGTTGGGGGTTGGTTTGTTTTTTTTAATTGCTGCATCGTTGTGCAAAATTACAATCTAGTTTGTTTTTTTACCCAGTTTACCAGGATCAAAGCCAGCTGCACTAACCATTAGGCTGCAACTGCTACACTCTTTGTGGTTTAAATGTACACTTCTCCCTCCGGATTCGCGGGGGATAGGGGCAGAGCCAGACTGCGAATGGTGAAATACCGCAAATATCTTCTGGTCCGGCTCTGACCGACCCCTGCCTCCCTCCTGCCTTCCCCCCGGCATCCCGACCTTACCTGATGGTCTAGCGGGCTTTCGGGGCAGGAGCAATCTTTCTATGCTCCTGCCCCGTGTAGATCGCTAATAGGAAATAGCTGCCGTGAGTTCCCGTAGTCTCTCGAGACTACGACGGGAACTCCCCACAGCCATTTCCTATTGGCGATCTACACGGGGCAGGAGTGTAGGAAGATCGCTCCTGCCCCGAAAGCCCGCTAGACCACCAGGTAAGGCCGGGACGCCGGGGGGAAGGTTAAACTGTGGGGGTTTAAACATTTTTTTCCCCCTCCCCAAAAAATCGTGAATATGTGAAATCGCGATTGCCGAAACCGCGAATGGGGAGGGGAAAGTGTACAGGCAGTCCCCGAGTTACAGACGCCCCACTTAAGTATGACTCGTACTTAAGAACGCAATCATTTTATTTCTAGTGGCAGAGACTCCTACACTTCTCCTGCAGCAGATTCAGGAATGATGCCTGGCCACATTAAGAACAGTATATGGTTGTGCATGCTGTACCTTAGAGGGAACACTTCTAGGGACAGTTGGTCCTTTTGTCAGCTGGGAGCAGAATCTTAAAACCTTACAAGTTCTGAGTTACATACAAATCCAACTTAAGAACAGCTTTAAAAACGTAACTCATTCTTAACCTGGGGACAGCCTGTATAGAAATAATCAAGCCCTTGTGACATCGCTGATGAGGTTAGCTCGTAGACATTGGTGGAATGAGGCATTATGACATCACAATCTCAGCTCTGGATCACTTGTGACCTAGGTTAGCCACTGCTGGAAACAGGATACTGGGCTTGAGGGACCTTCCCAGTATGGCAACTCTTACATTCTTATGTGAGTTGAGTACAGCTAGTCCCTGAGTTACAGATGCCTGACTTAAGTACGACTCGTACTTAAGAACGCAGTTACAGCTTTATTTGATTTCACTGAGCTGTATTTCCAGTGGCCTAGACTTCTACATGTCGCCTGAAGCAGATTCAGGAATGATGCCTGGCCACATTAAGAACAGTGTGTGGTTGTGCAAGCTGTACCTTAGAGGGAACACTGGTAGGGACAGTTGGTCCTTTTGTCAGCTGGGAGCAGAGGGAAGCAGCAAGAATCTTAAAATCTACAGGTTCTGAGTTACATACAAATCTGACTTAAGAACAGCTTTAAAAACGTAACTCGTTCTTAACCCGGGGACTGCCTGTAATCATGTGTATTTTACACTTATACATTTACTCCTGCAATTGAGCAAGCATAATGTAAAGGTGCAGGCGGGAGGGGGTGTGTGAAGTGGTTGCAGGGCCATAGTCCACATGTGCGAGATCATGGGCTCTGCCTGCCTGCCCCCACTGATATCAGTTTCCTGTTCTGGGGCAAGGGACCAGCAGTGCTAATGTCTGTGCATATGTGGACCGTGGCACTGTGACTGAACCACACGTCTCCCCACTGCCTGGAGGAGAGAGGCCCTCTAGTCGGAGGAGGAGATGCTCCACCCCTAATGGCTGCTAAGCCAGGTATACACCTCATACCAGTATTTTATGAAGGCAAATAGGCTTAGGCAAAGATGCCATCTATATCTCCAAACGTAGGTTCTCTTAGAGTATGCATGTATTCCCTATTTTTCAAAACAATAGGGTATCATTTATTTAAAAAAAAAAAAAAAAATTCCTTGTCAGCATTTACACCTGTACTTACAATCCAAGTAGGACTAAGCTAAAACCTCTGTCCAACTTCACCCATAAGTGACAACAGTCCACAAAGGTGTTTAATTGAGGGCCAATGCATCAGAGGAAATCACTCTTCGAATCCAGCTTTGAGTTTCAAGGCCCCCAAATTTGGAACTGCCTCCTGACCTGCTTATGTCAAACCTCCTCCTATCTTTAATTTGGGAAGGTGCTAAAAATGCCTCTGTTTTCATTATATGTTGTTAACCTTATTAATCTTATATAAGCCGCAGTGATTCCCAGTTGACAATATGGTATGTTTCCTTTTCATGTGCAGGTCCATTAGAATGGATTAGGCTCCCTGTGACCATCTGACATCAGAGAAACTTGCATGTATTTAAGAAACTGTTAACATGACATCTATTTTGCTTGATGACAGCAGCCCATTGAGACTTCAGCTCTTGCACGTCTCTATATTTTGCTGGTTTGTATACAGTGTTTTTGTCTGTTTTTTTAATTACTGTACGAATATGTTTGTTATCTTGTTGGTTGCCGTGGGTAAAGATGGGATATAATAAGCCATAACTACCAGGTTACTGCTCATTTGAGGGGAGAATTCATTCGTTAAAATGCAAAACTACCTTAAAATGCAAAACTACCTTAAACTACCTTAAAATGCAAAACTACCTTAAAAGTGTAAAAAGGAAAAAATAATAATAAGGCTTCTTTGTTGGCTCCAGTGATGTAGTGATTAGGGGGGGGGGAGGTGGACCACCCCAAACACTGTCTTGGTGTGAGCGCCAGCACCTCTCCGCTCCTACCCATGCCACACTCGGGCCCTCCCTTCCCTGCCCTCCCCCACCTCTTTAAAATCCTAGCTAGCATGAGCAATTACTGTAGCCTGCTGCTTGTGCTGGTCTGGCTCCCTCTGAAATCACTTCTGGGTCAAGGAGCCAGGAAGTGATGTCACAGGGAAAGCCAATGCCAGCACAAGTAGCAGGTAAACATCTAAAAGCCCTGAAAAATAATGTTATTGGGTTGTTGTTGTTTTTTATGGCTGTTCCCTCACTGCATGGCACCATATGCATGGCACTTTTATCCATGATTTTATTTTTTTAAATTTTATTAAAGGCTCCACATTCAGTGAGCCTTTTATAAAATATGTTATAAATTTTGAACATTTTCTAACCTAGAAGACTTAGGCCCCCCTTTGATCAAACCCCATTAGCACATGGCCATTAGCATAAGAACACTTGCCAACCCCTATTTTAGAGGCGGTAAGCGCTCACACGCTAACCATGCGCTAATCGGTTAGCACATAGCCATCTAGCTGCACTAACCAGACCTGCCCCCAGTGCTAAAAAATAAAAACCATTTTGTAGCATGCGGGTAGCAGGCACCCATGCAAAAATTACCATGGGACGCCTGACCACATCCCGCGCTAGTGAATTTTAAACCCGCAGTTACCCAGTGTCTACACACCTAGAGTAGACACCTACCAGTCTAGGCACCTAACTTAGGGGTCCTTTTATTAAGGCGCGCTAACTGATATAGCATGCGCTAACTGATTTAGCACACGGTAAAGATTAGTGTGTGTGCTAAATGCTAAGGCGCCCATAGAATATAATGGATGCCTTAGCATTTAGTGCGCGCTAAATCAGTTAGTGCGCCTTAATAAAAGTGAAGGAGTCTGGGACTGGTTTTCCTAAGTGTTTAACTAAGTTTTCTCTTTAATAAAATGCTGAATTATGTTTAGCTGCAGACCTAACTTATCTCATGTTCTAGCCTGCCTGTACTAGGTGTTAGCTTGGGCATTCTAGCTTCTTATGGCTATCTCAGCATAAATGACATGTAACAGAAAGACTGCAGGGCTTAGATAAGTGACCTGCTAGTGACCTGCTAGTGTGAGCTTAGGACCAATGATTGTTAAGAAAAGTAACACGTGAAAAGTTTTTTCTAGAATTCAGTTGTATAGCCAGAAGAATGTATAAATATCTCTGTAACTTCCTGGTTTCGGGACTTCTGAAGCCAGCTTGGGGCTCAGGGGTCCACATATGCTGAATAAAACATCTGTACTTTCTTCAAGTCTCTAAGTTTTGTGGCTGCCCAAAGTGACCTTTCAAAAGGACCCCTCAATTTTTTTAAATTGGTGCTAATAATTTAAAAATGATTAAAAAAGTTAATTAGCCGGTAGGTGCTGGTATTTTAGGCTAAGAAAACCCTGGCTTAATATACCGGCACCTAAAAGTTTCACGCCTATCGGTGCTTATGTTGATTTAAGCGACACTAGGCATAATTCTACACATGGCACCTAACTTTGATTGGCATGTGGTAGGTGATGCTTTTCTAGGCGCTGACCAAGTCAGGCGCCATTTGTAGAATCTGGCGCACAGTGCTTACCGCGGCTTAGCAAAGGCCCCCCCAAGTCTTTGAAGTCAGTTCTAAAATATTTGATAATTTTAATTTGAAATGTTCCTTGTTCCTGGGTTGCCCTGAATTTGCTTTCAGGATCCAAATCATAGGTGGACTAACGTGGCCACCATAGTATGCACACAGCAAAAAGCATCCTTGACTTAATTTATTGAATGTTGATAGCATGCCATACCTAAGGCGGGTTGTAACTGTAATGGCAAACGCAGTGGCGTAGCAAGGATGAGCGGCGCCATGGGTGGTGGTGCTCCTCCCATCCCCCCTGCTGCACACATGCACTCCTTCCCCGTACCTTTTTAACTTCGGCGTGAGCAGCCACCAACTTATTGCCCGCACCGGCTTCAGCGCTCTCTCTGACATGACTTCCTAAGCGCGGGTCCTGGAAGCGACGTCAGAGAGGGCGCCTAAGCCGACGCGGGCAGCAAGTTGGCGGCTGCTTGTGCCAATGTTAAAAAAGTACGGGGGAAGGGGGCGTGTGTGCAGCAGGGGGAGGAGTGGGAAGGAGGGGGGCAGAGAGGAGGAGAGTTGCTGGCGCCCCGAGCAGCATGGCGTCCAGGGTGGACCGCCCCCCCCTTACTGTGCCTAGATCAGTGGTTCCCAACCCTGTCCTGAAGGACCACCAGCCAGTCAGGTTTTCGAAATAGCCCTAATGAATATGCATGGGGCAGATCTGCATGCCTGTCACCTCCATTATATGCAAATCTGTCTCATGCATATTCATTAGGGCTATCCTGAAAACCTGACTGGCTGGTGGTCCTCCAGGACAAGGCTGGGAACCACAGCCCTAGATCACTCGAAGTGAGTTAAATGTATGTGGCTATAAGTAGTAAGAAAAGAGAGCTTGACATATAGACTTGCAGCTTTAATACCTTTGTGTAGAGTTACTGCATAGATCTTTATAAAACCATGTCCATTCAACAAATAATAGAATGGAATTTCAACTTTCCAACTCACTTCTTTCCATAATTAAAGGGGCAGCGAAGCAATTTAGCCCAATCGCCTTGCCTGTAGAAAGAGTGGTTGGCAATTCCCAAGCTGCGGATCTTTCATACTGATTTTGCTTTGAACTCTTGAGGTACAAAGTCTATCAGAGCATTATTATTTCTACGGCAAGATGAGATTGACCTGATGGGCAAAGTGCATTGCATGTCCTAACATTTACTGTACCGTGAAATTAGGGGTCCGTCCATAACCTATATCCCCCTCCCCTCCCATTTCATCATAAAAGCAGTAGTGATAATGGCTTCCGCCATTTGTGGAAGACTTCACCCTCCCTAATGCATCAACATGTGCGGACATAAACTGCCGATGTTTCACAGCAAAGATGTGTGTTATATCTTATTGCCATAGTTACACTGAGATTGGTCATGCACTTCTTTATGTGGTAATCCATAGTGCTACAGTAAATCTTTGAAAATCGTTACTACTGTGCTGTTTTATCATTAATTTCCATAGCATGGCTTCAGACCTGGAAGAGAAAATGAAAATAAATTGTTTAAATGTTAAATGATTGATGGTTAAATTTAATTAGCCTGTCTTATAACTAGGGCTTGAAGTCTTTGGTGGTTGTAAATTGTAAATTTAAATCTTTATTTGCCAGCTAATAAGAGGTTCTTTGAGGACAGAACAAAAAAATCTGTGTTTATTTTTCTTTGTACAGTGCAGGCATTATTGCTGGGTCCTTTTATTTCTGGTTAGAGGCCCTTTCATTATCGTGCACCAAAACTGTCAGTTAAGGGGGAATTTATCAAAGGATATTAAGCGCATTAGCGCATGCAATTATGTTAATGCACACTAACTGATAAAGATGCCCATTAGGGAGTTATTATATTAAGGTGGACTAACCGATTTAGCGCATGCTAATGATTAGAACATGCTAATCGCTAAAGCGGCCATTATATCCTTTGGGCATCTTAGCATTTAGTGCGTGCTAAGTGGTTAGCACACCTTAATAAACGGACCCCTATATTACTATGGGCGTCTTTAGCAGCTTGCACATGCTAACGCACTTAATGCTCTTTGATAAATCCCCCCCTCCCCCATGATGTGTTTTATGAGGGACCTTCCAAAAGCTTCTTCACTTTTATTTTTTAAACACTATTTCTTAAATATCCCAAAAGCAAATCACTTTTCCACATAATCACCCTGTCATGCGATATATTTTTCCTAGCATCCTGCTAACACGCCCCAACCATTTCCCATGAAAATATGAACATGCAGAAACTTTTTCAAGAACCCTTATAATATGGGATTTTGCTGCACAATGACTGCAAATTCCATAGCACTTTTAGGGGGCTTTACCACTTCTTTTGCAGGTTGTGCATTAATGTTACCATGAGTGCATGGTACCTACAGAGAGTTAACATGGGAGCACTTACCCCCTCCCCCCAGGTTAATGCATTATGATAAATGAACATATTCAGATGCTATTATTGAAATTTTGTGCATTTGTGTTAGTTGTGGAAATGTGATGTATGAATTTGATGTAATGATATTTGGTGAAATAATAATGTGTTAATGAATGTTTAGAGTTGATTGCGAGCCCTGTTCAGTTATAGCTTCTGAAGACGTTTCACAGCGAAACACGGCTCTGTGTCGGGCTAGACTCTCTATTATTCTACCGGAACAGCAAATGACTCAGAAGGGATTTATTTTGTGAAAGAAGATCATCAGCCTGTTAAAGACGACAGATTATGCAAGCAGCCAGTTGTGACAAATTGGTGGTACACAGTGGATAATGGACATTTCTAGAAATTAAAGGACCAGTGTAAATCAGAAGGGTGTTTGATTGGGAAGATTCCTGATGTTTGTTTTGATGTGTGTTTTATATGTATATTTATAAATTGATTGAGAAAGGATTCAGCTTTTATGCAATTAACCCCCCCCCACACACACACACACAACTTTAATAGTGGATTAAACTAGTTTTGAAATTTAATATAATAGATTCTTTGCAATATGATATGATAAACTTAGAGCTATTACTTAACAGTGGTTAGCCCCAATTAAGTAAGGAGTTTGGCCTACCAACAAATTCTATAAAAAGCGTCTAAAGCTAGGTGCCTGCATGCTTCTTTTACAAAACATTATATGGCCTACTGTTCAACTACCTTATTAATCAATTCATATTCGCCGGACCTGGTGGATCCACGTGTCATCAATCATGCTTCACTTTCCCCTCAATTAAAGGCTGCACTCAGAAAAGATTCATTGGCAGACTACTGTCTTACCAAGCTGCCTCCAAAGACCCAGAACTGAACCAACTGGTCAAAGCATCTGCCTCGTATATGCACTTTAGAAAGCTCCTAAAAATACATCTATTTAGCAGTCCTTTTTAGATACTCTTGGGAGCCACCTCAACTGTTAACCTCGCTTGCCAAATATGACAGTTCACCGATAACGATCAGCTCCACCTCCTTTGTAAATCTCAACTGCCTACCTCTATAAACCTTACTGTTTACTGCTGTTCAGTAGCGTAGTAAGGGGAGAGGGGGTAAAGGGGGCAGTCTGCCCCAGGTGCCATGTTGGTAGGGGAGCCAGAACCCCTCCTCTGCACTCCCCCACCTCTTCCCATTCCTCCCCTCTACATGTGTACCCAAATACCCTACCCCATACCTCTGGTTGAAGTTGTTCATAGCGGTCAACAACGTGCCCTTCGCAGCCCCGCTGGCTCGCCCGCTGATGTCACTTCTGGGTGCCGTGCATAGAAAGTGACATCAGAGGGAAAGCCGATGGGGGTCACAAGGTGCACATTGTTGACCACCGTGAGCAACAACTTCAACTAGAGGTAGGGGGGAAGGGAGGCAGGCGGGATCACAGAAGGAGTGGTGGGGGGGCCGCACGGCAGGCGGGATTGGAGAAGGAGCAGGGGAGCGGAGATGAGGGCGGTGAAGGAGTGCCTCTCACCCTCGCGACGCCACTGCCGCCAAGTTATGTGGCAGCTCCAAGTCATTAGTCATTTCTACCTCTGTGTAGATATATACTGCCAACCACCTTTGAACTTCCACTGCTAATCCCGTTACCAAGTCTTGTTGTCGCTCGCTGGCTTTGGTCAATTTTGCCTCTTTGGTAAACCGCATAGAACCGAAAAGCTTATGCGATTATATAAATAAAAATTTATATTATGTTAAGTATCCGATGTAGGCGCCTATCTTGAGTAAGAAGCTAAATCGGCACCAATATTCAGCACTCGACAATTCTTGATTGGCATTAATTGGAGTTGATTGAATGTTAGGCGCTTAACGTGGTAGGCATGATTCTAATACGGTTAGGCACCTAGTGCAAAGTGCATAGTTAAAAGTAGGCGTGGTTAGGGGCAGATCGTGGGAGTGTTTGAGTCAGGCGCCTGCCTAAAATATGTAAACTGCTTTGTTTGTGTAAGCCAATCAAAACGAGTGGTCCATCTAGTCCCATCCCCTTTACCCTTTTTGAGTTATAAGCCACTGGGCACCTAACTTAGGTTCAGGCATTTAAGGCGAGAAGACCCTGGCATAAAGAGGGTGCACCGACATTTTAGAGTGATTAGCGCAGCCTAAACATGATTGTATATTGTGCACCCAACTCGCATAGAATCGCGCTTAGTGCCAAACTAGTGCCGATTTTGTACGCAACATATATAGAATCGAGCCCTAAGTGCTCTCACATTAACTCTGCATTAGCCAATTAGCATGCATCCCGTAAGTGTAATGTACTAGCTGGCTATTGATTCCATGCCCCGCTCTCCGCCCATGTCATGCCCAAATTTTACTACCCTCTAGTGCAGGGGTCTCAAAGTCCCACCTTGAGGGCCACAACCCATTCGAGTTTTCAGGATTTCCCCAATGAATATGCATGAGATCTGTGTGCATGCACTGCTTTCAAAGGATATTCATTGGGGACATGACAATGAAGCCGATGGCACAGTGCGCAGCGGCCGCTAAGAGAGCAAATAGAATGCTAGGTATAATCAAGAAGGGTATTACTACCAGAACGAAAGAAGTTATCCTGCCGTTGTATCGTGCGATGGTGCGTCCGCATTTGGAGTACTGCGTCCAATATTGGGCGCCGTACCTTAGGAAGGATATGGCATTAGTCGAGAGGGTTCAGAGGAGAGCGACACATCTGATAAAAGGGATGGAAAACCTTTTATACGCTGAGAGATTGGAGAAACTGGGTCTCTTTTCCCTGGAGAAGAGGAGACTTAGAGGATATGATAGAGACTTACAAGATCATGAAGGGCATAGAAAGAGGAGGGAGGGACAGATTCTTCAAACTTTCAAAAAATAAAAGAACAAGAAGGCATTCGGAAAAGTTGAAAGGGGACAGATTCAAAACAAACGCTAGGAAGTTGTTCTTTACCCAACGTGTGGTGGACACCTGGAATGCGCTTCCAGAGAGCGTAATAGGGCAGAGTACGGTACTGGGGTTCAAGAAAGGATTGGACAATTTCCTGCTGGAAAAGGGGTTAGAGGGGTATAGATAGCGGATTACTGCACAGGTCCTGGATCTGTTGGGCCGCCGCGTGAGTGGACTGCTGGGCACGATGGACCTCAGGTCTGACCCAGCGGAGGCATTGCTTATGTTCTTATGACTGGATTGCGGCCCTCAAGGACGGACTTTAAGATCCCTGCTCTAAGCTGAGCAGAAATCCTCCACCTACGGTCCTGCCAGTAGAAGGTGCCGTTTCACTATTACATTTTCATTTGCCGGGGACAAGCAGGTTCGTTGGAATTCTGCAGCTCTTTTCTGCCCCTAACTATTGAAAAATGTGATAATGAAACAACACCATCTCCACTGGCGTGAATGTAGGTGGAGGACTCCTGCTTAGCTTAGAGTAGGGCTTCCAGATTTTCCATTTGGAAAATCTGGATCCCCTAGACCTGCCCACTGTCCTGCCCAGTTCCACCCATCTCCGCCCCAGTCCCATCCCCAAGCCTGTTCTAGCCCCGCCCCCAATCCTGCCCCAGCTCCACACCCCGCTGCCTGCTCTCATCGGGCAGGACATCCGTGCATGTACAGATACCATGCAATGTGAAGGAAAGCTTTTCAAAACCTTGACAAAGTGCCGGGTTTTGAAAACCCGGACATGTCCAGGGAAATCCGGACGTCTGGTAACCCTAGCTTAGAGGGAACAGTGGCTCATGCGCTCACCAGTTGCTAATCAGTTAGCACGCAGCAATGTAGATGTGTCAACCTAGGGTTACCAGTCATCTATGAAAACCCGGACATGTCCTCTCCGGGCTCCTGGATGGACTTTCCAAAACCCGACATTTGTCCGAGTTTTGGAAAGCCCTGATGAGCTCCAGCCACATCTGGAAGGCCTCTGAGCATGCGCAGATGATGTCAAACACATCTGCGCATGCTACAGGCCCTCCTGATGTGGCTGGAGCTCATCCGGAAGAAGAGAGGAGGCTTTGTGGGGACGGAGCTGGAGGCGGAACTGGGCAGGGCTGGAGGCGGAACTGGGCAGGGCTGGAGGTGGAACTGGATAGAGCTGGAGGCGGAACTGGGTGGGGCTGGAGGCGGAACTGGGCAGGGCTGGAGGCGGAACTGGGCAGGGCTGGAGGCGGAACTGGCCAGGGCTGGAGGCGGAACTTGGCAGGGCTGGAGGCGGAACTGGGTGGGGCTGGAAGTGAACAGGGCGGGCTCATGTGTCTGGGGTTTCCCACAGAAAAATATGATAACCCTACACTAACCGATTAGTACGAGCATACCTTCTCTCCGGCCCAAACGCTACAAAATAAATTATACGTTTTAGCACATGGGTAGTGCATGCCAGTCTCAAACGTACTGCATGGCGATTGATTTTGCCCCATGGGAGTGATTGTTAACCTACAGTAAGCATACATTAATAGCTACCACAGCTTAGTAAAAGGACCCCAAAGGTGTCCATTTACATTAGTGGTCTCAAACTCACGGCCCACCAGGTACTATTTTGAGGCCCTCGGTATTATAAAGAATGATTCTTTATAAAAAAAAAAACTTGTGCCTTAACGGCCTCTTTTAGAAAGCTGCGCTAATGGCCCCGAAGCCCATAGAGATTTAAAGGGCTTTGGGGCTGTTGCTGCGCGGCTTTGTAAAAGAGGCCGTAAGTGTCCGGCGGTCACTGAAACCTCATGCAAGCGCTTTCCAGCGTCTGTATGCGATTGCGAGGGGGAGTCTAATCGCGTGCAGATGCAGGAAAGCGCTTGCGTGCGGCGGGCAATGTTCCAGAACGTAAGGTAACCACTGGAGGCAGTGCAGCTTATGCATGTGTCCGGTGCTGGAGGAGGTGAGAGCTGAAGACGGTTGCGGATGCGACCGCCGGACACTTAAGGCATAAGTTTTCCATTAAGAATTATTCTTTATAATACCGAGGGCCTCAAAATAGTTGGTCCAAAATCTTGTCTCTTGCAGTTGATACTTTGATAATTTTTCACTTTCTGCATGTTGCACTGCTTTCAGCTGTGTATCGCTGAAATGATCAGAAGCAATTAAGGAAAGATTTATAAACTATAATGAGTTTTACCTCATGCAAAGTTGCCATTTCTTTAATAAGACATTAACTATTTTTTCTGCGGCCCTCCAAGTACCTCCAAATTCAAAATGTGGCCCTGCAAAGGGTTGGAGTTTGAGACCACTGGCTAAACTGTAACCATGACATCCTTTTTGTCTTTGGGAAGCAGAGCTGAGATTGTAATGTCATAATGCCTCATTCCACCAATAAGAGCCAGTCTCATCAGTGATGTCACAATGGCTTGATTGTCCTATTCTCCCCTCTGCTCTCCAACCAAGCCAGCAGATTAACTGTTCCCCTTAACTCAGTAGTCTCAAACTCACAGCCCGCCAGGTCCTATTTTGAGGCCCTCGGTATGTTTATCATAATCACAAAAGTAAAATAAAACCGTTTCTTGATCATATGTCTCTTTAGCTATAAATGACAATATTATTATTAAGACTTAGCCAAAAGGAAAGATTTATAAACTATAAAGAGTTTTACCTCATGCAAAATTGTCATTTCATTAATAAGACATTACCTATTTTTTCTGCGGTCCTCCAAGTACCTCCAAATCCAAAATGTGGCCCTGCAAAGGGTTTGAGTTTGAGACCACCGATCTACGTCTGTCTTGGAATCTTCAAAACGAAGGGCTCCTTTTTACAAAGCCACGGTAGAGTCGGCGTATTTACCTTGCCAGCCCGTGGTACGAATTTCTACCGCAGCTTTGTAAAAGCCAGCGGAAGTTTGTGAGACAGGACAATATCATTGTTTCACTGTAGATCAATATAAACATCACAGTCCTGTGGAAAATTAGATTTCGGTCGTTCGGTTGTCAGGGCCTCAGTTTTTCAATAAGCCCCGTTTCATGAGTTGGAGGTTCAGCAGGGCATCGTATAATGTACCAGCAAATGCAATGAGTGTTGCTCTTTCCTACATTATTTTAAAATGATAATGCAATGCAGCCTTTAAGGAGAACAGCCCCATCTAAATGTAGCCAAGGATATATGGTGTAATTTAAGCTTGACGGTTTTATAAAGAACATTGCTATGAACCAGAGATAAAGTGGAAACCGAAGATCTAAGTTCCCCTTAAAAAAATATAATAATAATTCTCTGCTGTACAAGTTAAGCCTTACCATTCCAATTTTATATACAGCAAATTTAAGTTTAATGGAATCTAAATGCTATCAATTGATCGATATACGGTATTATTTTCTATAAAATTTTCTTTCCAGCTTCAAAAGGCCATTTAGAAGGTATCCTTCTGTTATAGCTCCTTATTCCTATTTTTGTTCTGTTATGCTTTTAAGACTAAATTATTTTTTAAAAAGCCTTTGCATGATTTTTGTGGGGGAGACTGTAAATATTGTTTGAAAGGCGAGCACATAAATGTCACATGGGGCTGATTGAAAATATTTCTTCAAGCATACAACCTCTCCATAGAGGCTGATTTCTAAGGCAAAGTTATGTGCATTCCATCAGCTTACAAATCTTCAGCCGATTTTATTTATTTATTTACTAGCTTTCATTACCATCCCTCCTAGAAAGGCTGCAAAACCGCTTGCAAAATACGGTTGAAGTGTTTCCCTGCGTCTTTGAGAAAGACATGGGGGAAGCCACTGCTTGCCCTGAATTGGTAGCATGGAATGTTGCTACGCCTTGGGTTTTGGCCAGGTACTAGAGACCTGGATTGGCCACCATGAGAATGGGCTACTGGGCTTGACCATTGGTCTGTTCCAGTAAGGCTTTTCTTATGTTCTTATGTGAGCCAAATATAGGACAATCAAGCCATTGTAACATCACTGATAAGGTTGGCTCTGAGGCACTGTGGAATGAGGCATTATGACATCACAATCTCAGCTCTGGAATGTTGCTCTCATTGGGGTTCCGGAATCTTGCTATTCTTTGAGATGTTGGAATATTGCTACTGCTTGGGTTTTGGCCAGGTACTAGGGACCTGGATTGGCCACCGTGAGCTTGATGGACCATTGGTCTGACCCAGTAAGGCTTTTCTTATGTTCTTATGTGAGTCATGTATAGGACAATCAAGCCATTGTAATATCACTGATGAAGTTGGCTCTGAGGCATTATGACATCACAATCTCAGCTCTGGAATGTTGCTCTCTTTGGGGGTTCCAGAATCTTGCTATTCTTTGAAATGTTGGAATGTTGCTACTCTTGGGTTTTGGCCATTGGAGGCCCGAAGGAATGTCAAATCTCACCGGGGGGGGGGGGGGGGGGGGGGAGTATTGTCAGTTGAGTGCAGCACGGGGGGGGGGGGGAAGAGGAAGAATTGTTGAACATGGGCTGCAGAACAGGAAGGGAGGTGCAACAAAGATGTAGAAAGGGGTAAGAGGAAGAAATCCTGCTTATGGTGGAGAGGAAGGATTCATGCATGGAGAAGAGAGGAGGAGAAATGTTGGACATAGAGTGGAGAGCAGGGAGAGATGGTGTATGGGGAGAGAGAAAGACATGTAGCACTTGATAATGGTGGGGAGGGAGAAATGCTGCATGGAGGGGAATAGAGGTTTGACTCAGGGCACAAGGCAGGGAGAGAGAAAGAGAGAGAGAGATGGTAGAGTGTGGGAAAGGAACAGAAATGTTGGATATGGCAGTGGAAGGTAGAAAAAAAAAAGTTATTTTCTCTTTTATGATTACAATATGTCCGATTTGAAATGCGTATCCTGCCAGAGCTGATGTTAGATCCTTGCTCACGGCTGCTGTCTAAGAGAGGAAAAGTCCTTTTTGTTTACACCACAGCGTCAGCGTGGGGTTGGAGAGGTTGTAACCCTATGTAATGTTATATTGGGAGAAATTCATGTCAATGTTTCATTCGTCATCGCTATCGCTTGTTACGTTTGGTTATAGGAAGTTAATAAAAAGAAAAAAAAAAAAGAGGAACAGCAAAGCACATCTCATATAACTAATAACATGGTTATTGCAGAAAGATTCTTCCTGTAAGCCAGGTGCTCAAAATACACACCGGAAAGAAAAAAAAAAAGGCTGTTTGATTTCAAAAGCATGCATTTAAGATCCATTTTATTTCAATTAAACTAAGTTCCACCAGGGGTCAGGTGCCACTATTTTCCAAGATGGTGGCACCGGAGGCTGGAGCAAGTGAGCATCGCTTCTGCCTTCTAACCCCTGAGGTGGGTGAGAGTCAGGGAGGGGAAGGTTCAGGGCCCGCTCCATCAAGGAACTTTTTTGTGGGCTGGCCCATTTAAGCTAGCTGGGAGAGAGGTTCAAGGGTAGGGAGATGGGGTGTTTAGGGCCATAATGATTTTTTAAAAATCCTATGTGTAAGCCAGTCCCCAGGAGAACTGGTCCAAGGTTATGGCAGGTCATAATTCCAGTGGACCATTTTTTTTTTTTTCTGTTTCAAGGAGACAATTTTCAGAGTGTTTCCTGTGGAGCAATGCTAAGAGGGGCTTTTTAATTATGGGATTTGTGCCAAGTTTCAAACAGAAAGTGTGTGCATTCTGTCGCATACTGAGAATTGTGTCAGCTACATTGTGTGTGGGTAGGTTTAAGGGACTCTTTACCAAATTGTACTAAAAAGTGGCCTTAGCGCACCCTTACATGGGTCATTCCTAGGGTTGAGAAGCTAGAAAAAACACAAAATTGGCCTCAACAATAATAGCAGAAAATTAAAAACCACAGAAAGAGGCACTTGTCTCTTTTTATGTTTTTTTCTTCATTCCTAGGGTTGCCAGGTGTGCAGATGTATCCCATGTCTTCATTTTAGAGGACTGTCCAGGTGTCCAAATGGTTTCCTGGACTGGAGGAAGTTTGTCAGGGTTTTGGATTCACTTTCTCCAGTCCAGCCCCCACCCCGTTGCCAGGTACGGCTTTTGTGAGTCTTTCCTATACCCCTTCTCCGCCACTGCAAATGAAAAACTTTGGGCAGCTGGCAGTGTTAGTTGATTAGTCTTAACAAAGTTGGTTAGTTAGTCTTGACAAAGATTTTCAATAGCAGGGCCTTTATTTTATCTTCGGAAGGTTTTGTAATCGGGCATTGTTAGTACAATGTGGGCCATTTGGTGGTCTGGTTTAGGTCTGATCGTGTTGTTCCGGATAAGGCGGTCATTCAGGTAGGAAGAGGTGGCGCCGTTCAGGGCCTCTTCCTATCTTGACTTTTGAAAGCAGATTAAAACTCAATTATTTAACAGGCTGAATTCTTAATATTTTAATATAATCTTTCATTCTTTTAAGATTGTTCTACACTCTGTCAGCATAGCTATTGCTAGCATTCAGCATTTTCAGTTGGCATAACTAATGTCAGCGAAGGCCTATGGGAAATTATATCAATCTGACTCTGGCATGTGAATGTAGATAGACCCTGAGGGCAGGGAGATGGTTTCAAGTAGCCCTGATTAAATCATGATTAGCTAAAAGGTGTTAATATCTGATTAAGAGGGTACTTAGGACAATGGGTCCAGGTGCACAGATAACTAAAGTTAATCAGAAACTATTGTCAGAGACATACTGGAAATCACATATGACTTCAGCCTATTCTTCTCCTGTCTAGCATGTTTAAGTTCTGTTAAAGCTCAATAGATTCTGGTTTTTAGAATAAGTTTCCAAATTATAAAAGCCCCCTCGCAGCATCACCCCCCTCTCTTGGCTCTTGGCACTCTGGTCCTCTCTTGTTTCTCTTGAGATCTCTCTTTCTCGGTCTATCTCTCTGTCTATCCTTCTCTTTATCTATGGAACCCGAAACTTAAACCATCACCCCATCCCCCTTTCTCTCTCTGGCTCTCCTTAGAACTTCAGACTCTCTGTCTCTTTACCTCTGAACTCTGTAAGGCAGGGAAACTGCTTAGCTCTCTCCTTAATTGTAATGCTTAATTGTAATGCTTATAAATATTGCTTTCCTGTAAGCCTATTTCTATAATATATTCTTTATGCAATCATTCTGGCTGTGTTTTTTATTTGAGTCTACTTCCTGGTGAATCTTCAGTGAGGGAACTGAACCTGGGACCTGGCGTGTGTAAGGGCGCCTCTCACAGAACCCCTACCACCTAATATTGTGGGGGCCACACTAACAACCCTTACACCCTCCTTTTATGGCATGTATGTATTTTTTCTTTTATTATATGCATATAACTTGTTGATTTTAATGATTTGCATTGTTTGTATCTCAATTTAATTGTGAACCGCCTAGAACTTTCTGGGTATGGCGGTATATAAAATAATAATAATAATAATTATTAAACGGTAGAATTTGAATAAGATGCTTGCTTGCATTGGGAGCCAGTGAGTGTCTAGGTATGCTGTGGTGATGTGATCATATTTGCTTAGTGAACAGATCAGTCTTAGGGCTGTGTTTTGCATGGTCTGTAATTGTTTTGCCATACCTGCACACTTTACCCCCTGTTTTATTAAGGCGTGCTATGCGTTTTAGCTCGCATTTAGCGCACAGCAATTAGCGTGTGGTTAGCGAGCTAAAAAGCATAGGGCTCCTTTTACGAAGCCACTCTAGCGGCTTTATCGCACGCCCCTTTTTAGCGCTCTAGCTGAAAAACTACCGCCTGCTCAAGAGGAGGCAGTAGTGGCTAGCGCGGCCGGCAAATTAACGCGCGTGTTAAACCGCTAACGCGGCTTCATAAAAGGAGCCCTTAGTGTTTGATGCAGCATAGCAAAATCACCCCTTAGCAAGGAAAACCGCAAGCGCATACTTTCACATGCAACCTACAAGCCTTATTTTACCGTTCTTCCCAAAATTTGCTACCCGGTGCGCCTCCTTTAAACATGCCGTGTACACTTTGAGCCATATTGAAAAAAAGAGATACATTCAGTTAATTTACCCACTTAATTGGCTTTAAAAATTGTTCTCTCCATCTTTCACTGCTAAATAAACCTCTGCAAGTGTATATGCAAATCACAAATACACGTCAGCCAGCTGTGGCTTATTCATGGCCAGACAACACTGGAGCTGCAGCAGATTGCCCAAGGCGGTCTCTGACTCCATGACAGCGCCGTGAATCCACTGTGGGTTCCTGCAGGGTTTTTTTTTAGCAGTTGACAAGCTAGTCAGAAAACTTGACATGCACAGCATAGGTATGGGAATAGAAAGTGCCCTGCCTTCTGATGTGCATCAGATTTAATAATTGGGCAGGAGGAGAAGAGGCTTGCAGCTCATTTTATCTAACTTGAAAAATTGAAATTATCTTGCAAATTTTCATCAGGCATTAAAACCACTGGCGTTTCGCACTACACTTTCAAAATCTAGCACAATGTAAATAGATTTTTTTTTTTTTTTTAAAGTATTTTTCATACATGCATGATAATTGTGCACATTCTGTATGCGATGTCATGGTTTCTGTATGGTTCTAGCTTCTTTTCCCCCCCCCCCCTGGTTCTCCAAGGGCTGCAGAGCAGTAGCGGCTGCCTCAATGTCACATATGCATGCCTGCAGGAGAGAGGAAAGGATTTGCGCTTTTGATTTCTTTATGGTATAATATGATCTTAGCACCTTTTTATTGTGCAAATGCTAAGCAATCAGGAGGTGCTTTTGTAAAAGCTATTTTCTCCTAACAATAAAAAAAAAATGTATACTAGCCTCCGACTGCGAGATTCCTTTTTTCGTTGCTTGTAACCCAGAACTTGCTATGCTAATAACAGAAGGGGCCGACGAGCAAACCTGCTTATGGAACTCTCTTACCCTCGGAGGCATGATGAATTGTGGAAGGCACCTGATTGAAAATTCTAATCACAGCCCCGCAGACCTTCAGATCACAGGCGCTGACAGCTGAGTTTCAGTTTTTAGTTGGACGGCTTCTTGTGCAGGAATCTATCAGGAGTGCTCAAAGCATGATGGATTGGTTGGGGTATCTCTAGCCTTAGAATCTGGCAAATACGGTATTACTTTCTTCCCCAAAACTACAGAGCCCACATGTGATCTTATTCTGAATTAAAAGAAGATGCATTTTTTTACAATTTTGGATGTGCACATTTGCTCTACCTCTCCCCTCTGTGATTTTAAGTGGGAGAGACAGCAATACTTTAGGGGGCTGTAAGTATATGGCCTATTTTGTTTTCACTAGCAACAAATACAGAAAACTGTTGATTGTGATTAGAGAATGACACGGGGACAAATTTGTCCCTGCAAGAACGCAATTTCTCCATCCTGTCCCTGTGAGTTTTGTCGCTGTCGCTGCCCCATTCCTATAAGCTCTGTCTTAACCGCACAAGCCTCGAACACTTATGATTTTCAAGTGTTTGAGGCTTGTGCAGATGAGGACGGAGCTTAGGCATTGGTGGAATGAGGCATTATGACATCACAATCTGAGCTCTAGAATGTTGCTACTTAGAATTTTAAAGGGTTTGAGGCTTGTGCAGATGAGGATGGAGCTCAGGCATTGGTGGAATGAGGCATTATGACATCACAACCTGAGCTCTGTGATGTTGCAACTTATGATTTTCAAGTGTTTAAGGCTTGTGCAGATGAGGACAGAGCTTACAGGAATTGGGCAGGGACGGGAAAAAAACTCACGGGGATGGGACGGGAAAATGAATCCCCGCGGGGATGGTGAAAAATTGTCCCTTTATCATTCTCTAATCGTGATCCATGCAAAACCTTAGACTGGTGAACGCATTAACATGCCATATTCGTTCGTATTCTTTCATTTATTTCTTTCAGTTCTTATTTAATTGTTGTAAACCAAGTCGAGCTTCCTTAGGTTGATGACCCGGTATATAAAGTTCCTGCCTGGCTTTTAAGATCATTCACGGCATCCTCCCCCCCCCCCCCTTATCCCACTATCTTTCAACTCCTCTAGTCCTGACTCCTCCAGAACTGCCCAAAGGTATAAACTAGCCTTCCCCTCTCTACGCGGCATCCACTATGCAGGCAAACTGGGAAAATCCCTTCTCTTCAAAATCACAGGTCTTTGGAACGACCTCACCATCCCGTTGCGGAACCTGGGCTCCCTTCAACTATTCCGCAAACAACTGAAAACTTGGCTTTTCACCAAATTGTAACTCTATCCTCCCCCCCCCCTTTTTCTCCTCCCTTCTACACATAAGTTCATGTAAACCTTTTTCTTCTTCTCTACCTATTATTTAAGTTCTTGTAAACCGTGTCGAGCCCCATATTCATGGAGATGATGCGGTATATAAACTTAAGGTTTAGATTAGATTAGATTAGTTCCACTTGTCTAAAAATGCGACTCCAAATCAGCCCCATGAGAACGCTTTTGTGACTTTGGTAAGGGTGTGGTGAACGAAAGGCTTGGGATGAATTGATTCTGAGAGCCAGATCCTCGACACTTCGTGAGGCTTTTTAACGCTAGGAGCTCATAGGCTAAAATTTCTGATGAATACCGTATTTGATTGTTTGGCTTTTAATTAGAATCGAACATTTAAGGACCCAACTTTATAAAGCCTGTTTTAGACTCGGAAGAAAGGTTTTTGTAAAACTGTGCATGCATGCACCTGTAAAACGTACCCGTCTTGGGAGTGTGGACCAGATTCTATAAATGGCGCCTAAGCGAGCTTACATTGTAGGCGCTGCTTCACACTGTTGTCAGTCAACTGCTAGGTGTTGCTCGTAGAATCACGCCTAGCGATGCCTAAGTGGACATAGGCTTTGCTTGACACATAGGCTACATTAGGCCTATCTCAAACACCTAGCGATGCCTAAGTTTACCATGCCTATTTTCGGGTAGGTATCGAAGGATGCTTCAATGTAGGTGTCGCTAGGCACTGCTCTGAGATTTGTGCAGAACTCTTAGTTACTTAATTTTTAAAATTTATGTTTCAAGTTTAATAAAATTTTTGATTAATCGCTTAATCACATTTCTAAGCGATGAACATTTTAAAAAAATTACAGTATTTGGGAAACAACGATTTTTACATACAAGCGGACTAAAAGACATACTTAACAAACAGTGAACATAAGGAAAACGGAGAAAGAAATACAAATTCCTTAAAGAAAAGTAAGACAATCAGGGTAAAAAAAACGAAAGGCAGGGAAAACATAAATCATAATATTAAACAATAAAATAAAAATTTTAATCAGCGGACTGTTAACTAATTATCAAAAGCATCCTTAAAAAGAAAAGTTTTTAAATTGCTCTTAAATTTTTCCAGATTACGTTCTTCCCTTAAGTAAATAGGGAGAGAATTCCAAATTTGAGGTCAAGTAACTTCAATGGCACAGTCAATTACCACAACATTTAAGCCGCGGTAGAGGTTTCTACCGTGACCCAGATCACTAAATGCTCCAGCACTGTTCCAACGCTTCTAGAATTCCTATGAGCATTGGAGAATTTAGCGCTCCGGGCTGTGGTAGAAACCTCTACCATGGCTTAGTAAAGAGGGCAATAATTTATTTTAGTTAGGTATAACTAGGCGTCCTCGATCAGAGCACCTATCGACACGTAACACAGGTGCCCTTTTTTTGGAATCTGCCCTTTTTTTGGAATATGACATCACAATCTGAGCTCTGGTTACCAGTGCCTATGTGGACGTGGTCTGTGTTAGGTGTTTCTGAGGGTACAGTTTGGGCAGAACCGAGGTACAGTTGTGATATGTGGGTTCATTCTATAACATAGGTATGCCTGCTCAAATCGTAGACTTTCAAAGAGAGGCAAGTGAGATGTCTGAGTCCAACCAAATACAGTATGTTTATTAGTCCATAAAACAGCCCAAAAAAAGAAGAACTTTCTTCTGTTGTGGTTCCAACTAGGATCCCAGTTTTGGCAAATGCCTTCCTCAATTCCCCTGTATAAGACTTTGGTGAGACCTCATTTAGGGGGGTGCTGAAACGTTCTCAGCCCAACCAAGAAGAGAATGATGTGGATATGGTTCAATCAATAATCTGAAACAATGTCAAAACATAGAATGTCGTTTCTGCAAATTGGCACTTAACGCAATAAGACAATATTCTTTTCAGCTACAGTGGCAAAATAATGCAGAGAATTTAGGAAGTTGGTTGCTTGGGCTGAGAACTTTTCAGCACCCCCTTGTATGTAATAAAAGTGAGCCACATATAGGACAATCAAGCCATTGTGACATCATTGATGAGGCATTATGACATCACAATCTCAGCTCTGGTTACCAGTGACTGAGACTCTCCACACTACGAGAAGGTACTGAAAAGTTCTCAGCCCAACCAAGAAGAGAATGACGTGGATATGGTTCAATCAATGATCCGAAACAATGTCAAAACATAGAATTTTGTTTCTGCAAATAGGAACATTACGAAATAAGATAACACTCTTTTCAGCTACAGAATATAGGAAGTTGGTTGCTTGGGCTGAGAACTTTTCAGCACCCCCTCGTATGTAATAAAAATGAGCCAAGTATAGGACAATCAAGCCATTGTGACATCACTGATGAGGTTGGCTCTTATTGGTGGAATGAGGCATTATGACATCATAATCTCAGCTCTGGTTACCAGTGACCGAGACTCTTCGCACTACAAAAGGGTGCTGCAAAGTTCTCAGCCCGACCAAGAAGAGAACAACGTGGATATGGTTCAACCAATGATCTGAAACAATCTCAAAACATAGAATTTTGTTTCTGCATATTGGCACTTAATGCAATTAGACAACACTCTTTTCAGCTACAGTGACAAAATAACACTCAGAATTTAGGGAGTTGGTTGGTTGGGCTGAGAACTTTTCAGCACCCCCTCGTATGTAATAAAAATGAGCCAAGTATAGGACAATCAAGCCATTGTGACATCACTGATGAGGTTGGCTCTTATTGGTGGAATGAGGCATTATGACATCATAATCTCAGCTCTGGTTACCAGTGACCGAGACTCTTCGCACTACAAAAGGGTGCTGCAAAGTTCTCAGCCCGACCAAGAAGAGAACAACGTGGATATGGTTCAACCAATGATCTGAAACAATCTCAAAACATAGAATTTTGTCTCTGCATATTGGCACTTAACGCAATTAGACAACACTCTTTTCAGCTACAGTGACAAAATAACACTCAGAATTTAGGGAGTTGGTTGGTTGGGCTGAGAACTTTTCAGCACCCCCTCATATTTGCCGAGTTCTGATTACATACACAGTGTTCTAATAGTTGAGGGGACAAAGTATAAGTATAAGTTCAACGTTTGTCCTATATGCTTGGTCTTCCGCAAAAAGGCATATTACAACTTTCAGAAAACTTCCAACATCTGCTTGGGGATACTGTTTCCATGTACAAAATTTTATAAACTGCTTAATCTACTCTGCTCTATTTCTTATATCTTTAACCCTTTGTACTTGTGTCTGGATAGGTGAGGTCCTATTCCCATAGATGTCCTCAGGGCTCATCAATAACACAATTTTGTTTTCCCGCTTGTAAAAGGGGGTGGGGGGGTGGGAGAATAATTCTTTTCTTTCATCTATCATGTTAATGGGTTTTTGTACCTCACTTTGGGCATTTTGATGGAAGGGCGTGTCATACACTAAGTTAAAATATTCTGTTGTTATCCCTTTCTAAAAACTCAACATGTACTACACTTAAAAGGACTTTAGAGCAATGCCATCTGCACAAAGCTTCCTCCATTACAATAAGTGGCAATTTAAATGGAACTCTGGCTGATTTCAATAGCACTTTAGTTTAACAAAGCTTAGCTTGTTCCTACAGCAGTTCAATATGCCAGAGTCAATGATGTGTTTTCTTTCTTAATAGTGGCAATATGTTTTATAGCTAATTTGGCCTTGAACAATACATATTTGTAATGCCATGAACCTTTTCAACATCTTATGTTGCCATCGCTTGAACCTGCATAAAATGAATTTCTAAGGACAGCGGAGGTCCCCTACCACCAATCCTCTTGTTTCTCAGGGTAATCAAAACCCGTACAATGAATGCGGGTGGCTCAGAACAAATACATATTGTAGTTCATGAATATTGCACACCTGCTGAAAAATAGACCTATTGGCAGCCCTCGGGGGACCAGCGTTGGAGAACCTTGAATTATAAGGTGGAGCAAAGTATACAGCCTTCCAGAATAATCTATAGATGTGTGACCCAGGTCACAAAATGTCAGTAATTACTGTACATGCAACAGGATGTTCTAATTCTGATTCAGTCTATTGGATTAAACAGGAGTATCGCTTGCCTTTCTTTATGGATAATGTAATAAAGCAGGGGGTGATTTTTCTAGTTGATTGTCCCTACAGGAAATGCCCAAGGGAAGAACTGATGGGGGTCACTGAAATTAGAGGTAGAAATGGTTTTGCAGATATATTTGCCTTTAGTGCTTTCATCTAGGCTGGCCTTTAGCAAGCCTACATTTAAGGTGTCTGTCTCGCGTCTGCGGACACGTGTAGCAATGCATAAGCCTGCCAAAGGTCACTTCCGGGCAAAACTACACCCACACCCCACCTTGGGTGTGCTTAAGTGTGGGTACGCGTCTTCATAGATACGCTGCAGAAGCCTACAACTAGAGAATGACACGGGAACAAATTTTTCCCCCTCCCTGCGGGAGCTCATTTTCCCGTCCTGTCCCTGTGAATTCTTTTCCTGCCCCTGCCCTATTCCTGCAAGCTCCGTCCTCATCTGCACAAGCCGCAAACACTTTAAAATCCTAAATGTTCGAGGCTTGTGCGGTTAAAGCAGAGCTTGCAGGAATGGGGCAGGGACAAAGACAGCGACAAAACTCACAGGGACGGGATGGGGAAATTGAGTTCCTGTGGGGACAGGGACAAATTTTGTTCCCGTGTCATTCTCTACCTACAACATAGGCATTCTGCCTCAGACACTTTAAAAAAAAAAAAAAAAACATGCATCCCGATTGGCTGCCAAATGACGGTAGGACGCCTACCAGAGAAGGAATATACTAGGGAAAAGGACTGGCATTTTTTGCTGAGTTGGTCAAGGTTTTGGATAGTGTGGGGTACACTGGGAAAGAGGACTAGCAACAAATGTTTTTACTACATGCCAAAGTAGTTTTGGCATGTGATGATTTGGAAAGATTGCCTGACTAGGGACTTCCTGGGTTCAGATAAACTAAACTAAACCTTGGGTTTGTATACCGCACCATCTCCATAGTTGTGGAGCTCGGCACGGTTTACAGGAATTGTAATGATTAAGGAACTCCAAGATCAGAAGAAGATCAGAAGAGAGAAGAATGTTAGAGGGCTAGGATGTTAGAAGAGGGGGGGAGTGTTAGGTTTTAGAGAAAAGCCAGGTTTTCAGATGTTTACGGAAGGGTTGGAGAGCACTCAGGTTTCGAAGAGGGGAGGTAAGGTTGTTCCAAAGCTCGGTGAATCTGAAGGGGAGGGAGGTCCCCAGTTTTCCTGGGTGGGAAATGCCTTTTAATGAGGGGAAGGATAATTTCGATTTTTGGGGTAGGTCTGGTGGAATTAAGATTTGAGGAATTCCAAGAGAGTGGAATTAATGGAGGAAGGATGCTGTGGAGGATCTTGAAAGTTAGGCAGATGCATTTGAAGTGAACTCTGGAGATTATCGGGAGCCAATGAAGCTTGGAAAGGAGCGGTGAAACGTGATCGAATTTGCTTTTTGCAAAGATAATCCATAGTGGAAACAAAGGCAGCTGGGAAATATTTTTTCAGGGCTCAAGAGGAGCTGCCAATTAAGGAGTCGGTGAAATGAATACAGGAAGTCTTGAAATAGGATCCCAAGAGAAAAGGAAAAAAAAAATAGAGAACAGGGCCAGTGTTAGACATGCTGGGGTGCCAGTCAGAAATTAAGAAGGGGGTCCTTAACTCCTCTCCTTCCTGCTCCCTCCCCCAACACCCCATCCACTAAATGTCCTCCCACCTGGCATCTCTCCCTTCCTCCCCCTTTCCCACCCCTGGGTCCACCACATGCCCTCTCATCCAGCACACTTCCCTTCATTTAAAATCAGCTGCTTCAGGGGGACCCCATAGGCCGGGATGTCCTTCCCTTCTCCCTACCCAGTTCCAAAGCCCACCAGCTTATAAAATGCAAAGAGGTCGCCGGTATGATGATTCTCTACGCCGCTCTCAGTTTCCTCAGTGCTATTCCTAGGCCGCAGTCTGTCCCCTCTGATGCAACTTCCTGTTTCCGCTCGGGCAGACCGCAGGCAGAGGAACAGTGCCGAGAAAGCTGCGAACAGCACTGAAAAATTACTGCCACACCGGCGACCCCTTTGTATTTTAAAAGGTGAACGGGGTAGGATAAAGGGAAGGACATCCCAGCCCATGGGGGCCTCTTGAAGCTGTAGAACCTAGGGCAGCTGCCCTGTTTATCCCTCCCACCCACACCCCAAAGCCAGCCCGGATAGAGAATGAAGTGACGGTCATTTCTATAACTGTGCACGAGCACTTACATTACATTAGTGATTTCTATTCCGCCATTACCTTGCGGTTCAAGGCGGATTACATCCAAACTAAAACAAGAATTACATTCAAAATATGAAGGAATAGAATAAGCGATGACAAAATTTTTAAGGTAATAAAAATGTCGGGTAAAAATAGTTATCAACGGGAAGTACCACAAATGCATTTGAATGGCGCCTTAATTGACATTTAGATGCATACTTGCTGTAAGCGCTAATCTATAAGGGCATGAGTAAGTGGCATTGCATGTGTTTATTTTATTTTATCTGAGGCACTTGATATAACCGTAGAAAGTCCAACGTGCCAACTATGTGGTTTACAATAAAATATTAGTAGGAATGAGATGACATGAATTAAGAAGAGGAGAGTTCTCCCCCCCCCCCAGACCACCATGGAACTGCCACATATGTCAAAGGGGACCTAGAGTGGTGGGGGAGGGGTGACTCGGGCATGGCCTTGATTATATTTGAAAGTGGGAGGGGGGATCGGAAGGAGGGGCAATGCTGTTCTAGAGGGCGGGAGGAGGGGGCTAAAGCACTTTTTGTTGAATAATGGCTGGGATCTTCATAAGCTCCAGTGGCCTGCTCTGTATGAATTCATCCTGGATATTCAGTGCTGGTGCCTGGACATGGCCTAGCACCGAGTACCCAGAACTAACTTCCCACGGTAGTCAGCATTTAAAAGAACCTTGACCACTCCGGTGGGAAGGAGGTACCTGATTTATCAAGATGCCTAAGTGAGGGGAGTAGTAAGTAACATAGAAACATAGAAGATGACGGCAGAAAAGGGCTACAGCCCATCAAGTCTGCCCACTCTGCTTACCCACCCCCTGTCTATGCCCTAATGACCCAATTTCCTTATCTTGACCCTCGTAGGGATCCCACATGGGTATCCCATTTATTCTTAAAGTCTGGCACGCTGTCTGCCTCGATCACCTGCACTGGAAGCTTGTTCCAATGATCAACCACTCTCTCTGTGAAGAAATACTTTCTGGTGTCGCCATGAAATTTTCCGCCCCTGAGTTTGAGCGGGTGCCCTCTTGTGGCCGAGGGTCCCTTGAGAAAGAAAATATCATCTTCCACTTCGACACGTCCCGTGAGGTACTTAAATGTTTCGATCATGTCTCCCCTCTTCCTACGTTCCTCAAGAGTGTAGAGCTGCAATTTGTTCAGTCTCTCTTCGTACGAGAGACCCATGAGTAGTCTCATGCTGACTGTGCATTGGTAGCACGTGGCAAGTACAGCATAACTGACTAATGCTTCCACACCCATTCTCCATCCATGCCATGCCTCTTAACATGAAAAGCACTTAGTATGCAGATTACCATGCCGTAACTGCTAAACTACCTCAAAAGCCCTTAATGTGTTAGCATGATAGAAGTTACTGCAAGGTATCTCACTCTAAGTGCTTAATGCACCTTTGTATAAAGGCTCCTATGAGCCAAAATGCTGTACGAAATTTTAAAGATTCCTTAAATATATGTGTTGCAAATTGTACCAGGTGATTTGAACTCACATCAGCAGCATTTCTTAAGGGCAACAAAGGTGATGGATGATACATAAGGTGACCATACGTCCCGTTTTCAACGGGACCGTCCCGTTATTGGACTGACCGTCCCATTGTCCTGACCCACCGCTTCGGGACACCAAAATGTCCCATTTTCAAGGACAGCGTCCCGAAGCTGTGCGCGGGGACAACGGACCAGCGATCGCTTCCCCTCCCTGCCGCGCTAAAGCCTACCTCCCTCCCTCTAGTGCCGATTCAACCCCCTCTCCCTGGGTCCGCTGCAGCCGCTGCTTCTTGACGCCCAGAAGCCTTCTTCCCGACGTCAATTCTGACAGGGGAGAGGAAGTTCGGGGCCAGCCAGGCAGCGATTGGTAGGCCCGGAACTTCCTCTCCGACGTCAGAATTGACATTGGGAAGAAGGCTTCTGGGTGGCAAGAAGCAGCAGCTGTGACAGACCCGGGAGGGGGGGGGTTTGAATCAACACAGCAGGGAGAGAGGCAGGCTTTGGCACGGCAGGCAGGTAGGCTTAGGTGGAAGAGTGGGACAAAGACTGGAAGGCTGTGAGGGGGACATAGGAAGGAGGCACTGAGGGCACTAAGGACATGGGAAGGGGCACTAAGGACATAGGAAGGAGGCACTGGGGGCAATAAGGACATGGGAAGAAAGCACTGGGGGCACTAAGGACATGGGAAGGGGCACTAAGGACATAGGAAGGAGGCACTGGGGGCACTAAGGACAGGAAGGAAGGAGGGAATAAAAAGGGACAATTGTTGGGCCTGAGTGCAGAAAGAAAGAAAGAAATGAAAGAAAGGATGCACAGTCAGAAGGAAACGCAACCAGAGACTCATGAAATCACCAGACAGTAAAGGTAGGAAAAATGATTTTATTTTCAATTTAGTGATCAAAATGTGTCAGTTTTGAGAATTTATATCTGCTGTATATATTTTGCACTATATTTGTCTATTTTTCTATAGTTACTGAGGTGACATTGCATATTTTAAAGTCATCTGCCTTGACATCTTTGAACCTCCCCCCATATAAATGATAATTAACATTTTCTCTGCGTATACTGTGCTTGGTGGGTTTTTTTTTGTTGTTTTTTTTTTAAAATTTTATGGTTACCATTATGAATTAATAAGATATTATGTGTACATGAAAAATGAATGGAAGAAATTGGGGGTGGGGCTAGGGCAGGATTGTGGCGGGACTGACAATTATTAGATGGCCTGTTTTGATGAAAAAAATAAATGGTCGCGTTAATGATACACTGTAGAAAAAGATGGAGAAAGCCTCACATGCCAGATCGAGACGTTTTGTTCCAGAGACTTTGGGATGTTGGATTACCTTAGTAAATCAATGACAGAGTGGCATGGAAGGAGAAAAGCCTTTGAAAACAGTCAGTCGTCTTTATAGAGATGAGCCCTTTCAAATGTGCATAGCAATAACTTGATTTCATGGATTTGCAATTCTTTTCTGCTTTGCCTTTGGTTGGGTGGGGTTTGGAGTGTTAAAACCATAGGCATTGGAATGAGAGGAGGCACAGGTAGTGTTAGCAGACGTTTGGATTTACCCGAACATGTCCTCTTTTCAGAGGGCATGTCTGGGCGTCCAGATGGCTTTTCAAAACCTGCCACTTTGTCCGGGTTTTGAAAAGCAGATCACATTGGGAAGGGCATCCATGCATGCACGGATGCCCTCCCGATCAACTAAACTAAACTAAACCTTAAGTTTATATACTGCATCCTCTCCATAATTTACAACCTCTCAGCATGGTTTACAAGAGCTTAATATAGGAAGGAGTAACATATTGGGTTTGGAGGTTGAGTACAGGGGGGAGGAGAGCATTACATTTTTGTGAAAAGCCTAGTTTTCAGGTGCTTACGGAATAGTTGGAAGGAGCCCTGATTCTGAAGAAGAGAGATTTTCCCGCATAGAGGATACCTTTTAGCGAGGGGAAGGATAGTTTAAGTTTTTGGTTGGGCCTGGTGGTGTCAGGACTCGAGGAGTTCCAAGATAGTGGGATTAGGGGAGGGTGGTTGCTGTGTAGGATCTTAAAAGCTAGGCAGGCGCATTTAAAATGAACCCTAGAAATTATTGGGAGCCAGTGGAGTTTGGACAAAAGTGGGGAAACATGATCAACTTTGCGTTTTGCGAAGATCAACTTGGCCGCAGTGTTCTGAATTAGTTGAAGTCTTTGAAGACTTTTTTTAGTTAGACTTAGGTAGATGGAATTACAATAGTCTAGTCTGGAGAGGATGATGGATTGAACAAGGACGGCAAAATGTTGTTGGTGGAAGCAGGATCTCACTTTCCTCAGCATGTGGAGGCTAAAAAAGCATGATTTTACCAAGGAGTTGAGGTGGTCGTTGAAGGAAAGAGAAGAGTCGATGATGATGCCTACAACTTTGCTTGAGAACTCAAGCTGCAGTGTGGCGCCAGAGGGCAGTGCGAAAAGGGTGTGCAGGCTGAGGGGGCGGGACTAGGGTTGGGGCTAGGGACATGGCATGGGCATAACAGGATGGGGATGGGGGAACTGGGCGGGCCTGGGGTGGGTCTATGGGTTTGGATTATACATACAAAAAATCTGGTAACCCTAGGCACAGGTGTCTTGCCCCTCTCCCCCCAAATGTTTCTTCCCTGCCTCTTTTGCTGCAAGGATTATTTTCCCTCTTGTCCTGCTCCTTCATGGTGGCGACTCTATTAGCTATGTAAAAGCATCATCCAGCAGGCTGGCATAGATCCTGGATCACCTGCACATGCTCAAGGTTAGCTGTCTTCTTTCCCTCCAAAATAGGAAGTTTGGGCAGCATGCACAGAGGCTCAAGGCCCCATGCCAGCTGACCAGACATGCAATACCTTTTATGAAGCTCTACTTGGAGACTAAGGTAAAAGAATAAATGCCTTGTGGCAGTGGTGGGAAGTAGAGAAGGAGGGAAATACTGAAGGAGGGAAAATGCTCATACAATGGGCAGAGGGGAGGGGAGGGAAGGGAAGGGAAGAAGAGAAATTCTGAAGAGAAGAAAGAGATGCTGAATGTCATGGGGGAAGAATGAAGGTAGAGAGAGAAATGCTAGAGACCATGGGGCTGGAGAATTGAGAGGGAGGTACAGAGATGCTGGAGATCATGGGATATGAGGTTGAGAGGGAGGGAAGGACAGAAATGTTGGATACCATAGGACAGGGGGTTGAAAGGGAGGGAGGGGTTGGAGTTGGAGCTGTGGGCAGAGTATGGACACTCCCAAACAAAAATTTGTACTGCTGTTCCCTGGTTAGCTTTTTTAGGGGGGGGGGATAATTTTATTGTTTTATAGCTGTTTATGTTTTTGATAATCACAAATAATAAAATTTAAATAAAAACACAGTGTGGATCTTCAGCAAATGGGAATTATTATGCTGACTTTGGTAATGAAGCCAAGCTAAGTATTCCTTTAGATAATTGGCTGAGACCTGCCAATTTCATTTAGACTTGAAAACCCTATTTTAATGCATGTGGAAACTGATGGAGTTGACATTTCTAACTGCAATATCATTTTTAAAAAATGCATTATTAGGAAAAGGGAAAGCATTTCAACATTATATACTGTTTTTTTAATTTCCCTTTTATCAGTGTGTATGATTAAATATTTGCCAAGTTTATTTCCAGAATCAAAAATAGTTTATTGTTTGTTTCATTAATGCCCATACTTTCATAATTTCTGTTGGATTTTTGCAGATTTGCCTTATTTTTGTTACTGGAGACTTATGGAGAAAGAGCCTGCCATTACATTACCACAAATCAATTGATCTGAAGGGTTGGTTCTATGGTTCCAATGATAGGTTAATTTAGTAGTTGGTATCTGTAAATAAAATAAAGGCCATCTGATAAGACAGCAGTATTAAAAAATGCAATATTAATGCCAGGTGCCTAATTCGGGTATAATCTCATGTTTGAAATGTACTGGAATATTTGTTAAACTATTACACAGACAGGGTAAGATTCAGCCTGCTCTAGTAAGGGGGAGAGTGTGGCGTAGTGGTTAAAGCCACAGACTCAGCACCCTGAGGTTGTGGATTGAAATCCTCACTGCTCCTTGTGACCCTGGGCAAGTCACTCAATCCCCTCACTGCCCCAGGTATATTAGATAGATTATGAGCCTACCGGGACAGACATGAAAAAAATGCATGAGTACCTGAATAAATTCATGAAAACCATTCTGAGCTCCCCTGAGAGATTGATATAGAAAAATTTAATAAATAAATGAATACTCACAGCTTGCGAAATGCTTCCAGCTGTGAGCTGACCTAACCACAGTTATTCAATGGCCGGGCATGTTTGGCTCCCATCACTGAATGTCTGGTTATGCCCACTGATCCAGATGTTAACTGGGCACCAGCTGATACTCAAGCCTCGTTAGAAACATAGAAGATGACGGCAGAAAAGGGCTATAGCCCATCAAGTCTGCCCACCCTACTGACCCTTCCTCTTAAGTCTATACCTAGTGACTATTTATTCAGATTGACCCTCTTAGGGATCCCCTATAGGCATCCCATTTATTCTTAAAGTCCAACACGATGCAGGTCTCGATCATCCCATCAAGTCTGCTGACCCATCCTCTTAAGTCTATACCTAGCGACCGATGTTCCAGTTCGACCCTCGTAGGGATCCCACAAAGGTATCCCATTTATTCTTAAAGTCCAGCACGCTGCTGGCCTCGATCACCTGCGCTGGAAGCTCATTCCAACGATCAACCACTCTTTCTGTGAAGAAATACTTCCTGATGTTGCCATGAAATTTCCCGCCCCTGAGTTTGAGCGGATGCCCTCTAGTGGCAGAGGGTCCCCTGAGAAAAAAAAAATATAATCTTCCACCTCGATACGTCCTGTGATGTATTTAAATGTCTCAATCATGTCTCCCCTCTCTCTTCTAGAGTGTAGAGCTGTAGTTTGTTTAGTCTCTCCTCGTACGAGAGACCTTTGAGCCCCGAGATCCTCCTGGTGGCCATCCGTTGAACCGACTCGTTAACTCAGCAATTGCTGCATCGGGAATCACTACCTCAGCTTTGTAAGAGGGAATCTTTGGCCCTCTTTTACTAAGGTATTCTAACCGATTAGCGCGCGCTAAATGCGAACGCGTGCATGTTAGTCTGTGGACACGTTAGCGTTTAGCACGCGCGTAGATTTACACGCTAAAAATGCTTAGCGCACCTTACAAAGCTGAAGTAGTGATTCTCGGTGTGGCAACTGCAACACAGCCCATTCAGATCCTATGGGCTTCCTCGCAATTGCTGCCCCAGGAATCGCTACTGTGGTTTTGTAAAAGGGGCCCAAAGTTAGGACAGCTGTTTTCCTGTCCTAACTCCGTGTGCTTCATTAACCAGTTAGTGGACTGAATATTGCTGCTAAGTTGGCGTTCTGCACCAGGCCCACCTCTAACCTTGGCTGCTAGGGGAATAGCCAGTTAGCTGTGATTAGGGTCACCAGACATCCGGGAAAACCCAGACATGGCCTCTTTAAAGAGGACTGTCTGGGTGCCTGGAGGGATTTCCAAAATCCGGCAGTTTATCTGGGTTTTGGAAGTCCTGAGCTCGGAGGCCACGTCTGGAAGTCTTTGTGCATGTGCGGCTGTCACCGTGATGACGTCATACGCAAGCACACATGTGTGTGATGTCATTGCGTTGACGTTCGTGCATGCGTGAAGGCTTCCAAATGCGGCCTTCGAGCTCGGGGAGGTTTGTATGGATGGGGCTGGGCCTGGGGGAGGGACGGGGTGGAGCCGGAGGCTGGGGGATGAACTGGGAGGAGCCAGAGGCAGAACAGGGCGGGACTGGGGGCAGAATGAGGGTGGGGCCAGGTGTCTTCTTTTTTCAAAGAGAAATCTGGCAACCCTAGCACTAGCCAGTTAAGTGTGATGAATATCAACGGCCAACTAACTCAGTTGAGTTTAACTAGACAGGAGTCTCTCCTTTCCAGTTAAACCCTTTTGAATATCGACCCAAGAGTTTTTTCACATTTGCATTATATGTCAGACATTAGTGGTAGGGCACTAAGCGCAAAGGGACGGATTCTCTAACCGGCGCCAACATTGGCAGCCGCTTTAAAAGCGGCCACCGATCACATATGTCAATCACGCATTGACGCCAGTTTCAGAATTGTGCTTATGGGAAAGATAGTGTAGCGTGGCCGGTCCTCAAAGCTCGCAATAACCGGCTCACGCTCGCAATATTCTCCTCCAGCGTGCTTCCTCAAGAAGGAGGAAGTCCCTGTTGTACATAAACTTATCTTATGTGAAAAAACGTGATGGCCTCACACAAGTAAGTATTGAATAACAAAAGTCAAATTTATTGTTCAATTCACAAATCAAAGTAAAATGCATCAAAAGAAAAATGTATTCAACAAAAAAGGTCTTTGGCAAAAACATACCCCATAATATAAAAGAAACCAGCCTGGTCTGGATCATGTTCTAAAGTTCCTTAGCAATGTCCCAGGTGTAATAAAGTCCCTTAATAGTCCTTAACTCCTCCAGAGACTTATTGGTAATTGGCAAACTCTGTGTGCTATACTGCACTGTACAGCCTCAGCAAATGCAGCAACAAACATTGGCAGATTTGTCAAAAGGTTTTGTGGCATCCAAAAGAAAAATAAACTCCCAAACTATTCACCATGACACAGTGTAAATCCTGTCTCAAACTTCCAGGATATTCACACCTGCTTGCTGAGGTTTTGTTCCACAGCAGCTCTTGATAAGCAAGAAAAAAAAAACTCACAACAGCAAAACCCTTAACTAGCATATCTTTCATTCATTAGCAGACTCCAAGCAAATCCTCAGGTTCAACAGAAAAGGAAACATTTAGCAAAACTCAGCAGACAAAAAAAAACAATTCCAAATTAATTAGTTTCCATTTCTTCACCCATTCCCACCTCAGGTAAAGTGCTGTACTCCATAGCTTCACCTTCAGGAATTATCAGGTTTGCATCCTCTAGTTCAGTGTCCAACATCTCAATGTCCCTTGGCTCAGGGGGACTAGGAGACTCCTTCCACATGAGAGCTTCTCCTCTGTCTCTTCCTCTCTTGGTCAGCCAGCCCTCTAAATGCTGCCAAGCTGCTGTACCACGCCCAGCCCTACTCCGGGGCTGAACTTCCTTCAGCTGTGTTTTCCTTCTCCCCTGCTTAGCCAGCTTGACACAAAATGGAGGATTTAAAGAGCCCTTACCAGTTTTCATCAGGCTGTGTTCTGCCTCAGGTTTAAACACAGCCTGTGCTTCCTGTTCTTGCTCTTGTCTAACAGGGATAACATGGTTGGCCCGGACTAGTTTCAGGGAGTGATTTTTGTGACTCTTTCCTGGCACAAGGCCGGCATTGGACTCGGGCTTGTGACAATAGGCGCCAGAAATGTAGGCCAGGGTTTTCCGGGCCTACATTTCTGGCGTGTATCTTTGCTTGAATCATGCCTACGTAGGTGCTTTAGGCCACCTAACGCCACTTCCGGCATTGGCCATGCCTACTTTGGCGTTTGGCAGCCTAAAGCGTCTATGTAGGTGCGATTCTGGCGCCTTTTATTTAGGTACCTTAGGGCGTTGGTTTTAGAATTTCTTCCAAAATATTGACAGAACTGTGAGCTATACCTTATATCTTTTCTTTTGTAATTCACCTACCTGCTAAGCACCAATATCTTCTTATCATTCCCTCTGTAATTCCCCCAGCTGAGCACTGTGTATCGATGTTCCCTCTTGTCCAGTTTGTCTGTCTTGACTAGACTTTAAATTCTTTTGAGCAGGGACTGTCTCTTCTGTGTTTTGATGTACAGCACTATATATGTCTAGTAGCGCTATAAAAATGATTAGGAGGAGTAGAATGGAATGTTGCTACTTTTTGGGGATTCCAATAATCGCTACATTCTAGAATCTCAAAGAATAACATTCTGGAATCCTGACTCGATCTATCAGGCCATTTCTGGCAGTATTCAAATCCAGACTCAAAGCCCGCTTCTTTGAAGCTGCTTTCAGTTCCAAACTCCAACCCGCCAGCTAAGCACCAATGTCTGCTTATCATTCCCTCCGTAATTCCCCCACCTGAGCACTGCGTATCGATGCTCCTTCTTGTCCAGTTTGTCTGTCTTAACTAGATTGTAAGCTCTTTTGAGCAGGGACTGTCTTTCTCTGTTTTGATATAGAAATGGTAAGTAATAGTATATTTCACAGGGACAAAAAGGAGTCTGGAATTCATTTAGGCCTGGGATAGTTAGCAACCATTTGTGATGCTTTTAATGGACACCTACTCCGGTAATATGGAAGCAGCTGGAGCTTTCCAGAATTTTCTAGAGCTTCTCCCACTGCTGGAGTACTGTACACAAAGCTCTTTAACTGTTTTACATTTAATGAACTGAGATAGCCCTCAGGCTATTCAGCAATGCTTTGTGGTTGGGAAAAATAAAACTAATCCTATGCCATTTTGTATTTCCTGCCTGTGACTCAAACTGTGAAAGCTAATTTAAAAACTTTTACACTTGGCTTGAATGAAGACTGTCAGTGGTTGGAGAATGTTAAATTGTGCACAATTAGTTCAAAAAAAGTGCTGGCTTAGGTATAGCAATCAAGCTCAAAGTGCCAAAGCTTAATGATTCTTCCAGTAAGCTTACAGAAAAAGGTTAGGACGAGTAGTTAGCAGTGCAAAAATGAGCAATAAAAATCTTTACAATTAGCATTTAAACCTGAACTGGCATTAGGCTGGAGCCAGGGCTCTGCAGTGACAACTCTTTGTGCCATGGTAACAGCATGTGCACAGGCCCATCTAGATATGAAACAAATTGGAAGCTGATATTGATAAACTTTGCAAATAGCTATTGAATGATGGAAATGTATTTGCAATCGTACTTTGCTTTTATTCCCTGTTATCAGGCCAGTTTTCATTGTTAGGTGATATTCAAAAGGTTTATCTAATTTATCTTTACACATCCAGGGGGGTGGGGGGGTTGGAGGGAGGGGAATAAATATTGATAGTGATATTTGAGTAACTTTATTCTTTATTTGTATTGTATATTAGGATATATTATGATATTATTATATGCAGGAAAATGAAATTATTGAATGATATTTATGTTGCCTGTATAGATAATAGTGTAATATGTGGAATATCTTTTGTTCTTTCATTTGTATGACACTGTTTTTGATTAAAAACCAATAAAGAATTAAAAAAAAAAAAAAAGGTTTATCTAACTTTGGAAGTTAGTAGAGACAATATGGATGTACATTTGGGGCTTGATTCTATAAAATACGACTCTGCTTTAGTTATCAATAAAAAATCCTTTTAAAATAAAAACCCAATTAAAAAAAAGAAAACCCCAAAAATTTGCCAGTAGGTGCCTACTACTTTGAACTATCCCTCAACAAAGGGCCTCAGATACAAACATACTTTCGACCCTATGTTTACATATATCCAGGGCAGGATTAACCCATAGGCCAAGTAGGCATGTGCCTAGGGCCCGAAATGGTCAGGGGAGCCCGATGAAGAAGGGCATCAACATTGTTTTTTCCAAACGGCGGCGGGCCCCACCCCGATCGGCAATGCGCCCCCCCTCCCCCTCCCCCCCCCCATTGACAGAAAGTAAGACAAGCAAGCAACGTGGGTAAGAAAGGCAACGGGAACTGTAATTGTGCAAGCGGTCCTGCTTGCCCAAAGCTTCCCTCTGACGCAGCTTCCTGTTTTCGCTTGGGCGCGTGGTGGGGCAGGGTAGGGGGGCCCAGTGTACTTGGGTGCCTAGGAGTCCTCGACAAATTAATCCTGCCCTGCATATATCGGCACAAAGATATGGAACAACTGCCCTACAACCATCCGATCTGAACCGAACTACCTCACATTCCGAAAGGAACTAAAGACTTATCTCTTCGACACCATATCCACCCCAGAAAACTGACCCTTGAGCCTACAAAACACCTTAGAACGTCTACCACACCACATACACAGTCAGCACATGACATTGGACTATAAGCTACCTCCACCTTCTATCCCGCAACACCCTCTTTAAACAGTACATTTTTTCTGAAAGCTGAATAAGAGGTGAAAAATGATATATAAGTACCAATTTGTTTTTCCCAACTAGAGTAAAATTATTATGATGGCAAATCTAGGGGGTGGCATTCTCCTTATATTTGGCCCAGTGGACTTGGATAGTCTCTGTACACAAGAAGGTATAATGCCAAGTTAGAAATATATGTTTTTATTATGCGATAATAATACTTAGCAAATGTGGCAGGCAAGCTTACAAAATAAGTCCTTTTTGTATTCATAATATTGATATAATGATTTCTGAGAAGTTCTTACAATATTGCAGCAAATGTATTAGGTTTGCAAACCATGTACCTGAGAATCTGACTTGTCCTTTGCAAGCCAAGGACAAAATCTTTCCCTCACCTCTGCAGCCAGCAGGGTTGTTGGAGACCGCATCTACCTTGGAACAGATAGGATCATCCTCCAGCTGTGTTTGTAACAGTGAGCCAGGTCAGATGCAGCTGGTTGGTTAAGGGTCAGACGGATAATGTCCTCCACTCAGTATGGAATTCAAAACACCCTCAGTCTCCAACAGAGACTATAAATTCTCAACTTCTGAAAATTCCTCTCTATGACTGCGGGCAGATAGTACAGAGGGTTTCAGCTCTTAGGCATTTCTCTGAATCTTTCCAGTTCTTTCCTGAGAGATAGTTGTGAATAACACCTGGTCTTTTCTGTCATTCTTTTGGAACGCCATTGGTCCCATTGTCCTGTCCAGACGAATCAGATGATATACAACCTCTGATAATGAGAGGCCTTGAGCTATTCGGGTGGATTAAAAACTGGCTGGAGCATAGGAAACAGAGAGTGGGAGTAAATGGGCAATACTCAGACTGGAAGAGCGTCACCAGTGGAGTGCCGCAGGGCTCGGTGCTTGTACTTGTACTCTTCAACATCTTTATAAATGATCTAGACATAGGTACGACGAGCAAGGTGATTAAATTTGCGGACGATACGAAGTTATTCAGAGTAGTGAAGACGCAAGGGGGGATTGCGAAGATCTACAACGTGACATAATCAGGCTCGAGGAATGGGCATCGACATGGCAGATGAGGGTCAACATGGATAAGTGTAAAGTGATGCATGTCGGTATCAAAAATCTCAAGCATGAGTACAGGATGTCCGGGGCGGTACTTGGAGAGATCTCCCAGGAAAGGGACTTGGGAGTTCTGATTGACAAGTCGATGAAGCCGTCTACACAATGTGCGGCGGCAGCGAAAAGAGCGAACAGAATGCTAGGAATGATAAAGAAGGGGATCACGAACAGATCAGAGAAGGTTATCATACTGCTGTACCAGGCCACGGTGTGTCCTCACCTGGAGTACTGCGCCGTACATGAAGAAAGATACGGTACTACTCGAGAGGGTCCAGAGAAGAGCGACTAAGATGGTTAAGGGGTTGGAGGAGCTGCCGTACAGCGAAAGATTAGAGAAACTGGGCCTCTTCTCCCTCGAACAGAGGAGATTGAGAGGGGACATGATCGAAACATTCAAAGTACTGAAGGGAATAGACTTAATAGATAAGGACAGGTTGTTCACCCTCTCCAAGGTAGGGAGAACGAGAGGACACTCTTTAAAGTTGAAAGGGGATAGATTCCCTACAAACGTAAGGAAGTTCTTCTTCACCCAGAGAGTGGTGGAAAACTGGAACGCTGTCCCGGAGGCTGTTATAGGGGAAAACACCCTCCAGGGATTCAAGACCAAGTTAGACAAGTTCCTACTAAAGAAGGATGTACGCTGGTAGGGCTAGTCTCAGTTAGGGCAGTGGTTTTTGACCAAAAGGGCTGCCGCGTGTGCGGACTGTTGGGCATGATGGACCACTGGTCTGACCCAATAGCGGCAACTCTTATGTATTCTTTATCAAGGCTGGTACAGGATGGCTTGCTAGCAAGTGAGCTAACCATGAATACCTAGCCACTGTTTCTTCTTTATGAGCATCTCTCCCCAAAACTTCTCACAGGAAGGACAGAAGAATCAGCATCAGATATTCCACACACACATGTCCTTGTAAGATGTCAGCCAGAAACCGGTGCTAGAGGAAACCATGTTGTTGCATCCATGATACCATTATTAAGAAAATGGTTCATGGCCTAGTCAGGCTTTGGGCCTGCAAAGGGGAGATAGAGAACACCCCTTCGTGTATCCTGACACCACAGAGATAATGGCTAAATATTTAAAAATAAGTTAACCAACAAAGTTAATTTTTTCCATTTAGCAGATTCCTAAATATTGAGCTCTAAGTTGCCTAATCACAGTATACATGATGCCGCCATAAGTGTTACCAAATTTTACAAAAAAATTACCCAGCTCTGTAGGTACTAAACAGTGTGTACTAGTTACAAACTGGTCGATATTCAGAGCTGCTGCAAGAGGTACCATGGACTGCCATGAGAGGTCACAGCGGTCATTTTGAAGACCCACTACAAGAGCAGGGGACTGCGCTCTTACCCCCCACTGACCTTTGCTGGACCACCAGGAACAATGGTAGGCCCAGAGGGGTGGGAGTCTTCCAGGGGAGGGGGGTTGTCAGGGCCTGAGGGAAGGGGCGAGCAGGGTAAGGGCGGCATGTTCGGGGGGTCAGGAGGTTTGGCTTTTTTATATTTATATTCAACTGGGCCCACATAAGCTCCTGGTGGTCAGCTTGCCCAGGAATATGCCCTAATATTCAGTGCCAAAGCCCAGACATGGCCCAGCATTGAATATCAGAGTATAACTAAGCCAGCAACAATTAGCATTTAAAAATTGATGACTGCCACTGGCTGTACACTGTTTCCCAATAATGCGCACTTGTGTGAATAGTGCACAAATGCACTCACTATCAGGAAAGAGGTAACTTTAGAACAGGGAGAACAGTACAAACACATGTTTTCCTTGGCAGCCAGAAAGCTACACGCTGTGCAAGAGGACTCCCTGAAAACAACGAACGTTTACAGTCATTCAAGTTGTACTTGGAAATTTAGGGGGGGGGAGGGAGTTTGTCAATATTGAATGAGATTTAACTGCCATAAACAGCTCCTGGCTGGTTAAATTGCCTGTTTGGGGTGAAATGGTCATTTTCAGTGGCATTTAACTGATTAGTGATGCTGAAAATAACCGGATGGTACTGAACTTAAAAGCAGCTATTTTGTGGGCCTTGTGGTCGCTTAAGCTCCAGTATCCAGAACTTAACCAGCCAAGATTAACCACAAAAATTGGACTGCATAAAAGTTAGTCTTATGTTTATGTGGATAATAGTTTTAGTGACGGATCTGTGACGTGTGCTGTGCCGGGAGTTGTATTAAGACCTGAACTAAAATATGATTGTTTGCTATCAGGCCGCTTCAGAGACTTTTCCATCTCTTAAATTTATTTTATTTTATTTTTAATTTTCTATTTCTTTGATTTTCGATCTTGGAAATGTATTATATGTTATTACTTATTTTTAGTTTATCAGGTACTTTAGCTAGATTGTGAGCCTTCGGGACAGATAGGATCGTTTTTCTCAAGTACCTAATTTCATTTGAGTTTGATACTTTGTAAACCGCTTAGGTCAGTAAAATGCAGGAGCGGTAGATCAAATCTTAAATAGACATAAACCATAGCTAGTTAAGTGCTGAACGTTGCCTGGCGTTGAATTTCCGGGTTTAGCCCCAGCAACAGTCAGCAAAATATTGGGAGTATTTGTAGACAAGTCAATGAAGCCATCCACGCAATGCGCAGTGGCGGCGAAAAGGGCGAACAGAATGCTAGGAATGATCAAAAAGGGGATCACGAACAGATCAGAGAAGGTTATCATGCCGCTGTACTGTGCCATGGTGCGCCCTCACCTGGAATATTGCGTCCAATACTGCTCGCCGTACATGAAAAAGGACATAGTACTACTCGAAAGGGTCCAGAGATGAGCGATACCTGCTAATGCCATAGGACTCCAAAATTCAGCAATTATCACACAGTCGTGCACCTCTTACCAAGCTGCCAACATAGTCATGGGCCCAGGAGTCCAAATGGAAAATGGAGGTAGAGTTCTATCAACAGGGCTATTTAAAGCTTCCATTTTCTTCTGCTGCCCAGCAAAGAAAGGAGGCCTCTGATTAGGGTTGCCAGATTTTACTAAAGTAAAATCAGGACCCCCCTTAGATCTACCCCCAGCCCCACCTATTTCTACCCCATTATACCCCAGCCCTGCCTCAGCCCAATCCTCCTGCCCAACGCAATTTAGAGGAGGCTTTTCAAAACCTGGACAAAGCACCAGGTTTTGAAAAACCATCCGGACCCCTGGACATTTCCTCAAAAGGAAGATATGTTCGGGGAAATCTGGACTTCTGGTAACTCTACCTCTGATGAAAGAAGAAGTATAGGAACTCTGCTAGAGGCTGGGATCTCCATAGGGTAGTGGATTTTCCTTCTGACACATCCCTTATGCATCCCCATAAATCAGGCAGGAAATGAGAAATGGTAAACTCCACAGAACCCAGGCAGCATCTCACTTATGCTGCTGTCTTAATCTCCTAAACAAAAGTTTACCGAAGTGATTCTTGCTCTTTCTTGTACTTGAGTGAAAGGCTGGAAGATACTACTGGCGTGAAAAAGTCACGCAAAGATTAGAGTCTTGAAGATAATTCTTCCCCTCCCCCCTCATCTCTCACAACCCAAATGAAAATGAGCAGAATCCCCCCCCCCCCCCACACACACACACATTTTATGTTTTATCATTCACCAATAACAGTGCATGGTCTTTGGACATAGCACACACTGTGTCGAAAGCAGGCCCACTTTCAGAAAGAAAGTGCTTGTGAAGTCAGTACCTGCGGAGTCAGTGCCGGGTGTAATAATTTTTTTTTATATATCCCTGTACTCCGCCCGAAAGAACTGTTCACATCTGCACAGGCGCAGATGCCCTCCTGACGTGGCTCAAAACAAGTTGAGGGGGCGGGGAATGGGGGTGAGGCTGGGAAAGGATGGGGCGTGACTTGGGCTGGATGGGGCAGGCCTTGGGGGGGAGGGGGGGGGGCCAGGCCAAGGATCCAGATTTTACAATAGTAAAATCTGGTAATCCTATATGTTACATCTTATGAACTCCAGAAAGAAGTTCTCTTTGCCATAATGCAAGTACTATGGCAGGCATTAGCAGTAGATTTGAGAGACTGAGATCATACACCACATGCCCTGGCTTAGGAGTGAGGTTCACTGCAGTCAGGTATTCACAAAACTAACCCCCAAGGTTAGACTATTTTGTTCCTTTCTCATTTCAGTGGATGCTACTTGTTCTGTTCTTAGCTCTAGGCATGAGAGGTCCCTTGCCAGCTCTTCAAAGGCTCTCTGATACTTGCAGAGGATGATCAGATCTGCATTCCCCTTTCTTGCCCTTGCAAATCCCCTGTTAGTTAATTGTGGAGCTTTTAATTGGCTCAAGCATCAATTTATTTAAAATAATATAGGAAAATCTTCCAAGGGTCAGCGGTGTCACAAATCATATAGTAACTCTCACCTTCCAGAAGGAAAAAATATGTCAATGCTAAGTGAAATTTTATTGTTTGCATCAAAAGCCAGCATCTGGGATTCAGGAAGGAGGAGTTACTGTTTTTAATATTGTTTTGTAGAATTGAAAATGATCCTTACTGTCTTTCTTTTCTACAATTTCATTTTAGTTATGGTCAGGGCCGGATTTAGATGAAAAGAGGCCCTAGGCTATTCCACTTATGAGGCCCTTTCACCTCCCATTTTTAAGTTTGTAAATTACATGAGAGATAATAAAATACATCATTACTGTGATATATATCAATATGTTAAATGAAACATGTTGTTATTGGTACTAACCTTTATAAAAAAATGTGACATGGATAATAAATAAAAAAAAGTCGAGAACACTTATTTGGACATTTATTCTCAGCACCATATATAGTACTTGTAACAATAACTAATCAAACATAACACATAACATTGCCCCTTCCTATGTCCATAGTGCCCCCAGTGCGTCCTTCCTCACCTCACCCCCACTCCGATGCTCGCCTGCCTCCCATCCCCCTTCCATTGAACACCCCCCATGCCATCCTGCCTGCCTGCCTTCCATTAACCCCCCCACCCCCCTCTCCAATGCCAGCCTGCCTGCCTCCCATCCCCCTTCCACTGAAACACCCCCCCCACCCCCCCACCCCCCGATGCCAGTCTGGGCCGCCCTGTCCTGACGGATCCACGTTTTGCCTCTCTCCCCACGGGGCTGGGCTTTGCCCAGCTGTTTCCAGACTGACGTCTTTCTCTCCCCAATCCTCCTCCCAGGGCGAGAAAAAGAAAGGGAGAAGCCGAGTCAGCGCCCCATTGTGGCCGGAGCCAGTTCCGATCCCGAAGCGTAGAATTTCTCCTTATTTTCGGTTCAGTGTTTTAGTGTTCACTATTTTTAGAATAGTGTAATTTTAATTTTGCTAACAATTTGAATGTAGGCCCTCTTGATCTTGAGGCCCTAGGCTGAAGCCTAGTTAGCCTATAGGAAAATCCGGCCCTGGTTGTGATAAATCAAAAAGTAAAAGCAAAATGTATTTAACGGCTTTAATAGAAGTAACTGTGAGCAACTGAACATATCACTTTCCCACATAGTCCCAGGGCAAGACGACACATTTGTTCAACTAGCTTCTGCATTCCTGCTGAGATGACATTTTCCAGCTGCTCCCGAAGTTAGGTGACCACCGCTTCCTTTCCTTCATCAAGCTTTGTCTTTTGCTCTCTGGGTCGCAGTGATGCACCCATGTCTCGTCGCTGGTGGCAATTCTCTCCAGAATACTCGGATCTTCTTCATACCATCTCAGGAACTGGGTCGCAACCTCCACACACTTTTGCTCAGTAAACTCTTTGGGAACCCATCATGCGCAAGCTTTCCTGTATCCCAAGTCATCATGCGTCAAGGCAAAAGCAGATCCATAGCTGATATCCAAATTTGCAGCCCTGTCAATGTGCTCTTGTGTGCACGATGTTGATTGGAAACCAAAACGACCTTCGTCGGCTGCACCTGTTCTTACTGCTTTAAACCTTTTTACCCACTCATGAACCTTTCATTGACTCATGGTGCTATGTCCATACTGAGTCAATATCGGACGGTGAATTTCCCTCTGTCCAAAGAAAGCATGCTACTGAAGTTCTTTAATAGTGCAAATCTTGCAATGGAGCGTCCATATTTCTGACCTCATGGCTGCCAGACGACTAAAGGCCAAGTGTAGCACTGTGCATTGGTGAACTATCCAACAGGAAAAGTACAAGTACATATATTGCATTCCACTAGCTCCGTTACAGTTATCGTGTAATTTAACAATTGTCTTTAATTTTTGATTCACCCTCATAGTCTTTCTTTGATGAGTAAAACTGCAAGGATAACACTAACTAACCAACCAACTAACTAACTAACTACAAGGGTACCAACTATCAACATAATCACCAACTAACTAACTACAAGGGTACCAACTTCTTGTATCATTTTGCATAGCATAGCATGTTTCATTATTATTGTTTGGTATATCATAACGGAATTATGGCAGCCATTTTAGAAGCCCTGTTCTCATTTTGGACATGCAAAACCCGGCATGTAGGCATGTGCATTGCATGCATGAATAACTCCACAATTTAGAAAGTTGGGATATGTCCAAAATTTGAATATCTGAATATGGCAAGGGATCATGATCTGGGCCCAATTTGGGGGTGAGACTAGGGTAGGGTAAAGAGATCAACTGCTTTTACACCTAAGCAGCAACGAGACCAGCCACAACCACCGAGAGCACACAGACCCGATCCTACCAAGAGTGTGAACTCTTCCCACCCTGCAATCCGCTAAGAAGATCGACTGTCGGCTCCGGGCGGCTTTCCCGCAGAGGAGAGAATCCTGCATTCACCGTGGGCCTCATCTGGGGCAGCCTCCTTGGAGCGGATGGGGCACGGACAGTGTGTCTGGGAGGGAATGCATGGATGGGAGAACATCGCAGGGGAGGAGACATAGGCATCCTGGGACTGTCGGCCAAGTCTCTTCCCTGAAGAAGCCCTTTCTGGAAACTTCAATCGCTCCTCCTAAACTTACTTGCTCCACTTCATCACTGACGCTAACCCATTCTGCTTCTATTCCTTTCTCTCCTCTCTTCTACCTTCCAAGTATATTTAGATCAATGCTGTCTTGTTATTTTATTCTTCCTCTAACTCTACTTTTCACTTCTCTATTACCCTCCAGGTACTTTAGTTAGATTGTGAGCCTTCGGGACAGTAAGGGAATTTTTCAAGTACCTTTCTTATTTCTAATCTTAATGTATATTTTCTGTAAACCGCTTAGAACCTAACGGATGTAGCGGTATATAAGAAATAAATTACATTACATTACATTACATTACATTTCAGAAGGGGAATGCACATTTATTTCCACCACAAAAGACAAAAACTGAAGGACTGGAAGAAAGATAACTGCCAAAATTCAAAAAAAGCACTCCATTATATTTAAATAAATATATGCATCAAACAATTATTAATAATGAAGGGGGAAAAAGAATCGGGTGGCCCCTAATAAGTTCCAGGAACACTTATGGAGTGAGTACAGCATTGCAGCTCAATCCAGCTCTACTCTGGACATATCATCATGGGCAGAAAAAAACCCTTCATTTGTATTATAAATTCAGCAGCAGTCTGTGAGATAAATGCAGCACGAATCAACAATCAGTAGAAACTCTAAAGACTGATAAAAAATGGGAACACTTATCTAGGCAGGAAGACAGTTTTAAGATCCCCTTACGGTGGCCATCTTCAAGTTTCAAGTTTTATTAAAAATTTGATAAAACGCTTATAAAATTTCTAAGCAATTTCCATAATAAAAATGAGGAAAAAAGAAGATATATAAACAGATCGACGTTTACTTCCATGTATCCTACACGGTGTCAGGTCAAAAGCGCGCCGGGACAAAGGCGCACCCAGACAATTGAGCGCAGCGCGCGCCGCCGCACCGCTCTAAATTACTGTTTTTAGCGCTCCGATGGGGGGGGGAACCCCCCCACTTTACTTAATAGACATCGCGCCGCATTGTGGGGGCGGTGTGTGGGTTGTGGGGGGTTGTAACCCCCCACATTTTACTGAAAACTAAACATTTTCCCAGTTTTTAGGGAAAAAGTTCAGTTTACAGTAAAATGTGGAGGGTTACAACCCCCCAAACCTCCCATAACGCCGGCGCAATGTCTATCAAGTAAACTGGGGGAGGGTTCCCCAACAAAACCCCCGACGGAGCCCCTAAAAACTGTAATTTAGTGTGGCGCGGCGGCGCGCGCTGCACTCAATTGTCGGCGCGCGCTTTTGTCTTTCGCGCCGTTGTCTATGAACCATCCTACACAACGTACTTCACGGAAACTCGGCCGCCCCACTTCATCCAACTATTCACAACGGCTTGGTCCACCTCTAGGAGAATCCTCGATAGAAGGCAACACGCCATCCACAAAAGATCTCCACTACAGGACAATCTTCCACTCCATGTTTACCTTCCTAGGAATAAAGACTTGGAATGACCTCCCAGATGCAATCTGATTGGAAACTAGCTACACCTTATTCCTGTAAGAAGCTGAAAACTCTTCTCTTCGACACTTAAGACCCTCTATTACTAAGGTGCGCCGACTAGCGCGCGCTAAACGCTAACGCATGCATGGGCGTGTTAGCATTTAGCGTGCGCTAATTCAATTAGCGCGCACTAATCAATTAGCGCACCTTAGTAAAAGAGGGGGTAAATCTTTATGCCCCTCTATCCCACCTCTTCTCCCAAGCCTTTCCTTCAGTCCCCCCCCCACCTCACCCCCGCCTTTTTCCCTCTCTCCCATTTCACAGTAAGTCACCTAGAGGCTGCACAGGTTTGTGCGACACACAAATAGAAAATTAAATTAGATTAGGATCACCTGAAACTATTTTTTCCTTCATTATTAATAATTGTTGGATGCATAAATGTATTTAAATATACTAGAGTGCTTTTTTTAAAAAAAAAATTGGGCATTTATTTCCACCAAGATAAATGTCGAGATTAGCCCTGCTCCCAGTGAACATCTAGGTTAGAGAAAGTTGTTTGGTGTGTGCAACACTTCACTGGAGAGGTTACGAGTAATTGCCCTATGAATCCCCGATTCTCTAAAAGGCACCTAGAACATAGGCTCTGAGAAATGCGACACTTATCGCATGCCAATCTCAAGTTAGGCACCAGAACTGCGCCTAATGCAAAAGTGTGCTATGAGAATAAAAGACCCTCTGCTAGTTCCATCATTGGAGTAACTCTGTGTAATAATTTAACTGGTCTGCTTAGAGATTTTCACTGCAAGCTATGTTATTCAAGTTACATAGTTATGAGCCATTTTGCATGTATTTGCATGCTTTGAATCTCATTATTATGTAACCTACAGTACCTCTTATTAATGCATATTGCAGTAATATAACACGTGTAAATGCCCTTTAATAAGCATTAAGGAGCAAATAATTCATATTAAAGCCGTAACACCTTATTATCTACCTTCAAAGTGTCATTACTCAAGGCATTGTACATATAAGTACTGCTGCTTACACTTAAAAACACTGATTTTCCTTTTGAAAAATATTTGTAAGTGACATATTTTGGAAACCTGCACTTCTATGGGGAATTAATTAAGGATCTATCCTCCAACACTCTAGTTTTTTGGCAGTTCAAAGTGAATTTGAATGCCAATGAAATAAGTAAAATTCTTCCCTAAAGCTCTCTTCCCAAGCTCAGGCCCAGAAGTTAGTCAACAGCTTATATGCACGACAGAAGAGCGGGACTTGGGTGTGATTGTATCTTAAGGTGGCCAAACAGGTTGAAAAGGTGACAGTGAAAGCTAGAAGGATGCTAGGTTGCATAGGGAAAGGTATAGCTAGTAGGAAAAAGGAGGTATTAATGCCCCCGAGACCTCATTTAGAATATTGTGTACAATTCTGGAGGCCGCACCTTCAAAAAGATATAAAAAGGATGGAGTCGGTCCAGAGGAAGGCTACTAAAATGGTATGTGGTCTTCATCATAAGGCATATGGGGACAGACTTAAAGATCACAATCTGTATACTTTGGAGGAAAGGCGGGAGAGGGGAGATATGATAGAGATGTTTAAATACCTACATGGCGTAAATGCGCGTGAGTCGAGTCTCTTTCATTTGAAAGGAAACTGCAATGAGAGGGCATAAGATGAAGTTAAGAGGTGATAGGCTCCGGCGTAATCTGAGGAAATACTTTTGTACGGAAAGGGTGGTAGATGAGTGGAACAGTATCCTGGAAAAGGTGGTGGAAACAGAGACTGCCTGAATTCAAAAGGGCCTAGGATAGGCATGTGGGATCTCTCAGAGAGAGAAAGAAATAATGATTACTGTGGATGGGCAGACTAGATGGGCCATTTGGCCTTTATCTGCCATCATGCTTCTATAACCATAAAGCTCTATGACATCACAATGCAAGCCTTAACCAATAGGAAGAGGAGGAGATAGTAGATGCTGTAGATGGACAGACTGGATGGGCCATTTGGTCTTTATCTGCCATCATGTTTCTATCCGCTGATATTCAGCAACATTTAACTGGATAGAACCAGTGAATCAGCACTAACTGCCAAACTCTTCGCCAGCAATGTTTTGAGTGGTTCAGGGGTAGTCAGCACGTATGCGGTTAAGTGCCAATATTCAGCACTTAACCGCATAAGTTAGCCAGTCAGATATGACCGCATAAAATACAGTCCTTTCTGTGTTTTGTTTAAATTTGCGCACTGTTCCCTCTAAGGTAAGCATGCGTCCTCCTACATTCCTGCCAGTGGGAGGTGCTGTCTCACTATCACATTTTCAGTAGTGAGGGACAGGCAAGCTCTACAGGACTCTGCAGGACTACCTAGCGATTGAAACACAATATTGAAGCTGATTTATATGTATGTAGTTGTTATAGTGTTGATGTTGATGTTTTTTGTACGATAAATGTTACGTTTTATTTTGTATGTTAACATATAACTCGCCCTGGATAAGAGCGGGTGATAAATAAACAAACCACCCCCATCTATTTATCTATCTAGCTATGTAACCATCTAAGATGGTAAAGGAGATGGAACTACTC